>NC_081413.1:400445136-401645136 GCF_030272615.1 Cryptomeria japonica | reverse complement strand
AGATCCACCCTTACATTGGGCCTATCCAAGAGAGCTCTAATTTTCATACCCCAGGTTTCATGGGAATGCTAGCTATGGATGAGCAGGAACCTATTTTATAGGTTCCCTAGTGGTCTGGCCCTATTGAGATCTGTCTTTGTAAAGGTGGGCCTATTGTCTAGAGGGAAGATGGTGGTCACCTTCTTCCCAATTTTGATGGGCGGTCTTCTCATGAGAAGGATTCCATGGTGGAGCCTGAGGTGGTTGAGGAGAAAAAAGATGACAGTTTGCAGCATTTGAACACCAAGAAAGAAGAATGCAACAAGGAGAAAACTTTGACCAGTCTTGATCATCTTTCCTCCTTCATTGAGGATGAAGAAGCTCTTCCTTCATCTAAGCCAATGGTGTATTCTCTGCAGGAGGGGTCTACACTTGAAGAGGTTAGTCCTAGTAACTGTGGGATATTGGGAGAAATCAGTTCTACTCCCACTCCCATTTTTTCAATCTCTCGAGAGAGTTGCAAGAACACCCAAGTCAATCCCCTGTGTTTTAAGAGTGAGGAGGAGTTGAAAGAGGGCTCTTTTGGGAATGACTTGGAAGGTTTCTATTCAGGTTTGGACACTTTGTTGCCTTGTCCTATGTAGGTCCAAGCAAAATCAAATGAGCACTTTTAGCTTTTGGAAAGTCAAGATGATGACTTGCATGAGGTGGCTATCCAAGGTGAACAAGAACAAAAATCAGAGCTGATTGAGAGAGAAATTTTTCTTTTCTCTGATTTTGATGATGAGGTTCAGGTGGAACATGTGGCAGATGTCAAGTTTGATCTTCACCTTGACCTCCACATGTTCTAAAAAATAATTGACAGTTTTTGTGCCAACCTCAATGATGTTGAGTTCATCCCCTTAAGGGGGGGCAGCTTTCTGATCAACAAGATCATATTTTGGTGATGGAGACGGTTGACCAAGAGCATGCCAGTAGAGAGAGCTCAACCTTTATAAGATCAAGGGGCTACCTAATATGATTCCTCTCTTTGATTGAGGCCAAGCAGAAATTTGCAAAGCCACATACTCGGGTCACATGTGTATCTCAGATCAACAATGTGTCTGATCAACAAATTGGGGTATGTATTTTTGTTTCCAAGTTGTAGGGTTTCTTGCAACTTGTTATGGTTTTGCCTTCTCTTTCTCAGCTCTGTATTTTGTTTCAGGGCCATGTAAATCACCCTTCCCTATTTAGGGAGGGAAGTTATTTTAACCAATCCATGAATGGCTTTGTTTAGAACGAACTTGTGTGTGTGAAAAAGTGAACCTGTAGCTGTAAGCAAAATACTTCAATTAAGTCATTATATGCATGGTTAATAATCAATAATCAATAAGTCATAAACCATAACAAAGCGACCAATTGCCTTCTAAAAGATGCAAGTATAAGATTGCTCTCAGATTTTTATAAGCAATACTAGTGACTAGACTACACCAAGACGAAGGATTTAATCTATATGATATTAAGCTATATGGATGCAAGATGGATGAATAATTCAAGCAAATAATCAATTCAAGCAATAATGGATGCAAGCAATAATGAATGGAAAATGGATGCAAACAATCTAAAAAGCACAATAATCTTCAATGACTCCAGAGCGAAATTAGTGTGATAATAATCTCCAAGCGTGTTCTCAAAAATCTCTGGGGTGAATTGGAATGAGAGCTGAAGATTGAATTTATAGAGAATTGCAAGAGAAAAAGATCAATTTAGGATTAATTGAAAATAATTGAGAAATCAGATTCAGTTAACCTTGAGATAGATTCCAATTATAGTTTAATTGAAATGCATTCAAATTAAAAGTTCAAGTTGCATTGGAAAATAATAATAAATTAATTCCATGTATATAGGATAAAAATAGATAATTCCATGCATATAGGATAAAAATAGATAATTCCATGCATATATTTGATTTATTTAAGAAAAAGGTCTTTTCAATGCAACTAAACTTCTTTTTCTAAAAAGCTTTGAGTTCCAATTTTAGAGAATAATTCAATAATTCAATTTAATTGCTTTTCTGATTTCAAGTTCCAATTTTAGAAAAAGAAATAATATCTCAAGTTTGATTTCTCTCTCAATTCAATTCTTTTTTTTTGTTTTATTTTCAATTCAACTCTTGCTTTGTAATTAATTTATCTTTTGTAATAAATTAATTCTCTTTGCATGATTAAATGGCAATTTATATTAATTAATTAAATATGCAAGGATATTTAGTAAATTAAAATGGGAGAATTGATCAAAATGATATTCTTGGAAATGATTCAATTAATTAAATAAATATTTAAATAATATTGAGTAATTGATTTGCCATGTGATATTTGATGATTAAAGAATTAATAATGTGCTCAAGATTAATTTAATTGCCTTTGGTTAGGACCTTGGTGATGTTGTCGAGATTAGGGGCCCATGGTTTAGATGACCAATTTTAGGGTATTACATTTGCCCTTCTTTGAATTAATGTGTGAGCAACGCGTTGGTTCAAAGAATGTGTGATGTTTAGGAGATGCCAGTTCTGAACTTGATTGATCATGAACTAGATGAAGAGCCAGGTGTTTAGCTTGATTTGAAGCGACAAAGCTGAATGAAATCT
The DNA here is from genome assembly GCF_030272615.1 of Cryptomeria japonica. Classification (NCBI taxonomy): domain Eukaryota; kingdom Viridiplantae; phylum Streptophyta; class Pinopsida; order Cupressales; family Cupressaceae; genus Cryptomeria; species Cryptomeria japonica. Next base: position 401,642,528 of record NC_081413.1, on the reverse strand, counting down.
GATTAAAGCGATACCGATCCTGAACTTGATTGAACTGAGGAACGATAGAAAACAAAAGATACCAAACTTGAACTTGATTGATCAAGAAATAGATCTTACTGATCTAGAACTTGATTGAACTTAGATATAGTGAGTGATGATAAAAATCGATCTTGAACTTGATTGATATAGACATGATGAATGAAGATAAACTATCTGGCTTGATCAAGAAATGAATATTGAACTCCTGCTTAGATTGAGAGTGATCAAAGATACTCTTTAAACTTTTGATTGAGTTTAAACGAATAATCAGCTTGATGTGAAGTGATGAAACTGATTAACATTAAGAGATTAATTCAGGAGAAGGACAAATATCAGCTTGATTTGAAGTGATGAAACTGATATGCCCCTAGCGATTGATTTGATTCAGATGATCGAGAGATCTCAACTTGATGTGAAATGATAAAGCTGAGATGCCCCTTAGCAATACAAATTGATTTTCTTTGGTTGAAAAGATTTTGCTTGACTTTTGATGAAGATTTGAAAATTTTCTCAACTTTGAGATATGAGGTCATAAGGTCACGAGTATGCCCCCTTGGGAGTGAAATCGAAAGATAACGAGGGTACATGATTATAGGCAAGTATGTGGTGAAAATAAGTTATTTGAGCACAAATTGATTCTGAGGTATATTTGAAGATTTGGCATTGGTTGCTGAGAAATTGAGCGTAAAGTTGATTGTAATCTTGATGTGTAGAATAAAATTGAATTCAACATTGAAATTGAGTGCAACTTGAAGAAAGAATGAGCATTTGATGAAAAGAGCGCTAAGTGATCCAAATTGTGAAATTGACTAGCAAAATGTCTCGAATTTTGATTTTGATCCCGAAAATGGAATCAGAGCAGGCAAATTAGCTAAAGGTACAATTTTCATGACCATCGGAGAAATTTGAAAAATTAGTTTTTAGGCTATATATGGGATGAAAGTGTCATTTTCAAATCATTTTAACCCTCCAAGTTTGAAAATTCAAAAAACCCTTCTGCGAAGAAAATGGTGGTCCCTACTCGTCAGCATCGATACGAGTGCTAGAGAAGACATAATCGACCCTGAAATTATGAGTCGGCGGTAAGTGATCAATCTTAAGGCTGTTTATGTTTTTCAATTTTGAGTTTTTTTTGGGTGTATTTTTCATGTTTTTTGCATATTGGGGGTCGGGCATCTCATTTTATCGTGCGAGACAGGATCCTGTCTCATACGAGAAACTGGTATATTTTATTTTGTCATTTGAACCCATTAGATTTTTCGTACGGGGTCCACCCTCATGTCGTACGATAGGTCTGTTAAAAGACCATTTTGTCGTGCGATGTGTAAAAGTTTATCGTTTGAGGTTGTTTTCTCGTACGAGAGCCATTCCTGACTCATACGAGATGCTGCTTAACTATGTTTTGTCGTTCAAAAGACAGTGATCATTTTTGAAAGTGTAAACATGAAATTTTGGTTTTGCATTTGACTTATTTGGATTTGTGTGATGTTTAACTTCTCTTGTAGGCTCATTTGGAATGTTTTCTAATGGTCATTGTTGGGTTTTTTTTTCCAGGTTCGATTACCTCCTATGCTCTTAAGATGTGTATATCCACCTACGATGGCATTAGTTCGTCATTTATCTGAGGTTGAGCAGGCTCATATTGGTTTATGTGAGTTGACTCATCTATTGCGATTACCTGATATCCATGTGAACCACGGAATGCTCACGATATTGGTTGAGGGTTTTCATTCGGAGCAGAATACATTTCATTTGCCAATTGGGGAGTTGACTATCACTCTCGAGGATGTGTACAAAATCCTTCATATCCCTTTTGCTGGAGATAAGGTGGATTATGATACTGCGTTGTTACCTAGACTGCAGGCACTTAGGAACGTATTCAAGGATCTAGACATTTTGACTCAGTCCATGAGTTGGGACATACTGATGAGCTGGTACAGTGAGGAGTATCCCCTAGCATGTGTTCTAGCAGGGTTCATTGGTTTCTTCTTGATGTCAAACAGAGGGTAGAAGGGTTTCCAGAGCGGATGGGGCCGGATGCTAGAGAGGTTGATAGAGACCCCTCAGAGACTTGGCTGGGGCTCTTGCCTGCTTGCTCACATGTATCACAAGATGCATGAGATTGTATATAGAGATGGGTGGAGCATGGCTACAGGTGTATATATTTTACAGGTTTGGGCTTGGGAGCACCTTCCCGTTTGTCGGTTGATAGTTGATGATAGCAGAGAGCTAGGGTAGTCGATTATTTATAGGTATGCCGGATATATTACGCAGCCCCATTTGGGAAAGACGGACTTCTGGAGACGGCAGCTTGATGACCTTATAGCAGTTGTCTAGAGACCATATAGAGGCTTGGAGCCATGGGATGACTGGCAGGCGGTTCAGAGAGACCTTTTTGTGACACGCCCACTAATCGGGAGATCACAAACCATTGTGGAATGATTCATCATTTCTCAAGTGATGAGGCAGTATGGCCAGCCTCAGGGGATCTCGCGGGAGTACACAGCCTATGCACACTATACTGATGAGGAGAGGCAGGGATGGTCTCCATGGTTGTTGTATGCTTTGGCAATGTAGGAGCTGACAGGTTTACATTTCCTGAGATGGGATTACCTAGAGGATGTAGTGGATGTAGGGGAATTGCCCCAGTATAGGGATTACATTCAGCAGCATCCATTCCCTTGATTTACAGATCCGGGAGCGTAGGCTCCTCATATTTAGGATGTGGAGGATGATGCCCCTGCACCAGCATAGGGACAGGGCCAGAGACAGGGCCAGAGGCAAGGACAGAGAGCCGAGGCTCCAAGGTGGATAAGTGGAGATCCTGGTGCTAGCAGCAGCAGGGTGCCAGCTGAGGGTGGACAGCAGAGGGGTGAGGGTGGATCCCTTGGGAGAGTAGGGGCAAAATTGGGTGGGACCAAAGAGGAGCGAGCAGCTCCAAGACAGGTCCAGCAGCGGCAGGATGAGCAGGATGGAGCCACAGGTGGAGATGGGGGTGGAGATTGGGGTGGTGAGCCTGTGAGAGAGCAGGGACAAGATGCTGGTAGGTTGATGAGAGCACACCTTGCAGAGTTGCAGTCACAGTTGACAGTGGCTCAGACTTAGCTGGCGGAGTGAGACCGATAGCTTACCGAGGTGAGGGCTGAGCGGGATCATCAAATAGCGGCCTTGAGAGCAAAGTCGAGAGCTGAGATTGAGGCTCTACAATAGGAGGTCCTCCTCCAGAGTAGTAGGGCAACATATTATGTGGCAGCATATAGTGTTGCAGTTCTTGTTGCACAGCAGGTGCAACCCTATTTGCAGTATATGGCATGATTAGAGGGAGCTCAGGCACCGCACCAGGATCCCGGACATCAAGTTCCTCCTCCTCCACTAGGCGATGAGGGAGGGGGTGCTAGCTAGATGATTCTTTGTTTTTGTAGTTCGGATATATTTTTTTGTAGACACCCCCATTTTTTGTAGCCTATACGATTCTTGCTCCAATGGGAGTTTGTATATGTCATTGGACATCATTTTGTACTCTTATACTTGACATTATATATATACATGAGATCCAATTTGACTTCATCGTACTTGTGTTGATTCATTTATGAGATGTCTCTTATATGCTTTATTCTATATGTATGCATTTCTTTTTCATATGAATGTATGTAATGCAAATGATTATGAATGTATATTTTTGTTTCTTTTATATACAAATAAATGATAATGCAAATGAGTAACAATAAAATGTATGAAGCTATATGAAATGTTATGTATGCAGCTAAATCATCTCAAAACAAAAGTACTCAATTGAATAAATGATGATAAAAAGACCACTTAGCGTAAGAAATGATGATGCTTTTAGCTCTCCTTCAGAAGATAAAGAGATTATTACCATACCGAAATCACTCTAGATTCACAAAAATGCAAAATGATATGCAAAATGATGTGCAAAATGCAACCTAAACCAAGTCACTGGATTTAAAATACTTAAGATTCATCACTGAGCATAACAAACACAATAGGCAAGTTAGAGTTCCTTTCTTTTTCAGTGTGCAATATTAATTATCTTGTCCGCAATGACCCTTTTTTCATTCATATCCTTGGACAGATTTCACAGCAACCCGAATTGCATCATAAATAAATTCCCTCAAAATAGATAAAGAAATGATATGGACCTCCCTGTAGCATACAAATAAGGGGAGTCAAGGTATGTGAGGCGATTTCACCTTGTTGTGAAGGCTCTTATCATAGACACCCAGCTAATTTATATGTTTCCAGATCATCGAGATCATTCCTACAAGCAGAAAACAAAGAAAATATTATGCCCCCAATCCTTGCTCCTCTTAGTCACAATAGACTTCCTCAAATTACTCAGAGGGATAGTAATTGAAAATCAATATAAAAGACAGCATACAAAGAAAATTTTCATTCATAGCTCAAACTATTTAGTGATTGTTTTTCGTTATATTGTTTTGCTTGTGAACTAAGTGATAAACTCTTTGGTAGTTAGGAGATAGGTGACTGACTCAGAGTGGATGACCAGGTTTCACTGACAGAAAAATGACTTGGTTGACACTGCTTAGGATATGTAATATGCTCTGTCGAGTAACCTAAGACTAGGATGTCGATCAATTTCTAGTCATGAGGGTTCCAACGAACTAGGATGTCACGAAAGTGACTGAAAATATATACAAGCGAAAGAAAAAGATGCATGAAAGCAGGAAATGCCAATGTTGCATTGATAGATGGGGCGCTTGAGTACAAGAGGCGCCTGTTTGCCAAGTTTTCACCTTCTTGGTAGAGATTCATTTTTTTTTTACCAAGGTACCTATTTACCAGGTTTTCACCAGGGCAATTTTTTTTTTTCTTTTATATATATATATTTTTTTTATTTTCTTTTTTTCTCTTTTTTTGTTCTTTTTGATTTTTTTAATTTTTTTCAGGACCTTTTCCAACTATACAAGCTTGCTGGAGCAGAGAATGCTAAGCAAAGAATATATTCAAGTGGATGGTGTTAATCGGTTCATGGAGTTGTTCTCCTTCTGAGTTTGAGAGTTGATAGGCACCAGAGCCGAATACTACAATAACAATGTAGGGACCCAACCAGTTGGGTTCAAACTTCCCTTTATTATCGTGAAACTGTTGATTTTTTGGATTCTCTCTCAAGACTAGGTCACCAACTTGAAATTCTCTTTGTCGAACTTTCTTGTTACATCCTCTGGACATTCTCTTCTGATACACTCTGAGATGATCAAACACCACTTGTTGACGCTCATCCAGCAATTCGAGTTCTTGAAATCTAGATATTCTATGATCTTCATCAATAACAAGACCTTGCAACGAAACTCTTAGAGACGGTATTTCTACTTCAATAGGTAATACTGCTTTGGACCCATACACCAAAGAGAAAGGTGTAGCCCCAGTAGGTGTTCTGATACTGGTTCTGTAAGCCCATAGTGCAGGATTGAGCTGCAGATGCCAATCCTTTCTAGATTTGTTCACTGTTCTATGCAAGATAGTCAGTAGGTTTTTGTTAGATGCCTCAGCTTGTCCATTACCTTGAGGGTAATATATTGATGACCAGTGTTGCTTTATTTTGAATTTCTCACAAAGCTCATCCAGATCTTTATTCTTAAACTGTCTTCCATTATCAGTCATGATGGACGAAGGTATCCCATACCTGCAAATTATATAGTTTAGGATGAATAAGGCGACTTGTTTACCAATTGCTTTGATAAGCGGAACTGCCTCTACCCATTTGGTGAAATACTCAGTGGATGTTATGATGAATTTATGTCCATTGGATGAAGTCAGATATATCTAACCAATGAGATCAAAGGCCCATTGTTGAAAAGGCCAATGTGTAATGAATGGTATGAGATCCCTTGTTGGGGCATGTATGAGATTTCCATGAAGCTGACATTTCTCACAAGTCTTAGCAAATTTTATGGCATCTTTTTCCATATTTGGCCAGTAGTAGCCAGCCCGTAATAGTTTCTGAGCTAAAGTAAAACCATTGGAATGAGATCCACAAATACCTTCATGGACTTCCGATAATGCACATTTAGATTCTTCAGTTTCTAGACATCTAAGCAATGTACCATCCAAACCCCGTCTAAATAAATCGTTAGCTATGATAACATACCGCGAAGCATTTTGAGTTAGGTTTCTTTTCTCATTATGAGTAAGGTTTTCAGGGATAATTTGATCACATGGATAGGAATAGATGTGGCTATATCGGGATGAGTCATTTCCAATAATAGAATAGACTATTTGGGTCTAAGGAGAATCATAAGCGGGGTAATATAACTCTTCCACCAGGAAATCAAAGTGAAAATTGGACTCCTATTACTCAGGTATGGATGCCAAGGTGGCCATAGAATCTACTGCTCTGTTTATTGATCTAGGAATATGTTGGAATGATACAAAAGCAAAGCACTTTCTAAGATCGTCCACCATCCGCTTGGAAGGCATCAATTTCTCATCGCGAGTCTGATATGTATCATTGATCTAATTGATGACCAGCTGAGAATCTCCATAGATATGTAATTCAGCAACCTTCCATTCAATGGCTAGTTTTATCCCATTTACCAAAGCTTCATATTCTGCAATGTTGTTTGTGCAAGGGAATAGAATCTTATAAGACTTTGGGATTGAATACTTCTGAGGAGTAATGAATAATATGCCAACACCTGAACCATTTTGAGTAAAGGAACCATTGAATAACATCTTCTAGGGTTGTTGAGTAAGATGCATTATTGATTCATATGGGAACTCGATGTGTAGTGGTTGAGTATCCTCAAGTGGAGCTTCAACAAGTTGATCAACAATTACCTATCCTTTTATGGCTTTGCATTCCACATATTCAATGTCAAACTCTGTAAGGATCATAACCCATTTCGCCAATCTTCCGATGAGTGTTGCTTTATTAAGAAGATACTTGAGTGGATCGATTTTGGCCACCAACTTGACTGAATGTGCTAGCATATAGTTCCTCAGTTTATGTGATGCAAAGACTAATGCCAAACATGCTTTTTCTATTATACTGTAGCTCATTTCATAAGACACCAATGTCCTGCTGATGTAATAAATAGCTCTTTCCTTTTTGTTGTCATCTTGTTGTGCCAGAAGTGCCCCCAATGATGAATCAGTTGCTGATATATATATATATATATAAGAATAGTGGCTTACCCTGAATAGGTGACATCAATATTGGTGGATTAGATAGGTACTCTTTTATCTACTGAGATGTTGTTCACACTGTTGATCCCAGTTGTATATTATTCCTTTTCTCAATACTTTTGTAAAAGGTTGAACCTTGTCTGCTAGCTGAGAAATGAATCTTCTAATGGATTGGAGACATCCCTATAGACTTCTCATTTGACTGATGTTCTTTGCAGGTGGCATTTCCATTATAGCTTGGACCTTCTCAGGATCAACCTCGATTCCCTTCTTTGAAATGATGTAGCCAAGTAGTTTACTAGATGTCACTTTGAATGCACACTTCTTTGGATTTAATCGAAGCTTGAATTTTTCCATTCTATCAAGTATAGGACCTAACTCTTGAATATGTGTTGATCTTTTCATAGTCTTCACTAAGGTGTCATCAACATAATCTTCCATATTCTTATGCATCATGTCATGAAAGATAGTTGTAATTACTCTTTGATAGGTTGCCCCTGTGTTCTTTAACCCAAATGGCATGACATTCCAACAAAAGGTTCCCCATGCACAGGTGAAAGCTGTCTTTTCTTGATCTCCAGGAGCGATTTTAATCTGATTGTAGCTAGAAAATCCATCCATTAGTGAGTACATCTCATACCCAGCTGTCATGTCGACTATCATATCAATATTTGGCAATGGAAAGTCATCTTTTGGACATGCTTTGTTGAGATCTCTAAAATCTGTACAAACTCTGATAGATTTATCTACCTTCGACATAGGCACTATGTTGGAAATCCATTCAGCATAATCTATTGCTCTGATAAATCCAGCTTTGAGCAGTTTCTCTAGTTTAGCTTTGACCAATAATGCTACATGCAGGTGCATCTTACAGAGTTTTTGCTTAACTGGTTTTACTCCTAGTGTGATTGAGAGATGGTGCATAATGAGATTAGGATCCAAGCTTGGCATATCAGAGTACGTCCATGCAAAGTTTATTTTCTTTTCTAAGAATAGCTGAGTGAACTCCTTCAATTCTTCTGCTGATAGTGATTGAGCTACGTGAATGATTTGTGGTGTCTCTTGATTCCTGATATTCACTATCTGAGTTGGCTTGATCAATATGGAAGACCGCTCCTGGAAATGACTAGGCAGTATACCAAGTATCTCACCTTTAGGCACCTCAAAGAGGTTTTCACCTTTAGGTACATCCTTTACTTTCTCTTTTTTAGATTCTGACACCGCCACAATGTGGTTTTCGCCATCAGATCTTTTATTTTTATTTTTCTTGTTTTTGCGACTAAGATACTTGATATCTGCTTTAGTCATATTTTCACTCTGTTCACTGGTGGAAGAGTTTATAGGTTCGACTGCATTGAGATAATAGGATAATGTATAGTCATTGGCAAAAGTAGGTATATCCATGGGTTGGTTCTATAAAGTACAGTCAATCAATTTGGGATGTACTAAGGAAAAATTTTGGATAGGTTCAAGAGCATTCACGGTATTGTTATCACAACTGCGGATCGAAAAGCTGAGTTCCAGAATGATACCTTGCGTAAGTGTCTCAAGACCAGGAAGAGTCAAATCATGATTATTAAAGTTCATGTTAATATTTAATCGATCTAATCCAATAGACATACTTGTAACATCGTTTACTATACCAGACTGGACGTCATATCATGGTTTAAAAAACAATAAGACTAGTAGGCAACTTTTCATTTTTTGTATCAGATGATTTAGAATTTGAGGCTAAGTGGATATGATCATGAATAGGACTGTCATCAGAGTCATCAGAGTCATTGGATGAAGTTTCCAAGCCTCTTTCAGGTGATTTAGTAAGCATATGTATGGTATCAATACCAACATCTTTAATGCTACAAGTTACTTCATGTTGTGGCTCATTTGTCATTTGTATCTGACACACCTGTTGACATGGTCTCATTGTTTCTATGATTTGTTGTCATCTACTCCATTCAACTTCTTCTAAACTGATGACTCATTCTTGTTCTGTAGCTTCCAACTCTTCCTATGTAGTGCTATAACTAATTTGTTCTATTTTAGGATAAGGGCACATAGATGAGAAGCTTTCTGGTATTCTTCCTTCTTTCAATCCTTGTTTATAATTTGCTTGCCTCTTTTGTCTAATTTCTTGTATTTCCTTCTCTATTTTTATGTGCATCAACTCTTGAGTATCATCTATGACACCACTAGATTCTTCTGGAGTTTCTGTAGTGGATGTGTTTGAAAGATAGTCAGGACCCCATTCATACTCATTTGAATCCGTCTCTAAATCATCTACTTGTTTCCTGCCAGTATATGTGACTAGAAATTTTAATGGTGCAAACAATTCTCTGATTCTTACCACTTCATCTCTTATATTCTTAGGAACCTCAACTTCTTGTATTATCGTAGCTGATACCATCGAAGCCTGAGCACTGACTATTTCTTCTTTCTTGACTGTTGATTCCTCTTTCTCTTTTCTACACTCTACTTTTGTTTGTTTAGTGTCTACTTCATGTAATGTTAAAGGCGATATCTTTTTCAAGCACTTAGACTTAGAAACATGTTTTTGGTCTGATGTCTTTTTCGGATTGTATCCCAGTCCAGCCTTATCATTTGTGGATTTGGTTTGTAGCTGAATTGGTTCAGTAATACCTTCCTTTTGTTTGCCCAGAGGACCAGTACCTGGGTATCCCATACATTGAATTATTTTATAGCAAGGACCATATTGGTTTGAGGAAATCTCACAGTGTCGTACCTCCTCATTTTGACTATCTTCCTTAAAGAGCTAGTTAAGCACAACATCCTCTTCTATTTCATCTGCCAAGGAGGTAGAAGACTGTACAAAGAGACCATCATATATGGTGTTCGGAGCTGAAGTTTGTGTTCTCATAGCCTCTGATGGCTTGCCCAACTATTTTGGTGATTGAGGGAGAGAAACTAATGATAGTATCAGATCTATCTTGTAGCCATCCATGCCAGTATCTGTAATCTTCAATCTCTTTTCTAAGTCTTTCATCAATGTTTCTAGATCTTCATTTGGAGAGACTGCCCTATTATGAGGCACAAAAGTATTTGTTCCTTTTTTCAATGCATTACAGATGACATTTGTATCAGTAGGAATACTGACTTCAGCTCCATTATAGGGAAACTTTAAGCATTGGTGATACGTTGATGGTACTGCCTTCATTTCATGAATCCATGACCTACCCAGTAAAATATTGTATGACAATGGAATATCAAGAACCTGGAAAAGGACTTCTCTCTCTACTAGGCCCACTCTGATTGGTAATGATACCAGACCTTTGGAGGTCCTCTCTTCCTCATCATAGGCTTTAATTGTTATTTTCTTGCTTGGATCAATGACATTTTCAGAGAATCCTAGTTGTGTAAGCAGATGATAAGTACAAATATTCAACCCCGCGCCTCCATATATCAAAACACATTTGACTTTGTGTTTGTGGATCATGGCTTCAATATGCAATGGCTAGTTATGTGTATGATATAATGAATTGTCATCTTCTTCAGAGAAGGTCAAATAGTGAGGTGAAGTCAGATGACCCACCATAGACTGAAACCGATCAATGTCTAAATCTTTTAGAATGTTGGTAATGAGCAATGCTTTGTCTAGGATTTCCTTGTGAGCAGATGAGAGTTGTAGGAATTCAAAAATTGAAATTTGAGCATTTGTCCTTTTTAATTGTTCAACTACGCTATATCCAGAGGATGATGATGAAGTTAACCTTTTAAATTTGTCCAAGATTGATTCCTTTTGTTTGTTTGGCAAGTTTGTTGGGTTTGATGTTTCTTGAGCTGGAGTGGAAGAACTAGCTCCTTGGAGAGTGACTTTCTTCTGAGATTAGGTCAGAGCTCTTGCATATCATGATTCATTTGGTTTATCTTGAACTATAATCACATTGCAATATTTTGAGTGTGAAGGCTCAATCATGTTGATAACGTTGTCCTAGCTGGCATAAGTATAATTTACCTTGGCACCTCCTTTGGTCTTTGAGGAATCACCTTGTTCGTAAATAGGCAAAGGGTCCTTAAATGCTTTATGATCAGCATTGGTTGGATGATTCCCAACAACAACTTTACCAGTGTCTATGAGATCTTGAATCTCATTTATTAACTTCATGCAATTGTTTATGTTATGACCCTTATTCCGATGGAATTCACAGTATTCATTTTCTCTCCACCATCTTGGTTTGACATCTGGATCATATGGTCTAGAGTTATCTAGTAGTGTGTTATCAAGTTGTTTGCCAATAGAGTTTTGAAAGCGGATTCATATGATTCTTCAAGAGGAGTAAAATCACGCTTAGGTTTGGAAAGCCAAGGCTTTTCTTTGAACAATTCCTTTATTTTCTTTGGCGGATTCTCTGATGCAACCTTAGCAACTTTAAGTGCTTGTGTACCACTAGTCAAGTTGAATATTGTGGATTTTGAGTTAGTTTTGATAGTATCTACTACTCCATCATTAACAACATTCTTGTTGTTGTCTTTGGCAAATTTCCAATACTTGTTCTTCTCTTTAGAGCTAGATCCTATTTGTGTTTCTTTCCAAGGCGTGATATCTCCTTTCTTTATGAGCACATCTTCCATTCAAATGGCATTATCTACCATTTTGTTAAATGATGTGTGTACTTTCATTTGTATACTATATTTCACTTCGGGGACCAAGTTATTGACAAATATATCCATTTTATTAGAGTCTGGAATAGGTCATGGGTACCTAGAGAACATCTTTCTCCAGCGTTGGAGAAAAGTAAGAAGAGGTTCCCCTGTTTTCTGTTGAGTATTACAAAGATCGATCATAGTCACAAGATGTCGAATGTTGTATGAGTATTGTTGTAAAAATAGTTGGATTAGTTCTTCAAATGTTTTTATTCCTTTGGGTAGACTTGAGAACCATTCCATTGCTTGACCCCCTAAACTCCTTGGGAAGAGATGCATGAGGTACGTTTGATCATGCATGAACTCCATACAAGCAGCACTAAATTCCCTAACATGATCTTGAGGATCTAAGGTACCATCATATTTGTCAAATTTTGGGATTTCCACTCGTAGAGGAAATGGAGGCATGTGTAGATTCTTGTCAAATGGAAAGGGACATATTGTTTCCAGAGAATATTGTTTTGGGGACTTGTCCTTATTCTTCAGTTCTGTGACCTCCATCTGCAAGGCTAGTAATTGTTTGTGTACCATGAGTATAGGTGAGTCTTGCTTTTTAGTAACAAGTGTTTGGACATCATATCCAATAGGAAGTTTGGCACCTTATTTTGCCAGTTCTAAGAAATAGTCTTCCTTCTCTCGAGTCATGATAGTTTTCATCATTTTTCTAAAGTCTTTGTCTTTCTGACAGTCAAGGATTTCTTTTTCTAGAGGTTCAGCGTCTTCGTCAGTCTCACTTGATGATGAGGAGTCATTATGATTTTTGGGAATATTACAATCATTTTTGTTTTCATCATTGTATTATGTCTCATGTATGGTGGGAGATTCAGGTTCATCAAAAATTGGTCCACCTGATGATGATCGCATGTCAGTGAGTGGATCCTTCACGTAGAACAGATTATCTTGATATTTGAAGGGTTGTTCTTTTCCTTTGGCTTCTTTCTTACAAGAATTCCTAGTTTGAATAGGCTTTTTTATGGATTAGTGTGACCTAAAGATGTTTGTGCTGTAGAGGTCAAGATCAATTTCAGAGCTAGTTGTTTTGTTTAGAGTATTGTTTGGGAGAAACAACTGAGATTCAGTCTGGTTTCAGGAATGATCTATCTTGTATAAGACGTTATCTAAGTTGATTCTAAGTGTAGTGTAAGATTTAGTCTAGTTTTAGGAATGATCTATTCTATATAAGACGTTATCTAAGTGACTAAAATTTGATAGGTAGTTGATTGAACTAGCTGAAAGGCGATCGACCAAATCGTGCAACGCAAATGGTAGAGGTACACTATCTTGATCTATTTATGCTTAGGAAAATTGATAACCAGTATTATGTTCACTGTAAGCTATTTTTAGGCAAGTTTGACTATTTTGTTCTGAAAAAACTAGAGACTCGTACGACAGGATTTTTTGGACCGGACGACAATTTAGCAGCTACAGGACGACAATAGTTCTGTTTCGTATGATTCGCTACCTCGTACCGTATGACAGATGGGTATGTGCAGGACGACAAAAGACTCAAAGCAATTCTGTCTTGTATGACACAAGATACAGAGCCAGACGACAGATAAAAATGACTCGTACGATACAGGATCAGGCATAGTATGATAAATCAAAAGACTTGTACGACACAGGATGTGATCTAGGATGATAAATTATCAAACTAGTACGACTGTTCACAGGACAAAGCCTAGAAATTTTGAGTTTTTCTGATTGCTAAGTATGATAACCGAGTATGACCAATTCTGAGATAGACTGATTTTGACCAGGATAGACTAGTTTCTGACACGGACAGAGTTTCGACTTAAGATGGACTAATTTCTGACACGGATAGAGTTTCGACTTAAGATGGACTAATTTCTGACATGGACAGAGTTTTGACTTAGGATGGACTAGTTTCTGACATGGACAGAGTTTCAAATCACTGAGTTGTTTCTTGTCTTCTCCAATTTTTGGTATTTCAGTTTTTATTTCAGGGATGAAAACACATAAAACAGGTAGTATGTATTAGTGACTCCAATCATAGCATGCAAACCCTAAGGAATTTCATGAGGAAAGAAAACCTTTGCTTGTAGACTTAGGTACACACCCAATAGCTAATCAAAGTATGGCCGCTGAGTCTCATGCAATGGATTCTCAACGCCGTATTATCTGACTCCAAATGCTAATGGGGGCACAAAATGACAAGTATCTTGGGAGAGTTACTATCTCTCTTGCACAAAGATTATCTCCCTTTCGAAGGTGAATCAGGTAGCTTCTAATTTTGAATTAGATTTAGTCAGGGATCTGTTCTGTGCGTCGAGGTATAAACTCAATTAAGAGGTCTCCTGGCCTTGAAAACCAAGGTTTAATAGACCTGAAGGTACGAAGGAGAGCTATTCTCGAGCACTACCGTTGACTTGATTTTCATCAAATCACGTTTATTTTATAGTGGGTTGGAGTACTTGGAGTCTAGCCGTTCCCACTTAGGTCGTTCCCCTCTCACCAGTCGTAAAGGCTATAGAGTTATTAGCTCCTCGGGAGGGCAGGCCTACTAAAGATGTTGCAATCAATCTTAAGAAAATACTTCAAGGGTCTAGATTTCTGATTGTCTAGAAGAAGACAAGAGCATACTCTCCTACCTCTCAGACTTTTCTAAAACACAAAAGACAGATTTTTTTCATTACCCAGATAGCAAGTTAGGTGCCTAAAAATGAATTTAAAGAATACACGATGTTTAGTCGATTCTCCTCAGGCAACCTATAAAGACAACGAATCAATAGTCATATTGTATTTGTGTGACAAGCATATTCTTCGACAAGCGTTCTGCAAAAACTAGTTAGGCTATGAAAAAATTTGAGATAGACAGATAAACAGTCAAGGTCAGTCATCAGAATAATCAATTAGAAATGAGAAAATTATGAAATTTGCCTTCTTTTTACTTGAAAATGCAGAATCATACGACAGATTATCAACTCGTACGAGACAGGATGCAGTATCGTACGTAAGAAGATTGTTGATGATCTCTGCTCGTATGACAGAGGATTTTTGCTCGTATGACAGATGATTTGCTCATACGGTAGGATATTCTAGTTCATACAACACCTATAGTTTATCATTTCAGCCTATGAAAATTGTCGTACGAGATGACGCAGAGACTGTACGGCCGAAAATCCGAAAAGTCAAGAAACCTAAAAAATAACAAAAATAAAAAATCAATCAAAGTAGTCTTGGGCCCGATGGTGGGTGCCAGATATGTGTGTGTGAAAAAGTGAACCTATAGTTGTAAGCACAACACTTCAATTAAGTCATTATATGCATGGTTAATAATCAATAATCAATAAGTCATAAACCATAACAAAGCGACCAATTGCCTTCTAAAAGATGTGAGTATAAGATTGCTCTCAGATTTTTATAAGCAATACTAGTGACTAGACTACACCAAGATGAAGGATTTAATCTATATGATATTAAGCTATATGGATGCAAGATGGATGAATAATTCAAGCAAATAATCAATTCAAGCAATAATGGATGCAAGCAATAATTAATGGAAAATGGATGCAAACAATCTAAAAAGCACAATAATCTTCAATGACTCCAGAGCAAAATTAGCATGATAATAATCTCCAAGCATGTTCTCAAAAATATCTAGGGTGAATTGGAATGAGAGCTGAAGACTGAATTTATAGAGAATTGCAAGAGAAAAAGCTCAATTTAGGATTAATTGAAAATAATTGAGAAATCAGATTCAGTTAACCTTGAGATAGATTCCAATTATAGTTTAATTGAAATGCATTCAAATTAAAAGTTCAAGTTGCATTGGAAAATAATAATAAATTAATTCCATTCATATAGGATAAAAATAGATAATTTCATGCATATATTTGATTTATTCAAGAAAAAGGTCTTTTCAATGCAACTGAACTTCTTTTTTTGAAAAGCTTTGAGTTCCAATTTTAGAGAATAATTCAATAAATCAATATAATTGCTTTTCTGATTTCAAGTTCCAAATTTAGAAAAAGAAATAATATCTCAAGTTTGATTTCTCTCTCAATTCAATTCTTTTTTTTTTGTTTTATTTTCAATTCAACTCTTGCTTTGTAATTAATTTATCTTTTGTAATAAATTAATTCTCTTTGCATGATTAAATGGCAATTTATATTAATTAATTAAATATGCAAGGATATTTAATAAATTAAAATGGGATAATTGATCAAAATGATATTCTTGGAAATGATTCAATTAATTAAATAAATATTTAATTAATATTGAGTAATTGATTTGCCATGTGATATTTGATGATTAAATAATTAATAATATACTCAAGATTGATTTAATTGCCTTTGGTTTAGGACCTTGGTGATGTTGTCGAGATTAGGGGCCCACGGTTTAGATGACCAATTTTAGGGTATTACATTACTAAGTTGATTGGTTAGAGTAGGGTAGTGTAGGATTTTGTTTCCTCTAAGTTCTTCGACACATTGTATTTCATTTTCAGTTTTTCTTCCAAGAAGTGCGCGAGCACAATCTTCTCTTTGAGAGTAGTAGAAAAATTTGACATTTTTTTAGATGGCAGGGGCAGGATGTATTTATATTGTTTCTTGACTTGACTCTATGCCCAATGGATACTTTAAGGCTATTGATCATTGTGCCAAGCAAGCTTGCCATCCACTCCAAGTCACCAGAAATGTTGGCAATTTTTGTGCTAACCTTAGCAGGTATCAATTCAGAGAATTCAGTGTCGATAATACATAATGTTAGTCAGTGTGGCTAACTTGTTGTGTTATCACACTCAGCAAATTTAGTTGCTTCTTAATTTTTAGAGAGCATATAACAAGAAGGTTATGTGATGCATCAATAACATGAGGTTCATTGACCCGAGCCCACAGTTACACTAGCATCAGTGCGACTCTCGCATGTTATTGACCATTGTGTGTTATTGACTACCTCGAGCTATTTACCATAGCATGTTATTCAACTAGTGGTAAGTCCTATTGTTATCCCGCATGGCAACAAAAGAGCTCAAAGGGGTCATGTGAGAAAAGATAGCAAGAAAAGATAATGCTCTCCCTCTTTACCCTGCACCGAGATAAAGGGGCAAAGCAATGTTGTGCAGGGTAAGAAAACCATATGCATTTTTGTTTATCTCGCAAGGTAAAGTAACCAAGGCTAAGGGTTATGTGGGGTAAGCAGTTCCAAAGGAAAAATATGTGGCTCCCCTTATCCCGTGCTAAAAAGAATGCAAGGCTAAGGGTCATGCGGTATAAGAGGGTCAAAGGGCGAATGGCTTTCCTTCATATCTCGCACCAAAGAAAAGAACAAGAGATGGCCAATGTGGGATAAGAAAAGATAGTGGGTAGGACTTTCCTTGTTATTCTGCAGGGGAAAGTAGAGGTCTAGGTAGCCAGTGTGGGATAAGAGGTTCAAAGGGGGGATGATGGGCCCAATGACTCAACGGCCATGTCAATGGTGATGGATGAATTTGTGGGCTTGGTAGGCCCAATTTTCATATAGAGGCCTTTTTGTCAAGACTTCTCTTGGTGGCAAAGCGCAATTTTGTTTGGCCAAAAGGCCATGTTCCCCCAAAATTCTTGGGTTGGGGTGAGTTTCCTTGTGGTGCAGTCATGACCATCAATGATCACTTGAAGCCCAATCCAATGGCTACAACTTTTTGTTTTGTTGGACCCCCTAGTGCTCTCATGGCGAGATCTCGTGCATCCATCTACATGCGAGATCTCCAAATCGACGGCTAGCATTTGAACTTCTTCTAAGCCGTTACCATTTAAACTTTTGCAAGAGGTTTGTTGTCAACCTGATGGTCGAGACGTTATTCCTACTTAGTCGACACCTCATTCTTGGTTATATTCTCATCCAACCACCGGGGATCTCCTTCTTTACTCTAGATTGGACTTCTGCAGACCGATTTTTGATGCCACCATGCCCTCTTCAATACAAACCAGATATTTTTGTCCCTACAAGTGTGCTCGACCATGCTTGTTGACAAGGATTGCTTCACTGATGGATTATTTTTCTCTTTCCAAGGTAGAGGACATCTTGCAAAAGGATATAGCATTCCATCATATCTTAGATCTGATCTCCTCCTCTTCTGCAAATATTTTTGTAACCTAACCCTAGGAGGGTTAGGGTTTTTTCAGTTGTAGTTTAGTTCTAAGTTATGCCTCAACTATAAAGGCAACTTTTGTATTTTTTCCAAAGGATCTTCCACTTTTTTTCTCTTACAGTAATCTATGACTTCTATGACTGTAAAAATTATCTTGCCTCTGTATTAATAGAATTTGCTTGCCTTACCTAGTTTTTGTTTATGCAAATTTATCTGTTTCTCTTACCTATTTATATGAATGCATCTTTTCTTATCTTCTTAGCATCTATGATAGTGTTGAACCCTCTTAGAGTGGCATCTGAGAACATTGTTCATTCCTCTGCCATTGTTAAGAATTCCAACCTTGACTCAGTCTTAGAAGGCTAGGTTTAGATAGGAATAAGTGTATCTTTTGGGCAGTTTTATTGGTGCTCTGTGCAATTATAGGTGGGGGTAGATCAAATTTTAGTCTAGGTGCAAAGATTATTTCCTTTCTTTCATACAACCCTTCTCTCTCTCCCTTTTCCCTATCAGATCATAGAATAGTTTTACTAGTGTTGGATTTGTCCAACACCCTGTATTTTGGATTGAAGAGGAAGTTAGGCTTCTCTATAGATTCAACCTCACATTTAGAAAGGTCCCACACTTGAGAGGTTAATTAAATGTTCCACAAGGTTGATGATCAAGGTTTCTTGTGTCATCAAGGGTGCAAAATTTTGTGACAACGGAAACTTACTTGGGTATGACAATTACAACATCACTAAAGTAGAATCTTGGATTTTTCATTAGCCACATGACCAACTAGGTATCTATAATGACTTTGAACAAATGATTAATGTGTCAGATATATAGCAATTGATAAATTTTGGATAAAAAGACTCAATAGTGAAACTTCTACCCAACCATGAATAAATCTCAATCACACGGTAACATTGAAGATGAATGACCTAAGACCTCCTAAAAACTTCATGTACCAGTATCTAAGAAATGAAACAACCTTCATTCCTTTCAATGTAGATAGGTAAATGACTTAAACAATTGCCTTGTTTTATTGATGCCACTATATGCGCAAGAAAATATTATATAGTATGAGGAGTGCAAATGTGAAGGGGTTAAGAAAGAAACTATATGAGATGCAATGCTTCAAAGAAAATGATATACAAGTGAAGAAAGTAAAGTTGATATTAACCGATCCCTTAGATCTAATACCATTTAAGGTGCATGTTGTTCATAGGATCGAGATGTGGATCTCCCTCCATTGTAGATAAATTATAGGCGCCATTTTTTATGACTCTTGTTATTACAAATGGACCTAGCTAGTTAGGTTCAAATTTCCCCGGTTTTTCTCATTCTGCTAGGTTCTTTTCATTCTCCTTAAGGACTATGTGCCCCACTTCAAAACAAAGTGGTCTTACTCTTTTGTTATATATTCATCTCAATCTGTTTTGGTAACCTTGTAAATGATTCAAAGTGCTTTGTCATTTTTCATCCAATAGTTCTAGTTCTTGCAAACGTGTGACTCTATAGTCTTCCTCTGATATGATGTATTTTAGGGAGACTCTTAGCAATGGAAATTCTACCTCAATGGGAAAAATGGCTTCTGAACCATATACCAAAGAGTATGGTGTAGCACTAGTAGCTATGCATACACCTGTTTGATAAGCTCAGAGTGCTGGATTTAGTTGAAGGTGCCAGTCTTGTCCAACTTTGTTGACAACTTTCTTTAGAATTTTAAATATTGTTTTGTTTCTTGCCTCATATTGACCATTTCTTTGGTCATAGAAAGGAGCTGCAAAATATTGTTGGATGTGGAACTAGTCGCAAAGTTCACTCACTTCTTGGTTCTTGAAAGGTCGCCCATTATTTGTAACAATACACATGGAGAATCCATAGCTACAGATGATATAGTTCAAGATGAATTTATCTATCTGTTTGCTTGTTGTGTAAGACATAGGGATTGCCTCGACCCATTTAGTAAAGTATGCAGTATCTGTGAGTATGAACTTGTGTTCGTTGGAGGAGGTAGGGTTTATCTTCTAGACAAGATCAATTCCCCACTATGAGAACGACAATGGTGATGTAATCGATTGAAGGTCTTCGGTCAGGGCATGGATCAGATCACCATGTATCTGACATTGTCTACATTTTTTGACATACTTGTAAACATCTTTCTCCATCATTGGCCAATAATATTTTGTTTCCAATAATTTCTTGGCTAGTGCAGGACCAGAAGAGTGAGAACCGCAGATCCCATCATGAACTTCCTTTAAAGTTATTTGTGCTTCTTCAGAACTAACACAACAAAGCAAATTACCATCTAAACTTTTCATGTATAGAGTATCAAGAATAATTGTGTGCCTTGATTCCTAACAAATAAGAGACTTGCACTAATTGCAGGAGACATTAGGAGACATATATTGATCATGTAGATAGGCATATACTTCTCTATACCAAGGTAATTCAGGTCCTACTATCAAACAAACATATTCAGAAGAGGGAATTTCATAGGCTGGTTCCATGAGTTGTTCTAATATAAATTCACACTGAGTTCCATTGTTGGGCATATCCAAGAGAGATCTTACTATTGTCATTGCATCAGTTGCCTTGTTTTGCATTCTTGGGATTTTCTCAAATGTTACATTGGTGAAATGTTGCTTGTATTCTTCCACCAATTATTTGTAAGGTGGCAGCTTGTCATCCTTTGTATTATAACTGTATGCTAGAAATGTGGTATAAACCTGCAAGAGGAGAAAACAATTCAAACACACACATGAAACATTGCATTACAAGTTAGAAATCCAAACACGGCAAATTAAATGAATCTAAACTCTTTAAAATCATTCCATGTTCCTCTATCTCCAAGGATCTTCAAGATTCAAGGTGGCTCTCAACTTGGAAGAACACTTGATTCTTTAAGATGACAACCTAAAGAATGAGATTTAAATGATTCTAAGATCTAAATGGAATGCAACCAAGATCCTAGTGATGAATTAGATATGAAACTAGATGATGATAGGATGCAAGATATTGATATGAATCTTAAACTAGTATGAAAATGATACTAAGATTAAGCTAACATGATATGAGATTAACATGATATATCTAAGATTATAATGCTATAAAAATGATCTAAAATGCACTATTCCATCAAAGAGAGATAATATGCTTAATGTTATGAGACTATAAGTTTGATGCACAAAGACTTGATTATTTTGAAGAAGGAATAGGCTCTATTTATAGGGAAAATAGGGCAATGGATGGTCAAGATTGGATAATCTTATCAAGGGCCAGGATTGAAACTTAATCAATCCATGTTTACAATTCTCACCAATGAAATGGTGACAATTGTCACCAAGAGACTTCTTGAGAGGAGATGAAAGAAGCATTAAATGCCTGAGAAGACATGAAGGTTACCTTAGGGGGTAAGGGTTAAGGTTAGGTTAGGGTTATCCATTGGATAAAGATTTTACCCAAAGGATAAACTCTTGTGCAAGGGTTAAAGGAATAACCATGGTCAAAGCAATGAATTCTTGATGAGACCCTTGGGTTAGATGAGGGTTGAGTTAGAGAGAAAGTCTCTAATCATGCAAGAGGGTTGAGTTAACCATTAATGGTTTGGAAGACTTTCAAGGTTAACTTGTTGAAGACATAAAGCCTTTAATGGTTTTCAAAGACTTTGAGGGTTTGAGAAGTGACTTCCCTTTGTTTAGTGATGTGATAATATTTAAGAAATGGATTAGGCTAAATTATAAGTGTTTAGAAGAATCTAGAAGGGGTTTAGGAGACAAGTGGCAGATGCAGGAAAATGCAAGTGGGGGAAAATAGAATTTAATTAAAATAAAATTAATTTATTTCAATTGTGGTTGCAACTTGCATTTGTAGGATTTTGCAAGTGGGGGGATTTAATTAAATGTAAATTTAATTAAATGGGATAGAAGGGGGATTTAATTAAATGGGATAGAAGGGGGATTTAATTAAATGTAAATTTAATTAAATGGCTTAGATAGAAGAAGGGTATATTAATTAAATCTTAATTAATAGGCGATTAGAAGAATAAGGATATTAATTAAATCTTAATTTAATTAATTGGAAGAATTAAGAATAATTAAATGAATAAAATTAACTTAATTCATTGTGCAACTTTTAGGTGTCTACATTTTGCCCCTCTTTGAGTTAACATGTGACCACATGTTGATTCAAAGAAAATTTGCTGGATATGCTGTCAAAGTTTGATCGATATGATGTCGTGGATATGAAAAATTAATTTGATATGAAAAGTCGATATGATGCCTCAGATTTGATGAACAATATTGATGATGCCCCAGATATGAAGAATTTATTTGATATGAAAATTTGATATGAAACTAATATGAAATTTGTTGGTGTAAATAATTATTCATCTTGGATATTATTACACTTACTTAAGTTTACTTAGGAAATGCATTTCATAGTAGTTTGGGTATGAGACACTTGGGTGTTTGTGCCACATTGGGATAGTGTGTGTAGGAGAAATTCCACCTTTTATGGTGTTGATCTTGTTCTTACACTCCACATTCAGTGGGTGATCCACCTCATGTGGACTATTAAATTATTTCTCCTACCTACCCACACCTATTATTGAGCCACATGTCATGTTTGTGTGCTCACATATCCCTAGCCTTGCCTATATAAGCAAGCTCATCTACATTGTATGTAATTGACATTATTGATCATTTTCTATTGATGAGAATACAGTTTATTCTTGTCCTATATTGTGTCTCTATTTTGTACATTTCATTGAGCTCTTGGTCTTGGCAAAATCTCACATGGTATCAGAGCCATTGGGGCTTCATTGATTCATCTTGAAGAGGCATTATTGCGATGTCAAAAGGCAGATCTAAGGAGAAGCATCTTTTGGAGGTGTCCTAGACTAGATCCGACCCCGCCATTGCGTCCAAAAGGCCGTTTCCATGAATTTTAGTTATAAAGTCGGCCTATTTTGGTGAGAAAAAAAATTTCATCAATTTTGCTATTATTGTACAGATTTCAAAAAAAAAATATTAATTTTTCGGAAAAAAAAAATTGAAAAATCAAAAAGAAGTTTTTTTGTTTGGGGGTCCGCAGACCCCCCCGTACCCCGTACCTGCGTGTCGTAGGTGTTGCAGGCTGTACCTACTGACAAACTGTCGCCGCGTTTTTTCCCGTGCCGCTGAGTTCCGTCGTCGCCGCCCATGCAGGTCCACGTGCCGCTGCCCATGCAGGTCCACATGCCACCGCCCGTGCCGATACCCGCCCGTCTCCGCTCGCGGCCGCTTCCTCAACTCCGACGACCGTTCCTCCTCTCCGGCCAAAGACCCCGCCACGCAGACGCCTAGTCAGCTACCGGGACCCCGCCACATGGCACATATGCAGGCTTCCATACACCACATCATCCACACCATGCAGTTCATCCGTACGCCATTGTACAGTGCCACATCAGCATCCATACTACACAGTCACCTGCCCAGTCAGCAGTCCGTACAGTACGGACACCCAGTCAGCAGGGAGGTGAAGTTTTTGTGACGGTCATATGGCCGTCAAATTTAATTGAGTGATTTGCTGACATCAGCACACGTCAGTAGGGTTTGAAAATTTTTGGACCCCCCTCTCATTTGCATTTCTGATTTTGCAGTTCAACTTCAGACGATGATATCTTGCTCATTTTTGCTCCTTTTTTCGAGCAATTTTTTTTGAAATGGGCTATAATTTCATGCTGTCCGTAGTGGTGAAGAAATGTTTTGATTTTGATGCATGGATTTTTCAGAAAATGCAGTTTTTGGTGACTGTACCTGAGTAATCCCAGTTTTTGCAACTTCAAAGGCTTCGTTTAGGGTCATACGACCTCCTTTTCAGGTGCCGTTTTTTTTGAAAGTGCGTATTTTTTCATCTACTTTCACATGATGCTATCAAATTGATGCCATTGTAAGTAGAAATTGTACTTTTAGATTTTGGCCATTTTTGGCTCTCTTGGTACTTGTATATATGCTTGAATCTCAATTAGATTCATTGCACTATTGATTGAAGTCTCTTGTATCTCATTTGAGAAGTTGTAAAATTTGCATCATAAGTCCACTTTACCTTGTTTTGCAAGTGGCTCATTGTAATCGCACTAAGTATAAAGTGCCAAAATCATCACTTTGGGAGGGGTACTTTGATTGAGTGAATTTGGGGGGGTGTCTCTTGTGCTTTTGTGCTCTTGTGTTCCTTCCTTTTTTCTGCTATGGGTTCTTCTAAGTTTCCTCTCTTAACTCCTCATAATTATGCTACTTGGAAAATTGATGCATCGAGTAAACTTATGGAAAAAGGACTCACTCATTACATTGATGGAACTATTGTTGCTCCCGCTAATCCTAATGTTGATCCAGTTGGTGACTTGGATTGGCTCACTAAAAATATCATGGCAATTGGTACCTTAAGAAAGTATGTATCAAAGGATCTCATTTTTCATATTGAGAAATGTACTCTAATCAAGGATGCTTGGCAAAAGTTTCAAGACTTGTATGGTCAAGTTGATGAGATTAGGGGATATCAAATTGATAGTGATCTCACCATGTTAGATCCCAAGAACTTTGATACTATACAAGATTATGTCACTAAGGGAAATGAGTTGAGGGCACAACTCAAAGATTGTGGCATTGATAAAAAGGATACTCAATTGATATTCAACTTGATAGGCAAGCTTCCACAAGAATATGCAGCATTTGTTTCTAGTTTCCAAGATGACAATGGGTTCAAGCTAAAAAATGCCTACATTTGATGCTTTCAATGAAATGTTGATGATGGGACAAACTAAGTTGATAAGCATGGGCATTCTTAAGGCTTCTAAGTCTCAAGCATTAGTGGCAAATCAAGGGAACAAAGGAAATCAAGGAAAGGACAACTCAAACAAGAAGAAATGGCAATCAAAGCCTAAAGAAAAAGCACCATCTTCTCCACAACAAGGAGATTCATCCTCTTCCAAGAGAGATAATTCACCAAAGAGGGAGAGACCTACTTGTGCTTATTGTAAAAATATTGGTCATGAGGAGCATCGTTTCCATTCTAAGAAGATTGATGAGCTCACACATATCATCAAAAAGCATAACATTGATTTGCCTAAAGTCTACAAGAAGGATGATTCATCAACTTCCACTTCCTCACATTCAAAAGGAAAAGGGCAAGCATTCATGGCTTCTACAAGTGGGAAGACTCACTCTTTTGGAACAAGAAAAGGAAAAGCTCTATGTGCTACTATTAGTCATGATTCAGAGAGATGGCTTCTAGATTTAGGGGCTTCTCATCATATGGCATCTTCGTAGTCTATGTTCTCTACATTTGAGCCTTGCACCATGCCACAGATTTTGATGGGCAATCATACATACATGGATGTGATTGGGAAAGGATCTATTGACATTGGGGGTAACTCCTTCAATGATGTGTTGTGTGTACCCCACTTGACAAACAATCTCCTTTCTATCTATCAAATCACACATGGTGCAACTAAGAGAGTCGTGGAGTTCACACCTGACTCAGTTTTCATTAGAGACTTGGAGACTAGAGCTATCATTGCAACTAGGGTGGTTGATCATGCATCTCGGTTATACTCCTTTTCAGATTTTGTTGATGATGATGATTTCACATTTGATGATTCTACACATGATAATCACACTTCTTGTGATGGTTCAGATTTTGAGGAGAACTTTGGGCACTTGAACATGGGGATACTCACATGTGACCCCATTCTTGAGTCTTGTATTTCATCTCCTCATATTGATATCACATCACCTATTGCACCTAATGATGCAGATAGTGCGACAGTTTTGCCTTCATGTGATTCAATGCAGCAGGATATTTATTGTCTTCCAACTTTAGATTCATGGGATGATTACTTGACAGATATTGCAGGTTTATTTATCGAATCCTACATTTCAAATTTGGGAGACACCATTGATGACATTCATCTTCTCTTTGATGAAGGTGATCCTTCTTCGATTGTTGCGAGGGCACACTCTGACCCTCTTGTTCATTCTCTACATGATCATTCTTTCGAGGTTGACATCATTGTGGATACTTATGTACAGCAGTTGGAGGAGGTCTCTTTATTTTTTGAGGAGACATGTGAGTCTTTGGGACATGTTCTACATCCATCTCCACTAGATCTTGGAGTGCCTTTTTCAGTAGTGTGGCACAGTTTACCACCTTTGGAGGGGGTATCTTTCAGCATCGACATGGGGACACTTGAGCAGTTTTTAGAGATTCCTTTCATCATGAGTTTTCTTCATACATCTTCCCTTCATGATTGGGGAGACTTCATGGATACACCTTTGGTTTTGTTTCTTCCTAACGGGAGGAATGTTGTTCGATGTTCATGGAGCAGTTTCTTCATACATTGAGCTTCTATCATTGGTGCAGATTCCACATTGAGGGGGGGCTTCCTAGCTTCTCTTCTTCTTTCATATGGGGGGGACTATTTCCTCACATGGGGTTTTGTTCCTCACATTCTTCTATGAGAATTCTCTTGTATAGCTTTCATCTCTCTTTTGGGGGAGGTTTTTTTTCCCATTGGGTTTTTCTCTCTTTCCCCACTTTGTGAGAGATTTCATTGCATTGGTTTTCATGCATTTGCATTTGTACATGGGTACCTAACATGGCCTAGTAGCCAAGATCCATCTTGCATTGCTTAGTTGCATTGTAGACTTAAGTGCATTCCCCTAAGTTGCACTTAAGGGGGGGTGTTGGTGTAAATAATTATTCATCTTGGATATTATTACACTTACTTAAGTTTACTTAGGAAATGCATTTCATAGTAGTTTGGGTATGAGACACTTGGGTGTTTGTGCCACATTGGGATAGTGTGTGTAGGAGAAATTCCACCTTTTATGGTGTTGATCTTGTTGTTACACTCCACATTCAGTGGGTGATCCACCTCATGTGGACTATTATATTATTTCTCCTACCTACCCACACCTATTTCCTACCTACCCTTGTTTCTTATTGAGCCACATGTCATGTTTGTGTGCTCACATATCCATAGCCTTGCCTATATAAGCAAGCTCATCTACATTGTATGTAATTAATATTATTGATCATTTTCTATTGATGAGAATACAGTTTATTCTTGTCCTATATTGTGTCTCTATTTTTTACATTTCATTGAGCTCTTGATCTTGGCAAAATCTCACAAAATTGATGTCAAGATTTGATATGATAATGCCCCCTCAGGAGATCGTTCGTGCACTAAAGGAATGAATGATCTCTCAAAAGAAGAAGAAGAATTCTATTTGCAAGATAGAAGAGTGGATAGTGATGACATGCCTAGGTTTGATAAGATTGATTAGATTGATTGGATTGAGATCAAGTCTAGTTTCAGGTATGACAACTCCTGTATAAGACATGGATGATTGAGCGTCTGGTTTCAGGAATGATACCACTTGTATAAGACATGAATGATCAAGCATCTGGTTTTAGAAATGATACCACCTGTATAAGTCATGGATGATCAAGCATTTGGTTTCAGTAATAATATATCATGTATAAGAACTGATCAAAACACCTGGTTTCAAGAACAATATATCATGTATAAGAGTTGATCAAAACATCTAGTTTCAGGAACGATATATCCTGTATAAGAGCTAATCAAAACATCTGGTTTCAAGAAAGAGACAACCTATATAAGACATGATAGAAGATAGTTTGGAAGAATGATGAAGATATAAAAGTGAAGAAAGATTCCATGATGATGCGATAGATATGCATGTGAGGGATGCAATGATGAATGTGACTAGATGATGATTATGAGATAGATCTTGAAAATGAGATGTATGATAATGATAATGATGTGAAACTAAATGCAAGATTAAAAATTATGTGCAACCTAATGCAATATTAAGATGATAATGATGTGCAGTTAATGCAAAGCTTAATATGCATTCTCGTTCTCAATGTTGCCATCTATTGTGATCAAAGTGTTAGTGCTTCCTTTGTTTTCATCATCAAGTCTTGATTTGTTGAAAGTTGAAACAAGCCTCATGGTATAATTCAACCATAATGACCTGAGTATAACTTACATGGATTTTGATATTGCAAGACGGCACAAGCGTCGAGGTATAATTGAACCAAGACGACATGAGTGTTGCTTGCGTAAACAGACAAGAGTTAACCTTTGTCCCATAAAAATCTGAAATATCCTCAGTGATATGTTACCTGATCACGTCGTAAGACAAATTTGCATGGTAAAAGACTTCACTCAAGATAGAAGACAAATAAAATATCACATTCCTTCCTTGCTTCTCTAGTCGTAAGACATCCTAGAGGTGCTTAGGAGATATGATAAGCAAAAATTAACAACCATAAGTAATCATGCATGCTATTGGAAATGTATTCTTGTCAAATAAAAAATCTTGCAAATAGATCTTTGTTTAGTTGAAATCAGTTCAAGTCCGTGATGTCTAGCCTTCTTGCATTGTCATTTGTCATTTGTTGGTTGTTCTGATCCTTGTTTGTCTTGCTACGTGTTTGCTCTGATGTTGAAATATTGAAGGTGAAATGCCCCCAGTGAGGTCAGGATTTTGCTCCTTGTTGTTGATACTACTTTGATATGGATATGTACACTGATCACCAAGCCATGGTGGGATATCATTTGGATAATTGATTCAGATAAATCAAGGATAGTGACTATGCTAAGTATGTCCTGGATTGATAAGCATTTTGTGAATTTCTAGTGATGTCTCAGATGGGTGGATATGATATGTACAATATGATTTGTGAAACATGTATTGCCATCAATTTATAAAGATAAGGATAACTAGAATAAAATCCAGCTGTCATACGGATCTATGTCATTGTTTTGATTTGTTCGATGGTTGATAGGAATGTCTAGTTTCAAAGAGTGAGTACCCCATATAAGACTGATCTGTCTGGTTTTGAGTGTACCTATCTCTGTATAAGACATGTTTGATGTTGAGATTGATGGATTGATTATCAAGACTCGATGATTGATAGGAGTGTTTGGTTTCAAAGAGTGAGTACCCCGTATAAGACTGATCTGTCTGGTTTCGAGTGTACCTATCCCTGTATAAGACATGTTTGATGTTGATGCTGATTTTGAGTAATGAATTGATTAACAAGACATGTGATCAGTTTGATTGTAGAATTTTGAGAGTTTGCCTATTGTTGATTTGATTTGATGGATGGTCCATGCGTTCATGCTTTGATTTTAAATTTTGGATTTGATTTCATCGATTTTTTTATTTTTATTTTTTTGTTGAGTTTTTGGATTTTTTTATTTTTTTTATTTTTTGGATTATAAGAAAGATTTATTTGGTTGCCCCAATGTATAGCAAGACAAGGAATATTATGAATGGATGACTAAACCATTAAGGTGGAAATCAATTTTTTTGTCCATAGTTTTGATCGAGATCAAGGATGGAAAAGGGGATATGGATTAGAGTGAAGCAAGATCATAGATAGCATTGGATGATAGAATAAATGAATAGATAAGATAGATGGTATGGATAAGAGGATATGGATTTGAGGACATGGATGAGGTGAAACAAGATCATAGATAGCAGTGGATGATAGAAGATATGAATAGAATGGATAAGAGGATATGGATAAGAGGATATGGATTAGAGGATATGGATAAGGTGAAGCAAGATTGTAGATAGCATTGGATGATAGAAGCAAAGAATAGATAGGATAAGGGATATGGATTAGAGTGAAGAAAGATCATAGATAGCACTGGATGATAGAAGAAATGAATAGATAGGATAGATGGTATGGATAAGAGGATATGGATTAGAGGATATGGATAAGGTGAAGCAAGATTGTAGATAGCACTGGATGATAGAAGAAATGAATAGATAGGATAAGGGATATGGATTAGAGTGAAGCAAGATCATAGATAGCACTGGATGATAGAAGAAATGAATAGATAGGATAAGGGATATGGATTAGAGTGAAGAAAGATCATAGATAGCACTGGATGATAGAAGAAATGAATAGATAGGATAGATGGTATGGATAAGAGGATATGGATTAGAGGATATGGATAAGGTGAAGCAAGATTGTAGATAGCACTGGATGATAGAAGAAATGACTAGATAGGATAAGGGATATGGATTAGAGTGAAGCAAGATCATAGATAGCACTGGATGATAGAAGAAATGAATAGATAGGATAAGGGATATGGATAAGAGGATATGGATTAGAGGATATGGATAAGGTGAAGAAAGATTATAGATAGCACTGGATGATAGAAGATATGAATAGATAGGATAGATAGTATGGATAAAGTGAAGCAAGATTGTAAAAATAAATGGATGATAGAAGAAATGAATAGATAGGATAAGGGATATGGATTAGAGGATATGGATTAGAGGAAGAAAGATTATAGATAGTATTGGATGATAGAAGCAATGAATAGATAGGATAAGGGATATGGATTAGAGGATATGGATAAGGTGAAGAAAGATTATAGATAGCACTCGATGATAGAAGCAATGAATTAAAGGATAATGGGAGATATGGTAGGAACAATAGAGTGGATTAACTTTGCCCCCAAGCATAGAGGTTTCCATTTGCAAAGAGGTGATATGTAAGATTGTCACAACATTTTGCACCATCTAAATAAGTGTTCTTGAACTTTTAAAAGATAGAGACCCAACCCACACTTAGAACCTCTGGAAAATTCAACTTAACATTTCTAGCAACTAGGAAGCAGACTCAAAAGGGAAGAAGAATCCCAAACTAGATCAAGGTACTTAATCTTTTATTACCCATGTGTGTGCAAGTGGGTTCATTTTGGCTCATATGATCATTGTAATCTTTAGAATCCAGCATGGCTAGCTACATGAGTTACCTTGACTTCAAAAGCATCCTAGATAGAGCCTCGCTGCCAGCAAGCATCCATAGCCCCGATGAGGTTATCACTGTAATCTCACAAATATTGCTCCATTGCCAGCCAGGCGTCCATATCCCCGATGGAGTTATTTGCATGTTCCCATAGCCAATCATTTTGATATTGCATTTTGTTTTTCTTGATATTCATTTTCTTGCTCATGCTTTTGATATTTCTTTTTGCTCTTTATTTTTCTTGCATTGGCTTGTAAGTGATGAAACTTACATGGGTCTGATAATTACAGTGACGTTGAAGCAAGATTTTAGATTTTCCACTATCCATGTCTTCAATTTAAGAGATCGGAATGATTTTAGAGCAATCAATTAAGTGTATGAGATATAGTAATCAAAAGATGTCAGTACCAAGATACGATAAGTGGTTCTCTTCTAGATTGAGTGTGTATCCCAACCAAAAGAAAATTTTAAAAAGGAACAACCTCAGATTCTGAAGTATTTCATGAATAGATATCTAGGAAAAGGACTAAACATTATATTCGAGCATGGGAAAGTATGTGACAAAATGACACAAAAACCTATCTTACAGATGAAGGATTTATGCAAAGGATTGAATGATAGGGATTGAAGGATAGAAAAGGTGTTGGATAATAGATAGAATATTTGAATATTTGTGTGAGGATAGATGGAAATGTATTCAGGATGAGTGTTGGTACACAACTCAAGAAGTGATGAAGAGATGGAGGAAAATCAAATTTTGGGACATAAGAACCCAAAATAGATAAAGGAAATGATGGAAGAATAGTTTTGGAAAGATGTTTAGATAGATGTTTGAAAGAAGTTCAAAGATGGGCTCCTTTGTTTATCTTTCTTATGGATCATTTTACATGATGGATTGGTGGATGGAGGGAGGTAAGAACCCAAGGTGGATGGAAGGGATGGAGAATTCAATTGTGGAATGAAAGGACCTAAGATAGATTTAGAAGAAGAGTTTGAATTTGGAATGAAAGGACCTAGAATGGATTTGGAGGATGAAAAGTTTGACTTTGGAATGAAAGGAACTAAGATAGATTTTGAGGATGAAGAGATTGACTTTGGAATGAGAGGACCTAAGATAGATTTGGAGGATGAAAGGATTCCTTGATCTTGATCTTGACTTGGAGTAGGATTATTTGAGTTTGTGCTTTCCTCTTTATTTGGAATTAGATTAGTGAAGGAGATGGAAGGGATATCATGCTCTTTCTTAGGAGGTGGATGTTGAATGGGAATTTTCTCTTGAGATGGAAGGGAATCATCATGGAAAGAATGCCAAAAGATTAGGGGATCATCATAAGATTCTTGATAGGTGGGATCTTGATCAAAAATGGGATTAGATTGGAGAGCCATGATATCTTGATTTTGATTTACACTAGGAGTCATTTCCTTTGACTGAGTTTCCTTTTTCTTGGTTTGATAATGAATGGTCATATGAATGATCAAAGTTGATGTTTTTGATAGGTTGATAGAGAAATTTACTCCTTTTGATAAGGGCCCTAGGACTAGGTTGTCTCTTCTTTAACTTAGTTTTGTGATGAAGACTTGTTCTTCTCAAAATGTGAGGAGTGGTCATACACGAATGATCAAAGGTTGACGTTGATGTTGGATTTGGATACTTCATTTGAATACTCAAGTTTACTTTATCAAGTAGAGGTTTAGATTCTCCCCCATGACAAAGTGTGTCAAATGATATGGATAAATTCTCCCGATATGGAAACTTGATTTGACAACTTAAGGTTTAAACTCGGTATGTTGTTTGTTTGATAGAATTTGATTAGATGGCGGACCTTTTGATCAAGGTGATGTTAATACCTGATTTTGATAGGATAAAGTCTTACCTCTAGCTATTTGAAGATTCAAAAAACTTGTTCTAAGAATGCCTTGTTGATTTGGAATTGTTTTCTCTGATAATTGGATTCGGAT
Organism: Cryptomeria japonica; assembly: GCF_030272615.1. Classification (NCBI taxonomy): domain Eukaryota; kingdom Viridiplantae; phylum Streptophyta; class Pinopsida; order Cupressales; family Cupressaceae; genus Cryptomeria; species Cryptomeria japonica. Next base: position 401,609,803 of record NC_081413.1, on the reverse strand, counting down.
TCTGACTATTGAGTTTGATAGAAGACCAAAAAGGGTACTCTAAGACTATTGATGAAAATTTCCTTAAAGACCTGATTTGCTCTTTGTTTTTCTTGGTTTTTACCATGTGCTAAAATAGAGACTGGATGTGCTAACGAATGTTCCAGATGCACCACAGAAGGCTCGCTATGCGCTAAGATACCTCTCTTATGCGATGACCTAGATTGTTTGAAAATGATTGCTCTGGATGGGTTATGTGCTAATATGTCCCGATTACGTGCTTTTGTTTGGACTAAAAGTGCTATGACATGTCTTGGATGCACTACATTGATGCTTGAATGCGCTACAATAATGTTGATAAGCGCTACCTAAAATTTTACCAGTGTGATACAGGTTATGCGCTAAGTTGAGTGATGAAAGCACTAAGATTCAGCTTGTATGCGCTAGAGAATGTTCCAGATGCGCTAGGAAGTTGCTCCTACGCACTAAACTGCCATGATTGCTCTATTTTTTCTATTTTTGAATTTTAACACTTGTGATTTTGAGGGATGACTTTGTTTTGGATGCTCAAGTTTACTAAGTCGAATAGATAAAATCTTGATTACTTGGTTTGATATTCCCCTAATCTTGTTGGATGAAAGTCTTTCCTAAAGATAGTAGTGTAGACATCTAAAAATGGTCAACGCTTGCAGAGTCATACTTTAACATTTGTGCATTGCCTTATTTTAGGGTTTTTGCGTCACATTAACATTTCTCCTATGTCACGCACTTGGTTTTTTATCATTTGCAAGCATCGAGTCCTTCTTCTGCATTCTTCATTTATCTCGCTCTCGAATTTGGTCTTGTCGACAACAATCTTCAGTCTTGATTTTGGTCGATCTTATCCTGTCGCATCAATGTGCGTGCTCATTTGTCATCATTTTGGACATCGTCAATCCTAATTAGGGTTTTGTCCTCTTTTCAATCTTGTCATTTTGCGATCGATTTGTCATCGATCGTTGTCCTCTTATCAATCTTGTCATCTTGCGATCGATTTGTCATCGATCGTTGTCATTTTCAATCTTGTCATCTTGCGATCAATTTTGTCATCGATCGTGGTCATTTTCAATCTTGTCATTTTGCAATCTATTTTGTCATTGATTGTTGTCATTTTTGTCATTTTGCGATCGATTTGACATCGATCATCGTCTTTCTCAATCATGTCAATTTGGATCAATTAGTCATTGTTCCTCGTTAATTGGCACATTTATCAATCAAATCATTTATTAATTCAAAATCATGATTGAATCGACATCAAATCAATCTTACATCAAGACCTAATTGTCGTCCCTGCATTTCTAGTTTATCTTCTAGGGTTTCATGATTTATTCATTTAACCTTGTTTGTCATTTTCTCTCCATTTTCTCTTTAGGATTAATAATTTATTTATTTATCCTAAGTCTTCTTGTCACAATTAAATTTTTATTTAATTGGCTAATTAATTCCTCCTATTTTTTGTAAATTAATTAATGAATGAGAAATTATTAATTAATTTACCTAATTTTTCATCAATTTCCTAAATTCCAAGTCGTCATTTCTAACCTAATTTTCTAATTGTTTCTAATGTCTATTTCTATTTCAAAATCTTGTCATAAATTCTTGCATAGCAATTTGTCATAAATTGTCATAAATTGTCATAAATCCTTGCATAGCAATTTGTCATACACTTGTCATAATTTTGCTATTCTTGATTTGAATTTCCATTCGAATCACTTTCATGCTAATCTGATCTTTTCTCCAATTTTTCTATAAATTGGATGAATTTCTTCAATCAAGGTCCCTGATCCCTGGTCGAATCAATCACGCTTCTAGTATTCTTTCGCTACCATCTTGTCTACTTGCTTTCACATCATGCTTATGCACTAGTAGGTGAGATCCACAAACAAAGCTATTTGAAGGAGAAAGAAGGACAATGGAGCCACATGAAGGAGACATCTGCATTTGGTTTTCTTAGTTTTTAATCTTGAATGTCTTGTTTTCATGTTTTCATTGAGTGTAATTAGGATTGTTATCACTGCATTTCAGTTTTCGTGATTGAGCTAGGCTAATGTTTATATTGCTTTGATGATTTCCAGATTCCTATCTACATTAATTGGTGAACCCGACGTGAACTAACCCCCTAACCATGCTTTTGAGTGCTTTTGAGATGATTTGCAGGTGAAAACCCCAAGAAACAGGGTAATGCAGGGCTTTCTGGGCACTTTTGCGCATGTGTAGGAGAGTTTTGCGCCTGTGTCAAGCAATCTGTGCCTATGTCAAAGGGATCTGTGCCTATGTTACTGCATTCTGCACCTGTGTTACTACATTCTGCGCCTGTGTGAGACATTCTGCGCCTATGTAAGGCCAGAAACAGAGGTAAAAGGCACTGTTTTTACTTGCAAATTATTTTGTTTTGCATTCTGTTTCTGCTTTTTGGTTTTTTGGTACTGATTCTTTGTGTAGCACCTTGGCATTATGCATGACAAATACAACAAATGAAACTACTAACACATTGTATGCAGGTTTTCTAGTCAAAGACTAAGCAAATCAAACTTCTGACTTGGTGGTTTTGCAGGTTGCCTTGGACTCCAACTAAACTTTGTGTTTGTAATTCCTAATTAGGCACCTAGTATGATTGCTAAATAGGATGGAATGAACATGTGTTTGCTTTGATTGTTGAGTTTGACATTGGAGTAGGAGAGTATGCTCTCATCCTTCTTAGGGTGATCAGAAATCCAGATCTTCGATACCATTCTCATGGCTCAGATTATTTGTTACCTTTAGAGGGCCTGCCTTCCCGACCATTTGCTTTCTTTTGCAAGCAAGTGACAATCGTGAGAAGGGAACGACCCAAAGTGAGTACAGCTAGAATACCTTGGCATTCTAACTCACTATAAATAAATACCTGATGGGCAAAAGCTTTGAAGGAAGGGTTACGTGGGAATTGTAGTTACTTGGGAAGTGATGACCCTTGGACTCTTTCTCATATCAACATCTAAGTAGGGCCTCAAGGTCTAAATTGTACTTGCATGACTACATTTGTTTGGTATCTTGGTGGGATTAATGTCTCAATCACGCTTGCGTGACACCAAGGAGTAACGCTTAACAGAAATCCTTATTAAAAACCTTGTATTTAGAGGCCAAAAATCCTTCTAGTTGCTTGAGAAGGACAAGTTCGGATACTTGGAAGAGATACTAAGTTCACCATGGGGAGATTTCCATGGGGACTGATGCTTGGCTTCCCTGAGAAGTGAGTGTCCTGGAGGGGAGCCTGTGGGGTCAAGCATCTATGTATTCTCCTTGAATCTCATAATGAGTCTACCTCTCAAGTACCTACTACCCTTTCTTACCATAAGAAATGTGTGAATGACCATGATTGTCTTGAGTCTAAGTTAAAATATCTTGTCTTCTTTTCTTGTCAAAAGTTGAGTTGTGTCTCATTTCAAAACAAGACAAATTGATTCAAAACAAGGTTAAACACAAGAGTATTTCATTCAACAAAGTTCAAAACACCTTCAAACATGGTTGTCAAACATTTTTCAAAATCTTGTCTCAACATTCATGTCACTTAGATTTAGTTTCACCCTAGGTTTGCATTTTGCAAATTCATTGTCAACTACCAAGGTTAAGTTTCACCTAGGTCATACTCCTTTGCATATCAATAAGGGTCATCCATTTTGCATGTCTCCTCTTGCATTAGAGTAATACCATTTCATAATTCAAACTTAGGTTGACATTCTCATACAATTGCATTTGCATACCCTAGGTCTCTTCATTAAGCTTAGGTCATTATCATATCATATTAGGGTCATTTGCATAGTAATTGTCCCTTTGCATATAGTGTCAAAAATAGGTTTTGTCATACTTGAGTAATGCAAACCTTTGAATAAACCCTAAGTTATTGTTAGGAAGTCTTGACCTTATCAAAATTTTGTCTTTTTGTCATCAATGTCATTTGGTCAAACCTAGCTTAGTATCCAAGCATATAGGTGAGACATTGTCAATTTGTCCTATTGTCACTTGGTCCTTTTGTCCTTTGAGGTCTAGACTTCATTTCAATTTCCTAAGGGTCTCATTTTTAGAATTGCATTCACGAGTTTGTCAAAATCCTGAAAAACAACCAAAAACATAGGTTGCATTCTTTCCATAGATTGCATTTTCGTCTATTTAGTTTGCATTTAGTTGCATATCATACACCATCCTTTTAAAATCAAAAATCCCAAAAACATTGCATAGTGACATGTCTATTGAAACAAGGTTCCAAGCACCAATGATGCAACAAAGTTTGACATATCAACTGACAATGCAATCACAATTCTATCCAACCCAACAACAAAGCAACATTGATCAAACTTTTTATGATGAAACAAGTCTCCAAATACAAAAACTAGAGGAGAAACTAGCTCAAGAAAATGAGATTTTGGAACAAAGAGTGAAAAACATTGAGAAGAATAGATCACAAATGTCCAAAATGTTTAAAAAGTTTCCAGGTAGAAATCCAAAGATTGAGCCAATTGATGTAAGATCTCTTATTGAACGATCAGACATACCAGCTCTCCTCTCACAAATAGAGATGATGAAACAATTTCAAGAAAAGAGACAACAACATTATGTGCCTCCAAAACAAGAAAAAGAAGGTGTTTACTATCAATCACATTTTCAACCATCACAACCAATGGTTCAACCAGTTGTTCAACATTTCCAACAGACACAACCAATTATTCAACATATACAACCAACACAACCAATGGTCCAATTTCAACAATATGTCCAACCAACTATACAATGTCCACAAATGGTTCAACCAATGGTGGAATATCAACAAGTTCAATCAACATATCAATGTCAACAACCACAATCAAACATTCAAAAACAAAGGTTGCAGCACACACCAACCCAAGTTTCAAACATGTCAGAACAATTGAACCAAGTCCAATATCAAAACATGACATCAGATCAGAACCAACTCCTTGCCAAACAAGTTCAAATTCCAGATACAACTATGTCAAAACCTCAAAAGAAAGGTGGCTTTATTGCAAGGATCTTAAGGAACCTACCAAGTGAGTTCTTTGAGGAAGATCAAGATAATACACTTATGTCTAGCAATGCCTCATCCCCCCGCAAACAAATTAACTCTCCAGTGGCATCTATCTATACACCTTTAGAAGTTTCACAAGAACCTTCCATATTGTCCTCATCAAACAATACACCCAAGGATACAATTATCCAAGAGCTATCCATAATTGATTGCCAAGATAATCCAATTCATGATGCACATCCTTGTCATGTTTCAGAAATACAAGACCCAATGCCACCATGCATGTTATTGCCATTACCTGTTTAGAGGACCCCATTCAAAGTCCCTCTTCCTCATGTTCAAGCATTGATTCCTTGTCAGAATCCATCACAAATGTTCAAAGTGCATTTCCTTCATGCCAAAACATTGATCCCTTGTCAGAATCCCCCATGCATATCCAAAGTCCAACCTCATGTCAATAGGATAATATAGAGCACGAAGAAATGAGTCCTAAAGAAAATCAAGATCAAGATCCTGAAACCTTATCATCCCATCCAATTGTTGACCAGGACCCCATGTTCCCAGACACTCACGATGATTCACTTATTCCTATCAATTCTATCCAAGAACACAATGCCCTTTCAAATCCCATTGACATTCCACTTCCTAAGAATGATCAAGATATCCCTTCCATCCTTTCCGATGATCCCATTAAAAGTCAAGAGCAAAGAACCTTTGAAGGGGATTCCAATGATCTTCCTCCTTGTCAAGATCAAATTATTCCTTCAGATCCTCCACAAGATCCTTTTGTTCCTCCATCTCCTTGTCTTAATGCTCCATATACACTCCAAGATCGCATTTCTTTTGATGATCCCATTATTTCTCCCATCTCATCTCTTGAAGAGCCTGCCATTGAACCATGTCCACTACACAATCCTAGTCCCCCTCATGATCCTAATCCCCCTCATGATTCTAACGTGTCAGTGCAAGATGTTCATCAACCCTTGACATGCATAATGGGTTCTTCCACTTTGGTACAATCTAATCCACTTCAAGATCTCATTATTTCTCTCATATCATATCCACCTCATAATGGACTCGTGTCTTCTTCCCAAAGAAAAGAGTATCCTACAAGTCAAGATATTCATAAAGGCAAAGGAGTAGACCTTCATGAGAAAGAACCCCTCCATATCAAAGAAGATCTTAAGGGTCATGTCTACACAACTCACTCTCAAGATGTTGGTATCCCCCCATCAAAATCAAAATATACACCTTCCCCATCATACTTTCCATCCATCTTAGGTCCTTATATCCCTTTGTCCTCTATGCAAGGTCAGCAAAGGCACACATCCTTGAGTAAATTTCATCCATCCAAAAGAACTCCATTAATTCATATCCATCCATGCATTCCTTTCCCCCTCCAAGCAATTTGGATGCCAAATATAAAGGTAATAAGTCTAGAAATCCACATGTATTCAAGGATCAACATGTCCAATATAATCGATATGTCAAAACAAAGAACAATATGATCTATAAAGAAAAAGAAATATCCAAAAGGCCACAAAGGCCCACTAAGAAAAATCAAAAACAAAAGTCAAAATATATATGGGTTCCTAAATCCCTTGTGCAAGCAATGCACTCCAAGGAACCACAAAAGCATGAAAAATCAAAAACCATGTGGATCCCTAAGCGGCTTCTTGAAGCACAAAAGCCTAAAGAAACATCAAAATTGGCATCTAAAATTGCTATTCCTCCATCTAAAATTTCCAAGTCTATTCCTCCATCACCTTCTTCATCCATTTTGGGCCCTTATGTCCTAAAATCCATAGCCTTTCCCTCCTCGAAATCTCAATATCCAAAATACATTTTTCCTCCATCAGTCCATCACCCCTCAAGGTGTGTGCCAATGTCAATCTTGCCAGCATTTCTATCCACTCAAGCACAGTTCTTCCAATACCCTATCCATTATCCAATGCATATTTTCCATCCTTCGATCCCTTTGATCCCATCCTTTGCATAAATCCTTGCCTTAGTTTCATCTCATTTTCCATGTCCTTATCCTACCAATGTCTTTGAGCATACTTTTAAAGGTCATGGTCCATTTTTTTCAAGGCTACTATCCAAACAAAAAGACGCTTGAGTCCTTCTTCCATCCCCTATCATGTGTCCATCTTCTATTGAAAAAGCCAAAAAAAAAAAAGTGAAAAAAAAAGACAAAAGAAAAAAAGTAATGCAAAAATAATTCATCCACTGGTGAAAACCTGGCAAATGGGTGCCTTGGGCAATTATTGTGATGAAAACCTGGCAAACAGGCGTCATGCGTAATTTATGAACTTCTTGCACACCACACTTGGGGGCAGGCTTCCTCCTTCATATCCTATTGCCCTTTATTATCCTATCGAACCCATGTCATACTCTTTCATATCCTATTGTCCCTCATGTCCAATTTCCTCTTTCCACCTTTGATCTTGACAAGGCTGAGGATTGTCATGAGCATCATGCATCTTGTTTGTAGCTTTCAGTCCATCATAGCTTTTGGTCATTTATCCATTTGCTTATTATAACCTTTCATCCATATTCTTTGTCTTATTGCAACTTTCTGCCACTATCCCGTATCCTACCCCGACCTTCAGTCCATGTCCCTTATCCATTCTCTATCTTGCTTATCCTATCCATATCTTATCACTATGAATACACTCTTTTTCATTCCTTGATCTTGATCTGACATAAGGATGCAAAATTTAAACATAGTTTCAAAAACCTCTTGACATGTCCCTCATGCCATGTCACTGCTTTACATTGTCATATCCAGTCTCTTGTCCCATCACGCAAAAGCCCTTGAAAATTGCATCCATATTGTCTCCATGATAAAAGGCTTTTGTCTTCCCTCTATCCCCCATCATTTCAGCAAGCCTATTTATTCACCTGTCATATTCCTTGTCTTTCTAGACACTGGGGGCAAAATCATAAAAATTGAAAAATGTCCTGAAATAATCATAAAATCAAATAATGTCCTGAAAAAATCCAAAAAAAATCAACTAATGTCCTGAAGAAACTCCAAATCCAAAAACAAGCATTTTGCATTTTGTCAAAAAATATATCCCCTTTGTGCATAGACAACTCGCTGAGCATACCTCCAACGACACGCAATCAATCACACACTGTGCTTTAATGAAATCACGCATTAACAGATGAACTTTTTCAATCAAACTAGACATTCAAACTGATTAAAATTGTCTTATCAATCGAACATCAACATCAATATCATTTGTCCTTGTCCCTACTATCATGGGTCTTATACAGGGTGTGGTATACTCGAAACCAGACTGTGTCCTGTCTTAGACGGGGTACCTCATGTCCTGAAACCAGACAACATGATCGTCCTATCAACGTTTTCAACTTTTGACAATGAAGATCAAGATGTTTGTTTGACTTGTTGGAATTAGCGAGTCTTATCATTTATTGATTTATCTTCGATCATGTTCCTATGTTGCTCGATGATGTCACTGAGTGATTTAGAGTGACCGGGATGGTTCATGGTCCCTTTCTTTTTTGTTGTGATTGTTGTTTGTGGAATGTTTGTCACAAACTGGGGCAACTATATCATTGGGTGTCTGTGATAAGTACATTCTCTTTGTGAATGCTGCACATACCTCAACCCTTGATGTATGCACCCTAGGATGCTTCACTCATTCCTTGTGTGCGATGTGTCTATCTTTTGCAAGAAAGGTTGTATTTCAGCTCTGGCCTTCAATGCCATGATGCTACGCATCCATTTTGCTACATTAAATAAAGGTTCTCACCTACTTATGTGCATTTGTGAAAGCAAGTTTTCCTTCATCTCTAACTGTCCTTTGTTTAATTTCTTCTTACTAACATTTCTTCCATCAATCTTGGCAGTCCATTTGATCTGTTTGAACCTATCGTTTTCTATCATTCTTATCGATCAATTGGCCTCTTTTCTGGATGTTTCCAGCCAATTCCTCAAGGGGGCATGCATATGTCATTGTCAGTATCTAGGGCATTTTCATTAGTGTTCTTTGAAACAACACTTAAAATCGCATTGTCTCAAAGAGGGGCAAAATGTAGACGTCTAAAAATGGTCAACGCTTGTGGAGTCATACTTTAACATTTGCGCATTGCCTTATTTTAGGGTTTTTGTGTTCCATTAACATTTCTCCTATGTCACGCACTTGGTTTTTTATCATTTGCGAGCATTGAGTCCTTCTTCTACATTCTTCATTTATCTCGCTCTCGAATTTGGTCTTGTCGACAACAATCTTCAGTCATGATTTTGGTCGATCTTATCCTGTCGCATCAATGTGCGTGCTCATTTGTCATCATTTTGGACATCGTCAATCCTAATTAGGGTTTTGTCCTCTTTTCAATCTTGTTGTTTTGCGATCAATTTGTCATCGATTGTTGTCCTCTTATCAATCTTGTCATCTTGCGATCGATTTGTCATCGATCATTGTTGTTTTCAATCTTGTCATCTTGCGACCGATTTTGTCATTGATCGTGGTCATTTTCAATCTTGTCATTTTGCAATCTATTTTGTCATCGATCGTTGTCATTTTTGTCATTTTGTGATCGATTTGACATCGATCGCCGTCTTTCTCAATCATGTCAGTTTGGATCAATTAGTCATTGTTCCTCGTTAATTGGCGCATTTATCAATCAAATCATTTATTAATTCAAAATCATGATTGAATCGACATCAAATCAATCTTACATCAAGACCTAGTTGTCGTCCTTGCATTTCTAGTTTATCTTCTAGGGTTTCATGATTTATTCATTTAACCTTGTTTGTCATTTTCTCTCCATTTTCTCTTTAGGATTAATAATTTATTTATTTATCCTAAGTCTTCTTGTCACAATTAAATGTTTATTTAATTGGCTAATTAATTCCTCCTATTTTTTGTAAATTAATTAATGAATGAGAAATTATTAATTAATTTACCTAATTTTTCATCAATTTCCTAAATTCCAAGTCATCAATTCTAACCTAATTTTCTAATTGTTTCTAATGTCTATTTCTATTTCAAAATCTTGTCATAAATTCTTGCATAGCAATTTGTCATAAATTGTCATAAATTGTCATAAATCCTTGCATAGCAATTTGTCATACACTTGTCATAATTTTGCTATTCTTGATTTGAATTTCCATTTGAATCACTTTCATGCTAATCTAATCTTTTCTCCAATTTTTCTATAAATTGGATGAATTTCTTCAATCAAGGTCCCTGATCCCTGGTCGAATCAATCACGCTTCTAGTATTCTTTCGCTACCATCTTGTCTACTTGCTTTCACATCATGCTTATGCACTAGTAGGTGAGATCCACAAACAAAGCTATTTGAAGGAGAAAGAAGGACAATGGAGCCACATGAAGGAGACATTTGCATTTGGTTTGCTTAGTTTTCAATCTTGAATGTCTTGTTTTCATGTTTTCATTGAGTGTAATTAAGATTGTTATCACTGCATTTCAGTTTTCGTGATTGAGCTAGGCTAATGTTTATATTGCTTTGATGATTTCCAGATTCCTATCTACAAGTTGAAATGTTGATAACCATCTCAAAAGATGTTTTGTTGGATTTGGAAATCTTCTCCACTTTATGATTTTTCCTTGTTTGAACTGACTTTTGAGTTTGATTGTTGGATACTTTGCAAGGTATTTTAACATTTGTGACAAGAATACATAGCACACATGAAGACAATGGTCATCCTAATGCTAAACATTGAGTGTATGTTCTTTTGAGGATGTGTTCAAATCCTCGATGTTATCACTGGTTTGATTTACAACAAAAGACACATCAGATAGACTCTTTATTCAAAGGTCATTGACAATATCGTAGCCCACTAGTCTCGATACTTTGTTAGCTCATACAACCTTGTCACCCCCTAAGGGACACCCATTTTTTTGCCTTTTGCCATAAATTAACCCAAAGTGAATTGCTTCACAATTGGGTAGTTATCTTGGGAGATATATGGTGAGTAATCTTGGGGGCGGATTCTTCCCTACCCTTGCACTATGATATTGCCAACATTTGGCAACTGACTCAGCTCAAGTTTCTAATGCTAAGGTTCATAATCAGGCTTTTGTTCGGTCTTTAATGATAAACTCCCTCGGGAGGCTTCCCAACCTTTAGAACAAAGGTTTTACATATCATAAAGATACTGGGGGAAGGCTAATCCCTGAGAAAAACTATTGAAAGGAACTTTCATCACCCTCCACTTTTGATTATAGTGGGTTGGAACACTTGGCGATAAATTCGTTTCCCACTTAGGTCGTTCCCCTCACACCGGCTGTAATGGCTTTAAGATTTTTTAGCTCCTTAGGAGGGCAGGCCTGCTAAAGGATTTAAAATGCTTGAAGTACAAAAAGCATAAGAGTGGTTTGGCTTTTTGATCACCTAGTTAAGGGGAGAGCATATACTTTCCACTTTCGAGACAAGACAAACAAGGTTCTTTTTATCCTTCAAGACAATGATTTGCTAACTTCTACTTGGAGATGTCGCTCCAACAGGCATGGTGTTCCTTTTAATCCTTCATATAAAAGTGTGTATTTCTAAAAACCTTTGAAAAATAAGCCTAGTCAACAAAGTAAATCATGATTTTGGTCAACAAAATTAAAGTCGATAGGGGAAAGTTTTCCCTCTTTGTTTTGCATAAAATGAAGATGAGGTTCTTTTCCCTTTTGCAATGAATTGAGATTGATCATTTTAGGCACCAAAGGAAGGTGAAGTTTGTTTTAACCTTGCTAAAAGTAAGTTTGTTTGGTTCTTTTTATAGCTTCCAAAATGAAGTGTTTTTCCTCTAATCTTGCAAGAAAGTAAATATGAAGTTGTTGTTCTTTTTACCTTGCAATAAAGAGAGATGAATTTTCTTTTAAGCACCAAAAAGAAGTTTGAGGTTCATTTTATGTACTCCAAAATAAAATGTGAGGTTTATTTTAACTTGTACAAGAAGGGAGAGTGGATTCTTTTTAACCAACTTTTGTTGAAAGAAAGTAAAAAAAGAAACTTAAAGCCTCTAAACTAACTCCTTCCCCTACACAAAAAAAAATAAAAATTAGAACCTGCACATAGTCAATGATCAAATGTTAGTGTGGGCTTACACAAGCCTAAATTCTAATCTTGACTGCAAATTTTACAATCTTGATCCTGAAATGCCCTGAAATTTGACTAAGTCTGAAATTTGGAGGATCTTCCAAAAACTAGATTTCGAATTATAACTCCTAGAGGTCCAAAACCCCTCTCAAACATCCTGACAATATATATGGAATATAACTTAAAGTATAAGAAAGAGAAAAGAGAAGAGGAAATGTCACTTATACTTGTGTTCTTCCAAGCTAAGAGCCACCTTGAATCTTGAAGATCCTTGGAGATAGAGGAACATGGAATGATTTTAAAGAGTTTAGATTCATTTAACTTGCTTTGTTTGGATTTCTAACCTCTAATGCAATGTTTCATGTGTGTGTTTGAATTGTTTTCTCCTCTTGCAGGTTGATACCACATTTCCAGCATACATTTCTAGCACCCACCATGGGGCACGTCCCCAAAAATAATATCATTTTTCATGTTAGTAGAAGACAATAATCACGCCAAAATACCAGAATAACGCATCTGAAACTTTTTGTAGCGCATCCATGGCATTGTTTAGCACTTATAGGTCATTCTTTAGTGCATTTTGTAAACTTTTTGGCGCATACCCTTTTCTGCATGTCAAATGCATAGGAGCAGTATTTTAGCGCATTCGAGCCACATAATAGGGCATAGGTTCTTTTTTTTAGCGCATAGACATCATTTCTTAGCGCATCTATGCAATAGTTTAGCACATAGAGTTGATAGAGGCAAAAGTTTGTAGCAGAGTAAAAAATTAGGCTTGTAGGAGGCATAATATATATGAAATATAACTTAAAGTATAAGAAAGAGAAAAGAGAAGAGGAAATGTCACTTATACTTAAATGTTATATTCCATATATATTATGCCTCCCACAAGCCTAATTTTTTACTCTGCTACAAACTTTTGCCTTTGTCAGCTCTATGCGCTAAACTATTGCATAGATGCGCTAAGAAATAATGTCTATGCTCTAAAAAAAAGAACCTATGCCCTATTATGTGGCCCGAATGCGCTAAAATAGTGCTCCTATGCATTTGACAAGCAAAAATGGGTATGCACCATAAAGTTTACAAAATGCGCTAAAGAATGGCCTATAAGCGCTAAACAATGCCATGGATGCGCTAAAGTTTAGCACAAATGTGCTACAAAAAGTTTCGGATGCGTTATTCTAGTATTTTGGCATGATTGTTGTCTTCTACTTACATGAAATACGATGTTATTTTTGGGGATGTGCCCCATGGTGGGCGCCAGAAATGTATGCCAGAAATGTGGTATCAACCTAGAAGAGGAGAAAACAATTCAAACACACACATGAAACATTGCATTAGAGGTTAGAAATCCAAACAAAGCAAGTTAAATGAATCTAAACTCTTTAAAATCATTCCATGTTCCTCTATCTCCAAGAATCTTCAAGATTCAAGGTGGCTCTTAGCTTGGAAGAACACTTGATTCTTTAAGATGACAACCTAAAGAACGAGATTTAAATGATTCTAAGATCTAAATGTAATGCAACCAAGATCCTAGTGATGAATTAGATATGAAACTAGATGATGATAGGATGCAAGATATTGATATGAATCTTAAACTAGTATGAAAATGATACTAAGATGAAGCTAACATGATATGAGATTAACATGATATATCTAAGATTATAATGATATCAAAATGATTTAAAATGCACTATTCCATCAAAGAGAGATAATATGCTTAATGTTATGAGACTATAAGTTTGATGCACAAAGACTTGATTCTTTTGAAGAAGGAATGGGCTCTATTTATAGGGAAAATAGGGCAATGGATGGTCAAGATTGGATAATCTTATCAAGGGCCAGGATTGAAATTTAATCAATCCATGTTTACAATTCTCACCAATAAAATGGTGACAATTGTCAACAATAGACTGCTTGAGAGGAGATGAAAGAGGTATTAAATTTTTGAGAAGACATGAAGGTTACCTTAGGGGGTAAGGGTTAAGGTTAGGTTAGGGTTATCCATTGGATATAGCTTTTACCCAAAGGATAAACTCTTGTGCAAGGGTTAAAGGAATAACCATGGTCAAAGCAATGAATGCTTGATGAGACCCTTGGGTTAGATGAGGGTTGAGTTAGAGAGAAAGTCTCTAATCATGCAAGAGGGTTGAGTTAACCATTAACGGTTTGGAAGACTTTCAAGGTTAACTTGTTGAAGACATAAAGTCTTTAATGGTTTTCAAAGACTTTGAGGGTTTGAGAAGTGACTTCCCTTTGTTTAGGGATGTGACAATATTTAGGAAATGGATTAGGCTAAATTAGAACTGTTTAGAAGAATCTAGAAGGGGTTTAAAAAGAAAAGTGGGAGATGTAGGAAAATGCAAGTGGGGGGAAAATAGAATTTAATTAAAATAAAATTAATTTATTTCAATTGTGGTTGCAACTTGCATTTGTAGGATTTTGCAAGTGGGGGGATTTAATTAAATGTAAATTTAATTAAATGGGCTAGAAGGGGGATTTAATTAAATTTAAATTTAATTAAATGGCTTAGATAGAAGAAGGGTATATTAATTAGATCTTAATTTAATTAATAGGTGATTAGAAGAATAAGGATATTAATTAAATCTTAATTTAATTAATTGGAAGAATTAAGAATAATTAAATGAATAAAATTCACTTAATTCATTGTGCAACTTTTAGGTGTCTACAATAATCATCATTCACCTGATTGATGATAATTTGTGAGTCTCCATAGAATTTTAACTCCATTATCTTCCATTGCATGGTGGTACAAAGTCCTATTACTAGGGCTTCATAATCAGCTATATTGTTGGTACATGGTGTTGGAACCCTAAAATTTGAAAATTTCAGAGTTCCAGATTCAAGCCAAAAAGCAGATTTCTATGTTCAATCATGTGTAACATCTATAATCAAGTAGGTTCGTTCAATTCTAACTTTCAGAAACCAGGTCTGGTGCATCCATCAAGAGGTCAGCTCGAGGTATGTATATGTTTCACAAATTTCGGAGTCAAGCCAAGTATACCTTTTCGAACCATAATTCTTTTTCATCTCAACACTATCAGGTCAAATTAATTATTCATTTGTATTTCATGTATATCTAAGGACCTACATTTCAAATTTTGGATTCATATGAGATTATTTGATATGTTGTCTAAAGTAAATCTAAATGCAATTTCTTCAAATTTGCAGCATACAAGTTCAAAAGTTTTATCAAGTGATCATAGTAAAAGACTAACAAATTCCTTTTTGCAAGAGTATCATGCTGAAAGAATTATGTTTTGAAGCCCTATGTTTGCATTGTACATTTTTACATGAAAGTCATTTTATTTATATCTTATAATTATTTTTCTTAAGTATAATATTAATAGAAAATATTTAATGTTAATATTATATTTGTCCTCCAATTAATATTATAGTTTTTAAATTATTTGTGTTATGAAACTATATGATGCTAACACAAATTTGAAGTTTGTGTTGCGTGCAGAGGGAGCTAAAAGGGTTTTGTATCACGAAAAAATAAAAAGATGCAAGGTGGGGCCCGATGGGTGAAACCCATCGGGTATCGGCATAGGTTTTTTTGGCTTTCCCTGATCACCTGATGAGGGATTCCCTCCTGTGGGCACTCATGTTGTCCGCAACAGTTTCAAAAGAAAACGCAGAAGTCTGTTGTCAGATCCAACAAAATATCAATTCATTGTAGATGCAGAATGGAATATTATAAATTGGATGAATGTGTTTTCAAGTTTTAATAGAGAATGCAGTGATGCTCCAGAAGCAAGATCAAAAACTATTTTGGATTGCAATGAAGCTACAACTAATAGAACTACAAATGGAATAGTTGAGATTGTAAATAATCATGTTGATCTATGCCTTGATGTTGGAATTGATGGAGCTGTAGGAACTCGGGCAGTACAAAGAAGTGACTTGTCAATACCAGAGCTGGTGGGAAAGACTGTAGTCTTGCCTGCTTCCTCACCTCCAAACTCAACCGCATATGAACCTTCAAGATTGAATAATCCTAACCAAATGCAAAAGATGAAATAGCCAGAGCATTCGGACGATTTGTTGGAATTGATCATCAATTCTCTTAGGGCACTAGATGGAACAATTCCTAAAGGTTGTCCAGAACCTAAACGGAGGCCCCAGTCAGCACAGGAGATTTCTTTGATCTTGGAAAGAGCTCCAATACATGTGCATTTGGATCTTATTGCACTGGTACAGAAGCTGGTGGATTATTTTAAACACTCTTTGGCTGCATATGCATTATTAGATTGCCTTTAGAAACCAGACACAAAACTTAAATTACGTCTAGCTATTTTGGGGACATTGGGTCAACTGGAAGTTGGGAGTGATGTTTGGAAACACATTCTATTTCAAGCTATGGAATTTTTTATGCTTACAAATGACATGCCTTTGGCAGTTGTGATAAGTTTCATTTTCAAAGCTGCATCTCAATGCCAGCAACTACTTCAAGCAATGAGGGTTGTCCATAGCAGATTAAAAAGTTTAGGAGCAGTAGTATCTCCATGTGTTTTAGATGTTCTAAGAAATGCAATTGCCATTTGGGCCGATGTTGTAAGCTATGTCAAAAAATGTGGAAATATGCAGGAGAGCAACCGAATAAAGTCACCGTTGTCAATGTCGCCGCACTCGAACTACCCTAAACCTATTTTCATCAGGCATCAGGGTAACATAAAATAGCCTTCCCCAATAGCCAAAGTTACCCTGATGAAGACATGGGGGATATCATTTCGAGTCATCGGGCATCAGGGTGTTATGTGTTAGGTCTCGAAGACAACTGAGAGGGGGGTTGAATCAGTTGTCTAATAAATTCAAACAAAAAACCATTTAACCAACTTAATGCTTAATACTGGTAAACTAGTTAAGCATGTCAGTAGATAGTGTTAACATTAAATTGCTATACCGGTAAAGATTAATGCATGAAACATAAACATAAAGTCATCCACAACACATAACACCAATATTTGTACTTAGAAACCCTATAAGGGGAAAAACCACGGTGGGAAACCTTACCCACAATTAGATGATACTATTGCAGATAGTAAGTGTACATAAATGGGGTCTGCACATGCAGAAAGGCCAACAGCCTAGAGCTCACTGCTCAATCACAAAATGGGAGTCACACTGACTATAGTTGGATGGTTAAATCCAATAAGAATGTGTAGACACCTAAAATTGTCATGTCTAATTAAATAAATATTTTATTTATTTAATTATCTAAGCCTAATTCTTCTATTAATTAAATAAATCTTTATTTATTTAATTAATTCATTTATCCTCTTCTAGCCTTATTTCTCATTTAAATAAATACATTTATTTATTTAAATTATCCTTTTCCTAAATTAAATAAATATCTTATTTATTTAATTGATCCCACTTCTTCTATTAATTAAATAAATCTTTATTTATTTAATTAATTCATTAGCCTTTTCTACCTATGACACATGTCATTCATCTCTTAATTCATACACTACCTACCCCTTTCATTATTTTATTATATCTTTTACCTACCCTCTAATCATAGCCGACCTCCTTTTACACCTCTCAATCTTATCCCTCCATTTCATATAGTGTCTTCTATATAAGGAGATACTTCCTTCATTATCAAACCCTAATGAGCTAATGAGCTAATGAGCTAATGAGCTGATGAGCTAACTACTTGATCAATTGACTACACTACGATCCTACTTGCAACCACATTCCGTTCTTTGTTGAGCTCTTGTGCATATAAAATCTGAGAGCAAATATATCAAGCAAGATCAATGGAGATAGGAAGAATGGAGATCAAAACCCTATTGGACATGTGATGGTATAATCTTTGTGATTTCATGTGATTTGCATTGTCTTAGGTAATCTTCATATGTTATGGTGGATCTTTGTTGATTGTTAGGCTAGGGTTTTGTGGTTGAATCCATTTAGCCTTTCAATATTGTTATTATTGTTATCCATTTTCACCATATACTACATGGAATGCAAATGTTTTTGGTGTGTCATTATACTCAGTCATGTGATAGCAGGCTACGCGGACTCGAAAAGGATGATGGAAGTCAATCAAGAAAAGGGGGGGATGAAAGACAGAAGATATGAAAGTGAAAGAGCTTCTTGTGCATTATCATCATTGAGCTTTATTATGGCAAGTAGGTTATGACAATCGAGGCATATGTTCGACCCAAAAAGTCATTGTACCTGTTTGCATGGAGATAAGACAGTCACAAACAAGGAATGCCCCAGTTCACACTAGACTCACAGTGTCCTCATATCCTTGGACAAGTCATAGCATTACTAAGAGACAATCCACAGACAACAAATACAAATAGGTGACGATACCCCATCCTCGCCTTTCTAGTCAAAGACATCCTGGAGATAGAATCTCTAGTCAAAGACATCCTGGAAAAGCTAAAAGACATGTCACCAAAAAAGATGAAATCAAAAGAAAACCAAGACTCGACACCAACATCCACTGTAGTCCTCAAGTTTAGTGTCTCTTGTCACTTGTATAAGTCTTATTTGATTGTGGTCACAATGTTTACTTTCACAGAAAGGATAGATAGCACTGAACCATAATGTTGTCTGAGTCTGTTGAAAGATTTGATTTGTTGAAGCCCATTGTTGCTGCTGTGTCTCATCTGAAACTGACTAAATCCATGAAACTGATACTTTATTGCGGAGAAGACGAAACTTTATTGCGGATCTGTGATGCAAATGTTCCTTTATTGCGGATTGTGCACAGATAAACTGAAGGAAGCTGGAAGAAACTGTACTCCTCGAAACATGTGATGTTCTCAGTTCCACACCCATCACTAGATGTAGGATTTTCCTTAGCCACAGATAGGATCTGATTTATTATGGATGGAAAGGGAGGTGAAAAGGGAGGTTTATTATGAATGGCTAACCAATCTTGGGTAGATCAATAACAAGCCATGATGGGAATGGGTTAGTTTATTATGAATGAATAGGTTGTGTGTGTGTGCAAAGTGAAATGATGAAAGAGAATCCTGAAGGAGGGAGGAGCAATGTCTCTACGCATGGCGCTAGTGACCCAGTTTTCACCATGGTACTTGCCCAGGGCGCCACCGAAGTGGTTTTCACCGTTGGACGAAATTATTTCTCTTTACTTTTTTTGATTTTTCAAAGTTTTTTGTGTCACAAGGTGCCTATTTGCCAGGTTTTCACCAAGTAACGATTTTTTTGTTTTATAAAAAATTTTTTTTTGTATTTTTGAAATTTTTGATTTTTTTGTATATTAAATTTTTTTTTTGATTTTTTTTGTATTTTTGAATTTTTTGGTATTTTCGAAGAGCTATGTGTAGAACCTGCGAAGGTGCATGTTGTTGATAGAATCCTCCAAAGGTTCACCTTCTGTAGTTGAGAGCTGATATGCACCAGATCCATATGCTGCTGTAATAATGTAAGGACCAAGCCAGTTTGGTTCGAACTTGCCCTTCTTCTCTCTGTCTTGTTGATTTTTGGGATTTTCTCTAAGAACCAAGTCACCTACCTCAAATGTGTGAGGCTTTACCTTGTGATTGTAGTTGCATTGTTCCTTGACTGAATGATATGTTTCTTGAGTGACTGTCTTCCTTGATAAAGGAACTGAGATAGAATTACTAGTGTGTGGACTACACAGGCCCGTATGCCTGTCACCTAAAGAAGTTTGGGCATCCCTGATAACAAAGTCCTTCAAGGAATCTCCATTAAAGGTCCATGATGTATCGCTAGAAGGGAATGGATGTATAGAACAAGTGGATGAGGAATGAAGGCTTATGATTGTGAAAAGAAGTGAAAGTAGGATAGCATGATGGAGACTTAGGATCAACAAGTATGCGTTTTGACTTGCAATTGTAGAAATTTTGCCCCCATTTATTTTGATATTAGGGGAGATCAACTCTTGTTCGTTTTGCTTCATTGGATTTTTATCCTTGACCTTGATTTTTGCAGAGTCCAATAGCTTTTGATTTTGATTTGGACTAAAGGACTTTTCTTTATTATTGACTTTTAGATTTTTCTTTTCAAAGCTTGATTTTTGATCCCCAATGAATAAGGGCTTTTGTAATTCTTTTTGATCCAAGTGTGGGAGAGGAGTGGAGATGGAATGAGTGGATGATATAGTAAGGCTATGTGAGTTATTAAGAGGGCTGGCGATATGCTCAATAGATTCTTCGCTGGAACCACTCTTAGGACTATTGATATCAATAGTTGCTTGCACCACTGGAGGAGATTTGCATTCAGACTCAGTAGCCACAACAATAGGTGGTTCACACCCAATTCCTTGTAAATTGTTTATAGATTGTTCTTGTCGACTAAATACCTTAGGAGATAATGGGAGTTGGTCAACATGAAATATATACTCACCACATCCTAGGTCTTTAATCTTGAACCATTCTTTTAGCTTTGCTTGTTTGGATGTAGAAGCTTTTAAGGATTCAGGATCCACATATGCCGATGAAGGAACAGCTTCGCGATTGACTGGGATTGTTATTTTTGATCGAGGTTGCAAATTGTTGCAATATATGAATGGATTTAGATCCGCTTTGATGGTCACTTCAACTCCATTATGTGGAAACTTGATACATCGATGATATGTAGATGGGACTGCCCTCATTTCATGAATCCAAGGACGTCGTAGCAATATATTGTATGTGAGATCCAGATCAAGTACTTGACAAACCACATCCTTTGTAACTGGCCCAACTCTAAGAGGTAAGGTGATTGTGCCCTTGGATGAATGCTCTTCGTCATCATATGCCTTAATGGTGATTTGATTTGTAGAATTCACAGCTTTATCAGAATATCCCAATTGTTTAATAGTGCTCAATGTACAAATGTTTAGACCAGCTCCTCCATCTATCAGGACTCATTTTATTCTATGTTTGTGTATGAAGGCTTCAATGTGTAATGGTGCATTATGTGGCTGACTTACGGAGGTGTCATCAACTTCTGTGAATGTAAGTGAATGTGGAACGGAAAGGTATCCCACCATGGCTTGAAACTGGTCCACGTTCAGATCAGTAGGAACAGTAGTATCTCTCAAAATTTTGTCAAGAATAGCTTTATGTGTGGGAGATATGCATAATAGCTCAAGGATTGAAATGAGCGCGGGTGTCTTCCCTAACTGTTCTACAAGGTCATACTCAGGTTTGGTTGATGAGGAGGCGGTGTTCTTAGTTGGAGCACCTTGTAAAGTGATTTTACCTTGGCGGGTTGTAACATGACATTCAGAGGAAGGTTCAGAAGAAGATCCAACACCTTTTAGGACAATCTTGGGTCTCTGCGTAGAATTTTCAGACGCTTTGTCCTTGATGATAATAGTAGAGATGTAATTGTCCATCGAGATGTGATTGATGGTTGAATCATAGTTATAGGATGCTCTGGTATAGTTGGTTTGATCCTCTGTGGCTTTAGCTTTTCCCTTGTCATGTTTTGGGAATGGTTCCTTAAACATCTCATGTTCTTGGTTAGACGAATGTCCCTCAATCTCAATGTCACCTCTATCAATGAGATCTTGTATGATGTTCTTCAGTCGATGACAATTTCCTGTCTTATGACCCTTGCTCTTATGAAATTCACAATACTCATCATCATTCCACCAATTTGGTTTGACCTTTGGTTCATATGGCGGGAAATTTGGAATTGTGATCACCTTGTTTGCCACTAACTTCTTGAAAACTGACTCAAGTGGTTCTCCCAACGGGGTATACTTCCTTCGTGATCTAGAAGTTGTTTGAGTATTCACTTGATTGTTTGTAGAACTTGATCCAGAAAAAATGAATTTGGGTCGCACTGTGTTGGCATCAACAACACCATCATTGACTGTGTTCTTGTTTTTATTCCAAAATCTTGGCTTGTCTTTTCCTTTAAAGTCATCTTTGTTTTCCTTGAATTTTTTAATGACTCCTTGTTCAATTAGGACCTTTTCTATTGCTAAGCCTTTTTCAATGACGTCCTTGAAGGTGGACAAACAAGCTTTCCTTAAGTCATAACCAATCTCTTTGTTAACATTTTGGGTGAACATTTCTACCATTTGTTTTTGTGGAATTTCACAAGACCATCTGCTGGCTAGATTTCTCCATCTTTGTAAAAATGATGCAAAAGATTCTCCCTCTTTTTTCTTAGTATTGCACAAAGTAGTGACTGATATGTCTGTCTCTATGTTGTAGGAGAAATGTTGAATAAATGCCTCTGCTAAGTCACCCCATGACTTAATACCAAGTGGAAGTTGGGACAACCATTCCATAGCTTGATCACCTAAGCTTTGTGGGAATAATCTCATCAAATATGCCTCTTCTGCTGCTACCTCAATGCAAGCTATGAAAAATTGTCTTATGTGTGCCTTAGGATCCCCTTTTCCTCTATACTTATCAAATTTAGGCATCACAAAGTGTGTAGGAAAAGGAGGCATTGGAATGCTCTTGTCAAATGGATAAGGACATATGTCTCTCATTGTGTATGTTGGCTTCGGTGTATTTATGCCCTCCATTTTCTTTTGTAAATCCCTGATTTGTTGTTCCAAACTGCTCTTAGGTGGAGATCGACTTCTTGAACCATATCCTATGTTTGAGGTACCCATTGGAGGAAGAGCATGTTGCATATATGGATGGTATTGATCATACACATGCTCATATGGAGGAGGTCTGTAATGATGCTGCATATATGGACCACTTTGGTATAGATTCATGTTGTGGAACACCATATCTATTTTGCGCATGTATACCATATTCTACAGGCATGTCATGTTCCAGAATGTACTGCACAAAATAGCATCTTCATATGTTGGATTCAGTACCAGTGTAATGCTGATATGCTTCTACAAAAACCTAGCTTCACCTTCAAATGATGTCTTCGTGTATACCTCTGCTTAATCTCGCATATACCTTCTCACAAACCTTTTTCGCATTCCACATTCGATCTTACAAATAAGATCTTACATTTATACCATAACCTAAGACCAATTTTAGTAGGTCGGCTCTACAAGATATTACAAAAAACATTTTATAAACAATATAATATCCGATGTAATAACCAATTGAACATGTCAGCTTAATGCATTTACAATAATAATAAATCATCTCCATAGCATGCCATGCTGATCTGGAAAAGATAAACCTACCGGTGTAACCCTGGACCTATTTGCCGGTAAAAGCAAATATGCAAATATGAATATACCAATGATTAATTCTTCAAAGCAAAGTGTCCACATGATTTTTTCGACATTACCAAGTGTCTTCCATATCATTCCAAGTGCCAGTGAACATTATATCTTGTCGATGAACCATATACCAGTAACTGTACAATAGTTACTTGCTTGTCGGTGAATGTTGTTGGATCTCCAAAGTGCTAGTGTTTTAGTACGTGTTGACATCAATGACAAAACCATACCAAAATACCAACAATCTCCCCCTTTGGCATTGATGGCAACACAAGATGAAAAAACCATCAAAGTGCCAAAACAAAAATGCCAAATACCAAAAACAAACAATCTCTCCTAAACAACAATCTCTCCCCCTGGGAGCAACATGTGTTTATCCAAAGATTTATTTTCAATACTAATCTTTCTATCAATCTTTCCTCAGAGATAATGTGTTTTTCCATAGATATCTCTCCCCCTTTGACATCAAATGCCAAAGTTCATATACAAAATACCAATCAATTCAATATACCAACTACTCCCCCTGAGAAGTAGCTTCCTCATCAAAGACTGGAGTAAAAGATTTGTCTTTCAATTCTGCCAGTTGATGACAATCATCAACTGTCTAAGTTTCTACCAGTAGTGGTATGACTCCAAGCTGATCTCTGAGATATTCAAAAGTCTCCTTAGGCAAAGGTTTTGTGAAAATATCTGCAAGTTGTTCTTTAGTATTCACATAAACCAATTTTATCTCCTTTTCTTCAACTTTTTCCCTTAGAAAATTCAGTTTGACAGAAACATGTTTCATTTTAGAGTGTAATACCGGATTCTTAGATATATCAATTGTTGTAGTGTTATCACAATATATAGTAATAGGTTCCTTTCATTTTACCTTTATGTCTTTCAACATTTGCTTAAGCCATTTTACCTTTATGTCTTTCAACATGTCAATCCAATCTCTACATGTCTCAGAACTTGGATCAAACTTATCATGATCATGTAAATGTCCAAATACAAAAACTAGAGGAGAAACTAGCTCAAGAAAAGGAGATTTTGGAATAAAAAGTGAAAAACATTGAGAAAAATAGATCACAAATGTCCAAAATGTTTCAAAAATTTCTAGGTCGAAATCCAAATATTGAGCCAATTGATGTAAGATCTCTTATCGAACAATCAAACATACCAAATCTCCTCTCACAAATAGAGATGATGAAACAATTTCAAGAAAAGAGACAACAACATTATGTGCCTCCACAACAAGAACAAGAAGGTGTTTACTATCAATCACATTTTCAACCATCACAACCAATTGTTCAATAGTTCCAACATTTCCAACAGACACAACCAATGGTCCAACATATACCACCAACACAACCAATGGTCCAATTTCAACAATATGTCCCACCAACTGTTAATTATCGACAACATACTCAGTATCAACAACTACAATCACAAATTCAAAAACAAAACTTGCAACATGCACCAAGCCAAATTTTGAACATGTCAAACCAATTTGATCAACATCTAGTTTGAAATCAAAACATGACATCAGACCAGAACCAACTCCTTTCCAAACAAGTTCAAATTCCAGATACAACTATGTCAAAACCTCGAAAGAAAAGTGGCCTTATTGCAAGGATCTTAAGGAAATTACCAAGTGAGTTCTTTGAGGAAGATCAAGATAATACACTTATGTCTAGCAATGCCTCATCCCCCAACAAACAAATTGACTCTCTAGTGGCATCTATCCCTACACCTTTAGAAGTTTCACAAGAACCTTCCATATTGTCCTCATTAAACAATACACCCAAGGATGAAATTATCCAAGGGCTATCCATAATTGATTGCCAAGATAATCCAATTCATGATGCACATCCTTGTCATGTTTTAGAAATACAAGACCCAATGCCACAATGCACTTTATTGCCATTACCTATTTTAGAGGACCCCATTCGAAGTCCCTCTTTCTCATGTTCAAGCATTGATTCCTTGTCAGAATCCATCACAAATGTTCAAATTGCATTTCCTTCATACCAAAACATTGATTCCTTGTCAGAATCCCCCATGCATATCCAAAGTCCAACCCCATGTCAAGAGGATAATTTAGAGCATGAAGAAACGTGTCTTAAAAAAGATCAAGATCAAGATCCTGAAACCTTATCATCCCATTCAATTGTTGACCAGGACCCCATGTTCCCAGACACTCACGATGATTCCCCTATTCTTGTCCATCCTATCCAAACTCCTATTGACACTCCATTCCTCGAGCAAGATCAAGATATCCCAGTCCATCCAATCCCAAATGATCCCCTTCCATTTCATGAAAAAAATGTCCTTTCAAATACCATTGGCATTCCACTTCCTAAGAAAGATCAAGATATCCTTTCCATCCTTTATGATGATCCCATTAAAAGTCTAGAGAAAAGCAACTTTAAAGAGGATTCCAATGATCTTCCTCCTTGTCAAGATCAAATTATTCCTTTAAATCCTCTACAAGATCCTTTTGTTCCTCTATCTCCTTGTCTTAATCCTCCATATACACTCCAAGATCGCATTTCTTTGATGATCCCATTATTTCTCCCATTCCATCTCTTGAAGAGCCTGTCATTGAACCATGTCCACTACATAGTCCTAGTCCCCCTCATGATCCTAATCCCCCTCATGATTCTAACATGTCAGTGCAAGATGTTCATGAACCCTCGACATGCATAATGGGTTCTTCCACTTTGGTGCAATCTGATCCACTTCAAGATCTCATTATTTCTCTCATATCATATCCACCTCATAATGGACTCACGTCTTCTTCCCAAAGAAAAGAGTATCCTACAAGTCAAGATATTCATAAAGGAAAAGGAGAAGATCTCCATAAGCAAGAATCCCTTCATGTTAAAGAAAATATTAAGGGTCATGGCCTCATTGAAATTCCTCAAGACGTGGGTACCCCTACTAAATCCAACATCCCTTCAAAATCCAAACATATCCCTTCCCCTTTATCCCTTCCATCCATCTTAGGTCCTTATATCCCTTCATCCTCTATGCAAGGTCAGCAAAGGCACACATCCTTGAGTAAATTTCATCAATCCAAAAGAACTCCATTTCATCCATATCCATCCATGCATTCCTTTCCCCCTCCAAGCAATTTGGATGCCAAGTATAAAAGTCATAAGTCTAGCAATCCACATGTATTCAAGGATCAACATGTCCAATCTAATCAACATGTCAAAGCAAAGAACAATATGATCTATAAAGAAAAAGAAATATCCAAAAGGTCACAAAGGCCCATTGCTCAAAAACAAAAGTTAAAATCTATATGGGTTCCTAAATCCTTTATGCAAGCAATGCACTCCAATGAACAACAAAAGCATGAAAAATCGAAAACCATGTGGATCCCTAAGCAACTCCTTGAAGCACAAAAGCCTAAAGAAACATCAAAATTGGCATCTAAAATTTCTATTCCTCCAACTAAAATTTCCAAGTCTATTCCTCCATCACCTTCTTCATCCATTTTGGGCCCTTATGTACCAAAATCCATAGCCTTTCCTCCGTCAAAATCTCAATATCCAAAATACATTTTTCCTCCATCAGTCCATCACCCCTCAAGGTGTGTGCCAATGTTGATCTTGCCTTCATTTCCATCTAGTGAAGCCCAATTCTTCCAATACCCTATCCATTATCCAATGCATATTTTCCATCCTTCCATCCCTCTAGTCCAATCCTTTACATAGATCCTTGCCTTAGTTTCATCTTATTTTCCATGTCCTTATCCTACCAATGTCTTTGAGCATACTTTTAAAGGTCATGGTCCATTTTTTCAAGGCTACTATCCAAACAAAAAAATGTTTGAGTCCTTCTTCCATCCCCTATCATGTGTCCATTTTCGACTAAAATGTCAAAATCCAAAAAAAAAAAGTGAAAAAAAAAAAAGACAAAAGAAAAAATTAAAGCAAAAATAATTCATCCACTGGTGAAAACCTGGCAAATAGGCACCTTGGGCAAGTACCATGATGAAAACCTGGCCAACAAGCATCATGTGTAATCCATGAACTTCTTGCATGTCATATTTTGGGGCAGGTTTCCTCCTTCATTATCTTGTCATATCCTATTACACTTCATTATCCTATCATGTCTTATTACCCTTCATATCCTATTGTCCCTCCTATCCATTTCCTCTTTCCACCTTTGATCCTGACAAGGCTGAGGATCATCATGAGCATCATGCATCTTGTTTGCAGCTTTTAGTCCATCATATCTTTTGGTATTTATCCATTTTCTTATTACAACCTTTCATCCATATTCCCTGTCTTATTGCAACTTTCTGCCACTATCCCTTAGCCAATCCTGACCTTCAGTCCATGTCCCTTATCCATTCTTGGTCTTTCTTATCCTATCCATATCTTATCACTATCCATACACTTTTTTTCGTTCCTTGATCTTGATCTGACATAAGGACGCAAAATTTAAACATGGTTTCAAAAACCTCTTGGCATGTCCCTCATGCCATGTCACTGCTTTACATTGTCATATCCAGTCTCTTGTCCCATTGTCTCCTTAATAAAAGGCCTTTGTCTTCCCTCTATCCACCAACATTTCAGCAAGCCTATTTATTCACTTGTCATATTCCTTGCCTTGTTAGACACTGGGGGCAAAATCATTAAAAATCAAAAAAAAAACAAGCAAAAAAAAGTCCTAAAAAAATTTGAAAAATGTCTTGAAATAATCCTAAAAACATTCAAAAAATGTCTTGAAATAATTAAAAAAAAAAATTCAAATAATGTCCTGAAAAAATCCCTAAAAAGTCAAATAAAGTCCTAAAAAATGAACAAAAAAAAATGTTAAAAGCTCGAAATTCCTACAAAGTGAAAAACATCAAAATCCAAAAACAATTTCTTTGGCATTTTGCATTTTGTCAATAAATGGTCCCCTTTGTGCATAGACAGATCACTGAGCATACATCCAACGACAATCAATCAAACATTGTGCTTTAATGAAATCACGCATTAACAGATGAACTGCTCGACCAAGCAAGCATTCAACCTGATCACAGTTGTCACATCAATCAAAATAGCATCAACATTACCATTGGTCCTTGTCAACATTATCATGGGTCTTATACAGGGTGTGGTATACTCGAAACTAGACTGTGTCCTGTCTTCGACGGGGTACCGCATTCCCTGAAACCAGACAGCATGATCATTCTTGTTTTCCACTTTTGACAATGACGATCAAACTGTTTGTTTGACTTGGTTGAATTTGTGCATCTTATCTTTTTACTGATTTATCTTTGGCTTCGATTATGTTCCTATGTTGCTCGATGATGTCACTGAGTGATTTAGAGTGACCGAGATGGTTCATTGTCCCTTTCCTTTTTTTTTGTTGTGTTTGTTGTTTGTGGAATGTTTGTCACAAACTGGGGCAACTATATCATTGGATGTTTGTGATAAGTACGTTCACTTTGTGAATGCCGCACATACCTCGACCCTTGATGTATGCACCCTAGGATGCTTCACTCATTCCTTGTGTGTGATGTGTCTATCTTTTGCAAAAGGGGTTGCGTTCCAGCTCTAGCCTTCAATGCCATGATGCTCTGCATCCGCTTTGCTACAATAAATAAAGGTTCTCACCTACTTATGTGCATTTGTGAAAGCAAGTTTTAGTTCATCTCTAACTGTCCTCTGACTAATTTCTTCTTACTAACATTTCTTCCGTCAGTCATGGCAGTCCGTTCGGTTTAGTTCGGTCATAATTGCACAATTGTGCCTGTGCACACTATCTTGTGCTTGTGCAGCATCAAGTTGTGCCTATGTACCTTACACAAGTGCAGAACATCTCTACACAGGTGCAAAACATCTCCACACAGGCACAGATCTGCATTTTTCACTCCCCTGTGGGCCCCACAATGTCCCGGAATCAAGCAAAATTCATGAAATTGAACATATGGGTTTTTGAGCTACATACCGCTACTCCCACGTCATTTGATCATCTGTAGGTGTGTACACATTCCCCAAGGTGATCTACCATTGAAATGTTCGCCATCTCTCTGCAAGGGTCCTTTTTCCCAAGCAATAACTCCTCCACTTTGGCTAGTGCAAATGAACTCTTTTCCTTCTCCTTGTCTCCTATATAGATCTATGTCAGTACCTAGATGGACATGCATGCTCTCCATCTTATGATGGTCGCGGTCTTTTGTGCCTTCCACTGCTTGTCCTTTGTGAATCCGACATTCAATTTTTGATCCGTTCGAACCTATCATCTTCTGTCATTCTTATCGATCACTTGGCCTCTTTTCTGGATTTTTCCGGCCAATTCCTTGAGGGGGCATGCATATGTTATTGTTATTGTCTAGGGAATTTTCATTATTGTTCTTTGAAAAAATGCTTAGAATCACATTGTCTCAAAGAGGGGCAAAATGTAGATGTCTAAAAATGGTCAACGCTTGTGGAGTCATACTTTAACATTCGCGCATTGCCTTATTTTACAGTTCTTGCGTCGCATTAACATTTCTTCTATGTTGCGAACTTGGTCTTTATCATTTGCGAGCATCGAGTCCTTCTTCTCCATTCCTCATTTTTATCGCTTTCAAATTAGGTCTTGTCGATAGCAATCTTCAGTCATGATTTTGGTCGATCTTATCTTGTCGCATCATGGTGCATGCTCATTTATCATCATTTTGGACATCATCAATCCTAATCAATGATAGAATTAGGGTTTTGTCCTCTTGTCAATCTTTCAATCATCTTTAGCTTGTTAGTAATCATTTGCGATTATCAACTTGTCAATCTCATCATTTTGCGATTGATTCGTCATCGATCTTTGTCCTTTTCAATCTCTTCATTTTGCGATTGATCCGTCATCAATCCTTGTCCTTTTCAATCATGTCAATTTGGATCGATTAGTCATTGTTCCTCTCATCAATTGGCACCTATCAATTTGATCTCCTTGTCAATCTTGGTCAATTTGTCATTGATTTTTGTCAACCAATCGCAATCATTTATCAACATTGGTCCTTTGT
This sequence comes from Cryptomeria japonica, assembly GCF_030272615.1. Lineage (NCBI taxonomy): Eukaryota > Viridiplantae > Streptophyta > Pinopsida > Cupressales > Cupressaceae > Cryptomeria > Cryptomeria japonica. The sequence continues at coordinate 401,579,523 of NC_081413.1, read as the reverse complement.
CAATCAGAATCATGATCGAACCTACATTAATTTCTTGTTGTCTTGACCTAATTCCTTGCCCTCTTATTTCTAGGGTTTTATGATTTGATTCATTTAATCCTTTTCTTCTTCTTTGTGGGTTAAATAAATCTATTTATTTAGTCCTAGGTCTCTTTCATGAATTAATTAATGGATGAAAACCTATTAATTAATTCACCTAATTTCTATTTCATCATTTTCCTCAATTTTCTAATTTGCTAATTTCTCCTAATTCCTAATTTCTATTTCTCCTATTTTCTCTCTTCCCTTTTGTCATGGGAATAGCAACTTGTCATAATCTTGTCATAATTTGTCATACATCTTGCATAGCAACTTGTCATAATTTGTCATAATTTTTCATACACCTTGCATAGAAATTGTCATACATTTGTCATAATTTTGCCATTCTTGATATGAATTTCCTTTCAAATCTCTTCATGCTAATCTTGTCCTCTCTCCAATTTGTCTATAAATTGGATGATTTTCTTCAATGAAAAAAAAAGATCAATCACATTTTAGAGTAACCTTATACTGTGAATTTCATCTCTCAACAACTTGCTTTTCACTTGCATTTTGTACTTGTAGGTGAGATCCACATCAAATTTGAAGGTGAAAGAAGAACAATGGAGCCACATGAAGGAGATATCTACGTCGGTTTGCTTTGAGAAAAAAAGTGTCAAAATCCAAAACAAAAAAGTGAGAGAAAAAAAAGACAAAAGAAAAAAGTAAAGCAAAAATAATTTGTCCACTGTTGAAAACCTAGCAAATAGGTGCCTTGGGCAAGTACCATGATGAAAACCTGGCCAACAGGCATCATGTGTAATCCATGAACTTCTTTCATGTCAAATTTGGGGGCAGGTTTCCTCCTGCATTATCTTGTCATATCCTATTACACTTCATTATCCTATCATGTCTTATTACCCTTCATATCCTATTGTCCCTCCTGTCCATTTCCTCTTTCCATCTTTGATCGTGACAAGGTTGAGGATTGTCATGAGCATCCTGCATCTTGTTTGCAGCTTTTAGTCCATCATAGCTTTTGGTATTTATCCATTTTCTTATTACAACCTTTCATCCATATTCCCTGTCTTATTGCATCTTTCTGCCACTATCCCTTAGCCAATCCTAACCTTCAGTCCATGTCCCTTATCCATTCTTGGTCTTGCTTATCATATCCATATCTTATCACTATCCATACACTTTTTTTCGTTCCTTGATCTTGATCTAACATAAGGACGCAAAATTTAAACATGGTTTCAAAAACCTCTTGGCATGTCCCTCATGCCATGTCACTGCTTTACATTGTCATATCCAGTCTCTTGTCCCATTGTCTCCATAATAAAAGGTCTTTGTCTTCCCTCTATCCACCAACATTTCAGCAAGCCTATTTATTCACTTGTCATATTCCTTGTCTTGCTAGACACTGGGGGCAAAATCATTAAAAATCAAAAAAAAAAAAAAAGCATAAAAAAGTCATAAAATTTTTTGAAAAATGTCCTGAAATAATAAATTAAAAAAAAACATTCAAATACTGCCGTGAAAAAATCCCTAAAAATCAAATAATGTCTTGAAAAAATCCCTAAAAAGTCAAATAAAGTCCTGAAAAACGAACAAAAAAAATTGTAAAAAACTCAAAATTCCTACAAAGTGAAAAACATCAAAATCCAAAAACAATTTCTTTGGCATTTTGCATTTTGTCAATATATGGTCCCCTTTGTGCATAGACAGATCGCTAAGCATACATCCAACGAAAATCAATCAAACATTATGCTTTAATGAAATCACGCATTAACAGATGAACTGTTTGACCAAGAAAGCATTCAACCTGATCACAGTTGTCACATCAATCAAAATAGCATCAACATTACGATTGGTCCTTGTCAACATTATCATGGGTCTTATACAGGGTGTGGTATACTTGAAACCAGACTGTGTCCTATCTTCGACGGGGTACCGCATTCCCTGAAACCAGACAACATGATCATTCTTGTTTTCCACTTTTGACAATGACGATCAGACTGTTTGTTTGACTTGGTTGAATTTGTGCATCTTATCTTTTTACTGATTTATCTTTGGCTTCGATCATGTTCCTATGTTGCTCGATGATGTCACTGAGTGATTTAGAGTGACCGGGATGGTTCATTGTCCCTTTCCTTTTTTTTTGTTGTGTTTGTTGTTTGTGGAATGTTTGTCACAAACTGGGGCAACTATATCATTGGGTGTCTATGATAAGTATGTTCTCTTTGTGAATGCCACACATACCTCGACCCTTGATGTATGCACCCTAGGATGCTTCACCCATTCCTTGTGTGCGATGTGTCTATCTTTTGCAAAAGTGGTTGCATTCCAACTCTGGCCTTCAATGCCATGATGCTCTGCATCCACTTTGCTACAATAAATAAAGGTTCTCACCTACTTATGTGCATTTGTGAAAGCAAGTTCTCCTTCATCTCTAACTATCCTCTGTCTAATTTCTTCTTACTCACATTTCTTCCGTCAGTCTTGGCAGTCCGTTCGGTCTAGTTTGGTCATAAGTGCACAATTGTGCTTGTGCACACTATCTTACGCTTGTAGAGCATCAAGCTGCACCTATGTACCTTACACAAGCGCATAACATCTCTACACAGGCGCAGAATATCTCCACACAGGCGCAGATCTACATTTTTCCCTCCCCTGTGGGCCCCGCAATGTCCTGCAATCAAGCAAAATTCATGAAATTGAACATATGGGTTTTTGAGCTACATATTGTTTCTCTTGCTTCATCTAGTCATCATTAGGTGTGTACATGTTCCCCAAGGTGATCTTCCATTAGAATGTTCACCATCTCTCTGCAAGGGTCCTTTTTCCCAAGCAACAACTCCTCCACTTTGGCCAGTGCAAATGAACTCTTTTCCTTCTCCTTGTCTCCTATATAGATCTTTGTCAGTACCTAGATGGATGTGCATGCTCTCCATCTTATGATGGTCACAGTCTTTTGTGCCTTCCACTGCTTGTCCTTTGTGCATCCGACCTTCGATTTTTGATCCGTTTGAACCTATCGTCTTCTGTCATTCTTATCGATCACTTGGCCTCATTTCTGGATTTTTCTGGCCAATTCCTCGAGGGGGCATGCATATGTTATTGTTATTGTTATTGTCTGGGGCATTTTCATTATTTTTCTTTGAAACAATGCTTAGAATCGCATTGTCTCAAAGAGGGGCAAAATGTAGACGTCTAAAAATGGTCAACACTTGTGGAGTCATACTTTAATATTTGCGCATTCCCTTATTTTAGGGTTCTTGCGTTGCATTAACATTTCTTCTATGTTGTGCACTTGGTCTTTATCATTTGTGAGCATCGAGTCCTTCTGCATTCCTCATTTTTATCGCTTTCAAATTAGGTCTTGTCAATAGCAATCTTTAGTCATGATTTTGGTCGATCTTATCCTGTCGCATCATGGTGCGTGCTCATTTATCATCATTTTGGACATCATCAATCCTAATCGATGATAGAATTAGGTTTTTTTCCTCTTGTCAATCTTTCAATCATCTTTAGCTTGTTAGTAATCATTTGCGATTATCAACTTGTTAATCTCATCATTTTGCGATCGATTCGTCATCGATCCTTGTCCTTGTCAGCCTTGTCATTTTGCGATCGATTCGTCATTGATCCTTGTCCTTGTCAATCTTGTCATTTTGTGATCGATTCATCATCGATCCTTGTCCTTTTCAATCATGTCAATTTGGATCGATTAGTCATTGTTCCTCGTTAATTGGCACTTATCAATTTGATCTCCTTGTCAATCTTGGTCAATTTGTCATTGATTTTTGTCAACCAATCTCAATCATTTATCAACATTGGTCCTTTGCCAATTAGAATCATGATCAAACCTACATTAATTTCTTGTTGTCTTGACCTAATTCCTTGTCCTCTTATTTCTAGGGTTTTATGATTTGTTCATTTAATCATTTTCTTCTTCTTTGTGGGTTAAATAAATCTATTTATTTAGTCCTAGGTCTCTTTCATGAATTAATTAATGGATGAAAACCAATTAATTAATTCACCTAATTTCTATTTAATCTTTTTCCTGAATTTTCTAATTTGCTAATTTCTCCTAATTCCTAATTTCTATTTCTCCTATTATCATAATTTGTCATACATCTTGCATAGCAACTTGTCATAATTTGTCATAATTTGTCATACACCTTGCATAGAAATTGTCATACATTTGTCATAATTTTGCCATTCTTGATTTGAATTTCCTTTCAAATCTCTTCATGCTAATCTTTTCCTCTCTCCAATTTGTCTATAAATTGGATGATTTTCTTCAATGAAAAAGAAGAAGAATCAATGAATCACATTGGAATCAATCACATTTTCAAAAAAAAGAGCAATCACATTTTCAAGTAACCTTATACTGCGAATTTCATCTCTCAACAACTTGCTTTTCACTTGCATTTTGCACTTGTAGGTGAGATCCACATCAAATTTGAAGGTGAAAGAAGAACAATGGAGCCACATGAAGGAGATATCTGCATCGGTTTGCTTTGATTTCATTTGATTTGAATATTTTGTCTTTATGTCTTCATTGATTGGATTGGGATTGCTTTCATAGCAGCTTTAGGTTTTGTGGTTGTACTAATTGCTATTGTTTTGATGATTTTCAATTTCCTTATCTACATTTCAAAAGATCAATCACATTTTCGAGTCACCTTATACTACGAATTTCATCTCTCAACAACTTGCTTTTCACTTGCATTTTGCACTTGTAGGTGAGATCCACATCAAATTTGAAGGTGAAAGAAGAACAATGGAGCCACATGAAGGAGATATCTACGTCGGTTTCCTTTGATTTCATTTGATTTGAATATCTTGTCTTTATGTCTTCATTGATTGGATTGGGATTGCTTTCATAGCAGCTTTAGGTTTTGTGGTTGTCCTAATTGCTATTGTTTTGATGATTTTCAATTTCCTGATCTATAGTATGCACATAGATCAAAATTTTCATCTCTAGGATACCATAATCCAAGATTTGCAGTGCCTTATAAGTACCGAAAAATCCTTTTTAATGTTGATTCATGATTTTCCCTAGGATTACTTTGAAATCTAGAAACAATACATATTGCATTCATAATATCAGGCCTAGTTTGTGTCAAATACAGTAAACCTCCTATCATAGATTTGTATCTAGTTGGATTAACAGGTGTAGATTCATCCCTTTGAGATAATTTGTCATTTGTAGTCATAGGTGTGCTTACCGGTTTAGAGTTCTCCATCCCAAATTTCTTTAGTAATTCTTTCAAGTACTTGGATTAACTCAAAAATATACCTTTATCAGTCTATGAAATCTGCAATCCTAAAAAGAATTTTATTTCTCCAATCATAGACATTTCAAATTCTTGCTGCATAATAATAGAAAATTCCTTACATAATCCATCTTCTCCTCCAAAGATTATATCATCAATGAATACTTTTATAATCAAGATGTCATGATTAGTTATTTTGTAATATAAATTGTTGTCTGCATTTCCTTTAGTAAAACCAATCTTTAAAAGATACTTATCCAACCTTGCATACCAAGCTCTTGGGGCTTGTTTCAATCCATATAGAGCTTTTCTTAACCTGCAAACCATATCATTGTCATCTGTCAAAGAAAATCCATCAGCTTGTTCAATATAGACTTCCTCTTCAAGATCTCCATTCAAAAATGCACATTTAATATCCATTTGATAAACTTTGTAGTTCTTGTGAGCTGTAAAAGCCAAGAATAATCTGACTGCCTCAATTCTAGCTACCAGTGCAAAGGTTTCATTGTAATCAACTCCATCTTTCTGAGAATATCCCTTACACACTAGTCTTGCTTTATTTTTGACAACCTTACCATCTTCATTAAGTTTGTTTCTAAATACCCATTTGGTTCCAATTACATTTTTATCTTTAGGCCAGGGAACTAATGTCCAAGTATTATTTTTCTCAATTTGTCCTAATTCTTCTTCCATAGCTTTAATCCAAAATTTGTCTTCACATGCCTCATTGATAGATGATGGTTCAAATTGAGAAATAAGACATACCTCTTCATTTGCCAATCTTCCTCTTGTCATAACTCCTTTAAATTTGTTTCCAATTATCTGATCTTCAGAATGATTCAATCTTACATACCAGGGTGTCTTAGTTTGTTGTTGTTCTTCAATTACTATGGAATCCTCTGATGGTACCGAGGTAACTGGATCTTCATTCTGTACCGGTGGATTTAGTGTAGGTTCATTTATCATAATTTCTATTGCCGGTTCTATATACCTTGAAGTTCCTCTAAATTGTTCATCAATCCTTACATTTGTACTCTCAACAATTTTCTGTAATCTCTTATTAAAACATCAAGATGCCTTGCTCTTAGATGAATAACCAAGAAATATTCCTTCATCACTTCTAGGATCAAATTTGCCAATATACTTATCTCTTCTAATATAACATTTACTTCCAAAAAATCTGAAATACTTAAGAGTAGGAGTATTACCAAACCATAGTCCATGAGGGGTCTTACCGGTTTCACCTTTGATGTGAACTTTGTTGAATGTATAGACAACAGTTTTAACTGCCTCTCTCCAATACACATGTGGTAAATTTGCTTCAGATAACATACTTCTTGCTGCATCAAAGATAGTTCTATTTTTCCTTTCAACAACTCTATTTTGTTGTAGTGTCTGAGGTGCTGATAATTGTCTTCTGATTCCATTCACTTCACAGAATGTATTAAAGTCCTTAGATGTGAATTCTCCTCCTTGATCTGATCTTAAACATTTTATTTTCTTACCGGTTTCATTTTCAACCATTGCTTTGAACAGTTTGAACTTTCCAAGTGCTTCTGATTTTTCCTTGAGAAAAGTAACCCAACACATTCTAGAATAATCATCAATAATTAGCATGAAATATCTATCACCTTGTAAGCTTTTAGTTCTAGCTGGACCACATAAATCAGTGTGAATTAAATCAAGAGAATTATTGGATTTTTCTGGAATACTTTTGAAACTAGCTCTAATTTGTTTTCCAAATTGACATTCCTTACAAATTGTATTCTGAAGTTTCACAATTTTAGGTAGATCTCTAACTACCTTGGAAGTACTGATTTTTACCATGCAATCAAAGTTTACATGACATAGTCTCTTATGCCATAACCAACTTTCATCTATATGTGCAATCAAGCATGTCTTTTCACTGTTATTCAAATGAAAGATATTACCTCTAGTCTGATTACCAGTTGCAATTTCCAAACCAGTTCTATTCATGATTTTGCATTTTCCATTTTAAAATTGTAACTAAAATCCCTTCTCAACTAATTGACCAACACTTAAAAGATTATGCTTTAATCCTTCAATATAGTAGACATTGTCAGTGTTATGCTTACCATCAAGAGATATTGAACCCTTACCTTTGATTGAACAGGATTTGTCATCTCCAAATCTTACTAAACCTTCATTGTATTCTTGAAAGTTCAAGAATTTACCTTTGTCTCCTATCATATGATGTGAGCATCCTGAGTCAATGATCCATTCATCCTTTACTTCAACTTTAGCTGCTAGGGCTTGTTCTACCAGTTGAGCAGTAGGTTCCGGTTGATCTTTTGTTATAGCAACAAAAACCCATCCATTGTCTGCTAGATCCTCATCAAAATCATCAGTCACACCTTCATCAACAATGTAACAAGATTTGTCTTTGTTCTTCTTAAATCTATATCTCTAATATTCAGGATTAGGCTTGTATGTTCTTCTAGCTTCTTCTCTTAGTCTAGCATGTCTATCAGCGCATCTCAAATCCATATGACCAATCTTATTGTAGTTGAAACATTTAAAGGGTGCTTTACCTTCATACTTACTTCCAACTGGACCTTTTGGCATTTTCCTTGCAAATAGTGCTTCTAGTTCTTCAAGCTCTTCATTCTCCTTCCTAGTTTCTTCAAGTTCTCTTGCATAAAAGGCTTTCTAGTCTGATTTGTCAAATGATGGAGCAGATGATGTTGATGCTTTAAAGGCCAAATCTATCTTTATAGTAGCAACAGGACCAAATTCCTCAATTTCAAAGGCTGAAAGTTTTCCAATCAATGTATCCCTAGTTACTGATGTATTAGGCATTGTTCTCAACTCATTTATAGCAGTAACCTTCATTTTATATGCCGGTGGCAATCCTCTTAAGATTTTTGAAACAATTTCATCCTCACTTAAGGTTCCTCCACAACATTTAATACCCAAAATAATTTCATTTACTCTTTCCATAAAAGCAGAAATCCTTTCATCTTCTTCCATTTTTAGATGTTCATACCTGACTCGGAAGCTTCAAGTTTTGCAATCTTGATTGTGGAATCTCCTTCATTCAGTGTTTCCAAATGATCCCAAATACCTTTAGCAGTAGATCTATCTGATAATCCTATGATTTGTTGATCTGATAATGCACTCATAAGTGCTTCTCTTGCTTTGCAATCATTCTCCTCATCTTTAGCTAAGATAGTTGGAGCAGTCTGACCAGCTACAGCAGTAGTATAACCATTCTTTGTAACTTCCCAGATGTCTTTACCAATGCAATTCAGATGTGTCTCCATTCTGATCTTCCAAATCCCATAATTGGTTCCATCAAGTTTAGAACTGTCCTTCCTAAAATAATTAGTAGACATTGGATCTCCTCAAGTTGTTAAACTTCTGCAAAAGAGGACTTAGCTCTGATACCAATTGTTAGGTCCCAGAGACAACTGAGAGGGGGGGTGAATCAGTTGTCTAATAAATTCAAACAAAAAACCATTTAACCAACTTAATGCTTAATACTGGTAAACCAGTTAAGTATGTTGGTAGACAGTGTTAATAGTAAATTGCTATATCAATAAAGATTAATGCATGAAACATAAACATTAAGTCATCCACAACACATAACACCAATATTTGTACGTGGAAACCTTGTAAGGGGAAAAACCACGGTGGGAAACCTTACCAACAATCAGATGATACTACTACAGATAGTAAGTGTACATAAATGGGGTCTGCACATGCAGAAAGGCCAACAGCCTAGAGCTCACTACTCAATCACAAAATGGGAGTCACACTTACTACAATTGGATGGTTAAATCCAATGAGAATGTACTGCACAAAATAGCATCTTCATATGCCGGATTCAGTACCGGTGTAATGTTGATATGCTTCTACAAAAACCTAGCTTCACCTTCAAATGTTGTCTTCATGTATACCTCTGCTTAATCTCGCATATACCTTCTCACAAACCATTTTTGCATTCCACATTCAATCTTACAAATAAGATCTTACATTTATACCATAACCTAAGACCAATTTTAGTAGGTCGGCTCTACAAGATATTACAAAAAACATTTTACAAACAATATAATATTCGATGCAATAACTGATTGAACATGTTGGCTTAATGCATTTACAATAATAATTAATCATCTCCATAGCATGTCATGCTGATCTGGAAAAGATAAACCTACTGGTGTAACCCTGGACCTATTTGCCAGTAAAAGTAAATATGCAAATATGAATATACCAATGATTAATTCTTCAAAACAAAGTGTCCACATGATGTTTTCGACATTACCAAGTATCTTCCATATCATTCCAAGTGTTGGTGAACATTATATCCTGCCGGTGAACCATATACCAATAACTGTGCAATAGTTACTTGCTTGCCGGTGAATGTTACTGGATCTCCAAAGTGCTAGTGTTTCAGTAGGTGTTGACATCGATGACAAAACCATACCAAAGTACCAACACAATGTCATTTATTTTTCTTCTCGTCAGGAGATCGGAACAACTAAAAATATGTTATCCTGATGGTAAGGAGTAGAAAAATATTTTTCCCATTAGGCATCGGCATAACTAAAAATGTGCTACCCTGACATTGGAAAGCTACACCGATGGAAATCAAGTGGAGGATGTTACATGCAAAAGTAAATAGATTTTCTGAGGGAGTATTCCTTATCCAATCATAATATTTTGATATTCTATTTTGGATATAATGTTTATAATTTGCAAAAGTATTTTGAGGAAAATTTATTTATAACATATGATATAGTCATGATAATGTTTCAATGTTATTGCCTTCTAGAGAGTATAAAGAAATATATTTTGTCAAGATGGAAATTATGACAACATGACAACAAGAAGTATTTCCTACCTAAATTTAATATAATGTTCTGATATTATGATTGGGGATATAACTTTATCATTTTTAAAAGCATTTTTGAAAGTAACTCTATCTATTATATTTTGATGTAAATAATATTTTAATATTATTTATTACTTTCCAGATAGTACTAAGGTGTTCATTTTGTCAAAAAAGAAAAATGAATTTCACATACGTGACTTGAGTGACCTTTAAATATTTAGCATGTCATCTTGTATTATTTTCATTTGAATGATCTTTTTTACCCTAATTCATTAAAATTAATATATATACATTAGGGTGAAATTTATTATTTTTGAATATTAAAGCCAAAGGATGAACGTCTTATTTATAAGTAATATTTTTTCAAAATTTTAAAATACTTAGATGCAAATGGATTATCTTTAAAAAGTATTTATATAAAAAAAGGGATTATTAATCTTACAAAAGCAAAACCTAATCAAGAGTGATATATGATTTATCAATTAATTTGATTGGTTTAATTTGTGTGCAGGATATTTTATCAGAGCGTTGTATTATAAAATAATTAAATCATTTTCCCTTGGCACATAAATACAGAGGAAGTATTCTTAGACCTTGGTTATATTTTTAATTTCCTTTGAATAAATACAAGTGAATATTCTTTGTCATTTTAAATCTTGAAAATAATTAGAATATTTTCATTATATGTTTTTTACCCTTTAAAGTTCATTGACTCATTTTATATTAGGGTAATTATTATTTATTTTTCAAAATCAAAATATGAATATTATAAAGAATATTTCGTAAAAGGAGAAGATGCATTTTTTTTTTACACAAATGAAAGAGATGAATAGTATTTATTGAAAAGACATTGCAAATAAGGAATCCTTTTCATATGTATATATTTGCCCTAATCCAATAAATTGGACATTTTACATTAGGGTAAACAGTTTTAATGTTTTAAAGATCAAAGCATGATTATTATTATTTTGGAGAAAATGTACTTTACCATAAGTAAAGTGATGAAAAACATTTATTTATTAAAGTAATCCTTTCATATGCATATTATTTGTCATAAGTTAATAAATTGAATATGTTCATTAGGGTAAATTATTTTTATCATATAGTTAATGTTTGATTGAATTTTGCAAAGTATTTATCCTATATGATAAAATATTCCCAGGTAAGATGAATTTGCCCTAAAAAGATGAAAAGGATATTTTATCAAAGTTTGGTGACGAGGAATATCAAGGAGTTCAAGAGCGGAAGTGGAATTTTATCAAAGTGAAAGATTAGAAAGAACATTATTAAGCATCATTTAGTATTGTTTAGGGTTTCATTTGTAATTATTTCTTAAACCAAAGGGTGTGTCCTTTGAGAAGCAACTGTCTATAACTATCCCTTATGTGTATAAAAGGGAAGTCATTCAGAACAAGGGAGGGGTCAGAATAACAACACAATTAGGTAGGGATTGAATATAATTTTGTATCAGAGAAGTCTATAGGAAGAAGAAGTATCATTTTGTGCAAGCAATTTATAATGAAGTATTTACAAGTGCATCTTATGTATGCAATCATTTCCTAAAGATTAATATACAAGGTTCATTGTTTCTTTTTCCAAATATTGTGTACACTTTTGTGTTGATGAGTTATCTTTGTCCTCTTGATAAATCCGTTTATAGATTTTCTATGATGTGAATCACATGTTGTTGCATTAAGTGAAAGATTGAGTTCTTATTGTTTGTGTAACATATATTGAACCTTCATGGTTGATGAGAAATTGTCTCTTGATTTGATGGGATATTTTGTCCACAGAGTGTCACATATATCCCTGGATAGAGGCACTGGTTTGTTATTGATCTTTTAAGGTTTTGATCTGTATGCATTCAAGGTCCTTGATAGAGAAATGTTCTTCCCAAATCCTATATGAATTGATCTATGCAGATTTTATTTAAGTCCTGAAAGAAATCTCATTTTCAATATACATTCACAATCATTTCTTTTTAAAGCATTCAGTTAAAGCACATAATAAAGCATAGTTGCAGAACACTAATTTGCCAGTTGTGTAAACTTGCTAAAAGGTTTAAATCCACTATAAATAACCTCTTTTGTGCTTGAGAGGAAGAGGAACACCCACCTTGGTTCAGTGGAGCCTAAAGTACAGAGGGATTTGGTCTTCAACCATCCCTGTTCGTTGGCCAAGGCTAATTAGACTACTCGAGGAATTGGCAAGTCTTTTAGTTTTCCAATCTATGGTTGTGGGCACCAACACATGGAAAGCTAATTCTGAATGATTTTGGGATGGAGTCTCCTTGAGGAGTAATTAAGAGGATTATTTCTCCTACTCCATGATTAGTACAAGATCCATCAAAATACAATTTCCATCTTGTGGATGCTGAGAGTGAAAATATTGATTTATCAAGAAAGTCTACTACCAATGGATGGCTATCTTATATAGGTGCCTCTACCAATTGATATTCTATGATATGACCTTTGATTTCTTTTCTATCAACATACTCTATGTCAAATTCACTCAAGATCATATTACCCACTAGGCCAATCTTCCAGTTAATGTTGCTCTGCTCAACAGGTATTTGAGAGGATCAAAATGTGCAATGAGTTAGACTTTATGACTCAGCATGTAGTGTCTAAGTTTTTGGGATACAAAGACCACTGCTAAACATGCTCATTTTATAGGTGTATAGTTGATTTCATATCCTATTAGTGTCCTACTGATGTAGTAGATAGATCTCTCTTTACCTTGTTCATCATGTTGTGCTAAGAGGGCACCCAAACTGGAATTTTTTCCAAATATGTACAATAGAAAAGGTTTACTTGGTGTTGGTGGAACTAAGACTGGTGTTGACAAAAGATATTTTATTAATGCCTGAATTCCTCTTGACATTGTTCTATCCATTTGAAGGTTACGCTTTTCTTTAAAAGGTATTGAAATGGTTGGCACGTGTCTGCCAATTGTGCAATGAAGCACCTTATGGACTATAATCTCCCTTGCAAACTTCTCAATTTAAGTGTGGAGGGTGAGGAAATTTTGAGGATAGCCTTCACCTTTTTTGGGATCTATTTCAATTCCTCTATTAGATATAATGAATCCCAAGATTTTACCAGATGTTATGTCAAACACACACTTTTTTGGGTTGAGTCTAACTTTATACTGTTCAATCCTATCAAAGATTTTGGCTAAGACATTCAAATGATCATCTCTAGTTTTTGATTTGGCTAGTAGGTCATCCACATAATATTTCATGATATCATGTATCATGTCATGAAACAAGGCAGTCATTTCTCTCTAATAAGTGGCAGTGGCATTCTTGAGAACGAATGACATCACATTCCAACAATATGTTCCCCAAGGACAAGTGAAAATTGTTTTATGTTGGTCTCCTAGTGCAATATTGATTTGGTTATAACAAGAAAAACCATCCATGAGTGATAGAATTTCATTTCCAGCTATTAGATCCACGATCATATCTATATTAAGAAGTGGAAAATCATGCTTAGGACAGGGTATGTTTAGAACCCTGAAGTTAGTGTAGATTCTTATGCCTCTAGTGGGTTTGGTCACTGGTACTAAGTTTGAAATCCATTCTGCATAGTCTATATGTCTAATGAAACCCACATCTAGCAACTTTTATAGTTTAACTTTGACTAACAGGGCTATTTGAGGATGCATCTTCCTGAGCTTCTGCTTGTATGGTTTCACACCTGGTAGCAATGGTAAATGATTTAATACCAACTCAGGGTCCAACTCTATCATGTCAGCATACGACCCTGCAAATTTGATTGGTCGTTGTGAGAAGAATTGAATAAACTTTTATTTTTCCATGGGGTTCAAAGACTTAGCCAGGTGCATCTTATGTACATTCTTAACATCTTCGATGTTGATTTCTTCATTTTCTTCCACTAGTAGTGTTGATTGTTCTTTATCTATAGGAATATTATCCAGTCTACTTGTAGGGACATTTTCTATTTCATTTACATCTTTTGGATTAGAAGAGGAGTTTGCTTCTCCAAAGTAGGCAGTTCTATCTAGATCTATAGCAAAACTAGCTTTGTGATCATTGTAGGGAAGTCCATCTCTAGCACCTAGGAATTTTGTTATGGCCTCATCATTTTGGAACCAATCCAAATGTGTTGGTTCTTCTTTCCCCCAGTCTATCAAGTGAGGGTACATAAGATAGAGGTTTTTGTCTTCATTAGGAGGATATGTTGCTGACATCATGTGGATCCTATTATCATATACATATTTGATTGATTTTTTATCAACTTGTTTGTCCTCATATGCATTGTCATCATCCATAGGTGATTGGTTGTCATAGGCTCTAAATGATGAATATGTGCTGCAACTATGAAGAGATAAGAACTCATAGTCGTGGGAATCAGTTATACTTTCAATATATATTTCTATGTCTGATTCGTCTTCATTAATTTTATCAACTTCTTCAATGGGAGAGAGATGAGTTTCAGTAGTGTTGATAATGAATGCGAGAGTTTCTTGACTTGAAGACCCTTCTTTTGTGATAGAAGCCTCATTAAGGGCTTGAATGAGAGATAGGGGTAATATGGAATTACCATCTCTAGTTGGTGTTATTCTTATTTTCGTTGATATACTAGTTGATGTAGAAGAATTACTCTATTCATCAATCGGTGCAATTCTTGTTTCCATCACCACATTGTCATGAGATGTTGGTGTAATTCCTATTTCTGCCACTATTGGTGCTATTCCTATTTCTGCCACTATTGGTGCTATTCCTATTTCTGCCACTGTATTGACATGTGATGCTGGTGTGAAGGAAATCATTGATGTGTTAGTCTAACTTGGTGACTTGGGATCCTCATTTTCATTTGTGAGTGGTGTTGTTATTGGCAAATTTTGGATGATCGAAGTATTTGGTCGAGATGTTCTTCTTCTTGTCAAACCATTATATCCTAATCCCCAATTCTTTGGATTTTTTTATGGTAATATAGGTTCTATAATGCCTTGATAATATGTCCTAATCCGATTGTTCCATCATAACCATGTCATTGTAACATCTTGAAGCCATTGCCATATTGATCTAAAGGGAGCCTGACATTTAGATTGTCACTTTCTTCTTTCCATAACTAGTTGTTGACATCTTCTTCTAAGGATTCTTCCTTAAGCTCTCCCCATCTTATGAAGGAACAAGAGTTTGAGAATTGGATTATTTCTTTTCCTTTATTTTTAGTAGCCAAATTTGGTAATTCTCTCCCAAAGGATCTAGGAGACAATTGTCCTACTAATAATATTATGGAACAAGAATACTCATCACATCCTTCATCCTTGCTTTGGAGAGATGGTGTTGTAGGTGTGCGAGATGATTATTCTGATGTGTCTAAGATTTTTAGAGCTTCTATCTACATGGTGAGTGGAGCCACTTGGTTGATTGGGACTTGATTTTCTATGCTTGCTCTCAAGTAGTTACAATGTTGAAAATGATTTGGATCACCATGTATTGTGATTTCAATGCCATTATAAAGGAACTTAACACATTAGTGGAAATTTGATGGTACCGTCTGCATGGCATGTATCCATGGGTGACCTAGTAGCATATTATATCCCAACTCTTGGTCCAGAACTTGAAATGTGACATCTGTGGTAACAGGTCCTACTTGCATAAGTAAGGTCACTATACCTTTGGATGAACGTTCTTCACCATCACATGATTTGATTTTGACTCTCTTGGTAGGATCAATAAGGTGTTGTGAGTAACTCAAATCTTTGATCAAATTTAGAGTGCATATTTTGATTATGGATCCACCATCTATTAACACTCTTCTAACTTTCTTTCTATGAACAAAAACTTCTAGGTGAAGAGGATCATTGTGCATGGTCCTATCTATTAGTACATCGTGCTCTATGAATGCTACCTTCGAAGAAGCTAAGTTTCCAACCATGGATTGGAATGCATTTTCATCTATGTCCTGAGCAAAAACAGATTCTTGGAGAGCCTTATCTAAGATTTTCTTGTGATTTAGGGAGATATGAAGCAATTAAAACAATAAAATTTGGGTCGGGGTCTTTCTTAGCTAGTCAACCACATTATAGTTGCTTGTTGGTGGAGAAGGATTAGGTGGTACCCCTTGTAATGTGACCTTAGATTTGCGGGTGATAACTGCACAATCTCAATTCCTTGGGTTAACTGTAATTGTGGCCACTATTTCATCTCCTACACTAATTGTATTAATTGTACAATCATATGCTACATTGGTATAGTTTGAGGTGTTATTCTATATCTCTCAGCTAGGAGCTTTTCCTTTTCCATGCTTAATAAAAGGGTCTTTTAATATAGTATGATTTATGTTGGTCGATCCCTTGTTAGCATCCACGGTAATGTCACCTTGATCAATGAGGTCTTGTATCAGATTTTTGAGTTTATAACTTGTTGTTTTATGGCCTTTGGTACGATGGCACTTACAAAAGTCATTGTCATTCCACCAAGCGGGTTTGAACAAACCTGGCTCATATGGTCTAACTTCTGGTAGAGTGATGACATTGGTTTGTATCAACTTTTTAAGAGAGGACTCAATTGGTTCTCTGAGATGTGTATAATTCCTTCTAGGTGTACTGATCTTTGGAGGTCATTGATTACTAGATTGGACTGCATTGGCATTTGTTGATGGTGTATTTCTACCTTGAGACTAAGCTCTATTGGAGATAAAAGAATCAGTTGGTCCTTGAAGCATCACCACTGGTCCAGCCATGTTTACAACACAAGCATCCACAACCCCATCATTTGTAACATTCTTGTTTTTGGACCAAAATTTGGGTTTTTCATAGCTTGAATTATAGGTTGGCCTATTGTCTTTGTGATGCTTCAATATCCCTTGCTCTACTAGGCCTTTTTCACACTTTATACCCTTTTCTGTTATTTTCTTGAATGTATGAAGATATTGCATTTGCAGTGGATATTTAACTTGAGGAATGAGGTTCTCAATGAAGATATCGACTTGTTCGACCTCTAGAATGTGACTAAGACATCTACAGTATAAGGCTCTCCATCACTGTAGGAATGAAGAAAATGTTTCACCTTCCCTTTTTTTGGTATCACATAAATCCATTAAAGTAACTGGATTGTCTATATTGTGTGAGAAGTTTGTTATAAATTGTTCAACCAACTCACCCCATGAAGCAATCTTTGGTGGTAGGTATGAGAACCACTCTAATGTTGTCCCTCCAAGAATTTTAAGAAATAGACGCATCAAATATGTGTCTTAATGAGCTACTTAAATACATGTTGTAAAAAAATCCCAGACATGATCTCAAGGGTCACCTTTTAATCTATATTTATCAAACATTGGGGTCTCAAAATGTGTTGGAAATGGTGGTATTTTCAAATTTGTTGGTGTAAATTATTTCTTGTAATTACACCTTACTTAATTTGATAGGGTAATGCATTTCATAGTAGCTTGGGTATGAGACACTTAGGGAAGTGTGCACGTAGGAATGATGTTTGTAGGAGAAATTACACCTTTTGTTGTCTTATCTTGTTGTTACATTCCACCTTTGATGGGTGATCCACCTCTTGTGGAATATTTTATTATTTATCTTACCTACTCCCACCTACCCCTACCTACCCTTGTTTCTCATTGAGCCACTGTCATGATTGTGTGCTCACATATCCATTTGGCCTTGCCTTTATAAGTAGGCTCATTTACATTGTATGTGATTTTTTTTATGATCCAATTGATCAGTATTTTGCACCATTGATAAGAATAAAGTTTATTCTTGGCACATATTTTATTCTCTCTTATTTGTGCTATCTATTAGACTCTATATCTTGGAAAATTCTCACATGGTATTAGAGCCATTAGAGTACCATTGATTTGTCAATTGAGAGAAATTTGATATAATTTGGGGTTTTGCATTTTGAAGCTTTCTATTACAAGTTATTATTGGAGATTTTTGGTTAAAATCTAAGGTCACCATTGGATTGAGGAGGTTCAAGAAAGTCAGAATCGCCTTTTATTTCGTCCAAATCCAACATTTAAGGCCAAATCTAGAGTCATTTGAAGGTGGAGGGTGGTGACTTGTCCTAGGAGAGATCTACAATTTTGGATCATTTTTTGCCAAATTCGTCATCGCCATCGTGCTTAGAATGCTCAAAAACCCCAAGATCGCTTGTCCATTCGTCCAAATCGGCCTTCATCACTTCAAGTTGAAAAAAAATCCCCCTCCCAGGCTATTGTACGGACGTCATTATTACAGGTCTAAAAAAAAAAAAATTTAAATTATTTTCTATTTTTTAATAATTTTTCAGAAAAAAAATTTTAAAAAATTAAAATCTAAATATAATTCGAGGGGGTTGCGATTTGTATTTTTTTATTGAAAGTTTTTTTTTAAAAAATTTTAACCCTACAGGGGGGTGGCTACAGTAAGCAAACACCCGACAAGGTACCTGCCACGACAAATCCTGTCGAGCCCTATTGCGGCACGCAACCTGCAACCCTGCATAGAGCAGGGTACCTATGGCCCCCACAGGCCTTGCATACTGCAGGGTACCTGTGGGTGGCTCCGCGGGCTCCCGCAGGAATATTTAATAAAGTTTTTTTAAAATTAAAAACTTTTTTAATTTAAGTTATTTTATTAATTTTTTAAATAAACTTTTTAATTATTAATATTTTATAAATAAAATTTTATTAAATATATTTTTAATACAAAAAAATTATATATTCAAAAAAAAATCTTTGTTAATTAATTAATAAAAAAAAATTTAATCAAAAATTTTAAAAAAAACACGTGTTTTTTTTCTTTTGTTAATAAAGCATTTTTCCAGAATGTCAAAAAAAAACAATTTAATTTTTTCTTTACTAGTTTTTTAATAAAGTTTTTTTGCATGTTTTTTTTATAAATGTTTTTCTTAAACTTTTGATAAGTTTTTGTAAAAACAAAATTAGGAACAAAAAAAATTCATCCACTTCTTACCTATATTGCAGCACTTCCAACTGGTAGTCAAAGGGGGGGAGGAGGTCAGTTTGCTCCTTTATATCTCTTGATGACATTCCCAATTGAAGGCATCTTCATCTACAGTATTCTACAGGGCTTCTTTGGTGGCATCATCTTCATGTTTCCAGATTTGTAGTATATCATGTTGTATACCCTTGCATGAGCAATGTTGTACTCGCACTATCATAAAGTGCCACACCTCTTTGTATCTTGTCATTGATGACATATTTGATGTAATCCTCTTGTACATGTAGATTAGGAATGTTCATGTGAGACTTTTTTTCTCTTGTTGAGAAAGTATTTGGATCGAGTACATCTTCCATTGGTTCTCCTCTGTCTATCTCCTTGTGAGACTTTGTGCATGGCTCCCATTAAGACTTAGATTGTACACATTTGTGCATGGCTCCCATGAGACTTTGATTGTACCAGTATTTCTGCCATTTATGACTATCCAGGTGATTCTCAAAGTAGGTTGTCTCCATGCTTGATCTTTTTTTTTTTGCATTGAGTGATTCATCATCATCAACTTGGTACCATGGCTCCCATGAGACTTTGATTGTACCAGTATTTCTGCCATTTATGAGTATCCAGGTGATTCTCAAAGTAGGTTGTCTCCATGCCTGCTCTTTTTTTTTGCATTGAGTGATTCATCATCATCAACTTGGTACCTGGTTTTGTCACACTTTGACATTATTGGTGCAACATTGGCTCTCTTTCTTCCTTATGGGGAGGTATTTTGGTCAACATCTTGGACCATCTTTGCAGGAGATTCTACATTGAGGGGGGGCTTCATGGTCTCTTCTTGTCTCTTATTGTAATACCCTAAAATTGGTCATCTAAACCATGGGCCCCTAATCTTGACAACATCACCAAGCTCCTAACCAAAGGCAATTAAATCAATCTTGAGCACATTATTAATTCTTTAATCATCAAATGTCACATGGCAAATCAATTACTCAATATTAATTATTTATTTATTTAATTAATTGAATCATTCCAAGAATGTCATTTTGATCAATTATCCTGTTTAATTTATTAAATATCCTAGCATATTTAATTAATTAATAAATTTGTCATTTCATGCAAAAAAAGAATTAATTTATTACAAAAGAGGAATTAATTACAAAGTAAGAGTTGAATTGAAAATAAAATAAAAGAATTGAATTGAGAGAGAAATCAAACTTGAGATATTATTTCTTCTTCTAAATTTAGAACTTGAAATTGGAAAAGCAATTAATTGAATTATTGATCATTCTCTAAAATTGGAACTCAAAGCTTTTCAGAAAAAGAAGTTTAGTTGCATTGAAAAGACTCTTTTCTTGAATAAATCAAAGAATTATCTATTTTTCTCACAAGTGCATGGAATTAATTAAATCTTATTTCCAATGCAACTTGAACTTCTAATTTAGATGCATTTCAATTAAACTATAATTGAAATCTATCTCAAGGTTAACTGAACCTGATTTCTCAATTATTTTCAATTAATCCTAAATTGAGCTTTTTTCTAATTCTCTATAAATTCAGCCTTCAGTTCTCATTCAAAACACCCCAGAGATTTTTGAGAATACGCTTGGAGATTATTATTACGCTGATTTTGCTCTGGAGTCATTGAATACATTGTGTTTTTTTAGATTATTTGCATCCATATTTAGTTTATCCATTATTGCTTGAATCATTATTATTTGAATTATTCATCCATCTTGCATCTATTTAGCTTAATATCATGCTCATATAGATTAAATCCTTCATCTTGGTTTAGTCTAGTCACTGGTATTGCTTATAAAAATCTGAGAGCAATCTTATACTCGCATCTTTTAGAAGGCAATTAGTCGCTTTGTTATGGTTTATTATTTATTGATTATTGATTTACTAACCATATATGTAATGACTTAATTGAAGTGTTGTGCCTACAGCTATCAGACTTATTTCATTTTTTCACACACACATTTCTGGCGCCCACCATGGGGTAGAAGACTACATTTTTTGGCCTCCAAGACTAACTTTTTTATTTTTGTTATTTTTCAGATTTTAGACTTTTTGGATTTTCGGTCGTACAGCTTCTGCGTCATATTGTACGACATTTCTAATAGGCCAAAATGACAAACTGTAGGTGTTGTACGAACTGAAATCTTGTATCATACGATCTGGTAAACTCTGTCATACGATTCTGTATTTTTTTGGTTAAAAGGACAAAAATGAAAATTTTATGATTCTAGTTTTCTGTTCAGATTGGTTATACTGACGACTGACCCTGGTTGTTTATTTGTCTATCTTAGAATTTTTTATAGCCTAATCATTTTTTGTAGAAAGCTTGTCGAAGAATATGCTTGTCGCACAAAGACAATATGACTACTAATTCATTGTCTTTGCAGGTTGCCTGAAGAGAATCGACCAAACATCATGTATTCTTTAAATTCATTTTTAGGAACCTAAATTGCTATCTGGTTAAATAAAAAATCTATATTTCATGTTTTAAGTAAATTTTGAGAGGTAGGAGAGTATGCTCTTGTCTTTTTCTAGACAATCAGAAATCCAGACCCTTGAGGCATTTTCTTTGTTTGAGATTTGTACATCTTTAGCAGGCCTGCCCTCCCAAGGAGCTTAAAAACTCTTAAAGCCATTACGGTCGGCGTGAGGGGAACGACATAAGTGGGAATGGCTAAACGCCAATTACTCCAACCCACTATAAAATAAACGTGATTTGATGAAAATCAAGTCAACGGCACTGCTTGAGAATAGCTCTCCTCAGTACCTTCGGGTATATTAAACCTTGGTTTTCATGGCTAGGAGACCTCTTAATTGAGTTTATACCTCGACGTACTGAACGGATCCCTTACTAGATCCAATTAAAATTAGAAGCTACCTGGTTCACCTCTGAAAGGGGGATAATCTTTGTGCAAGAGAGATAGTAACTCTCCCAAGATACTTGTCATTTCGTGCCCCCATTAGTGTTTGGAGTCGGATAATTTGGCGTTGAGAATCCATTGCATGAGACTCAACAATCGTATTTTGATTAGCTATTGGGTGTGTACCTAAGTCTACAAGCAAAGGTTTTCTTCTCTCACCAAATTTCATAGGGCTTGCATGGTGTGATTGGAGTTACTATTCATACTACGTGTTTTCTGTGTTTTCATCCCTCAAACTAAAACTGGAATACCAAAATTGGAGAAAACAAGAAATAACTCAGTGATCAAAAACTCTGTCTGTGTCAGAACTAGTCCATCCTAAGTCAAAATTTTGTCCAAAACTAGTCTATCTTAGTCAAAACTCAGTCAATCTCAGAATTGGTCATACTCAGTTGTCATACTCAGCTATTGAAAAACTCAAAATTTTTGTCTCTGTCATGAGAACAGTCATATGAATCTAATAATTTATCATCCTGCTTCATATCCTGTGTCATACAAGTCTGATTATTTGTTGTTTGATCTCAATCCTCTATCGTGTGAATCCTAATACTCTGTCATATGACTCCTCTATCGTACGATATAGAATTTCTTTGAATCTTTTGTCGTCCTAGACATACCCATATGTCGTACAGTACTAGGCAGCAACTCGTATGAAACAAAACCGTTGTCGTCTTGAAGCTATTAAATTGGCATTCAGCTTAGTAAAACCTGTCGTACAAATCTCTGATTTTGTCAGTACAAAGCAGTCAAACTTTCCTAAAATAATTTAAAGCGAACATAATACTGGTTATCATCATCCTAAGCATAAACAGATCAAGACAATGTACCTCTACCATTTGTATTTCACGATTTGGTCGATCATCTTTGAGCTAGTTCAATCAACTACTTATCAAACCTAAGTCACTTAGATAACGTCTTATACAGGATAGATCATTCCTGAAACCAGACCGAATCTTAGTCACTACTCTCGAATCAACTTAGATAAACGTCTAATACAAGATAGATCTTTCCTGAAACTAGACTAAATCTTAGTTGCTTCTCTCAAACAATACATTAAATGAACAACTAGCTCTAAAATTGATCTTGACCTCTGCATCACAAATAGCTTTAGGTCACACTAATCCATAAAAATGCCTATTCAAACTAGGAGTTCTCGTAAGAAAGAAGCCAAAGGCAAAAGACAACCCTTCACATATCAAGATAACCCATACTACATGAAGGACCCGCTCACTAACAAACCTTCGTCATTAGGGGTACCAATTTTTTTATGAACCTAAATCTCCCACTATACATGAGACAGAATACAATGACAAAGATAACCTTAGTATTCACGAAACCGATAATGATTCCTCATCAAGTGAAGCTGAAGAAGACATTGAACCTCCACAAAAAGATATTTGTGATTGTCAAAAGGATAAAGACTTCTGCAAAATGATGAAAGCTATCTTGGCTCGAGAAAAGGAAGACTATTTCTTAGAACTAGCAAAACAAGGTGCCAAACTTCCTACTGGATATGATGTTCAGACACTCATTACTAAAAAGGAAGAATCACCTATACTCATGGTACACAAACAATTACAAGTCTTACGGACTGAGATCACAGAACTAAAGAATAAGGATAAGTCCCCAAAATAATATTCTCTGGAGACAATATGCCCCTTTCCATTTGACAAGAATCTATACATGCCTCCATTTCCTTCATGAATTGAGATCCCAAAATTTGACAAATATGATGCTACCTCAGATCCTCAAGATCATGTCAGGGAATTTTGTGTTGCCTATATGGAGTTCATGCACGATCACACATATCTCATGCGCCTTTTTCCAAGGAGTTTTGGGGGACAAGCTATGGAATGGTTCTCAAGTCTACCCAAAGGAATAAAAATGTTTACAGAACTAATCCAACTATTTTTACAACAATACTCAAACAACATTCGACATCCCGTGACTATGATCGAGCTTTGTAATACTAAACAGAAAACAGGGAAGCCTTTTCTTACTTTCCTCCAACGTTGGAGAAAGATGTTCTCTAGGTATTCATGACCTATCCCAGATTCTAAGAAAATGGATATATTTGTCAACAACTTGGTCTCGGAATTGAAATATAGTATCTAAATGCAAGTATACCCATAATTTTAAAAAATGGTAGATAATGTTATTCGAATGGAAGATGTGTTCATAAAGAAGGGGGATATCTCACCTTGGAAAGAAACACAACCAGGATCTAGCTCTAAAGACAAAAACAAGTATTGGAAGTATGGCAAAGACAACAATAAGAACATTTTTAATGATGGAGTACTAGACACTATTAAAAAAAACTCAAACCCCACGATATTTAACTTGGCTAGTGGCACACAAGTGCTCAAAGCTACTGAAGTTGCGGCAGAAAATTCTCCAAAGAAAACAAAAGAGTGGTTCAAAGAGAAACCTTGGCTTTCCAAACCTAAGCGTGATTTCATTCCTCTTGAAGAATCATATGAATCCACTTTCAAAACTTTGTTGGCAAACAATCTGATAACACTACCAGATAATTCCAGGTCATATGATCCAGAAGTCAAACCAAAATGGTGGAGAGAAAATGAATACTACGACTACCATCAGAATAAAGGTCATAACACAAACAACTGCATGAAGCTCAAACATGAGATTCAAGATCTCATAGACGCTGGTAAACTTGTTGTCGGGAATCACCTGACCAATGTTGATCACAAAGCATTTAAGGACCCTTTACCTATTTACGAACAAGGCGATTCCTCAAAGACCAAAGGAGGTGCCAAAGTAAATTATACTTATACCAGCAATGACAATGTCATTAACATGATTGAGCCTTCCCAATCTGAATATTTCAATGTTATTATAGTCCAAGATAAACCAAATGAATCATGATATGCAAGAGCTCTGACCCGTTCTCAAAAGAAAGTCACTCTCCAAGGAGCTAGTCCTTCCAACCTGTCTCAACCAACATCAAACCTACCAGCCCCATCAAACAAACAAAAAGAATCAACCTTGGATAAATTTAAAAGGCTAACTTCAACATCATCCTCTGGATATAGCATTGTTAAACAATTGAAAAGGACAAATGCTCAACTCTCAATCTTTGAATTGCTAAAAATCTCTTCTTCTCACAAAGAGAGGACAAAGCGTTGCTCACCACTGATGTTCCAAAAATTTAGATATTGATTGGTTTTAGTCTATGGTGGGTCATCTAACTTCACCTCACTATCTAACCTTCTTTGAAGAAGATGACAACTCGCTAAATCATCCACATAACCAGGCATTGCATATTGAAGCCATGATCCATAAACACAGAGTCAAATGTGTTTTGATAGATGGAGGCATGGGGTTGAATATTTGTACTTATAGTCTTCTTACACAACTAGGATTTTCTGAAAATGTCATTGATCCCACAAAGAAAATAAAAATTAAAGCCTATGATGAAGAAGAAAGGACCTCTAAAGGTCTGGTATCATTACCAATCAAAGTGGGACTTATAGAAAGAGATGTCCTTTTCTAGGTACTTGATCTTCCTTTGTCATACAATATCTTACTGGGCAGGTCGTGGATTCATGAAATGAAGGCAGTTCCATCTACATACCATCAATGCTTAAAATTTCCCTACAATGGAGTTGAAGTTAGTATTCCTGTTGATACAAATGTCCCCTGTAATGCATTGACAAAAGGTGTTGATACTTTTGTACCTCATAATAGGGCATCTTCTACAAATGAAAATTTGGAAGCTCTGATGAAAGACTTAGAAATGAAATTGAAGATTACAAATACTGACATGGATGGCTACAAGATAGAACCGATACTTTCATTAGTCTCTCTCCCTCCATCACCAGAATAGTTGGGCAAACCATCAGAGGCTATGAGAACACAAACTTTAGCTCCGAATATCATATGTGATGGTATTTTGTACAGTCTTCTACTTCCCTGGCAAGTGAAATAGAAGAGGATGCAGTTCTTAAATGGCTTTTCAAGGAAGATAGTAAAAATGGGGAAGTACAACATTATGAGATTTCCTCAACCCAATATGGTCCTGGTTACAAGATGATTCAATGCATGGGATATTCAAGTACTAGTCCCCTGGGCAAACATTGAGAGGGTATTATTGAACCGATTCAGCTGCAAACGAAATCAACAAATGATAAGGCTGGACTGGGGTACAATCCGAAAAAGACATCAGACCAAAAACATGCTTCTAAGTCTAAGTGGCAGAAAAGGATATCGCCTTCAACATTACAGGAAATAAACACTCAACAAACTCAAGCAGAGTGTGTAAAAGAGAAAGAGGAATCAATAATCAAGAAAGAAGAAACAATCAGCACTCAAGCTCTGATGGTGTCAGCTACAACAATACAAGGAGTTGAAGTCCCAGAGGATATAAGAGATGAAGTAGAAAGAATCAGAGAATTATTTGCACCACTGAAGGTTCCAGTCACATACACTAGTAGGCAACAAGTAGAAGATTTGGAAACTGACTCAAATGAGTATGAATGGGGTCCAGATCACCTCTTAGATACATCCACTATAGAAACTCTAGAAGAGTCTACTAGTACCACAGATGATACTCAAGAGTTGATGCGCATAAAACTAGAAAAAGAAATACAGGAAATTAGACAAAAGAGACAAGAAAACTATGAACAAGGACTAAAGGAAGGAAGAATACCAGAAATCTTTTCATCTATGTACCCCTATACTAAGACATAACAAATTAGGTATAGCACTACACAAGAAGAATTGGAAGCAACAGAAGTAGAACCAATCATCAGTCCAGAGGAAGCTAAATGGAGTAGATGACAGGGAATCACAGAAACATCAAGATCATGTCAACAGGTGTGTCAGATACAAATGATAAATGAGACAAATCTTGGAGGAACTTGCAGCATTAAAGATGTTGGTGTTGATACCATACATATCTCACTAAATCACTTAAATAAGACTTGGAAACTTCATCCAATGACTTTGATGACTCTGACAATAGTCCTATTCATGATAATAGCTACTCAGCATCAAATTTTGAATCATCTAATGTAAATAATAAAAATCAGTCTATTGATCTTATTGTTGTCGAACCACGATATGAAGTCCAGTCTGGCGTAGAGAACGGTGCTAAAAGTATGTCTATTGGATTAGGTCAGCTAAATATTAACATGCACTTTAATAATCATGTTCTGACTTTTCCTGGTCTTGAGACATTTACTCAAGGTATCCTTCTGGAACTTGACTTTTCGATCAGCAGTTGTGATGACAATATTGTGAACTCCCTTGAACCTATCCAACATTTATCCTTACTACATCCAGAACTAATTGACTGTACTTTACAAAACCTGCCTGTGAATATACCTACTTTTGCCAATGACTATATGTTAGCCTATTATCTCAATGTAGTTGAACCTTTGGACTCTTGCACCAATGAACAGAGTGAAAACATGACTGAAACAGATATCAAGTATCTTAGTCATTAAAATTAGAAAAATAAAAATAAAAGATCTGATGGCAAAAACCACATTGTGGCGGTGTCATAATCAAAAAAAGAGAAAATAAAGGATGTACCTAAGGGTGAAAGACTCTCTAAGGTGCCTGAAGGTGAGATACTTGATATACTACCAAGTCACCTCTAGGAGAGATCTTCTATATTGCTTGAGCTAACTCAGCCAGTGAACATTGGGAGTCAAGAAACACCACACATCATTCATGTAGCTCAATCATTATCAACGAAAGAATTGAAAGATTTCACTCATCTCTTTTCAGAAAAGAAGATCAATTTTGCATGGACATACTCTGATATGCCAGGCCTAGATCCTAATCTTATCATGCACCATCTTTCTATCACACCACTAGTTAAACCAGTGAAGCAAAAACTCTGTAAGATGCACCCTCATGTGGCACTGCTAGTCAAGGTTGAGCTAGAAAAATTGCTAAAAGCTGGATTCATCAGAGCTATAGGCTATGCCGAATGGATTTAAAATATAGTACCTATGTCAAAGGCAGACAAATCTATTAGGTTTTGCACAGACTTCAGAGATCTCAACAAAGCTTGTCTGAAGGATGACTTTCCATTACCAAACATTGATATGATAGTCGACATGATTGTTGGGTATGAGATGTACTCACTAATGGATGGATTCTCCGAATATAATCAGATCAAAATAGCTTCTGGAGATCAAGAAAAGATAGCCTTCACCTATGCATGGGGAACCTTTTGCTGGAATGTCATGCCATTTGGGCTGAAGAACGCAGGAGCAACCTATCAAAGAGCGGTGACTACTATCTTTCATGACATGATGCATAAGAATATGGAAGATTATGTTGATGAAACTTTAGTAAATACTATGAAGAGATCCATGCATATTCAAGAGCTAGGCCCTATACTAGATAGAATGGAAAAATTCAAACTCCGGCTAAATCCAAAAAAGTGTGCATTCGGAGTGACATCTGGTAAACTACTTGGCTACATCATTTCAAAGAAGGGAATCAAGGTTGATCTTGAGAAGGTCCAAGCTATAATGGAAATGTTGCCTCTGAAGAACATCAGTCAAATGAGAAGTTTACAAGGATGTCTCCAATCAATCAGATGCTTCATTTCTCAACTGGCAGACAAAGATCAACCTTTCACAAAAGTATTGAGGAAAGGAGTTATATACAACTGGGATCAAGAATGTGAACAACATCTTCAGTAGATCAAAGAGTACCTATCTAATCCACCAATACTGATGCCGCCAATTCAGGGAAAGCCATTGATCTTATACATATCAGCCACTGATTCATCACTGGGGGCACTTCTAGCACAATAGGATGAAAATAAAAATGAGAGAGCTATATATTACATCAGCAGAACATTGGTGTCTTATGAAATGAACTACACTATAATAGAAAAAGCATGCTTGGCATTAGTCTTTGTATCACAAAAATTGAGACACTACATGTTAGCACATTCAGTCAAGTTGGTGGCTAAAATTGATCCGCTCAAATATCTTCTCAACAAAGCAACACTCACCGGAAGATTGGCAAAATGGGTCATGGTACTTACAGAGTTTGATATTGAATATGTGGAACGTAAAGCCATCAAAGGATAGGTAATTGTAGATCAACTCACTGAAGCTCCACTTGAAGACACACAACCGCTGCATATAGAGTTTCTAGATGAATCAATAATGCACCTTACTCAATAATCCTAGAAGATGATCTTTGATGGATCTTTCACCCAAAATGGTTCCAATGTTGGAATACTATTTATCACTCCTTAGAAATATTCAATCCCAAAGGCTTACAAGATTATTTTCCCTTGCACAAACAATATTGCAGAGTATGAAGCTTTGGTAAATGGGATCAAGCTAGCTATTGAATGGAAGGTTATTGAATTGCATATCTATGGATATTCTCAACTAATTATCAATCAAATCAATGATACATATCAGACTCAAGATGAGAAACTGATGCCTTCTAAGAGGATGGTTGATGATCTCAAGAAGTATTTTACTTTTGTATCATTTCAGCAGATTCCCAAATCAACAAACAGAGCAGCAAATGCTATGGCCACCTTGACATCTCTACTTGAGTTACAAGAATCCAATTTTTGCTTTGAATTCCTAGTGGAAGAGTTACATTACCCTGCCTATGATTCTCTTGAGACCCAAATAGTTTGTTCTATTATTGGACATGACTCATCCCGATACAGCCACATTTACTCTTATTTACAAGACCAAATTATACCTAAAAATCTTACCCGTAATGAGAAAAGAAACCTAACCCAAAATGCTTCACGATACGTCATCATTGCTAGAGATCTATTTAGATGAGGTTTGGATGGTACATTGCTTAGATATCTAGAAACTGAAGAATCTAAATGTGCATTATCGGAAGTCCATGAAGGTATTTGTGGATCTCATTTGAATGGTCTTACTTTAGCTCGAAAACTACTAAGGGCTGGCTTCTACTAGCCAAACATGGAGAAGGATGCTATAAAGTTTTCTAAGACTTGTGAGAAATGTCAGCTACATGGAAATCTCATACATGCTCTAGCAAGGGATCTTATACCCTTCATTACACATTGGCCTTTTCAACAATGGGCCTTTGATCTCATTGGTCAAATATATCCAGCATCATCTAATGGACATAAATTTATCATAACTGTCACTGAGTATTTCACTAAGTGGGTAGAAGCGATTTCTCTCATCAAAGCAATTGGCAAACAAGTAGCTTTGTTCATTCTAAATCATATCATTTGCAGGTATGGGATACCTTCGTCCATCGTGACTAACAATGGAGGACAATTCAAGAATAAAGATTTGGACGAGCTCTGTAAGAAATTCAAAATTAGACAACACTGGTCATCTATATATTACCCCCAAGGTAATGGACAAGCTAAGGCATCCAACAAAAACCTACTGACTATCTTTTACAAAATAGTGAGCGAATCTGGGAAGGATTGGCATCTATAGCTCAATCTTGCATTATGGGCTTACAGAACAAGTATCAGAACACCTACTGGGACTACACCTTTCTCTTTGGTGTGTGGGTCAAAAGCAGTATTACCTATTGAATTGGAAATACCATCTCTAAGAGTTTCTTTGCAAGGTCTTGTTACTGATGAAGACTATAGAATATCAAGATTGCAAGAACATGAATTGTTGGATGAACATCAGCAAGTGGCGTTTGATCATCTCAGAGTGTATCAAAAGAGAATGTCTAGAGGATATAACAAGAAGGTTAGACAGAGAGAATTTCAGGTTGGTGACCTAGTTCTGAGAGAAAATCCTAAAAATCAGTAGTTTCGAGACAACAAAGGGAAGTTTGAACCCAACTGGTTGGGTCCCTACATCGTTACTATAGTATTTGGCTCAGGTGCCTATCAGCTCTCAACATCGGAAGGAGAACAGCTCCATGAACCAATTAAAACCATCCATTTGAAGAAATTCTTCACTTAGCATTCTCTGTTCCAGCAATCTATACAGCAGAAAAATGTCTTGAAAAAAACTGATAAAAATCATAAAAAAGTCCTGAAAAAAAAGAAAAAAAAAAATTCCCTAGTGAAAACCTGGTAAACAGACACCTTGGTAAAAAAACAAAAATGATGAATCTCTGCCAAGTAGGTGAAAACTTGGCAAACAGGTGCCTCTTGTACTCAACGCTCCATCTATCAATGCAACGTTAGCATTTCTCACTTTCATGTATCTTTATTATCGCTTGTACATATATTTCAGTCACTTTTGTGACATCTTGGTTCATTGGAACCCCCATGGCTTGAAACCGATTAATGTCCTAATCTTAGGTTAATCGACAGAGAAATTTACATATCCTAAGTAGTATCAACCAAGTCATCTTTCTGCCAGTAAAACCTGGTCGTCCACTCTAAGTCAGTCACCTGTCTCCTAACTACTGAAGAGTTTTATCACTGAGTACACAAGCAAACAACAAAATTGAAAACAATCACTAAACATTTTGAGCTATGAATGAAAATTTACTTTGTATGTTGTCTTTTATATTGATTTTTCGATTATTATCCCTCTGAGTAACTCGAGGAAGTCTATCTTGACTAAGAGGAGCAAGGATTGGGGGCATAATATTTTCTTTGTTTTCTGCTTGTAGGAATGATTCTAATGATCTAGAAACATCTAATAAGTTGGGTGTCTGTGATAAGAGCCTTCACAACAAGGTGAAATCGCCACACATACCTCGACTCCACTTACTTGTATGCAATAGGGAGGTTCCCATCATTTATTTGTCTATTTTGAGGGAATTTATTTATCACGTAATCTGGGTCCCTGCAAAATCTGTCTAAGGGTATGAATGAAAAAAGGGTCATTGTGGACAAGATAATTAATATTGCACATGAAAATAAAGGAACTCTAATCTGTCGGTTATGTTTGTTATGCTCGATGATGAAACTTAAGCATTTTAAAACCAATGACTAGGTTTAGGTTGCATCTCATTTTGCATTTCATTCTGTATTTTGTGAATTTAGAGTGATTTCAGTATAATAATAATGATCTCTTTATCTTTTGAATGAGAGTTGGAAGCATCATCATTTCTTAGCTAAGTGGTCTCTTTTTCATCATTTCTCCGATCGAGTACTTGTGTTTTGAGATGTTAGCTGCATACATAAACATCTTATATAGATTCATAGATTTCATTATTACTCATTTGAATTCACCTTATTGCATAGAAAAAATAAAATAAATTTTTGCATCACTCATTACTCATTTTCATCATTTATTTGCATATGAAAAGAAATAAAAACAAACATTCATATTCATCTACATTACATACATCCATGCTAAATAAAAAATGCATACATATAGAATAAAGCATATAGAAGATATCTCATAATCGATCAACACAAGTACTATGAAGTCCAATTATATCTCATATATATATATAATCATCAAGTCTTAGAGTACAAAATGATGTCAACTGACATATACAAACTCCCATCGGAGCAAGAATCATATAGGCTACAAAAAATGGGTGTGTCTACAAAAAATCTCAGAGCTACAAAAAGAATATCTAACTCTTAGCCTCTCCCTCATCGCCTGGTGGAGGAGGTGGAGCCTATTGATCGAGATCCTGATGAGGTGCCCAAGCTCCCTCTGATCATGTCATATACTATGAGTACGATATAACCTGTTCCGCTACAGGAACATCTACGCTTTAAGCTGCAATGTAATAAGCCGCCCGACTGGTCTGGTGCAAAACCTCCTGCCACAAAGCATCTGTCTCTGCCCTTCTCTCTACTCTCATCTCTAAGACCTGACAATCTCTCTCTGCTTTAAGCTCTGCTAGCTGTCAGTCTCGCTCCACTAGCTGAGTTTGTGCCACTGTCAACTGTGACTGCAGCTCCGCTAGATGTACCCTCATCAACCATGCTACATTAACCCCCTGCTCTCTCGCAGGCTCTCCACCCCCATCTCCACCTCCAGCTCCTCCCACCTCTGTTGGACCTATCTAGGAGCTACTCGCTCCTCCTCACCTCCACCAAACCTAACACCAACACTACCTAGGGATCCACCTTCACCCCTTTCCTATCCAACTCTAGCTAGAACCCTACTACTACTAACACCAGGATCGCCACCTATCTGCCTTGGAGCCTCGACTCTCTGTCCCTGTCCCTTTCTCTACCCCTATCCCTATGCAGGGGAATCATCCTCAATATTCTCAATACGAGGTTCTTGCTCTGCTGGATCTATAAATCTAGGGAATGGATGGTGCTGGAACCAATCCCTGTACTAGGGCAATACCCCCGCATCTGCAATGTCATCCATGTAGTCCCACCAGAGACGCTGCAATCTAGTCACCTCCTACATACTCAAGGCATAAGATAATCTCGGTGCCCATCCCTGCCTCTCCTCATTAGCATATATCATGTATGCAATGAACTCCTACGAGATCCCCCATAAGGTCTCCATACCACATCTACCAAGTCATCTAACAGCCATCGCCAGAAATCAGTCTTGCTCAGACGGGGCTGCATGACATATCCTAAATATCTATATACAATCAGCTGACCAGGCTCCCTGCAGTCATCTACAATCAGCCTAGAAACTGGAAGGAGCTCCCAAGCCCATACTTGTAAAATCAAGACTCTTGCAGCCATGCTCTTCCCCTCCCGATAAACAATCTCATGCATCTCAAGATACATGTGGGCCGATATACAAGTACCTCAACCTAGTCTTTGAGGGGTCTCAATAAGCCTCTCCAGCATCTTGCCCCATCCACAAAGGAATTCTTGTTGTCCTCTATCCGACATAAGAAAACAGTCGATAAACCCTGCTATAACACAAGCCAGAGGAAAAGCCTCACTATACCTGCTCATCATAATGTCCCAACTGATAGAATGTGTCAAGAAATCTGGATCTCTGAATACATGTCTGGTAGCCTATAATCCAAGAAGTTGTCCTCCATCATAATCTACCTTACCCCTAACAAAAGGGATATGAAGAATCCTATAAATATCCTCAGGAGTGATGGTCATCTCCCCAACTAGAAAATGGAAGGTGTTATGCTCAGAATGAAATCTCTCTACTAACATTGTGAGCATCCTGTGATTCACACGGATATCGAGTAACCTAAGAAGGTGGGTGAAACCACACAAATCAATATGTGCCTGCTCAACATCTGACAATTGCTAAACTAATGTCATAGTGGGTGGATATACGCATCTGAAAAGAACATGAGGCAAACGAACCTGCAAAAAATCAAACAACGAAGCATCAGAAAACATTTCAAATAATCCTACAAGACAAGTAAAAAATCATGCAAATTCAACTATGTCAATTGCCAAGTCAAAATTTCAAGTTTGAACCTTCAAAAATTCTCACTATTTTCCAAACGATAAAACACAGAAGGGCAGAAACTCGTATGAGTCAGGAATAGAGCCCGTGCAACAAAATAATCCCATACAATATAGGAATAGACGTAGGATGACAAAATGGTCTCTTATGGATGTTGTCGTACAATGCAAGCGTAGGCCTCACACGACAAAACTAATTACTCTAAATGACAAAACAAACTTTAACAATTTGTCATACGAGACAGGGTCCTATCTCGCACGACAAAACGTGAAAGCCCGACTATAAACGTGCCAAAAAATTGAAAAATCAATTAAAAAAATTCAAAATTAAAATGAATAACAGGCTTAAGATCGATCACTTACCACTGGCTCATAGTCCCAAGGTTGATTATGTCATCTTTGTCGCTCGAATCGATGCTCACGGATGGGGAACACCATTTTTCTTCGCAGAAGGCTTTTAGAATTTTCAAACTTGGAAGGTTAAAATGACTTGAAAATGACACTTTTACCCCTTATATAGCCAAAACCC
This sequence comes from Cryptomeria japonica, assembly GCF_030272615.1. Taxonomy (NCBI): domain Eukaryota; kingdom Viridiplantae; phylum Streptophyta; class Pinopsida; order Cupressales; family Cupressaceae; genus Cryptomeria; species Cryptomeria japonica. The sequence continues at coordinate 401,544,677 of NC_081413.1, read as the reverse complement.
TAATTTTTCAACTTGCTCCGATGGACATGAAAATTGTACCCTTAGCTAATTTTCCCGTTCTAGTTCCATTTTTAGGTTCGAAATCAAAATTCGAGATCACTTTTCTAGTCAATTTCACAAAATTTGGACCACTTAGCACTTTTTCATCAAACGCTCATTCTTTCTTCAAATTGCACTCAATTTCTCATGAATCAACGTTGAATCTCAATTTTATTCTACACAACAACTTTGTTCTCAACTTCAACATCAAAACCAAATATTCAAATATTCCTCAGAATCATTTGTGCTTAAATAATTATCATCACCAAAAATTGCCTATAATCATGTACCCTCACTATCTTTCGATTTCGCTCCCGAGGGGGCATACTCGTGACCTTATGACCTCACATCTTCAAAGTCAAGAAAATTTTCAAATCTTCATCAAAGTCGACCAAAAATATTTTCAACTAAAGAAAATCAAATTCTTATTGCTAAAGGGCAACTCAGCTTCATCACTTCACATCAAGTTAAGATCTCTCGATCATCTGAATTGAATCAATTGCTAGGGGCATATCAGTTTCATCTCTTCAAAACAAGCTGATATTTGTCTCCATATGAATCAATCTCTTAATGTTAATCAATTTCATCGCTTTACATCAAGCTGATTATTCATTTAAACTCAATCAAGGGTTTAAAGAGTATCTTTGATCACACGCTCAATCTAAGCAGGTGTTTAGTTTCATCACATCAAATCAAGATGGACAGTTTATCTTCACTCATCGTGTCTTGATCCATCAAGTTCAAGATCGATTTTGTCTTCACTCGCTGTGTCTAGTTCAATCAAGTTCTAGATCAGTAAGATCCACTTCTTGATCAATCAATTTCAAGTTCGGTATCTTTTCTCTCTATTGTTCCTAGTTCAATCAAGTTCGGGATCGGTATTGCTTTAATCAGACTATGTTCAGCTTCATCACTTCAAATCAATCTAAACACCTCGCTTTTTATCTGGTTCGTGATCAATCAAGTTCAGAACTGTTATCTCCTAGACATCAACTATTCTTTGAACCAACGCACTGCTCACACATTAATTCAAAGATGGGAAAATGTAATACCTTAAAATTGGTCATCTAAACCATGGGCCCATAATCTCGACAACATCACCAAGGTACTAACCAAAGGCAATTAAATCAATCTTGAGCACATTATTAATTCTTTAATCATCAAATGTCACATGGCAAATCAATTACTGAATATTAATTAATTATTTATTTAATTAATTGAATCATTCCAAGAATATCATTTTGATCAATTATCCTATTTAATTTATTAAATATCCTATCATATTTAATTAATTAATAAATTTTCCATTTAATCATACAAAAAAAGAATTAATTTATTACAAAAGAGGAATTAATTACAAAGCAAGAGTTGAATTGAAAATAAAATAAAAGAATTGAATTGCGAGAGAAATCAAACTTGAGATGTTATTTCTTCTTCTAAATTTAGAACCTGAAATTGGAAAAGCAATTAATTGAATTATTGATCATTCTCTAAATTTAGAACTCAAAACTTTTCAGAAAAAGAAGTTCAGTTGCATTGAAAAGACTCTTTTCTTGAATAAATCAAAGAATTATCTATTTTTATCACAAGTGCATGGAATTAATTAAATCTTATTTCCAATGCAACTTGAACTTATAATTTAGATGCATTTCAATTAAACTATAATTGGAATCTATCTCAAGGTTAACTGAACCTGATTTCTCAATTATTTTCAATTAATCATAAATTGAGCTTTTTTCTAATTCTCTGTAAATTCAGCCTTCAGCTCTCGTTCAAAACACCCCAGAGATTTTTGAGAACACGCTTGGAGATTATTATTACGCTGATTTTGCTCTAGAGTCATTGAATACATTGTGCTTTTTTAGATTATTTGCATCCATATTTAGTTTATCCATTATTGCTTGAATCATTATTATTTGAATTATTCATCCATCTTGCATCTATTTAGCTTAATATCATGCTCATATAGATTAAATCCTTCATCTTGGTGTAGTCTAGTCACTGGTATTGCTTATAAAAATCTGAGAGCAATCTTATCCTTGCATCTTTTAGAAGGCAATTAGTCGCTTTGTTATGGTTTATTATTTATTGATTATTGATTTACTAACCATACATGTAATGACTTAATTGAAGTGTTGTGTCTGCAACTATCAAACTTATTTCACTTTTTCACAGACACACTTATGGGGGGACTTTTTCCTCACATGAGAATTTGTTCTTCTCATTCTTCATTTAGAGCATTGTGTTCTTTCATCATCTCTCTTTTGGGTGGGAGTTTTTTCCCACTGGGTTTTTCTCTCTTTCTCTATTTGTGAGAGATTGTATTTGTACATGGGTACCTAACATATCCTCATAGTCGGGACCCATCTTGCATTGTTAGCTTAAGTGCATTCCCCTAAGTTGCACTTAAGGGGGGGTGTTGGTGTAAATTATTTCTCATAATTACACCTTACTTAAGTTTACTTAGGGTAATGCATTTCATAGTAGTTTGGGTATGAGACACTTAGGGAAGTGTACACATAGGGATGATGTATGTAGGATAAATTTCATCTTTTTTTGTCTTATCTTGTTGTTACATTGCACCTTCGGTGGGTGATCCACCTCTTGTGGAATATTTCATTATTTCTCTTACCTACTCCTACCTACCTCTACCTACTCTTATTTCTCATTGAGCCACATGTCATGATTGTGTACTCACATATCCATTTGGCCTTGCCTTTATAAGAAGGCTCATTTACATTGTATGCAATCAACATTTTTTTATGATCCAGTTGATCAGTATTTTGCATCATTGATAGGAATACAGTTTATTATTTTCACATATTTTATTCTCTCTTATTTGTGCTATCAATTGGACTCTAGATTTTGGCAAATTCTCACAAAACTCCTATCAAAAGGGTAAGGACAAAGATCTTCCATGGTGTATCTCTTCTTTTCATTCACTGCATGCATATTGGTCATTTGTCTTTGAATATTTTGCAGTTGTTGAGATAAGATTTATGTTTGAGTCAAAGGTGCACTGACCATGTGAGTGTTTTCCACAAAAGGATTTGTGTTGGAGTTTACTGGAACTTGCAGGAACATTGATTGACTATGTAACTGTGTGCCATGATTTACACTAGGTGGTTTAGAATATGTAAACCGAGTACTGACATTAGGCTGGCTTGATCCATACATTGTGGTACAGTCTTGATTCAAATCTTGACCACTGTAAGTAGATCTGATTGCAACAGATACAACATGTTGAGAAGTACTTGCAGGAATAGTATTTTGAGCCACTGTTGTTTGAGCTTGTGTTGATGTATGTAGGAAAATTAATTTTTTTTTTATGTAACATTTTTATTTGAAGCCATAGCTCCTGATTGAAGACCTTGAGTTGAAGACATTGTGGCTTGAGTTGTTTCTCCTTGTGTATTCTGAGTAGTACTTTGGCTTGAGTTAGAAGACATTGCTTGAGTTTGTGTGACATTTGGTGTTGAGTTACATTTTGGGTTAATGTTACTCCTGGTGGCAATATCATTGAGATGTCAATACCTGGAGGCACCTTGGCCCCATTTTGAACTAAAAGTGTGAGGTATCGATCTCTGTCATTGTTGATAAGCGCATTTAAAACCATGAGTATTGTTGGGTCTTGTTGAGCTGCCTCCAATTCTTCTTGTGTCAATTATGTTGGACTTCGTCTATTGAAGGCATTCTATTTGTGTTTACTGGTAACGTTGCAGGTCTTCTAGCCTGTGAGTTTTGGTATATTGACAAATCCATGTTCCAAGTAAGATTGACCAATGTGTTGTTGGAATTCTACACTCAATGAGAATGGTTGATGTTTTCATTGATGGCAACCAACCGATAACAGGTTGTATAGGTTCACTGACAACACAGGCACATTCACCGACTTCCAGATTACACTGGTAATGAAGTATATCGACACTCAGGCTGACATGAGATAAAGTCTTACTTATATGAATTATATTATAATGTAATTAATTATTTGTAAGCTGACATGATGTATTGTAAAGACTCATATATGTATGAGATGTTATAGGTCATTTTTGATATAGTATAGAGAGGAAATTATGTAATGGTATTATGTAGAAGATAGCGAAAAGATTTTGTAATAAGGCAGATAGGTTATGTGAGTGAATATCATTCACCGGTAGGTTTTTGGTTAAGGTTTCTGACAAAGGTTAAACCGGTACTGAATAAAGCATTACAGATGCTATTTTGAGTAGTACATTGTATTGGATTTAATTATCCATTTTGTAGTTAGTGAGACTCTTCTATTGAGTAGTGATCTCTAGGTTGTTGGCCTTCTTGCATGTGGAGGCCCATATTGTAAGTAATATTTATTCATATTGGTCAATGAGTAAATATTGTGGGTCACAAATCCCATCGAGGTTTTTCCCTTACCGAGTTTCCTTGCCAAAATATCTTGTGTTATGGTGTGCATTTATGTTGTCTCTGTTATTTCTATTTGTTGCATTATTACTTGTTTATCAGTACATTAGTTTGAGTTGCAAAGTTATAAATAAGTTCAATTATAGCATAAACTAGTTAGACACTGATTCACCCCCCCCCCCTCTCAGTGTCTTTGGACTATCATTGCATCTAACAATTTGTATCAGAGATTGGTCCTCTATTTGCAAAAGCATAACAGCTTGAGGAAGATTCTGAAACCGGTACCGATGGAGAGTTTGAGAAAACAGTTGGAAGGATCTCTTGAAGATTTTGATGCAGAAAAATTGAAGAATATCAAACTTGAAGATGATTTGAGGACTACTAAGGAATTCATTAAAGGACTTCAGGAGAACTTGGTTATAGCACAAAACAAGAGGAAGGAACTTCATGAGAAAATGCAAAAACAGGATGATGAAAAGGAAACTCTTAGAGATATTGCAAAGAAGTTGAGGCAAGAGAACACTAACATGAGGAATGAAATGCAAGATTTAACCATGAAGCTATGTAAGTATATTGAAGACAGGAAGAAGAATGAAGAATACTTGACTAGGAGACTTAATGATGGAGCAAATGAAAATTTGAGACTTTGTCATGAGAATGATATGCTAAAGACACATCTGATTCACATGCAACATGATAAAGAGGAGCTTAGGAGACAAATTGGCATTCTAGAAAATGAGTTGATCATTGAAAATGAACACAAAGAAAAATTCAAGAAAAGCTCAGAAAGACTTGATGACATGCTAAAAAGACAAAAACCTGATGGAGATACAATTGGACTTGGATTTGAACATGGAGAAAGTTTTGGGACTACAAATAATCAAGATCATAGCAAACCGGTAAGACAACCTAATGCTTATAAATTTAATGGGAAATGTTTTAATTGCAACAAATTTGATCATATCAAAAATCAGTGCAGATTTGGAAATAATCATAATACAAATTTACCCACTGGTCAATGTTCCAAATGCAATAAAGTTCGTCATAACTCATAAAATTGCAGAATGAATGTGAAATGTTATGTTTGTGGTAGATTTGGACATTTATCTAATCAATGCAGAACACAAACCGGTCAAGGATATGGAAAATATAATCAGAGGAATAATGTAACTTGTTATGCATGTAACAAGATTGGGCATATTGCAAAATTTTGTAGAAGCAAGACTATACCAGCAAACAATCAAAGATCTAATGAGAAGGGAAAAGAAAAGGTAAATGAAATAAAGCAAGAATTTTCAAAACAATGGATTAAGAAGAGAGATGAGAGAGTTGATGAATCTATCTCTGCACTGGTAGAACAGAGTAATACTCCATTGGTAGGAGATTCTTCATCTAACTAAGGAATAATCCTTAGGGGGTATGGAAGCAAGTTGACAATCATGCATTCCACCCTCGGTTGATGGTAAGAAGTTATATTTCTTCTTTACCGGCAGATGTGTTAAGATTTCACTTAACCGGCAAGCATTTAATGCGGTTTTTTAATAAATTTTTGGTTATAAAGCATCGAAAAACCCTCATTTCAAACCACCAAGCATCCAAGCATTCTAAGAGCACGAAATTGAGCAAAGGCATCCTAAAGGCGAAGCAACAAGGTGTTCTTCGGGCATTCAAAGTTTTCAAGTAAGAGGTATTTATCTTTTGAATTGGCATCTTCATCTTCTGTACCTGAGTTTATTGCAGATCCTACTATGGTAGAGAACATTAAGTGCCCTAGACCTATATTTAAAATCATTCCCGAGATCGCAAAGCAAGATGATTCCATCGAAGCCTTCTCTAAAATTCTGAAGGGATTTGCTTTTTCTGAAGACCCAAGGATTTACATTCACTGCAACATAGAAAATTTAGGGTCTGATGATTTGAAGAGCATATATAAGGATGTTATCACTAATGAACAAGGTCTAATTAAACTGGAGCATAAGATTGTAGGAGACTTAGGATTTGTTGATATTCTGAACATCCCTAAATTTCCAGATAAGATAGTTCATCTTGTACTGAGCAGAGTTCATGGGGATTTTATGTGGCTAGACTCTATTTTTAAAATCACTAAGGAAGCAATTAAGTCAGTTACTGGTTTACCCTCAACCGATACTACACCCGACAGAAAGAAGAAGATACCAAACAAGGGTGTTATGGACCTAACTAGAGCTACATTTGACAATAGATCTCTTAGGGTTAATGATATCACTGATGCAAATGTGAAATATGTGAGCATGGTATTTGGATACAAGGTTACACATGCAAATAGGTTAAATAATGTTTGTAGTTTGTGTATTCATAGTGCATATGAGATGGTTAAGAAAAATGCTAATATTGACATCTGTTAGTGGCTTAAGGATGAATTGCTAGGTAACTTGAAGAAGATTAAGTGTGATAAGAAGGGGACATTTTGTTTTGGGAATCTACTTGTGTGTTTAATACTTTACTTCACAAAGGAGATACCTGGCATTGGTCACAACGACTTTGCATATGACATCCCGATAGGCAGACAGATCAAGGAAGCTATTACTGGCATTGGTGCTAACAGTGATGACATGGTAAAATCCTATTTCAAAAACTTCCAAACCAAAATGAAGGCTAGAGAAAGGATACCATAGAGCATTGTAGATAAATATGACAAGCAAATATGTTTTCTAATCAAACATGATGAAACATGGATGGAAGTTGTTACTCCTAGAACTATTTGGATAACAGAGATGGGATATGATGTTGATCTGAATATTCTTCAGGCTTATGCTAAGACACTTCTTGATGCACCTAAGGAACCATCTGAAGAAATCTTTGGAAGTGCTGAGACTATTGAGAGTGTTGTTTCGATGTAGAAGAAAATAAAAAGAAGAGAAAAATTCATCAGAGATGCATCCAAGATGGCTAAGGAAGTAAAAGAAAATGTGATGAACATAAGTGGTATTTTAGCCAGTGAACTGAAAGGACTGGAACCGATAGCCCATTTTTCACCAGTTGTCACCTCTTCGAATATAGACAGTGGTAAGGTAGTAGAGTTCAAAAGAGTAGAAAGGAAGAAGAGAAAACCTTCATCAGTACCTTCTCCTTCTCCTAAAAAGGCAAGGACACTAAGGAAGAAGTAGCAGGCTGTAAGGGAGCCTAAGAAAAAGCTAACTCCAAATAAGAAACAAAATAAGGCACCAGATACCCTTACACCAGAGGAATTAATCAATGAAATAACACAAGAAGGTAATCTCAATAATGTAAATAAATATTATCATTCCTTCAAGGATTCTAACAAGGAGACTATAGAGGCTAGTATTATTTTACATCTTGATATCTACAAGAAATTTTTGATTGAGGTTGTAGATGATCTGCCTAATGACTTGTATATAAGATTAGAAGCTAAAAGGATGTCGGTTATGGAACTAGATAAAAAGTTAAAGGTTGAAGCATTGTTGGTTGTTCACCTCGTTAATTCTAGGGAAGAGATTGATGAACTGATTGCTAAAGCCAACCGAACAGTTTTTGTGAGTGGTCACCGGTAGGTTAGCCTAATGGCTGGGCGAGTGAAAGAGATAGCTGATGAAATTGCAGACAAATGGGACATATTTTTTGTGAAAAAGAAAAGAAAGAGGAAAGGGAGAGACAGAAAATGGATAAATCTTTTGCGAAGGTATACCAAAAGGACAAAGGTAAAATTAAAATTGGTAGTATACCTATTATAAAGGTCACAGATAACCTTCCTCCACCAGCACAGGATAATCCACCAATAACTTTATATACATCGGTACATACAAACAGTCAACTGGATAAGGAGACTAAAGAAATAACACATGATGACATTAATCCGGATTCTGAAATTCTTTTCCCTATGAATGTTGATACACAAGATTTTAATATTTTTGTGGATAAGGATACCTCAGAAGTTAAGAGAGATGATGCTAAGAACATTGAGATCTCTGAGTCACCGGTTAACACTGCTAACTCTCAAAACATTGAAATATCGGCAGAAGCTAAGAAACTGGAGTCTAAGAAACTGGCAGATGCAGAGGTACTTGCACAGACTAAAAAACCAGTAGAAGCAGAAGTAATAACATAGAGTGAGAAACTGGAAGATACTGTAAATAAAGAGGAAACAATTGATGGAAACAAGGAGGAAATTGTTAAGGCGATTGGTCAAAAATCAGTTGAAAGGAAAGTTATTACTGAACCGAGCACATCTACTACTGATTTTTGACCTACAAATGTGACTAATGTTCTTTTGGATTCTATAAGGAGGATAACTAATTGCAACGCCTTGGCATTCAAGGATATTGATAATACACTGCCTATTTTGTAGATGATTGTACCAACCTATAAGATAGATCATATTGAGGATTCTTTAGGTAAATTGGACACATTGTCCAAATTTATTGCTTCAAATGTTCTAACTATAGATAAGGTGAATGAGGAAACTATTAAGGAAAGAGTGAATAAAGAAAAGGGAGAATTCTTTGAGAAGACCATGAAAGATTGTAATGAGCACATTGATTCCTTATTACCGGTACTAAATTCAACAATTTTTGAGTATAAGGATTTGTATAAATAAGCTTGCAAGCCACACCACCTAACTGAAGACATTGATGAGGAAATTAAGAGAACACAGAAGGAAATAGATGACATAGCAAATAATATGATAAGTTCTTCAGAACTTACCTCTGTTTGTTAACAAGAAATGACAGTTTATGAGGAAAAAATTGGAAATTTGGAAAAAAAAAAAAGAAAGGATACGGTTGAAGGCCCAGGAGCTGAAAAACAAGCTTGGTCCTAAATTGGACAATCTTATAACTCAGCGGGTTGATCTATCAAAGGCAACAATTCAAGGAGAACGGTCACTGGAGCAGCAGATGCATTATCTAACCGGCTTGATCCAGTAGACAGAAACCATTATTTCTAACAATAACAAATTCATGCAAAGCCTAAATCTAATTTTGGCAAACATTTTTCAACTTGTACATAACCGGTTACAGACTATGAGGTAAAACTCTTGTATTCTTTGATTCTTTTTGACATCCTTTGTCATTGATGTCAAAGGGGGAGTAGTATGGAGAAAAATGTATAAAAAAATGCACAGAATAAATCACTTTCTCAGGGGGAGCACACTCTTTTTGGGGATCAGTTTTGGACTTCATTTTTGGACAACAGTTTTTGGATTTTTCTCATGAGTGTTGCCATCAATGCCAAAGGGGGAGATTGTTGGCATTCTAAACTCAATGAGAGTGGTTGATGTTGTCATTGATAGCGACCAACTGATAATAGGTTGTATAGGTTCATCGATAACACAAGCACATTCACTAGTAGGCACATTCATCGGCTTCCAGATTACATCGGCAATGAAGTATACCGGCACTCAGGCCGACATGAGACAAAGTCTTACTTATATGAATTATATTGTAATGTAATTAATTATTTGTAAGCCGACATGATGTATTGTAAAGACTCATATATGTATGAGATCTTATAGGTCATTTTTGATATAGTATAGAAAGGAAATTATGTAATGGTATTATGTAGAAGATAGTGAAAATATTTTGCAATAAGGCAGATAGGTAATGTGAGTGAATATCATTCACGGGAAGGTTTTTGGTTAAGGTTTCTAACAGAGCTTAAACCGGTACTGAATAAAGCATCGCAGATGCTATTTTGAGCAGTGCATTGTATTGGATTTAGTCATCCATTTTGTAGTCAGTGAGACTCTTCTATTGAGCAGTGAGCTCTCGGCTATTGGCCTTCCTGCATGTGCAGACCCATATTGTAAGTAATATTTATTCATATTGGTCAGTGAGTAAATATTGTGGGTCACAAATCCCACCGAGTTTTTTCCCTTACCAGGTTTCCTCACCAAAATATCTTGTTATGGTGTGCATTTATGTTGTCTCTGTTATTTCTATTTGCTGCATTATTACTTGTTTATTGGTACATTAATTTGAGTTGCAAAGCTATAAATAAGTTCAATTATAACATAAACCGGTTAGACATTGATTCACCCCCCACCCCCCTCCACTCAATGTCTTTAAATTGTTATTGCATCTAACATGTGTCACTATTTTGATCCATTTTGGCTCTTTGTGATCTTGTTATGGGCATAAAGAAATATTTGAAGTGATCCTATGACCTAGGATAATGGTCCTAGAATCCAAATGGTGGACTTGGATGAATGCAAGACTATGCAAGGACTAGTTATGTATTGAAGCTAAAATGATGATACTCTATTGAGGATTTTGATGAGGAATTTCCTCTTGTATTTCAAAAATTTTGAGTAGTTGTCGAACAACTTCTTGTTCTCTCTGTCGAGCAATTTTTTTTGCAGCTTGCTTCTCAATCCAAATTGATTTTCGGATTTTGTTGTCTATAACAGATTCAACTTCTTCATACTGGGGAAGATTAATCCTCAACTCCCAAGCAAGGTTATCCAAACCATCAACTATTTCTAATTGATCATCGTCTAGCCCAAGGTTGGGTTGTTCAAATGGAAATTCATCATCACCTTTTAAACCCATGTAAATGATATGCTCCTAAGACTTTCTATTTGGTGATGGACTCAAATGAAGACTAGGCAAGGATAAATTTGAGACTAAGATGAAAACTATGGATTTTAATGCAATCTTTTTGGAACATGCAAGACTAAACTAGATCCTAAGAGGGACGTAAGTGATGACAATGCACTTATTTTTAAGTATGAAGTGAGGACTTGTGCAATATGAGGACGTGAAATTGTGACTATGCATGGACTATGCAAAATGGAAAGACTATGCAATGAGACCTAAGATCACAAGAGATAACTTGTTTTCTTCATCCTTCTGAAAGTGGTAATTTTTTTTTCTGATATGTTGAACCTGAAAAACTTGTTTGAGGTGAGATTCTGATTAACTAATTCTCTAATTGTGTCCTAGATGTTTGATGTATGATTTTCTGAAAATGATTAAAACACATCAGCAAGCAATAAGGCACTTTGTTTGTCCATAATTTAAAAAGAGAGCATGTTTAATAGGATCTTTTCAAAACCTCTTTGCTTTGTAGGATCTTTTCAAATCCCAAAGTTTTTGATAGATTTTTAGCCAAGCGGAAAAATACATCAAGCAGACTCTCCTAATATCAAAAGGTCATCCATAATACCATAGCCCAAATCTTGATACTCTGTTAGCTCTAACAGCCTTGTCACACCCTAGGGTGTGCATTTTTTTGCCTTTTGCCAAAATTTGAACCAAAGAGAATTGCTTCTTAATTGGATCATTTTCTTGGGAGATATATGGTGAGTGTCTTGGGGGTAGATTCTTCTCCACCCTTACACTATGATATTATAAAGTTTTGGTTACTAACTCGGTTTGGCTTATATGCTTAAGGTTCGTAGAAAGGGTTCCATTCGATGTGTCAAAGATAAACTCCCTGAGGAGGCTTCCCAACCTTTAGAACAAAGGCTTTTCGCATCTCAAGAATATTGGGGGAAGGCTATCAATGCAAAACTACCATTGGACATGATTTTCATCACATCCACATTTGATTATAATGGGTTGGATTACTTGGGTTTAGTCATTGCCCCTTAGGTCATTCCCCTCTCACTGACCTTATGGGTTTCTCAAGAGGGCAGGCCTACTAAAGGTTTTAGCCTAATTTCAGAAAGGAAAGAAAGCATTAAAGAGTGAGTCTGTCTTTTTTATCACTGAATTAAGGGGAGAGAATATGCCTCACTTTCAAAACACGGTAAACAAATATTGTTCTTTTTAACCCATCATTGCAATGTTATCTAATTTCTACTTGGAGATATTGCTCCAACAATCATGGTGTTCTTTTTAATCCATATAGAAATATGTGAGTGTTCTTTTTAAGTCCAAACATTGCAATAATAAACCATTTGCAAGATAAACAAGAAATTTAATCTGACTCCTTAGACCTACAATAAAATATTAGCACCTACAAAACCCTTTTGAAATGTTAGTAAACATTGTGGGCTGACAAGCCAAGATTTCCTTTTGGGTTACAAAAGATTGTGTTTGTTGTATGTCAATGATCTAGTAGAAAACAAAACACGAAAAGACCAGAATATCAAAAAGAAATTGAGAAAATGATAGCAGAAAGCTTTTGAAAACATTCAGCGAATGTGAATCACCATCAAGTCAACTGTGGAATTCTGTAACATCAAATGTGAATTTATGTCATAGCGAATGCGGTGCAATGTCTGGTCAAATGTGAATCAATTATAAGACAAAATTTAAAAGAGAAGAAGAATTTACAAGACAGAGGCTTCACTCATAATGATATTACCCATGACCTCAATCTCGTCATATATGTCATACTTCTACAAGTATTTGTGCACGATGTTGTACTATAGAGATAAAGATTCCTGATCCTCTAAGTCTTGGAGCCTGTTTTCTTCTCTGACTATTCGTTGGTAAGCTCTTTGTTTTCTTATGTCTTTTGATCTCTTCCTTGCACCTGAAATTTTTATCTTACCTTCTTTGCCATGATATTAGATGCATTTTATGCTAGAAAAATAAAAAATTCTAGAATTAGAAAATAATGATGGGATAGTAGCACAAATAGATCACGAACAGAAATAATAAAAGAAATCAAAACAATGAATAAGTTAAGTGAATGAGAATGAGAATGGGCGATTGTGAATTAGCATGTAGGCGATTGTGAATTTTTGTCAAGTTGAATGTGTAGTGTTTTTTTGTGTGTCCGTATAGATCCTACAAAACACAAAAAATCACGCAATAAGGTTGGTTAGCTATCATTCAAGTTGGGTTCACCAATGTTTTCATGCTTAAAATCATATTAGGAATCATAGCTAATTAGACTAAAAGGAACAATCATGAAATTTCTTAACTAATTCAACTAATTCTAAACATAAACCAATAGAATGGATACAAAATCAAATAATTAAAATGATAAGAAACACCTATTCTGCATCATAGCTTCCATTGTACTCCAAAATTGTGTGGTTAATGGCTCTCATATATTGCAACTGGTAACCTATATAGATTTGACACAATTATTTTGAAGACCGTGATTGTTGGAATTGGAGAAATGATCTTGCTTTTATATATTTTTGAGACAGATTGGGCGAGAAATTGAACTGAAGAGTTGATTGACAGTTGAACTGATTTGATTGATCATTCAACTCATTTTGATTGATTTGTTAAGCCATTTGATTGATTTGTTAAGCCATTTGATTGATTTGTTAAATCATTGATTAATCTATTAAGTAGATTGATTAGATAGATAACTCAATTGATTACCTAGTCAACTAGATAAATTAGCTTGTTAACTAAATTGATTGAGGAGAGAATTGAATTGGTTGAAGAGAATATTGAATTGATTGAACAGAAGTTTGAATTGATTAGTTAGCCAAAAAAAAGGTGATTGGGAGTGAAAAGTGGAGACTGAAGAGTTAACTGAGTTAACTAGTTTGATCAATCAGTCATGATTTTCAACATGTGTCGCGGGATTTTGAATTGAAATTCAATTTCATTCTTATTTGAATTTGAATTTTGATTTTTGAATGTTGAAATGCACATGAAATTTATTGAAATGAGATGAAATTAGAATTTGGTGAAATGTAAATATAGGAGAAATGAAATTAGTTGAAATCTAAATTTAGGGAATTTGGATAAGGAATTAATTAATTAAATAATTTAAATAAAATTATTTAATCATTAGAAATGAAATTAATTAAATAATAAAGATTATTTAATTAAGGAATAAATCACAATTTTTTAAATAATTAATATTTGAGAAGGGGTTAAATGATGAATCATGAAGGGGAATTAGAAATTGAATAATTAATATTTGTAGAAGGTGATGATTAAATTAATTTAGAAGAATAAGATTAATTAGATTAATTAAATAATTAAAGAATTATTAAATTAATAGAATGAATAATTAGTAAATGATCAATGAGACAATTTTAGGTGTCTACAATATCTTCAATCATACCTTCAGGTTTTACCAAAGAACGATCTTCCATCTAAAGAACTATTGGTGTACACCTAAGTCCTTGGAGAGCTAATTTTTCCTTAGTTTCATTTGTCATTACATTTATAGCAGCTCCTAGATCAACAAGTGTATTAGGAATCACAATATTACCAATGTATACCTTGATCATCGGGCTTGCTAGGTCCGAATACTTTGAAATTAATATCTTCCCCCACATGAGATTAGCAAGTTGCCCAATAACTTGGACAGCTTTAGGATCTTGTTTCTTCTTTTGCTTTCGGGTAAATAGTTCTCAGACTATTTTTGTGTAGACAAGAATGTCCTTTATAGCCTGCGAAAGAGTAATCTTAATGTTAACATTTCTCAATTTGTTAACAAAGTCAAATCTAGGTGGAGAAATTTCTTTTGGAGTCGGCTCATAATGGAATCAATCAGGGAAGAAGGTGTTTTGACTTGGGTTTCTTTATATTCATCAAGTGAATCATCAATTTCAATAATAGTTGATCCTTGAAGGGCCTTTCCTAATCTTAATTGGACTCCATCTATTTTCATTGTATTAACAAAATAAGTGGGGTATCCAACTAACTCATTATTGTATACAAGTTGTGCCACCTTATTATTTGGATTTGGTGATGTGTAGGCATAGGAGTTGCCTTTGTTGGCGGTGATGTGCTTGGAAATTAATTATTTGATAGTTGTGGTTGTAGACACCCAAATTTTTCCTCTTGGTTGAATGAATTTTATATTTGTGTAATTATCATTCATCCAACTATTAATTAAATTCACATTTAATTAATCCTTTCCCTTTTTCTAACTATTAATTATTTTAATATTTAATTAATTCATCCCAACCCTCTTCTCCTATTAATTAAATAAATTATTTGATTTATTTGATTTAATTCACTTAACCAAATTTAGAACATTAATTAAATAATATTTGTTTAATTTAATTCCACCTCTCACATTTAAATAAATTAATATTTATTTAAATCCCCACCTCCCTCACATTTAAATAAATTAATATTTATTTAAAATTTTAAATCCCTCACCCACTTGCACATTCTAGAAAATACAAGTTGAAAGTTAACCCTTAAAGTCTTCAAGCCTTTAATAGCTTCCTTCTAGAGTCTTCTTAAGCCTTTAATGGTTTCCCTCAAAGTCTTCAAGAATTTAATGATTTATCCTCCTTTTTCTCATTTAAATAAATTAAGATTTATTTAAATAAAATCCAAAATTCAAATTCACATTTAAATAAATTAATATTTATTTAAATATCTATCTCATGCAAGTTGCACCCATAAATTGAAATCAATTAATTTTATTTCAATTAAATCCTAAAATTCCCTCCCACTTGAATTTTCCTAAAAAACCCACTTGCACACTAACCATCTTCTAGATTCTTCTAATCTCTTCTAATTAGCCTAATCCCCTCCTAAACATTTGCACATTCCTTAAGAAAAAGGTCACTTCTCAAAAACCCCCAAAGCCTTCAATAACCATTAAAGGCTTTATGTCTTCAAATGGTTAACTTCTAAAGTCTTCCAAACCATTAAAGGCTCTTACATAATCATTTATGGTTAACTCAAACTCAACCCTGGGTTAGAGACTTTCTCTCTAACTTAACCATCCTTTAACTCATGGGTCTCTTCAAGCATTCATTTCTTTGACCATGGTTATCCTTTTAACCCTTGCACAAGAGTTTATCCTTTGGATAAAAGCTTTATCCACTAACTCAACCCTAACCAAACCCCCCTAGGGTAACCATCATGCCCCTTCAGGCATTTAATGCCTCTTCTATCTCCTCTCAAGCCTTCTCATGGTGACACTTATCAACATGAGATTGGGTTGAAAGTATCACATATGTTGAGGATCATTCAATCCTAACCATCCATTTGTCCATTTATTCTATAAATAGGCCTCATTTCTCTCATTATCATCATCATCCAAGTTTCATGCATCCAAATTATAGTCTATTTCATCAAGTCTTAAGCTTTGCCCCTCTTTGTTTAATCATAATCTTTAACATTTAGAAGCATTTCATATCATTAGCATAGAATATTCATGTTAGTATAGCATGTTAGTATAGCTTAATATCCATATCATAGCATAATTAGTTTCATTATCATAGCATAATATCTCATCTTAGCAAGCTTTATTAATCATCATATAGATCTTAGTTGTTTTGCATATAGATCATCTTATGACACATCACTCATTCTTGGAGTTGTCATTCCAAAGCTCGGTTGCTCAATGATCTGAGAGCAACCATGACTTGAGGAATCCTATGAGATAGAGAACAATGGGATGTCTTGTGAGGATGGCTTATTTACTTTGTTTTGTTTGCTAAATCCTTAAATATAATGTTTCATTGGTATGCTTGTTATTCTGATCTTAATTAACCTTAACCATATTTCAGGTATACATTTTTGGCTCCCACTGTGGGGCACTTTTTCCCTTTATTTCTAATCCTTTTGTGAAGTTTTGCAGCATTTTCAAAAAGTTAAAGAATCAGAAACTTCATGTTGTGTTTTTGACAGACTCATAAATGAGCAACCTTCTATCGCGTTTTTGATACTCAAAAACTTCCTATCGCATTTTTGACAGACTCAGAAATCAGCAAGTTTTTGTCGTGTTTTTGATAGACTCAGAAACTTCCTATTGCGTTTTTGACAGACTCAAAAATCAGCAAGTTTCTGTCGTGTTTTTGACAGACTCAAAAACTTCCTATCACGTTTTTGACAGACTCAAAAATCAGCAAGTTTTTGTCATGTTTTTGACAGACTCAAAAACTTCCTATCATGTTTTTGACAAACTCGGGAATCAGCAACTTCCTGTCGCGTTTTTGACGGACTCAGAAATCATAAATTTCCTATCGCGTTTTTTACAGACTCAGGAATTAGCAAGTTCTTGTCGCATTTTTAACAAACTAAAAAATCAACAAGGTCCTGTCATGTTTTTCACAAACTCATCAACTTCCTGTCGCATTCTTGATAGACTCAGTAGGTTCCTCTAGCGAATTTGATAGATTCAAGAGGTTCCTATCATGTATTTGATAAATCATGTATTTGACAAAGAGCCAAATTTTGTAACACCAAGAAAAATTTAGGCTTGTGAGCTCACCATATTGGACTAATATTTCATGAGTTTTGCAGGTGCTAACATTATGTGCAGGTTCTAAAGGAGCTAGATTAGTTTTATTTTACTTTCTTGCTACAATTTTTTTATTTTGTTACAAAAAGGTTAAAAAGAGCACCACTTCATTTTTTCAAGATAAAAACATATTCATCTTTTATATGGTTCTTTGGAAAAAATCTCACTTCTTTTCTTGCAAAGGTTAAAAAGAACATCACTTCATTTTTGCAAGGTAAAAGGAACCTCATCTTTTGATTGGTGTCTTAAAAAAAGGTTAAAATGAACAAACAAACTTTATATTTCTTGCAAGATTAGTTCACACTTCCTTTGGTGTAAGTAAAAAGAACAACACAAATTTCTTTTTGTTACAAAGGGGATAAAAGAAAAGACAAGCCATGTTTCATTTTCTTAGTAACAAAGAACAACCCATTTTGGTCAAGTCTCAAAGTCTTGTTTTTCTTGCAAAAAGATTTCAAGAATTTCCCAAATTTCATCATTGCAATTTTTTATTCGCGATTTTATTTTGTTGACTAGGATTTTTATTTCCAAAGCTCTTCAAAAATTCAAAAAATTCTGATTTTTGGCTTAAATTGAACAATTCATCATTGCTATCTTGGATAAAACAAACACCATGATTGTTGGAACAACATTTCCAAGTAGCAGATAAATCACATTGCGATATTGGGATAAAAAGAAAAAACTTGTTTACCGTGTTTTGAAAGTGATAGGTATATTCTCTCCCATTAATTGGGTTATCAAAAAGCCAAAATCACTCTTTACTTGCTTTATTTTTCTTGCAAACAGGATAAAACCTTTAGCAGGCATGTCCTCCCGAGAAGCCCATAAGGTCGATGAGAGGGGAATGACCTAAGTGGGTAATGGCTAATGCCAAGTATTCCAACCCACTATAATCAAATTTGGATATGATGAAAATCATGTCCAACGCTTTTTCTCATTGATTATCCTTCCCCCAGTATCCTTGAGATACATAAAGCCTTTGTTCTAAAGGTTGGGAAGCCTCCCAAGGGAGTTTATCACTGAAGACCGAACAAAAGCCTTACTAAAAATCTTTAAGAGTAGAAGCCTTGCCAATTTAGTTATCCAAACATTTCTAATATCATAGTTCAAGGGTGAGGAAAAATCCCCCCCCCAAGACACTCACTATATATCTCCCAAGAAAACGATCCAATTGAGAAGCAATTCTCTTTGGTTCAACTTCTGGAAAAAGGCAAAAAAAATGGGCACACCTTAGGGTGTGATAGGGTTGTTTGAGCTGATGGATTATCAAGTGTGGGCTATGGTATTATTGATGACCCTTGAGATCAACAAATCTGATTGATGTGCATTCTTGTTCAAAAGCAGTGAAAACAAAAGAGGATTTGAAAAGATCCTTAAGAACGTACACTTCAAGTTTAGATTAAAGACAAATCTGCTATTGTGTTTTCAAAAATCAAAAAATCCCACAAATTAGTGCATTCAACAAAAATTGTAGCGCTCCCTTATTTGCAAGTTGGAGAACTACCAAGGGGATAAGGTCCCGATGGGCATTATTGATGTTAAGAATGACACCCCAGATGATAGGGACACAGGGTTAGGGAGAAGAACGAGAGATGCACTAAAAGGTTGCAAAGCCACAGTAAGGAAATCAAGGAGATTAAGCGAGAAGTGGACAATATGGAACAAATGGAGCTTGAAGTGGCAGAGATGCTTCAAAAATTAACCTAAGCCTAGACTACTGTCAGTCTTTTTTGGTCTATAATTCGTGTTCTCTTGTTTGTTGGTGTTTGGTTCACCAGTTGTCTTTCTTTTGTTTGTTGTCTTTTTGTTGTGCTATAATGTTTATCTTTTGGTTTCCTAACTGTACTAGGTTTCAGAGGCCCATCAAAACCTGTTTTCCCATATTCAAAAACAAAAACTCTAGCACATTTGATCAGTATAGTGGTGCATTTGACATCTAAAGTAGCACATTCAATAGTAGTATATTGCATATTCTTTGGTGCATTTGTGTCATAGAGTGTTTCTAGGCCAAATCTCAAAGATCTAAAACTTGATTCAGAAACCCTTTTAGGTTTTCTTTCAGATCCAATTGTCATAGACAAAATTTCTGATGTAGGAGCATCCCCGGTTCATAGCAATCTTGCATCAACCAAAAATATTTCCTTTATGTTTTTCTTTTTGTTTGCAGTTTCAACATTTCTTTCTATGTGTCTTGGATTTGGCTTAATAGAACTTGTGGAGTTGGATTTTTCTTGAAGACTTAATCATCTTCCTTATTCCCAAACCGTGGAGCATTTGGATCATTCTCCAGCAAGTTATCGCTACCGGTTTCTGAGATAGTTTTTTTATTACCAATTGCCTGGACCTATTTGCATTGATGATCTAACAAATCCCTCTCGTAGCTTGTGGAGCCCTGAGCATTGATTCTAATGTTCCTTAGCATGTGGTTGACCTTTTCCCATGATCTACACTTCATCCTTTGGATTTTCTGGAGGAATTTCTTTGTCGGAGGCTGACCTTGTTGGTTTTGCACATTAGGTCTTGTTCTTTGGGTTTTGATCCCTTTTTGGGTGAACTGGATTCCCCTTGATCATATAAATCATTGTAATAGAGAATTAGAATGTAATTAAGAAGTTAGACTGAGCATACAAGATAGATATTAATATTTGAGGTCCCAGTTGAGACCTGTTCTATATTTTCAGCATGTTTTAGCCGGCCTATGAGCCGGTTTCTGTAACCCGGTTGTTACTAGTTGGTTGTAATCAGTTTTCATGATATAATTCAATATGTTTTGCATTGCCTCCATAATGTCCCTATGTTTTCATTGTGTTTACTCTTGCTAACCGGTCTAGACTGATCTCTTTGAGGTCCCTCCTAGCCAATGACTGCTTCAAGTGCTAGCAGATCGAGCTTTCATTCTGGAGATTGTGTTTTGCTAAGAATTTTGTTGTAGGGTGGTGGACTATGGATTCAACCTCCAACTATAGAGGACTGGCATAAAGATGGTGTGAAGAGGAACTAGGAATGGTGGAGCACGTGGGAATGCAGACCCTGTTGTGATGGAAATGTTGTGAGGAATAGTAGCTTGGTTGGAAGCCATGGAGATAGCCGAGAGAAGGGGTCGACACATTGAAGATGTAAGTGAAGATGAAGGATAAGAAGCCCTGATAGAACAAGTAAACCCACTGGAGGTTGATCTGGATGAGGAAAGGTTTTTGAGGGTTTTGAGTAGGGTGAATAAAAAACCTCATTTTACCCCACCGAAATATGATGGAAAGCTGGATTCGGATGAATTGATGGATTAGATCTCGAAGATGGTAAAATATTTTTATTTTGAAAACACTACAGAAGAAAGGAAGGTGAAATATTCCTATACCTGGTTGAAGGGTTATGCATCTCTTTGGTGGGAGTATTTGCAAGTTGATAGAGAGAGAAGAGGTAAAGAGAAGATCAAGACATGGGATCGGATGGTTGCTAAGTTGAAATCAAAATTTATGCCAGTTGAATATCAAGTAAATCTGTTCTGGAAGTTGCCGAATTTGAGACAGAAGGAATCTAGTGTGAAGGAATACATCAAAGTATTTTACAAGTTGAATATCAGATCTAGACATATTGATGATGAAGTTGAACAAGTTGCAAGATATTTGAATGGATTGAGGGTGTCTATACAAGCTGAACTTTGTTTGATCAAATTACAGAGTGTTGAAGAGGCTTGCTAGTATGCCCTGAAGGAAGAAGAGATGCTAAACAAAAGACATGAGTAGAGGTAGAGAGGCAGAGGTGGAAGGTTTTCTAGAGGAAGATTTCAAGGAGGAAGAGGATATACCCAAGGTAGAGAAACCTGTATAGATCAGAACAAGAACAAAGAAGTGAGAAAAGAAGGTAATTCATATCGGAAAGATGATAGAAATTTATACTGGAGGAGAGAAATAGATGGCTACTAGAATGAAAATTTTGGAAGAGATGACAAAAAACAAGACAAGATGATATTTAGAGGAACTTGTTATAAGTGTGGAGGAGAAGGACATCGTGCTTTCGAGTGTAAGAAGATAGAGAATACCAAAAGAATAGCAATAGTGGAAGAAAACCCCACTGGATCAAATAACCAACCAGAAGATGGAGAACTATTGATGATGAGGAGAGCTTTGTGTCATACTAGGAGAGATGAAAAGCCCTTGGAGAGAAAGAATTTGTTCAAGACCAGATGAAAGGTATCTGGTAAGTGTTGTAAAGTTGTTATTGATAGTGGTAGTTTAGATAATCTTGTTTCAGAAGAGATGGTGAATAAGTTGAATTTAGAAAGATTGAAGCACTCTAAGCCTTATCAGATAGCATGGATTCAGGATGAACATAAGTTGTTAGTAAGTGAGAAATGTTTGGTGAAATTGAAAATTGGGAATTAACATGATGAAGTCTTGTGTGATATTATGCCTATGGATATTTGTCATATTTTGTTGGGTAAACCTTGGCAGTTTGATAGACAGGCAATACATGATGGGAGGAAGAATACATACAATATTGTGGCCAATGGGATGAACCAAACCTTGTTTCCCTTGGAGGAAGCTTTGAATACTGAAGTCTGTATGAATACTAGAATCTATTTGGTAGATGGAAGGAAATTCCTGGATAGATTGAGACATGAGAATGTGTGTTTTTCCTTAGTTCCTAAGAAGACTAAGAATCTGGAGCATGACGAAGAACAACTAGAAGAGATAAAAGATTTGCTGACAAAATATGAAGACATCATTTTAGATAATTTGTCTGATGGATTGCCACCTATGAGAAGTATTAGTCATTGCATGGACCTAGTTCCCGGAGCTAGTTTGCCTAACAAAGTTGCACACTGGATGACACTGATAGAGAATGAAGAGTTGAATAGACAAGTGCAAGATTTGTTGAAAAAAGGTTTGATCAGAGAAAGTCTGAGCCCTTGTGCAGTACCAACAATATTAGCACCTAAAAAGAATGGAGAGTGGAGAATGTGCACCGATTCCAGAGCAATAAACAAGATCATAGTGAAATACTGGTTTCCTTTGCCTAGGATGGATGACATAATGGACTATTTGAGCGAAGCCAAATACTTTACAAAGATAGACTTAAAGAGTGGACATCATCATATTAGGATCAGAGAAGGAGATGAGTGGAAGACAGCATTCAAGACAAATTATGAAGGATTTTATGAATGGTTAGTGATGCCTTTTGGGTTAACTAATGCATTGAGTACTTTCATGAGGCTGATGAATGAGGTATTAAATAAATTCTTAGGTAAGTTTGTTATTGTATATTTGGATGACATTCTAATTTTTAGTAAGACAAAAGAGGAGCATTTGTTGCATTTGATACAAGATTTGTAGAGGTTGAGGGAAGAAAAGTTGCTGATAAATCTTAAGAAGTGTACCTTCATGAAAGATGAATTAGTCTATTTGGGATTTGCGATATCTGAGGATGGTTTGAAGATGGATCCTGAGAAAGTAAAAGAAATTGTTGAGTGGCCTACACCGGAAAGAATTGGAGAGGTAAGATCATTTCATGGATTGGCTAGTTTCTACTGGAAGTTCATCAGAAATTTCAGTTCAGTTTGTAACCCTGTGACTGAGACCATGAGGGGAGATTAGAAGGAATTCAAGTGGACCACCGGAGCAAACAAAACTTTTTACTAAGTAGCATGTATTAGCTTTACCGGATTTCAATAAAGTATTTCAAGTGGATTGTGATGCAAGTGGAACAACAATAGGAACAGTCTTGAGTCAAGAAGGGAGAGCAATAGCTTATTTCAGTGAGAAATTCAATGATACTTGGAGGATATATTCAGTGTATGATCAAGAATTTTATGCCATAGTTCATGCCTTGAAGAAGTGGAGACATTACATGTTGCCTAAGGAGTTTGTGTTGTATACGGATCATCAAGCCTTGCAGTATTTGAACAGTCAGATAAAGTTGAATCAGAGACATATGAGATGGGTAGAATTTTTGTAGAGTTACACCTTTATGTTGAAGCATAGAAGTGGGAAATCTAACAAATTTATTGGTACATTGAGCAGGAGAAGGAATTTACTAACAGAGATGAGAGTGACAATATTAGGATTTGAGGAATTGAAGACCTTGTATGATGATGACCCAGATTTTGTAGAACCTTGGAGAGCATGTAGAGAACCAGTTGCGGTAGATAGAAGCAAGTAGTTGGATTACTTCATTCAGGATGGGATATTATTCAGAGGAATACAGCTATGCATACCTAAGAGTTCTATGAGGGAGAATCTAATAAAGGAGAAATATAGTGGAGGATTAGTCGGACATTTTTCGTATTGACAAAATAGTAGCATTGGTGAGTGAGCATTACTTTTGGCCCCGGATTCATAAGGATGTTAGGAAATATGTGCAAAGTTGTAGAGTTTGTCAAGTTGCAAAGGGTAGTAGTCAGAATGTGGGATTGTATAAACCTTTGACAGTACCGATAAGACCTTGGGAGGATATAAGCATGGATTTCATACTTGGATTTCCTAAAACACCAAGAGGGAATGATTCTATATTTATGGTAGTGGATATATTCTCAAAGATGGCTCATTTCATACCTTGTAAGAAGACATCATATGCATTACATATAGCAGACCTATTTTTCAAAGAAGTAGTGAGATTGCATGGATTACCTAAGAGCATAGTTTCAGATAGAGACACTAAGTTTGTTGGCTATTTTTGGAGAACACTTTGGAGGAAGATGAAGACAGATTTGAAGTCCAATTCTACTTTTCAATCATGGACTGATGGACAGACAAAAGTAGTTAACCAGAGCTTGGGAAATTTGTTGAGATGTTTAGTTGGATATAAAACCAGAAGTTGGGATTTGATTCTTGCACAAGCAGATTTTGCCTACAATAATTCAGTAAACAAGAGTACCGGAAGAACACCTTTTGAGATTGTTACCAGAGTACATCCTAGAGGTATATTAGAATTTAGAGATATTAGCAGTAAAGACTAGAGAAGTTTAGAGCAGAAGAATTTGCAGATCACCTGAACAACTTACATATTCAAGTTAAGCAACATATGGAGGACATGAACAACAAGTATAAGGAGAAGGCAGATGAGAAGAGGAGATATAAGGAGTTTGAAGTTGGATATGAAGTGATGGTATATCTGAGAAAATAAAGATTCCCAATTGGAACTTATAACAAGTTGTAGATGAGAAAGTTTGGACCTTGCAGGATCTTGAGAAAGTTCAGTTCTGGGAATGCATATGAAGTGGAGTTACCAGATAGTCTGAGTATTTCACCTATGTTTAACATTGCAAATATTCATCAGTATCATGAACCCAAATTCAATGAGGACAGTATTGTAAACTTGGAGGAACAGTTGCCTCGGAAGGAACCAGATCAGTTTGAAGACATTTTGGACAGTAGGATTGGGCGTAGTACCCGGAGCAGTCAATATAAGGAGTATCTTGCGAAGTGGAAGGGCAGACCAGTTGGAGATTCATCTTGGATTTATTAGGTAGAGGTAGACCGACTTGGTTTTTCTTTGACCCCAACAAAGTGAGAGACTCACTTTTTCAACAACCCCGAATGTCTGATGCAGGAGCATCCCGGGTTCATATCAATCTTGCATCAACCAAAAATATTTCCTTTATGTTTTGATTTTTGTTTGTAGTTTCAGCATTTCTTTCTGTGTGTCCCAAATTTGGCTCATCGGAACCTATGGAGTTAGATTTTTCTCGAAGATCTAATCATCTTCCTTATTCCCAAAATGTAGAGCATTTGGATCATTTTCCAGCAAGTTGTCGCTACTAGTTTCCAAGACAATTTTATGTTACTAGTTGCCTGGACCTATTTGCATTGGTGATCTACCAGATCCCTTCTATAGCTTGTGAATCCATGAGCATTGATTCTAATGTTCCTTAGAGTGTGGCTGACCTTTTCTCGTGGTCTACACTTCATCCTTTGGATTTTCTAGAGGAATTTCTTTGGTTGAGGCCGACCTTGTTGGTTTTGCATGTTAGGTCTTGTTCTTTGGGTTTTGATCCGTTTTGGGTCAACCGGATTCCCTTGGATTGTATAAATCATTGTAATAAAGCATTAGAATTTAATGAAGAGGTTAGACTGAGCATAGAAGATAGATCTTAATATTTGAGGTCCCGGTTGAGACCTGTTCTCTTTTTTTAGCATGTTTTAGTAGGCATGTGAGCTTGTTTCTTTAACCCGGTTGTTACCGATTGGTTGTAATCAATTTTCATGATATAATTCAATATTTTCTACATTGCCTCCATCATGTCCATGTGTTTCCATTGTGTTTAATATTTTTCACCGGTCTAGACTGATCTCTTTGAGGTCCCTCCTAGTCAATGACTACTTCAATTTCTTTAAACAAAATCAGAGGATGTCAACTAGTGATCTAAGTTGCACAATTTCAACCAATATCAACATCAAATACTTAGCTAGTTATCCAAGTTAGTCAAATCAATCTAGTTTCCAATATCAGGATAAATCATCCTTCATCAAGGAATTACATCATTTGATGCACATAGTCATATCAATAGGGGAATATCGAACCCTCTATCCGGCTTAGTAAACTTGGGTGTCAAAGCAAGGTATTTTGTTCTCAAATCAACCTATTCAAAATTGAAACTTTGATCACTCATATGACCATCCCTCGACACTTAAAGAAGAAGAATCTTCATCAAAAGACTGCTTTAAAAAGGAAAGAGCCTAGTCAAAAGAAGATCTTGAAGAAAAGGAAGTTTCTCTACATAAACCACAAACTTTTGTTGGAACATCGCACATTCCTACACCGTTTCCGTAACTATCTACATGGTCAAGGAACTGAGTTTGACGAGGAATCTTTGAAAACATATGCCTTCACACAAAAGTAGATACTATCACATTGTCTCAACAAAGGAGGAAAGATAAATTTGGCTTATCTACCTGAAGATCCAATCACTTATTGAAACATGTTTTACGTAGATAATTTGCATGCCAATTGTAACTCGAGCTCAAAAGCATAGAGAACAAGAAAGACAATCACAACTGATCATGGGACATAGAACGAACATCTTCTTTGACACTAGTGAAGATGAAATAACTGAGGACCTAATTCAAGAGGCCCAACAAAACCCTAGTTTCCAAAAACTCATGCAAAAAGTCATAGAATCTGACAAGGAAAAATACTTTCTCATGCTAGCAAGCAAAGGTGTCAAGATTCTTGCAGATTTTGATATGGACCAGCTAACACAACAAAATCAAGAAACAAGAGAAGAGCCAAGAACACACAACTATAATACCAACAACCATGATAATAATGATGAACCAAGGAACAATGATAATGAGCCCTTAGATGCATTAACACAACAAATCCAAGCTCTTCAACAACAAATGCAAGACATGCAACAAGGGACAACAAAAAGATATTCCTTAGAGGATATTTGCTCATACCCATTCGATAGAAGCTTGAACATGATACCATTTCCACCCAATTACGAAATTCCCAAATATGACAAGTATAATAGAAAAACTGACCCCCAAGATCATGTAAGGGAGTTTTGTGCCTTGAGTTTGGAATTTACAGACAATGACGCCTACATGATGAGATTGTTTCCAACAAGTCTAGGTGGATAAACTATGGAATAGCTCTCAAAACTCACACCAACCCTAAGATCATTTGAAGAAATAGTTAATCAATTTGTGTCACAATACTCCTACAATATCCCACATGAGATAACCATGCTCGATATTTGCAATACCAAACAAAAAAACAATGAGCCATTCTTGACATTCCTACAAAGATGGAGACGATTGATTTATAGATAGCCCCTTCTGGTACTTGAAAAAGAAAAGATGGATATCTTTATTGAAAATATTTGTAGTGAAAAGAGTTATCAACTCCAATTACAATGTCCACCTACCTTCCAGAAATTGATCGATAATGGTATCAAAATAGAAGAGGCCTTGATAAAAAAAGGAGTTTTGAAATTCCCTAAGGAAGGCACCAATTATTCAAATAACTACAATTATAAAAACAACTACAATAACAACAACAATAACCCTGACAAGTCTAAATTCTCGACAAAGAAAAAGAATATTGTCAATGAGGGTATAATGAACGCTCACAATGTGAAAGCAAAACAACCAGTATTGAACCTATTGGGTACTACACCAATCAAAAATCAAGGAAACAATAACACAAAACCAACTCCTACACCATATCAAAGGAAATTCATGCCTTTGGGGAAATCACTTGAATCGGTATTTAGAGAACTTTTGGAAAACAAAGTCATCACAATGCCAAACATAAGGGATTTTGAACCACAAGTCAAACTACCATGGTGGAATGAAGCACAAGAGATTGAAGAACTTGGCTCAAGATCTACCAGACAAGGGTGATATAATCATAGATGGACATAAAACCAATGACGATCATGAAGCATTTAAAAATCCCCTCCCCAATTATGACAAAGGGACAACATCATCCTCAAACAACAAGGTGGCCCGTATCAATCATGTGTACAACATCATCAATCACATATCGTTAAGTGACAATATATTTAATATCATTAAGATCAAGGACAAGCAAGAGAAAGTCCCAGTAAATGTTACTACATGAGCCCAATCCAAGTATGTATTGAAAGGAAACACTTTCAAAGCATCCACTCCTCCAAAAAATCAATACAGCTCGGTAGATCAATTACAAAAAATACTAGCCCAAATATCTGTTGACATTGCACACTCTAATGGTAGTTAAAGGTGATTGAAGGTGTTGTTATTAATGACAACCTTGCAATCTTATGGCACCGGTAGGCACCGGCACCGATAGACTCTACACTAGCAGATAGTTCACCGACATCAACAACAATGTTTACTGGCATCCTAGCCGACAGGATTTTGATTATTGTATATTGTATTTAATTGTAATATCTTTTGTAAGCCGACATGGGATATTGTAATAAGACTCATATATAAGTATGAGATCTTGTAGATCATTGTGTGTGACACAACATAGAGGATAGATATGATGGTTATGTAGAGTGAATTTTAAGGCAGATTTTGTAGAAGGGTTTATGGTTATTGTATGAGCTTACACCGATACTGAAACTGGCATTGCACATGTTGTTTTATAGTAGTACACTATATTGGATTTTCATGATCCATTTTATAAGTCAGTGAGACTTCCTTTGTAATTGAGCAGTGAGCTTTAGGCAATTGGCCTTCCTGCATGTGTAGACCCCTCTTGTAAGTAATATCCATTCATTGGCCAGTGAGTGAATATTGTGGGTCACAAATCCCACCAATTTTTTTCCCACACCAGGTTTCCTCATTAAAAAACTTGTGTTATGGTGTGCTTTCTATGTTACCTTTACTGTTCTTATTTACCGCATTAATTCTTGTTTACCGGTATATTGTTTTGGAATGTAAAATACTTAATAAGGTCAGAAATTATGTTAACCGGTTAGATACTGATTCACCTTCCCCCCCTCTCAGTATCTTTGGGACTATCATCAATCCTAACAATATCAATACTAGAGCTTCTGAAAAATTTCACCAGTGCACAAAGATATTCTAGAGAGAGCTCTTATAGACACTACAGTTCCAAACAACTTGGATATTGATCGATTCCAAGCCATGGTGGGGCATTTAACTATGCCTCATAATCTATCATTTTTTGAACATGATGATGTCTCTTTGAGTCATCTGCATAATACCCCGCTCCATATTGAATTTTTGGTCTATAAACATAGGGTAAAACGTTTACTAATAGATGGAGGAGCTAGTCTAAATATTTGTACTTCAAAACTTGTCTATGCATTGGGCTTCTCAAAAAAATCTATTGATCCAAAGAAAAAGATAACCATAAAGGCATATGATGATGAAGAAATATCATTAGAAGGATTAGTGGTACTACCCATCCAAGTGGGACCAGTTTAGAAAGACACCATCTATCAAGTCTTGGATATAGACTTATCTTACAACATACTCTTGGGTCATCCTTGGATGCACGAGATGCAAGCGATACCATCTACATACAACCAGTGCCTAAAATTTCCTTACAATGGAAAAGAAATATCAATATCAACAAACTCTTATCCCTTTCAGTACTACAACAACCTTAAAATGGTTCAAAATATCCTAGTACCACACAACATGGCAGCTCTCACTTCCACATCATCAAGCAGTGAAAACCAACTCAAATCTCTATCCATAGATTTTGATAAAAATATGTAGTTAAAGGATAAAGGCATGGGAAAATATTCTTTTTAATCATCCTTGTGCCTATCAAAGTTACCAATTTCACCAAGGTCTCATGGACAACCATCAACACCCAAGCAAAAATCTTCACAACCCATCATACTCTTTGATTAAGCATTTATCCAAGCAGGAACATTAGCAGATGAAATAGAGAAGAAGGATGTCTTGAACTAGTTATACAAGGATGAAGAGGACACAACAACAACAACATTAAGTATCACAATCCCAATAGAACAATATGGCAATGGGTTCAGGATCATGCAAAGGATTGGATACACAGGAAAAGGTCATATTGGTAAAAGAAAAGAAAGTAATCTAGAACCCATACACTTTCCTACTCAAAATGCTAAAGATAAATTTGGACTAGGCTTTGGTCAGGATATTCCAGTTTGCAGGCAAAAACACACTCAACAACAACATCAACAAAAAAAAATCAGCAAGGCATCCGCAACAACAACAAAAAATAGTAGGGAAAAAACAACAACAACAACAACAACAAGAATCTGCAAGGCAACAATGACAACAACAAGAAGTAGAAGAAGCAATCTGAACACAGCAGGAAGATGAGTATGAAAAAAAATAAGAACTTACCATCAAAAGGGAGGAAGCTAATCACAACCTCTATGAATAGATGCTCATATTACAAGCTAGTTCAGATGCAAACTCAAATGAATGGGAGTGGGAATCACTTACACCTTCTGATTGGGATTGGGAGGATGTTGAGGTTGATGTTGTACACACATATATACCCACATGAGAGGAAGGAAAAATCTTAGGGTCTAGAACATTTGAATTTGGACCACTACATATCTATGAGGCTAGTGAGAATGAGCAAATTCGATACGAGATGGGCAATCCTGAGGAGAGTATTATCATAGACCTCGATATTATCGTTGGTAAATTTGACAATGTCTCTATCATGACCCTTACAGTGTCAGACATTAATCCAACTAGGAATAAATTAAACACCTCAATATACCTATCTTCCCAAATGATGATGCTATTGTTAATTACCTGTGTTCAGTAAACCCTAAAACATGCTCCACCAGTGAATTTCATAACGATATCTTCAACTAGGGGAGTGCCAAGTCTTTTAGTTGCAAAACAAATGAAACACAAAATAGACCTAATGGTGAAAACCATCTAATAGCCCAGTATTAGATCACAAAAAAAAGGACGTATCCAACAATGAAAATCTCTTTGAGGTGTTGACGGATGAAAGACTTGACACTCTTCCTAAGAACTATTAGGAGAGATCACCAATATTGATTGAGCCAACACAATCAATAAATATCGGCACAATAGAGACAGCAAAGACTTTACATCTGGTTGCATCCTTAACAAATAAGAGAAACCAAGTTTCACAAGGTTTGCGAAGAAAAGAAAATCAACTTTTCTTGGTCATATGAAGATATGTCGGGAGTAGATCCAGATTCAATCATGCACCATTTATCCATAGCTCCAGGAGCTAAGCCTATCAAATAGAAGCTAAGAAAAATGAATCCACATGTGGCACTACTAGTCAAAGAAGAACTGAAGAAACTACTGGATGTTAGTTTCATCTGACCAATTGACTATGTAGAGTGGATCTCCAACATAGTACCTATTTCAAAATTGAACAAAAGTATCAGGATATGCACTGATTTCAAAGATCTGAACAAGGCTTGCCCTAAGGATGATTTTCCTTTACCTAGCATCGACACAATTCTAGATTTAACAGCAGGACATGTCATGTTATCACTTATGGATAGTTTCTCAGGCTATAATCAAATCAAAATAGCACCAGAAGACCAAGATAAAATAGCATTTACATGTCCATGGGGTACCTACTGTTAGAATGTCATTCCTTTTGGCCTAAAGAATGCATGAGCAACCTATCAATGAGCAATCACCACAAAATTCCATGATATAATGCACACATTCATGGAAGATTATGTAGATGACCTATTAGCCAAATAATTTACAAGAGAAGGACATCTAGAGATTCTTGACAAAATATTTTAGAGGCTAGAATAATTCAATGTGCGACTAAACCCAAAAAAGTGTGTCTTTGGTGTAACATCCAAAAAACTATTGGGATACATAGTATCAGAAAAGGGCATCGAGGTGGATCCTGCAAAAGTACAAACAATCATGGAGATTCCACCTCCTAGAAATATCAGTCAGTTATGATCTCTACAGGGATGGCTACAATCCATTAGAAGATTCATCGCTTAAATAACCAACAAGTGCCTCCCTTTCACTCACCTACTCCACAAGAATGTTCCTTTTAGATGGGATGATTGATGTGTAGAATCATTCCACCAATTAAAGAAATACCTGATGAATCCACCCATATTGGTGCCACCAATATCAAGCAAACATCTACTTCTCTACATATCAGCCACAAAGGTATCTTTAGGAGCTTTATTAGCACAAGAAGATTCAATAGGAAAAGAAAGAGTGATCTACTACATCAGTAGAACATTGAATGGATATGAGTTCAACTATAACTTCATTGAAAAATCTTGTTTAGCCGTGGTGTTTGCTTCCTAAAAGTTTCAACACTATATGCTAGCTCACACAATCAAGCTAATAGAAAAAATAGACCCATTAAAGTATCTACTTAGCAAAGTTGCTTTAACCAGAAGACTCCCTAAATGGGTGATGATTTTGAGTGAATTTGACATTCAGTACATAGACAGAAGAGAAATCAAAGGTCAAGCTATAGCATATCAGTTGGCAAAGGCGCCATTACAAGAAAATCATCTATTGCATGTTGAATTTCCTGACACAGATGTTTTCACAGTCATAACATAATCATGGATCTTATACTTTGAAAGATCATACACATAGCATGGATCAGGTCTCGGCATCCTATTCATCACTCCACAAGGACACACCATCCCAAGATCTTACAGACTAACGTTCCCTTGCAAAAACAACATAGATGAGTATGAAGCTTTGGTCACAGGAATCAAAGTCATAGTAGAATGGAAGATCATGGAGTTATAGGTCTATGGAGAGTCCCAATTGGTCATCAATTAGGTAAATGATGACTATAAAACCAAGGATGACAAGTTGATTCCATATAAAAGGATGGTGGACAGCTTCAAGAAATACTTTGTGGATATCAAATTTGAGCAGATCCCTAGGCTAGATAACAAAACTACACATGTCATGGCAACCATTACCTCACTCTTATAAATACAAGAAAAATAGAATCATTATGAGTTCCTCATGGAGAAATTCTTTTCCCTTGCCCACAATAATTTTGAATCTCAAGTCATATGCCACCTAGTCGATTTTGACTCACCACTCTATGGAAAGATCTATACCTACCTAAAAGATAAAACCATTCCACCGGATCTATCCCAAAACTAGAAACACAACTTTATACGTCCAGTTGTTCGATATACCCTAACCACTGATACACTTTATCAACGGGGTCTTGATGGTACTCTCCTTCAATGTCTTGACAGTAACGAAACTGAAATCGCCTTGCGAGAACTTCACGAAGGTATTTGTGGAATACATTCAAGTGGTCCTACTCTAGCCAAGAAAATTCTAAGAATGGGGTACTATTGGCAAAATATGGAAAAATAATCCCACCAATTTGCTAGAAAGTGTCTAAAATGCCAAATCCATGGCAATCTTATACATGCACCGCCACAGGGATTTCAGTCGTTCACTACATCATGGTCATTCTATCAATGGGGACTTGACCTCGTGGGTAAAATCCATCCCTCCTCATCAAATGGAAACAAGTTTATAAT
This sequence comes from Cryptomeria japonica, assembly GCF_030272615.1. NCBI lineage: Eukaryota > Viridiplantae > Streptophyta > Pinopsida > Cupressales > Cupressaceae > Cryptomeria > Cryptomeria japonica. The sequence goes on along the minus strand of NC_081413.1, from coordinate 401,511,151 downwards.
CACAGCCACTGATTATTTTACAAAATGGATTGAAGTTGTTCCATTGACTATTGTTACCGGCAAACTATCCTCCTTCATCCTGAACTATCTCATTTGTTGATATGACATCTCCAGCTCCATTATCATTGATAATGGTAGACCCTTCAAAAATCAAGATGTGCAAGAACTTTGCAAAAGATTCCATATCCAGCATCACTTCTCCACACCTTATTATCCTCAGGGGAATGGCCAATCAGAGGCTTCAAACAAAACCATTCTAAAAATATTAAAGAAAATAGTGAATGATGTTGGTCATGATTGATATATTTAGTTGAATTTTGCCTTATGGGAATACCGCACTAGCATTCGTACACCTACAGGAGCCACACCATATGCACTGGTATATGGATTAGAATTCATTTTACCCATTAAGATCGATATACCTTCACTCAGAGTGTCACTAAGAGGACTCATCCTAGATGAGGAATACAGGGTAAATAGACTACAAGAATTGGAACTATTAGATGAACACTGTCAACATGCTTTTGATCATCTAAAATCATATCAACAACGGATATCCTGAAGCTATAATTATAGAGTGAAGCCAAGAATTTTTCAGGTCATTGACTTAGTATTGAAGGAAAATCCACGTAATCAACAGGATCAGGAAAAGAAAGACAAGTTTGAACCAAACTGGCTAGGTCCTTTTGTCATCATATTAGCATATGGATCGGGGGCATATCAACTATCTACATCATAAGGGGACTTGTTTGATGAACCTATCAACAACATCCATCTCAAAAGGTTCTACACATGAGTCATCCAATGCACAGAAAAGCAAAAAAAAAAAGAAAAAAATCAAGAAAAATACAGAAATATCATAAATCAAAAAGTGCAATAAAATAAAATAGTGAAAACTTGGCAATAGGTGCTATTTGTGATTGATCATATCTTCTATCTATTAGTACATATATCATATATCCACTATTCCCTATCATTATCCATATCTGTAAAAGGGCCTTGTATATACCTCGGGCGTCATAGTAATATCCCAGCATGGCTTGGTGAGTGTCATATATATCCACATTAAAGGTTGTTTCTAGACTAGGGGTAAAATCCTGAACTCAATGGGGGCAATTCACATTGAGCTAACAACATGTAGACAACCAAACAAGGCGACATGCATAAAAAACAAGGATCACAAAAATCAATAGTGAAACATTGAAACCAAATTCCTAAACACTCACAGGAAAAATCCAAAACAAAACCAAGTTCAATCCATTAGTAGGATGCTTTTATCTGACAAGTGGTAGGAATAAGCGTGAATGTTCATTTGTGGTAGTTTGATTTTTCTTATCATATCTCCTAAGCAACTCAAGGATGTCTTGAAACTAGAGAAGCAAGGAAGGAGTTTGATATTTTTCTTTGTTTAGTGTCTGTGATTAAATCTTTAATATTATACAAATTTGTCACAAGACGTGATCGATAATGTATCATCAAGGACATTTCAGATTTGTATAGGATAAAGATAAACTCTTACCTATTTTATGCAAGCAACACTCAGGTCATCTTGGTTCAATTATACCTCGACACTTGTGTCATCTTGCAATATCAAAATCCATGTAAGATACTCAAGTCATCATGGTTCAATTATACCATCAATGTTTGTACTAACTTTCAACAATTTACAAGCTCAATGATGATAAAAAGGGTACAAACAATTGACTGACAAAATGACAACATTGCATTCATTATCATCCTTGCATTTAGTTGTATTTATTATCATAATTGTATTTAGTTGCATTCATTATCATAATTGTATTTAGTTGCATTCATTATCATCATTTACATTCATTATCATCATCATCATCATTGAATATTAGTTACACATCATCATACATAAGCACATCAAATCACTCTGTTGCTCCCCTGGATGCACCAACATCAACACATCTAAATCTACATGCAACATGATATCAACAAAAATTTAATTATCTATCAATCGATCAAATCAATCAATTACTTATCCTATCCACTCACTTGTGATCTTAATCAATCTCTTCAAGCACCTATCAATGATGAAGCCACGCAATCATCATATTTGGAGTTAATATCCTTAACTCTTATCAATCAAAATCTATCCTATCAGTGGTGCAGTCGTGAAATCATCAAAATTGGAGTTTCTATCATAAACTATTATCAGTCAAAGGTTCATCCAACCTAACCTATCAATGATAAGGTCACGAAATCATCAAAATTGGAGTTTCTATCATACTCTTATCAATCAAAGGTTCATCAAATTAATCCTATCAGTGGCACAGTCATGAAATCATCAAAATTGGAGTTTCTATCACAAACTCTTATCAATCAAAGGTTCATCAAACCTAACCTATCAATGACAAGGTCAAAAAATAATCAAAATTGGAGTTTCTATCATAAACTCTTATCAATCAAAGGTTCATCAAACCTATCCCATCAGTGGTGCAGTCACGAAATCGTCAAAATTGGAGTTTCTATCATAAACTCTTATCAATCAAGAAGTCAATCAAACCTAACCTACCAGTGACTTTAATCAATCATCAGGTCACACGATCAATCAAAACTATCAAATCATGACTTTATATCATTGGCATTCATTAATCATGAGGGAAATCAAACTCAATCAATCATCTATCTAAGCAAACACATCAACACAATCAAGAAATTGGCATTTTATTCGGAGATCATATCAAGTTAAACAACAACATCAAGTATTTAATAGGGAAATGAATCAATTGTCCAAATCCCAAAAATGCATAAATCTATTTGATTCACCTCCTGAGGGGGCATCATCACATCATTATCCGACCATCAACATCTGGAGAAAATCGATCAAAAAATTTAGCAGCGGCATCAAGCAATTATTTTTCTTTGAAACAACGTGTGGTCACACATCACTTCAAAGAGGGGCAAAATGTAGACACCCAAATCTATCCACTTGATTAAATGAATTTTATGTTTGTTTAATTATCATTCATCCAACTATTAATTAAATTCACATTTAATTAATCATTTCCCTTTTTCCAACTATTAATTAAACTAATATTTAATTAATTCTTCCCAACCCTCTTCTCCTATTAATTAAATAAATTATTTGATTTATTTGATTTAATTCACTTAACCAAATTTTGACAAATTTAAATCCCCAAAATCCCTCCCTCGCATTTAAATAAATTAATATTTATTTAAAATTCTAAATCCAGCACCCACTTGCACTTTCTAGAAAATACAAGTTGCAAGTTATCTTCAAGCCTTTAATGGTTTCCCTCAAAGTCATCAAGCATTTAATGCTTTATCCTCCTTTTTCTCATTTAAATAAATTAAGATTTATTTAAATAAAATAAAAAATTCAAATTCACATTAAATAAATTAATATGTATTTAAATTCTATCTCATGCAAGTTGCACCCATAAATTGAAATCAATTAATTTTATTTCTATTAAATCCTAAAATTCTCTTCCACTTGCACACTAACCATCTTCAAGATTCTTCTAATCCCTTTTAATTAGCCTAATCCCCTCCTAAACATTTGCACATTCCTTGAGAAAAAGGTCACTTCTCAAAAAACCCCAAAGTCTTCAATAACCATTAAAGGCTTAATGTCTTCAAATGGTTAACCTCTAAAGTCTTCCAAACCATTGGAGTCTCTTATAGAACCATTTATTGTTAACTCTAACTCAACCCTGGGTTAGAGACTTTCTCTCTAACTTAACCATCCTTTAATTCATGGGTCTCTTCAAGCATTAATTGTTTTGACCATGGTTAACCCTTTAACCCTTGCACAAGATTTTATCCTTTGGATAAAATATTTATCCACTAACTCAACCCTAACCAAGCCCCCCTAGGGTAACCATCATGTCCCTTCAAGCATTTAATGCCTCTTCTATCTCCTCTCAAGCCTTCTCATGGTGACACTTGTCAACATGAGATTGGGTTGAAAGTATCACATGGATTGAGGATCATTCAATCCTAGCCCTTGTTAAAATTACTCAATCTTAACCATCCATTTGACCCTTTATTCTATAAATATGCCTCATTTATCTTATTATCATCATCATAAAAGTTTCATGCATCCAGATTATAGTTTATTTCATCAAGTCTTAAGCTTTGCCTCTCTTTGTTTAATCATAATCTTTAACATTTAGAAGTATTTTATATCATTTGCATAGAATATTCATGTTAGTATAACTTAATATCCATATCATAGCAGAATTAATTTCATTATCATAGCATAATATGTCATCTTAGCAAGCTTTGTTAATCATCATATAGATCTTAGTTGCTTTGCATACAGATCATCTTATCACACATCACTCATTCTTGGAGTTTTCATTCCAAAGGTTAGTTGCTCAATGATTTGAGAGCAACCATGACTTGAGGAATCCTATGAGATAGAGAACAATGGGACGTCTTGCAAGGATGGCTTATTTACTTTGTTTTGTTTGCTAAATTCTTTCATATAATGTTTCATTGGTATTCTTGTAATTTTTCTCATAATTGTCCTTAACCATCTTTCAGGTATACAGTGGTATAGGTAGAAGAACTATTGTGGTGGCTAGTACAGATTGATTATTGGTGATGGTGGCTAAGAGGGATATTGTTGTGTATATTGTGGTTGGTGTGGCCTCTATGCCTATTGCCATTACTGTGAAGCATATTGGTTTGGTCATTGTTGATGATAGGATGAAGGTTCTTTCCATTCTCTATACCATCCAAACTAGTTGGAAAAGGATTAGGTTGATTAGGTCCTAGTGCGTGATAGTTATTTTGTGTGTGTGAAAAAGGGTCTGTAGCTGCAAGCACAACACTTCAATTAAGTCATTACATGTATGGTTAATAAATCAATAATCAATAAATACTGAACCATAACAAAGTGACTAATTGCCTTCTAAAAGATGCGAGTATAAGATTTCTCTTAGATTTTTATAAGTAATACCAGTGACTAGGCTACACCAAGACAAAGGATTTAATCTATATGAGCATGGCATTAAGCTAAATGGATGAAAGATTCAAGCAATAATGAATTCAAGCAATAATGAATTCAAGCAATAATGGATTCAAGCAATATGGGTAAAACTAAATATGGATGCAAATAATCTAAAAAAAGCACAATGTGTTCAATGACTCCAGAGCAAAATCAGTGTAATAATAATAAATCTCCAAGTGTATTCTCAAAAATCTCTAGGGTGAATTGAATGAGAGCTAAAGGCTGAATTTATAGAGAATTACAAAAAAAGCCCAATTTAGGATTAATTGAAATAATTGAGAAATCATGTGTAGTTAACCTTGAGATAGATTCCAATTATAGTTTAATTGAAATGCATTTAGATAGGAAGTTCAAGTTGCATTAGAAAATAATATTAAATTAATTCCATGCATTTGTGATAAAAATAGATAATTTTGTGATTTATTCAAGAAAAGAGTCTTTTCAATGCAACTGAACTTCTTTTTCTGAAAAGCTTTTAGTTTTAATTTTAGAGAATAATTCAATAATTCAATTAATTGCTTTTCTAATTTCAAGTTCTAAATTTAGAAAAAGAAATAATATCTCAAGTTTGATTTCTCTTTCAATTCAATTCTTTTATTTTATTTTCAATTCAACTCTTGCTTTGTAATTAATACCTCTTTTGTAATAAATTAATTCTTTTTGCATGATTAAATGGCAAATTTATTAATTAATTAAATATGCAAGGATATTTAATAAATTAAAATAGGATAATCGATCAAAATGATATTCTTGGAATCATTCAATTAATTAAATAAATATTTAATTAATATTGAGCAATCGACTTGCCATGCAATATTTGATGATTAAAGAATTAATAATGTGCCATGCAATATTTGATGATTAAAGAATTAATAATGTGCTCAAGATTAATTTAATTGCCTTTGGTTAGAACCTTGGTGATGTTGTTGAGATTAGGGGCCCATGGTTTAGATGACCATTTTTAGGGTATTACATTTGACCCTCTTTGAATTAATGTGCGAGCAGCACGTTGGTTCAAAGAATTGTTAATGTCTAGGAGATACCAGTTCTGAACTTGATTGATCATGAACCAGATAAAGAGCAAGGTGTTTAGCTTGATTTGAAGTGATGACTGAACGAAGTCTGATTAAAGCGATACCAATCCCGAACTTGATTGAACTTAGGATCGATAGAGAACAAAGATACCAAACTTGAACTTGATTGATCAAGAAGCAGATCTTACTGATCTAGAACTTGATTGAACTAGACACAGTGAGCGTATTGATCTAGAACTTGATTGAACTAGACATAGTGAGCGAAGATAAAATCGATCTTGAACTTGATGGATCAAGATACGATGAGCGAAAAATAAACTATCCAGCTTAATTCGATGTGATGATACTCAACACCTGCTTAGATTGAGCGTGTGATCGAAGATACTCTTTAAACTTTTGATTGAGTTTAAATGAATAATCAGCTTGATGAAAAGTGATGAAACTTATTAACATTAAGAGATTGATTCAAATGAAGACAAATATCAGCTTGATTTGAAGCGATGAAGCTGAGATGCCCCTTAGCAATAAGATTTGATTGAAAAAGATTTTTGCTCAACTTTTGATGAAGATTTGAAAATTATTTCTCAACTTTGAAGACATGAGGTTATAAGGTCATGAGTATGCCCCCCCGGGAGCGAAATCGAAAGATAGCAAGGGTACATGATGATTATAGGCAAATATTTTTGAACGATGATAAGTTATTTGAGCACAAATTGATTAGAGGAATTTTTGAAAATTTTGTGTTGATTGATAAGAAATTGAGCATAAAGTTGATTTGTAGAATAAAAATTGAATTGAGATTCAGCATTGATTCATGAGAAATTGTGCGCAATTAGAAGAAAGAATGAGCATTTGATGAAAAAGCGCTAAGTGGTCCAAATTTTGTGAATTTGACTAGAAAAATGATCTCGAATTTCGATTTCGATCCCGAAAATGGAATCAGGATGGGTAAATTAGCTAAGGGTACAGTTTTCATGTCCATCAGAGCAAGTTGAAAAATTAGGGTTTTGGCTATATAAGGGGTAAAAGTGTCATTTTCAATTCATTTTAACCCTCCAAGTTTGAAAATTCAAAAAGCCTTCTGCAAAAAAAATGGTGGTCCCTACTCGTGAGCATCAATTCAAGTGCCAGAGATGACATAATCGACCTCAACACTATGAGCCAACGGTAAGTGATCAATCTTAAGCCTCTTTATGTTCTCAATTTTGAATTTTTTTGTTCATTTTTCATTTTTTAGCACATTTAAAGTCGGCCATTATTGTTTTGTCGTGCGAGACAGGATCCTGTCTCGTACGACAAACTGTTGAATTTTGTTTTGTCATTTGAGGCCATTAGTTTTATTGTTCTAACCCCACCCTTCTATCGTATGACAACATTCATAAAAGACCATTTTGTCGTTTGGGAAACAGTGAGCATTTTTTAAGGTCTAAACTTGAAATTTTGATTTTGCAATTGAAATAGTTGGATTTGCGTGATGTTTTACTTCTCTTGTAGGCTTATTTGGAATGTTTTCTGATGCTTTGTTGTTTGATTTTTGCAGGTTCGATTACCTCATGTTCTCTTCAGATGCGTTTATCCTCCTACCCTAACATAAGTTCGACAGTTATCCAAGGTTGAACAGGCTCATATTGATTTGTGCGGCTTGACACACCTTCTTGGTTTACCTGACATCCGTGTGAATCATGGAGTGCTCACAGCATTGGTTGAGTGATTCCATTTAGAGTATAATACCTTTCATTTGCCAGTGGGGGAGATGACTATCACTCCTGCGGATGTATATAGGATCCTTTGTATCCCTTTTGTTGGGGATAAGGTAGATTACGATGCAGCGATGTTACCTGGATTAGAGGCGGTGAGGCATGTCTTTAGGGATCTAGATATTTTGACACGTTCCATCAGTTGGGACATCATGATGAGTAGGTATAGTGAGGAGTTTCCTCTGGCTTGTGTTCTAGTAGGTTTTATCAGTTGTTTTCTGATGCCGGATAGAGGACAACAGGAATTCTAGTGTGGATGGGGCAGGATGCTGGAGAGATTGATGGAGACCCCTCAGAGGCTTGGCTAGGGTTCCTACATATTAGCCCATATGTATCATGAGATGCATGATATTATGTACAGGGAAGACAAGAGCATGGCCACTGGAGTTTTGATTTTATAGGTTTGGGCTTGGGAGCACCTCCCAGTTTGTTGGCCGATTATAGATGATAGCAGAGAGCCTGGGCAGCCGATTGTATATAGGTATGCAGGTTATATCACGCAACCCTATCTAGGCAAGACCAATTTTTGGTGATGGTAGCTGGATGATTTGATAGCCATTATATGGAGACCTTATAGGGGCTTAGAGCCATGGGATGACAGGCGACTGGTACGCAGGGATATTTTTGTTACGCGCCCACTTATTGGCAGATCCCAGACTGTGGTGGAGTGATTTGTAGTATCTTGAGTGATGAGGCAGTATGGTAGGCCTTAGGGGATCTCACGGGAGTTCACAGCGTATGCAAGATATGCTGACAAGGAGAGGCGGGGATGGTCATCGAGGTTATCCTATGCCTTGAGTATGCAGGAGCTAACTGGTTTACAGCATCTGAGATGGGATTACATGGATGATGTTGTGGATGCAGGGGTATTGCCCCAGTACAGGGATTGGTTCCAGCAGCATCCATTCCCCACATTCATAGATCCAGCTGAGCAAGCTCCTCATATTTAGTAGATTGAGGCTGATGTCCCCACACAAGGATGGGGATAGAGACAGAGACAAGGATAGAGAGTTGAGGCTTCAAGGTGGGCAGGTGGCGATCCTGGTGCTAGTAGCAGTAGGGTTCCAGTTGGGGTTGGACAGTAGTAGGGTTAGGGTGGATCCCTAGGGAGTGTTGGTGTGAGGTTGAATGGAGCTAAGGAGGAGCAAGTAGCTTTGAGATAGATTCGGCAGTGGCGAGAGGAGCAGGGTGGAGCTAGAGGTAAAGATGGGGGTGGAGAGCTTGCAAGAGAGCAAGGGACTGACATAGGACAATCGATGAGAGCACATCTAGCAGAGCTACAGTCACAATTGACAGTGGCTCAGACTCAGCTGGCGGAGCGAGACTGACATCTAGCATAGGTGAGAGCTGAGAGAGACCATCAAGCAGCAGAGCTGAGAGCTGAGAGAGACTGTCAGGTAGCAGAGCTGAGAGCTAAGAGAGACTGTCAAGTCACAGCTATGAGGGCAGAGCGAGACTCTTTGTAGCAAGAGGTTCTTCACCAGACGAGTAGGGTGGCATACTATGTTGCAACGTACAGCATAGCAGTTCTAGTTGTGCAGCAGGTTATCCCCTACTCGTAGTACAAGGCACGATCAGAGGGAGCTCGGGCACCTCATCAGGATCTCAGTCAATAAGCTCCTCCTCCTCCTAGTGATGAGGGAGAGGATGAGAGCTAGATATTCTTTTTGTAGCTCTGATATTTTTTTGTAGACACACCCATTTTTTGTAGCCTATACGATTCTTGCTCTGATGGGAGTTTGTATATGTCAGTTGACATCACTTTGTACTCTGAGACTTTATATGATATATATATATATATATATATATATATACGATATCTAATTTGACTTCATCGTACTTGTGTTGATTCATTTATGAGGTGATTTTTATATGCTTTATTCTATATGTATACACTTCTTTTTCTTAGTATGGATGTATGTAATGCAATTGATTATGGATGTCTATTTTTGTTTCTTTTCACATGCAAATAGATGAATGAGAACGAGTAATGAGTAATGCAATGTTTTCATTTTTTTATGCAATGAGATGAATGCAAATGAGTAAATAATGAAATGTATGAATCTATGAGATGTTTATGTATCCAACTAACATCTCAAAACACAAGTACTCGATTGGAGAAATGATGAAAAAGAGACCACTTAGCATAAGAAATGATGATGCTTTCAACTTTCATAAAATAAAAGAGATCATTATTATCACACCAAAATCACTCTAAATTCATAAAATACAGAATGAAATGCAAAATGAGATGCAAAATGCAACCTAAACCTAGTCACTAGATTTAAAATGCTTAAGATTCATCACTGAGCATAATGAACATAAAAGGAAGATTAGAGTTCCTTTCTTTTTCAATGAGCAATATTTATTATCTTGTCCGCAATGACCCTTTTTTCATTCATATCCTTGGACAGATTTCGCAGGGACCCGAATTGCATCATAAAGAAACTCCTTCAAAATAGACAAAGAAATAATGTAGGCCTCCCTATAGCATACAAATAAGCAGAGTCAAGGTATGTGAGGTGATTTCACCTTGATGTGAAGGCTCTTATCACAGACACCCAGCTAATTTTATGTTTCCAGATCATTGGGATCATTCCTACAAGCAGAAAATAAAGAAAATATTATGCCCCCAATCCTTTCTTCTCTTAGTCACGATAGACTTCCTCAAGTTACTCAGAGGGATAATAATCGAAAACCAATATAAAAGACATCACACAAAAAAAAAATTCATGTATAGCTCATATTATTTAGTGATTTTTTTTTATTATGTTGTTTTGCCTGTGAACTCAATGATAAAACTCTTCAGTAGTCAGGAGACAGGTTACTGACTCAAAGTGAATGACTGGGTATCACTGACGTAAAGATGACTTGGTTGATATTGCTTAGAACACATAAATTGCGCAGTCGATTACCCTAAGACTAGGACATTGATCAGTTTCAAGCCACAAGAGTTCCAACAAACCAGGATGTCATGAAAGTGACCAAAATATATGTACAAGTGAAAGCAAAGATGCAGGAAAGCAAGAATGCCAATGTTACATTGATAGATGGAGCGCTTGAGTACAAGAGGCGTCTGTTTACTAGGTTTTCACCTGCTTGGCAAAGATTCTTTTTTTCTTTTTTTACCAAAGTGCTTGTTTGCCAAGTTTTCACCAAGGCATTCTCTCTTTATATTTTCTTTTCTTTTCTTTTCTTTTTCTTTTTTTTTGAATTTTTTTTTGAATTTTTATTTTTATTTTTTTCAGGACTTTTTCAGTTCTACATGTTACTGGAGCAGAGAATGCTAAGTGAATATTTTCTTCAAGTGGATGGTGTTAATTGGTTCATGGAGTTGTTCTCCTTTCGAGTTTGAGAGTTGATAGGCACCAGAGCCGAAGACTGCAGTAATGATGTAGGGACCCAGCTAGTTGGGTTCAAACTTCCCTTTGTTGTCTTGAAACTGCTGATTTTTAGGATTTTCTCTCAGTATAACCTTCTTGTTATACCCTCTGTACATTCTCTTTTGATATACTCTGAGATGATCAAATGCCACTTGGCGATGCTCATCCAGCAATTCGAGTTCTTGCAATCTAGATATTCTATGATCTTCATCAGTAACAAGACCTTGCAAAGAAACTCTTAGAGATGGTATTTCCACTTCAATAGGTAATACTACTTCAGACCCATACACCAAAGAAAAAGGTGTAGCCCCAGTAGGTATTCTGATATTTATTCTATAAGCCCATAATGTAGGATTGAGTTGCAGATGCCAATCCTTCCCAGATTTGTTCACTGTTATGTGTAAGATAGTCAATAGGTTTTTGTTAGATGCCTCGGCTTGTCCATTACCTTGAGGATAATATACTAATGACCAATGTTTCATTTTTAATTTCTCATAGAGCTCATTCAGGTCTTTATTCTTGAACTATCCTCCATTATCAGTCACGATGGACGAAGCTATCCCATACCTGCAGATGATATAATTTAAGATGAAGAGAGCTACTCGTTTACCGGTTGCTTTGATGAGAGGAATCGCTTCTACCCACTTGGTGAAATACTCAGTGGTAGTTATGATGAATTTATGTCCATTAGATGAAGCAGGATATATCTGACCAATGAGATCAAAGGCCCATTACTGAAAAAGACCAATGTGTAGTGAAGGGTATGAGATCCCTTGCTGGAGCCTGTATGAGATTCCCATATAGCTGACATTTTTCATAGGTCTTAGCAAATTTAATGGCATCTTTCTCCATGTCTGTCCAGTAGTAGCCAGCCCATAGTAGTTTCTGAGCTAAAGTAAGACCATTCGAATGAGATCCACAAATACCTTCATGAACTTTCGATAACGCATGTTTAGACTCTTCAATTTCTAGATACCTAAGCAATGTACTGTCCAAACCTCATCTAAATAAATCATTAGCAATGATAACATACCTTGAAGCATTTCGGGTCAAGTTTCTTTTCTCATTACGGGTAAGATTTTCAAGTATAATTTGGTCTCGTAGATAAGAGTAGATGTGGCTGTATCGGGATGAGTCATGTCCAATAATAGAACAGACTATTTGGGTCTTGGGAGAATCACAGGTTGGGTAATGTAACTCTTCCACTAGGAATTCAAAGCAAAAATTGGATTCTTGTAACTTGGGTATAGACACCAAGGTGGCCATAGCATCTGCTGCTCTGTTTGCGGATCTGGGAATCTGTTGGAATGATACAAAAGCAAAATATTTCTTGAGATCATCTACCATCCTCTTATAAGGCATCAGTTTCTCATCTCGAGTCTGATATGTATCATTGATTTGATTTATGATCAGTTGAGAATCTCCATAGATGTGTAATTCTACAACCTTCCATTCAATAGATAGCTTTATCCCATTCACCAAAGCTTCATATTCTGCAATGTTATTTGTGCAAGGGAAGAAAATCTTATAAGACTTTGGGATTGAATACTTCTCAGGAGTAGTAAATAGTATTCCAGCACCAGAACCATTTTGAGTAAAAGACCCATCGAAGAACATCTTCCAAGGTTGTTGAGTAAGATGCATTATTGATTCATCTAGAAACTCTATATGCAGCGGTTGAGTGTCTTCAAGTGGAGCTTCAGCAAGTTGATCAGAAATTACCTATCCTTTTATGGCCTTGTGTTCCACATACTTAATATCAAATTCTATAAGGATCATGACCCATTTTGCCAATCTTCCTGTAAGTGTTGCTTTGTTGAGAAGATATTTGAGCTGATCAATTTTATCCACCACCTTAACTGAATGTGCTAACATGTAGTGTCTCAGTTTTTGTGATGAAAAGACTAATGCCAAGTATGTTTTTTCTATTATAATGTAGTTCATTTCATAAGACACCAATGTTCTATTGATGTAATAGATAGCTCGTTCCTTTTTATTTTCATCATGTTGTGCCAAAAGTGCCCCCAATGATGAATCAGTTGTTGATATGTATAAAATCAATGGTTTACCCTAAATAGGTGGCATCAATATTGGTGGATTAAATAGGTACTCTTTGATTTGCTGAAGATGTTGTTCACATTCCTGATCCCAGTTGTATATTACTCCTTTCCTCAATACTTTTGTGAAAGGTTGAGCTTTGTCTACTAGCTAAGAAATGAATCGTCTGATGGATTGGAGACATCCTTGTAGACTTCTCATATGACCAATGTTCTTCAAAGGCAGCATTTCTAGTATGGCTTGGACCTTCTCAGGATCAACCTCGATTCCCTTCCTTGAAATGATGTAGCCAAGTATTTTACCAGATGTCACTCCAAATGCACACTTTTTTGGATTTAATTGGAGTTTAAACTTTTCCATTTTGTCTAGTATAGGACCTAGCTCTTGAATATGTGTTGATCTCTTAATAGTCTTCACTAAAGTGTCATCAACATAATCTTCCATATTCTTATGCATCATGTCATGAAAAATAGTAGTGACAGCCCTTTGATAGGTTGATCCTGCTTTCTTTACCCCAAATGGCATGACATTCCAACAAAAGGTTCCCCATGCACAGGTGAAAGTTTTATTTTCTTGATCTCCATGAGCTATTTTGATTTGATTATATCCAGAGAATCCATCCATTAGTGAGTACATCTCATACCCAGCAATCATGTCGACTATCATATCAATATTTGGTAATGGAAAGTCATCCTTTGAACAAGCTTTGTTGAGATCTCTAAAGTCTGTGCAAACTCCGATAGATTTGCCTGCTTTTGACATAGGTACTATGTTTGAAATCCATTCGGCATAATCTATAGCTCTAATGAATCCAGCTTTTAGCAATTTTTCTAGCTTAGCTTTGACTAGTAGTGCCACGTGAGGGTGCATCTTATGGAGTTTTTTCTTGACTGGTTTAACTCCTGGTGTGATAGAAAGATGGTGTATGATGAGATCAGGATCCAAGCCTAGCATATCAGAGTACGTCCATGCAAAGTTTCTTTTCTTTTCTGAGAATAGATGAGTGAACTCCTTCAATTCTTCTGCTGATAGTGATTGAGCTACATGAATGATTTGTGGTGTCTCTTGACTCCCAATGTTCACTGGCTGAGTTGTCTCGATCAATATGGAAGACCTTTCCTAGAAGTGACTTGGTAGTATATCAAGTATCTCACCTCCAGGCACCTTAGAGAGGTTTTCACCCTTAGGTACGTCCTTTATTTTCTCTTTTTTAGATTCTGACACTGCAATAATGTGGTTTTTGCCATCAGATCTTTTGTTTTTATTTTTCTTGTTTTTGCAACTAAGATACTTGATATCCACTTCAGTCATGTTTTCACTCTGTTCACTGGTGGAAGAGTCCATAGGTTCAACTGCATTGAGATAATAAGCTAACGTATAGTCATTGGAAAAAGTAGGTATATTCATGGGTTGGTTTTATAAAGTACAGTCAATTAGTTTTAGATGTAGTAAGGATAAATGTTGGACAGGTTCGAGAGTGTTCATGGTATTGTCATCACAATGTCGGATCGAAAAGTCGAGTTCCAGAAAGATACCTTGCATAAGTGTCTTGGGAACAGGAAGAGTCAGAACATGATTATTAAAGTTCACATTAATATTTAGTTGAACTAATCCAATGGACATACTTGTAGCATCGTTCTCTATGCCAGACTAGACTTCATATAGTGGTTCGACAATGATAAGATCAGTAGACAGATTTTCATTGTTTGCATCAGATGATTCAGAATTTGATGCTAAGTAGATATTGTCTTGAATAGGACTGTTGTCAGAGTCATCAGATTCATCGAATGAATTTTATGAGTCTTGTTCAAGTGATTTAGTGAGTATATGTATGGTATCAACACCAACATCTTTAATGCTACAAGTTCCTTCAAGATTTGTCTCATTTATCATTTGTATTTGACATACTTGCTGACATGATCTTACTATTTTTGTGATTTGTTGTCGTCTACTCCATTCAGCTTCTTCTGGACTGATAACTGGTTCTTGTTCTATAGCTTCCAACTCTTTTTGTGTAGTGCTATACCTGATTTGTTTTGTCTTAGTATAGGGGTACATAGATGAAAAGTATTCTGGTATGCTTCCTTCCTTCATTCCTTGTTCATAGTTTTCTTGTCTCTTTTGTCTAATGTCATGTATTTCCTTCTCTAGTTTTATGTGCATCAGCTCTTGAGTATCATCGGTGATACCGCTAGACTCTTCTAGATTTTCTGTACTGGATGTATCTGAGAGGTGGTCAGGACCCCATTCATACTCATTTGAGTCAGTCTCTGATTCGTCTACTTGTTGCCTACCAGTGTATGTGACTGGAACTTTCAGTAGTGCAAACAATTCTCTGATTCTTACTACTTCATCTCTTATATCCTCTAGGACCTCAACTCCTTGTATTATTGTAGCTGACACCATCAGAGCTTGAGTGTTGATTGTTTCTTCTTTCTTAACTATTGATTCCTCTTTCTCTTTTACAAACTCTACTTGAGTTTGTTGAGTGTTTGTTTCCTATAATGTTGAAGGCGATATCATTTTCTACCACTTAGACTCAGAAAAATGTTTTTGATCTGATGTTCTTCCTGGATTGTATCCCAATCTAGCTTTATCATTTATGGACTTTGTTTGCATCTAAATTGGTTCAATGATACCCTCTTGATGTGTTTCCAAAGGACCAGTACCTAAATATCCCATGCGTTGGATTATTTTGTAGCCAAGACCATATTGGTTTGGATAAATCTCACAATGTCATACTTCCTCATTTTGATTATCTTCCTTAAAAAGATAATTAAGAACAGCATCCTCTTCTATTTCATTTGCCAAGGAAGTAGAAGATTGTACAAAAAGACCATCATATATGATATTCAAAGTTGAAGTATGTGTTTGCATAGCCTCTGATGGTTTGCCCAACTATTTTGGTGATGGAGGGAGAGAGACTAATGAAAGTAATGGTTCTATCTTGTAGCCATCCATGCCGGTATTTGTAATCTTCAATTTCTTGTCCGAGTCTTTCATCAGAGCTTCTGGATTTTCACTTGTAGAGGTCACCCTATTATGAGGCACAAAAGTATCAGCACCTTTTATTAATGCATTACTGGTGACATTTGTATCAGCAGGAATACTGACTTTTGTTCCATTATAAGGAAATTTTAAGCATTGATGGTATGTTGATGGAACTGCCTTCATTTCATGAATCCATGGCCTACCTAATAAGATATTGTAGGACAAAGGAAGATCAAGTGCCTAGAAAATGACATCTCTTTCTACAGGTCCCACTTTGATTGGTAATGATACCAGACCTTTAGAGGTCCTTTCTTCTTCATCATAGGCTTTAATTGTTGTTTTCTTGCCCGGATCAATGACATTTTTAGAAAATCCTAGTTGTGTAAGCAGACTGTAAGTACAAATATTCAACCCTATGCCTCCATCTATCAAAACATGTTTGACTCTGTGTTTATAGATCATGGCTTCAATATGCAATGGCTGGTTATGTGGATGATTTAGTGAGTTGTCATCTTCTTCAGAGAAGGTCAAATAGTGAGGTGAAGTCAGATGACCCACCATGGATTGAAACCAATCAATATCTAAATCTTTAGGAACATTAGTGGTGAGAAATGCTTTGTCTAGGATCTCTTTGTGAGCAGATGAGAGTTTTAGCAATTCAAAGATTGATATTTGTGCATTTGTCCTTTTTAATTTCTCAACAACGCTATATCTAGAAGATGATGTTGAAGTTAGCCTTTTAAATTTATCCAAGGTTGATTCTTTTTGTTTTTTTGACGGGGCTAGTGGGTTCGATGTTGCTTGAGCTAGGTTGGAAGAACTAGCTCCTTGGAGAGTAACTTTCTTCTTAGAATAGGTCAGAACTCTTGCATATCATGATTCATTTGGTTTGTCTTGGACTATAATCACATTGCAATATTCTTATTGGGAAGGCTCAATCATGTTGATGATGTTGTCATTGCTAGTATAAGTATAATTTACTTTGGCACCTCCTTTGGTCTTTGAGGAATCACCTTGTTCATAAATAGGCAAAGGGTCTTTAAATGCTTTGTGATCAGCATTGGTAGGGTGATTCCCAATAATAATTTTACCAGTGTCTATAAGATCTTGAATCTCATGTTTGATCTTCATGCAATTGTTTGTGCTATGACCATTATTCTGATGGAAGTCACAGTATTCATTTTCTCTCCACCATTTTGGTTTGATTTTTGGATCATATGGTCTGGAGTTATCTGGTAGCATTATTAGGTTGTTTGCCAACAGAGTTTTGAAAGCGGATTCATATGATTCTTCAAGAGGAGTGAAATCGCGGTTAGGTTTCAAAAGCCAAGGCTTCTCTTTGAACCATTCTTTTGTTTTCTTCAGAGGATTTTCCGTTGCATCTTCAGCAGCTTTAAGTGCTTGTGTGCCACTACCCAAGTTGAATATCGTGGGCTTTGAGTTGGTTTTAATAGTGTCTACTACTCCCTCATTAACAATATTCTTGTTTTTGTCTTTGCCAAATTTCCAATACTTGTTCTTCTCTTTAGAGCTAGATCCTGGTTGCGTTTCTTTCCAAGGTGAGATATCCCCCTTCTTTATGAGCACATCTTCCATTCGAATGGCATTATCTACCATTTTGTTAAATGATGGTTGTGGTTGTACTTTCATTTGAATGCTATATTTCAATTCTAGGACCAAGTTATTGACAAATATGTCCATTTTCTCAGAATCTAGGATAGGTCATGAATACTTGGAGAACATATTTCTCCAACATTAGAGGAAAGTAAGGAAAGGCTCCCCTATTTTCTGTTTAGTATTGTAAAGCTCGATCATAGTCATAGGATGTCGAATGTTGTATGAGTATTGTTGTAAGAATAGTTGGATTAGTTCTTCAAACGTTTTTATTCCTTTAGGTAGACTTGAGAACAATTCCATGGCTTGTCCTCCCAAACTCCTTGGGAAAAGGCACATGAGATACGTTTGATCATGCATGAACTCCATACAGGTAGCACAAAACTCTCTGACATGATCTTGAGGATCTGAGGTACCATCATATTTGTCATTTTTTGGGATCTCAACTCGTGAAGGGAATGGAGGCATGTATAGATTCTTGTCAAATGGAAAAGGGCATATTGTCTCCAAAGAATATTGTTTTGGGGACTTATCCTTGTTCTTCAATTCTGTGATTTCAGTCCATAAGGCTAGTAATTGTTTGTGTACCATGAGTATAGGTGATTCTTCCTTTTTAGTAATGATTGTCTAAATATCATATCTAGTAGGAAGTTTAGCACCTTGTTTTGCTAATTCTAAGAAATAGTCTTCCTTTTCTCGAGCCAGGATAGCTTTCATCATTTTTGGAAGTCTTTATCTTTTTGGCAGTCACAAATATCTTTTTCTAGAGGTTTAGTGTCTTCTTCAGCTTCACTTGATGAGGAATCATTATCGGTTTCGTGAACATTAAGGTTGTCTTTGTCATTGTATTCTGTCTCATGTATAGTGGGAGATTCAAATTCATCAAAAACTGGTACTCCTGACGATGAAGGTTTGTCAGTGAGAGAGTCCTCCATGTAATATGGGTTATCTTGATATGTCAAGGTTTGTCCTTTTCCTTTGGCCTCTTTCTTACAAGAACTCTTGGTTTGAGTAAGCATTTTTATGGATTAGTGTGACCTAAAGTTGTTTGTGATGTAGAGGTCACGATCAATTTCAGAGCTAGTTGTTCGGTTAATGTATTGTTTGAGAAACTAAGATTTAGTCTAGTTTTAGGAACGATCTATCCTATATAAGACATTTATCTAAGTTGATTCGAGAGTAGTGACTAAGATTCGGTCTGGTTTCAGGAATGATCTATCCTGTGTAAGACGTTATCTAAGTGACTTAAGTTTGATAGGTAGTTGATTGAACTAGCTAAAAGATGATCGACCAAATCGTGCAACGCAAATGGCAGAGGTACACTGTCTTGATCTATTTATGCTTAGGATGATAATAACCAGTATTATGTTCACTATAGACTATTTGAGGCAAGTTTGACTGCTTTGTAGTGACAAAATCAGAGATTCGTACGACAGGTTTTACTGAGCAAGATGACAATTTAATAGCTTCAGGACAACAACAATTATGTTTCATACGAGTTGTTGCCTAGTACCGTATGACAAATGGGTATATCCAAAACGACAAAATATTCAGTGCATTTATGTTTTGTACGACATAGGATTTAGCTTCAAATGATAGACTTATGGGTTTCGTACGACAGAGGATTGAGCTTAGATGACAAATTATCAGGCTCGTACGACATAAGATATGGTGTAGGACGATAAATGATCATATTCGTATGACTGTTCACAGGGAAGAGATTAAGATTCTGAGTTTTTTGATAGGTGAGTATGACAATTGAGTATGACCAATTCTGAGATGGACTGATTTTTTACCAGGATAGACTAGTTTTGGACAGAATTTCAACTTAGGATGGACTAGTTCTGACACAGACAGAGTTTTTGATCACTGAATTGTTTCTTATTTTCTCCAGTTTCTAGTATTTCAGTTTTTTGTTTCAGGGATGAAAACACAGAAAACACATAGTATAAATAGTAACTCCAATCATAGCATGCAAGCCCTATAGAATTTGGTGAGAGAAGAAAACCTTTGCTTGTAGACTCAGGTACACACCCAATAGCTAATCAGAATACAGTCGTTGAGTTTCATGCAATGGATTCTCAATGTCGTATTATTCGACTCCAAACACCAATGGGGGCACGAAATGACAAGTATCTTGGGAGAGTTACTATCTCTCTTGCACAAAGATTATCCCCCTTTCGAAGGTGAACCGGGTAGCTTCTAATTTTTATTGGATCTAGTAAGGGGTTTGTTCGGTGCGTCAAGGTATAAACTCAATTAAGAGGTCTCCCAGCCTTGAAAACCAAGGTTTAATATACCCGAAGGTACAGAGGAGAGCTATTCTCGAGCATTGTCGTTGACTTGATTTTCATCAAATCACGTTTATTTAATAGTGGTTTGGAGTACTTGGCATTTAGCCATTCCCACTTAGGTTGTTCCCCTCACACCGCCCATATAGGCTTTAAGAGTTTTTAAGCTCCTCGGGAGGGTAGGCCTGCTAAAGATGTACAAATCTCAAACAAAGAAAAAGCCTCAAGGGTCTGGATTTCTGATTGTCTAGAAAAAGACAAGAGCATACTCTCCTACCTCTCAAAATCTTCTAAAAACATGAAAGATAGATTTTTTCTTTAACCAAATAGCAAGTTAGGTGCCTAAAAATGAATTGAAAGAATACACGATGTTTGGTCGATTCTCCTCAGACAACCTGCAAAGACAATGAATCAGTAGTCATATTGTCTTTGTGCGACAAGCATATTCTTTGACAAGTGTTCTGCAAAAACTGATTAGGCTGTAAAAAAATTCTAAGATAGACAGATAAACAACCAAGGTTAGTCGTTAGAATAATCAATTTGAACAAAAAACCAAAATCACAAAATTTACTTTTTTTTGCCTTTTTAACCAGAAAAACACATAATCGTACAACAGAGTTTAAGCTCATACAATACAAGATTCCTTCTCGTACAATACAGGATTCTTATTCGTACGACACCTGCAGTTTGTTGTTTCAGCCTGTGAAAAATGTCGAACAAGATGACACATAGATGTTGTACCAATGAAAATCTGAAAAGTCAAAAAATCTAAAAAATAACAAAAATAAAAAGTCAGTCTTGGAGGCCGAAAAATGTAGTCTTCCGCCCCACAGTGGGTGCCAAAGATGTGTGTGTGAAAAAGGGTTTGTAGCTGCAAGCACAACACTTCAATTAATTCATTATATGTATGGTTAGTAAATCAATAATCAATAAATAATGAACCATAACAAAGCGACTAATTGCCTTCTAAAAGATGCGAGTATAAGATTGCTCTCAGATTTTTATAAGCAATACCAGTGACTAGACTACACCAAGATGAAGGATTGAATCTATATGAGCATGATATTAAGCTAAATGGATGAAGGATAGATGAAAGATTCAAGCAATAATGAATTCAAGCAATAATGGATTCAAGCAATATGGGTAAAACTAAATATGGATGCAAATAATCTAAAAAAAGCACAATGTATTCAATGACTCTAGAGAAAAATCAGCGTAATAATAATATATCTCCAAGCGTATTCTCAAAAATCTTGGGTGAATTGAATGAGAGCTGAAGGCTGAATTTATAGAGAATTACAAAAAAAGCCCAATTTAGGATTAATTAAAATAATTGAGAAATCATGTTCAGTTAACCTTGAGATAGATTCCAATTATAGTTTAATTGAAATGCATTTAGATAGGAAGTTCAAGTTGCATTAGAAAATAATATTAAATTAATTCCATGCATTTGTGATAAAAATAGATAATTCTTTGATTTATTCAAGAAAAGAGTCTTTTCAATGCAACTAAACTTCTTTTTTCTGAAAAGCTTTGAGTTGTAATTTTAGAGAAAGAAATAATATCTCAAGTTTGATTTCTCTTTCAATTCAATTCTTTTATTTTATTTTCAATTCAACTCTTTCTTTGTAATTAATCCCTCTTTTGTAATAAATTAATTCTTTTTGCATGATTAAATGGCAAATTTATTAATTAATTAAATATGCAAGGATATTTAATAAATTAAAATAGGATAATCGATCAAAATGATATTTTTGGAATGATTCAATTAATTAAATAAATATTTAATTAATATTGAGCAATCGACTTGCCATGCAATATTTGATGATTAAAGAATTAATAATGTGCTCAAGATTGATTTAATTGTCTTTGGTTAGGACCTTGGTGATGTTGTCGAGATTAGGGGCCCATGGTTTAGATGACCATTTTTAGGGTATTACATATTTATCATACTTGGATACATTGGTCATGGTGGCCAAGGCCTTTATTGAGCCATGAAATAAATAGGTTCTTTGGTATACTCTATATCAAGCAAACCTAGAGGAAGAGGTTTTAACATGGTATTCCTACTTACATCCTCTAAAGATGAAATATTGGTTTGGTGTATGGACATCTTCACTATTGTGCTTTTTTCAGCAAATTGGACAAAACATAACTAAGGCCTTTTCAGCCTCTCTTATTTCTTACATGTATATAACGTGTCTATTTGTTTTCTCATATGACTTAAGAGATCTATTGTTAAGTAATTAGGAAACATACCTAATTCTTGCTTAGTAATACCTATTGCACTTCCTAAGATTTTCTTTCCAAGATAACTTTGTATGGATTCGATAAACCTTTTGTAGTTCCTTTAAATTTCACATTTGTCATCAAAGCGTAATTTAGAAACCTCACCTCCAGCCATAATATTTAATAAATTCATATAATCATCACAAATTCCTCTAAGAAATAACATTTTTATGGTTTCATTAGTCAAACCATTTTCTCCAGTTCTCCTCACATTGCATCATACAAAATATTTCATCTCTTGTCTCTTGTCTTACAATACTCTTGATATTTTGCAAGGAACTTTTCCTTCATGTTCTCCCATGTGTGGATTGATTGTGACCCAAAACCCATGAATCATCATAATGTTGCATCTTTCAAGGTGGCCAAAAATAACTTGAGTTTTTGTGCATCATTTTGATAGTCATAGTTGTGACATAAAAAATCAAATTTGAATAGAATTTGT
Organism: Cryptomeria japonica; assembly: GCF_030272615.1. Taxonomy (NCBI): domain Eukaryota; kingdom Viridiplantae; phylum Streptophyta; class Pinopsida; order Cupressales; family Cupressaceae; genus Cryptomeria; species Cryptomeria japonica. The sequence goes on along the minus strand of NC_081413.1, from coordinate 401,488,287 downwards.
AGACACCTAAAATTGTCTTCTTTAATTAAATAAATATTTTATTTATTTAATTATTTTATCCTAAGTCTTCTATTAATTAAATAAATCTTTATTTAATTAATTAATTTATTATTTCTCTTCTAAACCTTTCCTCGTTTAAATAAATACTTTTATTTATTTAAATTATCCTTTTCCTAAATTAAATAAATATTTTATTTATTTAATTGATTCCACTTCCTCTATTAATTAAAAATATTTATTTATTTAATTAATTCATTATCCTTTTCTACCCATGACACATGTCATTCATCTCTTAATTCTTCTCTTACCTACCCCCTTTATCATTTAATTATTTCATCTACCTGCCCTTTAATCTTAGCCATCCATTTATCTTTACACCTCTTAATCTTATCCCTCCATTTCTTACAGTGTTCTCTATATAAGAGGATACTCTCCTTTACTATCAACCCTAATCATCAAAATCTCTTATGCAATCAAGCCTTCTTGTGATCAAGCTATCAACCATATTTTCATTCTTTGTTGAGCTTTTGTGCACATATAAATATGAGATCAATTATATCAAACAAGATCAATGGAGATATGAAGAAATGGAGATTGAAACCCTACTAGACATGTGAATGGTATATCTTGTTTTATTTTATTTATTTGCATGATCTTAGGTATCTTCATTTGTGTATGGTGGATGTTTTTCATTGTTAGGCTAGGGTTTTGTGGTTGGATCTTTGTTAGTCTTTCAATATTGTTCTTTTCACTATCCATTTTCACCGTATACATTTTGGCACATCCGGTGGGACTCTTGTCCCTTTAATTTGACATCTTGTTTGTAGATTTGTGTTTTTGAGAGTTACAGGTTCAACATTGCGATGATTCTATGTTTTTTCGCATTTGCGATAGATAAAATCGTGTCTATGATTTATTTTCATGTTTGTGACAGTTTTGCCTATGTTTCTGATTTTGATATTTATTTTACAGATAACATATCCCAAAATTGTGTCTGCAACCTTTCTAACCACGTTTTTTATTTTATTTTTGCATCTATGTCCTCTATTTTTGTGTTTGTGTTTTTGCAGGTCATTTTGTTGTTTGTAGGATAGGTTTTTCTAAAATTGCGTTGGTGGCTGGTGGAATTGTGTTTTTGTCCAGTATGTGCATCTTTTTGTCCTGTCTACATTTTTCTGTCTGTTTTGCAGGTCTCAGATACGGATATCACATTTTTGTTCTATCTTTTTGCATCCGCATTTTGTAATCATGTCTGTGTCAAATAAAATTACATTTTTTCTTTTTCAGATTTTTATTTCACTTTCATTTAGGGTTTTCATATTTTGGTTTTTGGCCTAACCTCTTTTGATCACACTAATGAAGTGGTGTAGATGTTTGAAAAGGAGAAAAATGTCTTGTCGAAGGCCCCTATTTCACAAAGACATTTGGATTTCTAAAAATTTACCTAACTTGTGTGATTGTAGGAGGGGTATCATTTCAAAACTACTAACAAGTTTCATGCAGGACCTTTGGCAAAGATTAGATTTCGAAACTGCTTGCTTTGTCTTCTTTAGATTAGCAAACACTTCAATTGGTGCTCTAAAATTAACAAGTGTCTTTTGTGTCTTGAGAAATAGGCTCTTTTTATTTTACCTTTTAGAGGGCCTACCTCCCGAGTAGCCCATAAGGCCAAGTGAAAGGGAACGACCCAAGTGGTAATAGGCTAAAGCCAAGCTCTTCCAAGCCACTAAAAATAAGAGTGTTTGTGATGAAATTTACAAGCAATGAGTTTTACACGCTGCTATAACAACGTTATGACTCCCCATAAACCCTATAAAGCGTAACCTCTATAGGTTGGGAGGCCTTCTATTTAACGGGGCGTAACAGGTTGCTGATTATAGCCACCTGAACGAATGCCCTTACTAGACACCTTTTGTGTTAGAAGCCAAAAACCTTCTAGTTGTTGGTACAGGAGGTCAAACCTCTAATGTCATATCACACTCTTACAGTTCTTAGTAGAGATAAAAATTTCACCATGGGGAGTTTTCATGGGAATGGTGTCTGGATTCCCCAGAGAAGTGAGTGTTGTGGAGGGGAGAAAGTGGGGTCAAGCATCTAAGTATCTGCTCTAAATAAGCGTAGTTGGGAAACCAAGTGAGATCCAACAACTATTGTCTCGGACAGCCTTAGGATTTGTGCTTGTCTTCATTCATCAAAGAATCAATCAAACATTTTAAACAACCATTATGCATGTCGTGTTTTCCAAGTGAATGCAAAACAAACAAGGACATTTTACAACCACACTTGAAATTGAAACACTTTATCATTTTTTGGACAAAAAAACCTTCACACATTGGGTCTTCACTGTTTTTCTCTGTTTTCTTGCCACCAAAAGTCAAAACATTGAGATTTGGTCACATTCAACAACTTTACAATTGGACAAAATTGTAAAACATTTTTAGAACCATGTTTGTGTTAGTTTAAACCATGTTTGTGTCAAAAAATCACGTCTGTGCAGAGCAGAATCACATCTGGGTATCAAAGAAATATATTGTTACATTTGTCATCGTGTCTGTGTCAACTTAAATAGCATCTATGTTGGATTTTCGCGTATGTGCAAAGCAGCATCGCATCTATGAATCTCAAACTAAAAATTGTCATTATTCACTAGAAATTGTGTCTATGTTTACTATAACTGCGTCTGGGATTATAAATCACGTTTGGATTTACTAAAATTGTGTCTGTGTTCACAATTGAGAAATTATAGAAAATTGTCAAGAGGAAAAAAAAAACTTAAGTTTTCAGACTCAAAGAGCTTCTAAGGCTACTTCCTATAGGGCTTCATTTTTCGGTCAACCTGTCTTGGTCACGCATACTCAACCATTTTCCTTCACTTGCATTTCCCTCATACAACTTTTCTAAATTTGAGTGAAAAGGTTCATTTTCTTTTCCTCATCACACACTTACAAACATACTACAACACAACACTAAGTGGTCCCGCATCAAGATCTATCATCTTAGGGTCTCATTTGGTCTTCTTGAGTCAAGGTCAACTTACCTCATCAAGAGATCCATCATCTCTTTGGAAGCCACACCTTACTCTAACAACATAAATACTTTGGTTCTACACTCTTGGACATTACAAGTTCACCCTAGATTCATCTACATTTCATACACCTCTTGGTCTTCCATAGTCTTTTGTATTTTCATCCTACCTTTCATTTTGGTCAAGACTTTAGTCCATGGTTGAAACCCATTCACAAAGTTATAGAAGGGAAGCCAATGAAGCTTTATGGTCTTTCAACATGAGTACCTATGAGTTTGATGGAGATGAATTTTACAATCCATTTGACAATCGCAGTAATATACCAGACAATGACAAACACAACAATGAGAACAACAATGGAAATGATGATGACAATGAAAATGTATCTGTGGATTCTGTAAAAGTTGAGAAAACTATTCATCGATCCCCATTTTAACAAATTGGTTCAAGAAATCATGAAAAGGGATAGACAATACTTCTTTCAAGTCATGGCACAAAGTGGAACAAGACTACCTAGTGATTTTGATATGTCACAAATTTTGGAGGATGATACAAATCAAACAAATTAAGTTAATACAAGGCATAGGAGGCCCAATAATGGTGGTAATAGGAGAGAGTGTCTTGTTCTTGAGTCACCTTCCTCCCTATTTCAAAAACCTGAAATTCCAAACACTACACTCATTCTCATGCCAGTTATGATAGAACCTCTCATGAACAACTCCACAGTCAATCTTTCCCATGGAGAATAACTACCACTACACATGACCATGAGCATACCCAATATAATACCAATGCATAAAATTACACCCAATATAACATTCAAAATCATGACACAAGGAAACCCCATGTCAAATTTGGGGTAAATACTCAAGATCATTCATATGATACCTCCTATCCTCATGGTCATGACATGTATCGACCTAGACCTAGTGATCCTCACTACAATACCATACCAAGTGGTCCATATGCAAGCTATAACTATGTCCCTCCTTCATATGAACACATCTATGATCAATACCATCCATATATATTATATCCCTCCTCCTTCACCTGATGGCTCGGGCATGGGACTAGCTCAAAGAGAAAGACACCACCCAAAAATGATGTGCAACAACAAGTCAAGGATTTACAAAAGAAAATGGCGGACATGAATACACCAAAGTAATGGTACACAATGAAATATATGTCCTTACCCATTTGATAGAAGCATTCCAATGCCTCCATTCCCTCCACATTTTGTGACACTAAAATTTGACAAGTATAGAGGTAAAGGGGATCCTAAGGCACACATAAGACAATTTTTCACAGCTTGGATTGAGGTAGCAGGATAAGAAATGTACGTGATGAGATTGTTCCCACAAATATTAGGTGACCAAGCAATGGAATAGTTCTCCCAACTTCCACCTAGAATTAAATCATGGAGTGATCGTGCAGAGGCTTTTATACAACACTTCTCATACAACATTGAAATAGATGTGTCAGTAGCTATATTATATAATACTAAACAGAAAAATGGTGAATCCTTCTCTTCATTCTTACAGTGATGGAGAGGTCTTGCTAGTCGATGCTCTTGTGATATCCACACAAAAAAATAGTAGAAATATTCACTCAAAACGTCAACAAGGATATCGGGTATGAGCTAAGAAAAGCTTGTTTGTCTACCTTCAAGGAGGTCATTGAGAAAGGAATGGCGACAAAAAAATTCCTTATTGAACAAGGTGTCATCAAGATATTCAAGGAGAACAAAGAGGAATCAAATGGGAAAGACAAACCCCGATTTTGGAACAAGAATAAGAACATAGTTAATGATGGGGTATTAGATGCAAATGTTGTGAAACCTATGATAACTTTCCCCGGTGCAAGTTCCTCTATTATGAACATCAATTGAACAATCAAAGGAAATCAAAACATCGAAGGAAATATACACCATGGGGAGAACTAATTGAAACAAATTTTTAAGAAGTTAGTGGCAAACAAGCTTATAACAATTCCAAATAATCCACCATATGAGCCGAAAGTAAAACCAAATTGGTGGAATAATGATGAATATTGTGAGTATCACAAGAGTAAAGGGCATTTAACTATCCATTGTCATAGATTAAAGAATATCATACAGGATCTCATTGACAGAGGTGACATAGAAGTTGATGGACACACGTCCAATCAAGAGCATGTGATGTTTAGGAGCCATTTCCTAAACATGACAAAGGAAAAGCCAAAACTATAGACAATCAAGCTAATTATACCAAGATGTCCTATGACTATGATTCTACTATGAATCACATTTCAATGGATAACCATGTTTCTACTATCATTATAAAGGATAAAACTCCTGAAGGTTCTACCCAAAGGAGTAAAGTTGTTTTAAAAGGCATTGGAGCATCTTCTTCATCTTCCAAAGATGAAACCTCTGAATGTAATGTCACAACCCATTGAGGTAAAGTCACCTTGCAAGGAATTTCATCCAAGACCACAACCTCTTCATCCACCAAGAATGAGTATGACCTTGTAGATCAGTTAGGGAAGACACCAGCCCTCATTTCCATCCTTGAAATTTTACACAAATCTCCTGCACATAAAACTATTCTTGATAAAACTTTGAGAGAGACTTGCGTACCCACTGATCTGAATGTGGACTAGTTTCAATCCATGGTGGGATACCTTTTCATTCCGCATAGCCTTACATTCATAGAAGTCAATGATGCATCTGTAACCCAGCCTCATAATGCACCTCTACATATTGAAGCCTTTCTCCATTAAAACCAAATAAAATGAGTCTTGATAGATGGAGGAGGAGGTCTGAACATTTGTATATTGAATATTATTAAGCAATTAGGATATTCTAAAAAGGCTATGAATTCTATACATGTAATCACCATTAAAGAATATGATGACATAGAACACTCATCCAAGGGAACAGTCACCTTACCTCTGAGAATTGGGCTAGTCATGAAGGATGTGGTTTGTCAAGTCCTTGATCTAGATCTCACATACAACATACTTTCGGGACGTCCATGGATACATGAAATTAGAGCAATACCATCAACATATCATCAATGTATCAAATTTCCTTACAATGGATTTGAAGTAACAATAAAAGGTGATCCAAATGCGTTCATATATTCCAATAACCTACAACCAAGATCAGATATAATAATTCCAATTAATAGAGAAGCAACTCTAACATTAGCGTATGTTGATCTAGAATCCTTGAAAGCTTAGATACATCAAAACAAGCAGAGCTCAAACAAAAATTCAAGGTTAAAGACATGGGATGTAGTGAGTATATCTTTCATGTTGATCAACTCCTAGTATCTCCTAAGACATTTAGTTGACACGAACAACCTACAAACAATTTGTAATATCAAGGAATTGGGTGTGAACCACCTAGTGTTGTGGCTACTAAGTCTGAATGCAAATCTCCTCTAGTGGTGCAAGCAGCTCTTGATATCAATAGTCCTAAGAGTGGTTCCAACAAAGAATATATTGAATATATTTCCAACCCTCTTGATAAATCCTATAGCCTTACCATTTCATCCACTCATTCCATTTCCACTCCTCTCCTAGACTTGGATCAACAAGAATAAAAAAAGCCCTTGCTCATTGGGGATTACAAATCAAGATTTGAAAAGAAAAATATAAAATTCAAAAATAAAGAGAAGTCCTTTAGTCCAAATCAAAATCAAAATCTATTGGACTCTGCAAAAATCAAAGTCAAGGATAAAAATCCTATGAAGAAAAAATAACTAGAGTTGATCTCCCCTAATATCAAAATAACTGGAGGCAATGTTGGCTTGATGATGATTTTTGTAATGGATGACTTTATGTGTTGTCATTGATGGCACATATACACACACACATATGATCATATTGTCATGGTCATCTTAGTTAAGTCAAACCGGTCTACTCCTAAGTCTTTGTATTGCAAACTGGTATCATATGTATAGAGATGTCTAACCGGTATGAAGGTGTCTAAACCGGTATATGTTGACAATTGGTATATGAAGTAAAGACAATTGGTATTGGTCAATTCCACTTAAACCAGTTTTGAGATACAGTGGAGAGTGACAAGTAGGCGAATGGAGACAATTGGTCTATGAGTTGGAAGCGGTTAACACTCAATCGGTATCGGTGTTCCAATCAGTTTTACTGATTGTGTGATGAGTTATCACTGGTCATGATGAGTTATCTCCAACTGAAATTTTTGGTGATGATTTGTGATGTGTTATGGAAGATTGTCTAGATTCACTGAACCTAGGAAATTGTGTTGAGGTTCTTGAGCTGATATGAAATATAATGTCTATAAAAAGACATTGTGATGAGTTATTTTGATATGCAAGATACAAGTGATGTTATGAGTTAGAGTTGATGCGATTTATTGAAGGAGCTAAAAAGTATGTCGGTGATGCAGTATTGAGTGAGCAGAAAAGGATCTATACAAGAAGAATGTGCTATTCCTAGATCCTCCCACCTATTGTTTTCTAATCACTACAGTAGTTAAATCCCCTAACCGAGTAAGCTCTAACAAGCTTCATTGTAGAAATCCTCTAAAAAGGTGATTCATTAACTTGGATCTAAATCCTCCACTAAGGTTACCTTTAACCAGGTATAGCTCCTAACAGGGCTTTAGTATCTTTAATAGGATTCGTTCCTAGCAGAGCACTTTGTAGACCTTAACTAGTCAATTACCTATTTCTATAGATAGTTAACTTGTGAGTCCCATCTCGCCGTGGTTTTTCCCAGTTCATTTTTCCATGTATAAACACTTGTGTTATGGTGAATGTTTTACTTGTTGTGAATGCTTTTATAACACTTTGGATTGCATACAAAATCTTCAATAAGCTAGTTGTGTCAACTTGAATTTCATCATCAGAATACTTCCTGCAACATGTTAGTTTCACAAAATACAAAGGAAATGCTATAGGAATTCCAAACTCAACCAATAAAATTACATGAAATGAATATTAAAATAAAAACATTATTTTTACCTTCATATTCTAAGTCTCATTGTGTCCTAACTCCATTGTTCTTGGTTGCAGATGATGTGCTCTCAGACAAGCATTGGTAGCTTCCAAGATGGCATATGAAGAATGGACTGATAACTGATACTATGATATACAATTCAAATGATTTAAAGCCAAATGATTATGCTAAATTACTAAATTTCTTCAAGATAAAAACTCACGGATGCATAAGTTTACTCAAATTGTTAACTTGAAGACTAACTCTTTCTCAACTCAAACTCCCACATTTATAGACTTTGAGAGGATAAGATGATTTGTCCTAGATCAATGGTCATGATCAGATCTGCAAATTTGGATGGTTGTGAGCAAAGGGGAAGGAGAAGACAAGTGTCACTCATCTCACCATGACTGTGTTGCTGACTAAGGAAATCTAGGGATGGTTGGAGAAGATTTAGGCATGAGAGGACAAGTGGACTCAAGTCCTTCCTAAGATGTAGGGATGTTCGAGAGAATATAGAAGAAGGTTAAGAAATATGTGTACGTTCACAATATTTCATTTATTTTGGAAGTTGGAGATAAGTGGCTAATAAACGTTTTATTTAATTAATTTTGTTGAATTAATTTACCACATGATGGATGAGTTGGCAAAGGAAAGATGAAGTGGAGATGGAAGGATGAGTTGGAAATGGAATTAAATAATTTAGAAATTATTTAATATTTGAGACTATAGGATAGAAGAATAACCATTAAATATTAGATATTTAATTGATTAGAGGAATAATTAAATGAATTAATTAATAAAATGTTTTAATTAAATTAAATAATAGAAGGACATGAAATGAATTAAATAAATTAATATTTTCAAATTAATTATTTAATAAAAGAATAATTATTAAATAAATATAAAATATTTATTTAATTGCTCATAGCCATTTTTATGTGTGTACACTGGTTAATTATTTTTACCGGTATGGGTTTAAAGTGTTATTGTTTTTTCTATCACTGATTCACACACCCCCCCCCCCCCCCCTCTAAGTGTTTTATAAGTCTATCAATTGGTATCAAAGCCTAACTTCCTTAAGGCTTAATCACTTGGAAGGAAACCCTAAAGCCAATAAGGGGGATATGAGTTATAGAGAGATGGCTAGAGTAATTGATGCAACCAGGGAAGAGCTTCAAACCCTGAGAGGTAGACTCAAAGCTTCACAAGTAAAGAGGAGAGAACTGACTGAGCAATTATTGGAGATCTCTGACAATAGCTCTTCAAATGAGGCCAACATTGATGCACTGGTTGAAGAAGTGGAGAAACTAAATGGTGAAAAACTTAACTTAAGGAGATAACTTGAAGCCCTTACAATCCGTATGAGTCAAGAACTTGAAGCAAGGAGGGCAGCTGAAGACCTGATCAAAGAGAAAGATTATGAGATTTATAAGATCAAGCGGGGGAATCCAACTTTGCATGAACAATCGCATGAGGAGAAGGAAGAAAAAGAAGCATTATAGTTAGATCTTGAGATGGAAATGTCTCTTAAAGAGACTCTTACAAAGCATAACGAAGATCTTACCAAAGAGCTTACTAAGGCTAATGAGAAAATTAACAAATTCAACAATAGCTCCTCTATGCTGGATGAATAGATCCAATCTCAGAGGATGACAGGTGACACATCTGGACTAGGATTCAATACATCTGAGAAAGGAGAATTTTCTGGTACCAAGAGCAACATGCATAAAGGTAAAACTGCTCCTAAGGCTAAGAATCCTACTGGTAAGAAGGCTTACAAACCTATTTTCTTTATCTATCACAAACCTGGACATACTGCTAATGTTTGTAGAAGAAGATCTAATGAGAATACAGGTTATAATGCTAATACTAGATATGTGTCTAGAATATTTGAAGGTCATTGTTACACATGCAATATATATGGGCATAGATCAGTTGAATGTAGATATGGAGCGAACAATCCGGCACCTCACATGAATCCAAGACCTATTGGTGACTGGAGAAGGGCCTATGACAACCGGAGAAACATGAACTAGCAAAAACCCCATGTCAATCGGTTCAGTCCCTATAAGATGGAGAAGGTAACAAATGTGATTTGTACAATTTGCAATAACTATGGACATGTGGCTATGAACTGTAGGAGAAGGACTAGAAGAGGTAAAGAAGGAACTTGGAGAGCATTTGGGATGGCTTGCTATCATTGCCACAAACCGAGACACATTGCCAAGTTTTGCAAAACTAAGAAGAACAAACTGGGAAACCACTCTGAAGATCAGAAAGGAAAGCAGAAGGTTGATGTTGAAGAAACCAGAGCACAAATGAATAGGATTTGGAAGAAGAAAAGTAAGGACAAGCCAGTAGAAGAATCAAACCCTTCACCGAGTGTGGAGAATGCTACACCGGTAAACTGATCTTTTCAACAAGCCTGAGGGGAGCATATTGGTAAATCTACTTCTAGACCCCTTGAAGAGTGTATAGTAAGAGATTTTTACATTTTGAGTTGTAATATGAGAATTGTTTATATTATTATCTATCAATTTTCTAAGGATTACCAACCGGTTATATACCTATCGGTATAGCGGAGTTTGTTAAGTGGTAATTAGGGTTTGTTACCCTATCGGTAGTGTAATAAATGCAGTGCGTAAGTTAATAAAAGGAAGTTTTACTAAGTTATTTTTATCCTAATTGCATTCGAAGAAGCATTTTGAGCACTTGCTGAGAGAAACATAGCATTGTTATCAATTTGAGAATGGATTTGTGCTACAGATCAAAAGTTGAATCGAATTTGAAGATAAGGAAAGGCGAATCGGGTGTGCATACGAGAGAGTAACCAGAAACCCTATCAACGCGAAGGAAATAAGATATTTTTGTTAATCTCTCTCGAATCAAGATTATCTAGAATGGTATCATTGTCTACACCAACAGAGAGTCTTTTTATTACTATTGTAGCTATGGAGTCAATGGGAACATATAAGATAGAGTCTTATAATGCATTGTCTCAAGTTCCACAAGGTGTTTTGATCAAAGATGATTTGACAAGTTACATAGATTGTAAAATTGAGGATCTAGGATCATTGGCAATCTATTCTCAACTTAAATCTCTGTTTGATAAGAGTGGGAAAATCAAACCCGAATGCAACCTATTTTCTTGAAGATTTTGAGGAAGAACATGTCAGGATTATCCTTAGTCATGTCATGGTGGGAACATGTATCTTGATAGATCTCACACCATCACAAAGGAGGTTATTCATGCAGTAAGTAGTTTCTTCCAAACCAGTGAAGTACCAAAATTGAGGATAATCTCAAAGGAGATTGTTATTGCATTGACAAAGACCACTATTGATGGTCATGCTATATCGGTCAATAACATTGCAGACCCAAGAGTCAGGTTTGCAACAATGGTTATTGGCTACCAAATATTCCATTCTAGCAGGATGAACAATGTACCATCTGTTGTTGTGCATGCCGCCTACAGGATGATGATAGAGGATGCAGATTATGATTTGTGCGAGGAAATAAGAAGTCAATTGGTGTTGAACTTAGAATCAATTAAGAAGGACAACAGTCAAAAGTTTTAAAATGGACAACTATTGATTGGTCTATTCTTTTACTTTCATAATTTCATTCCAGGAATTGGTGACATACAATGGTCTAAGGACATACCAGTGATAGCCCAAAAAAAGAATAGCATTAAGGCTGTGAAGAACACTTTTCCTATTTCCATGAACAAATATTTTAATGAGTTTCAAAGGAAGATGAGCATGAGATTAAGGTTATCTAATGAAGTGGTGAAACACTTTGAGAAAGACATCTATTTCATTGTTACCACTAATTTTGTAATGCCCCGCCAAGAAACCCCTAAGGGTTTATGTTAAAAACACTCGAATAGAGTGTAAATATTTTTTTTTTATATAATATTATTTAAGAGTATTACTGATAAGTTACAACATTAAGATAGTTTGGAGTTATCTAAAACTTAGATAGCACAGCGGATGACTAAACGATCCTAAGGAGTTTCCCAACGCGATTACATAACCTAACACCTAACTCAACTTGCATCAATTGATCCATTAATCTGGATATCTTAATTGTGAGATAATGCATAAGACATGATTATATGAATGTTCAATGATTTGACATCTTAGGATTTTAGGAAGCGTTCATTTACTTTGGGTGGTTAGGAGACCATCGTGAGGTTATTTACTCAATGCACCTTAACACCTATTTAATTTAAGAGGCCTCCCTTAAGGTTCAATATGATAAATGTAACGAAGTTCGTTCATTGGTTTTAAGATAACCACCCACCTTTGATATCTTTCTTAAATATTAAAAGTATGGCTAATAAGATGAGATTCGTTCATTAAGGATTAAACTTCCTTTAAAAGAGTGGGGTTCCATCATTTGAATTCGAGCATAACCAACTAATTAGTCGTAGTTCTTTTATGGAGAATAAAATGTGAGTAGCCATAGGATTCATTCATTGAAGTTTTAATAATGCTAATAGAAGGACTCAATTCATTAAGTTGGGTATGTATTAGGACACATGAGTTCATCCTTTAAATTAAAATATAGTTAGCAAGATGAAATTCATCATTATAGGATTAAAATGTAAGTTCATAGTGACGTTCATCCATTAGGATTAAAATATAATTATCTTATTGCATGTCACTCTTTTTAGTAAATGAAGTTAATATGAAAGGATACATTTACCAAGATTAAGATATAAACAACTATACGAATACTTCCCTTTTCAGTTCAATCTTAGCAAACATAAAGAGAATTCTTTTATAAGGGTTATAATTATGGATAACTAGTTGAGTTCACCCATTTATAAAATTAATCCGATAAAGATTATTTGTTAAGATTATGACATAAATAACTAAATAAATTCATCCAATATAGTGACATATAACTAACATGCCGATGCTCATTTAACTAAGATAAAAAGGTAAATACCTATATGAGGTCCATCCTTTAAATTTCAATTTAGGATTTATAACATTAATTCTAACTTTGTTTCCCTTTCACATTCGTTCAAATTACCAACTTATATCAGCTAAAACAATGAAGGCATCCTAATGAGATTCTTTCCACCATTATTTCCTTTAATTAACATAAACCAAATTCTTTTCCATAATCATACTTACAATGTTTTATGAACCTGATTACTACGTTTACCAAGATGAATAATTCTATGCACTTTGATTTAAATTCATTAAATTTCCACCATACACTTATACAAGATAACAACCATACATGATAACTTAAAGCATGAAACAAAGGAAGCTAAAACACCACATAACACAGATATGATCTCGGAGTTCACCCCTAATGGGCTACATCTCCGGGTCTACTCAACTGCAAGACCCCTCTGGCATTTAATTTCGTAGGGAATGCACAATTAACATGTCTTTTACATTTTTGCCACTTAGGCAAACACAACCAAAATACAAATGACCACTTTGATCCACAAATCCTAATTGATTTCCACGTAGAGGCAGAACCAACTGAGCATGTTAAAAAAAAAAGTACAAGATACATTGCCCAACAGTACTCTATTTAGAGACCTAAGACTTAACAGGTGCCCCATTTCAACAACAACGGGTTCCAAACAATACATCAAGGTTTGCCATCACTTTAACCAGGCGATTACAGATCTTAAACTTACAACTTTCCAAATCGATACGTTACCATACTTCCATTCATTCTACTAGCATATCGAAGAAGTAATAACAAAATATACGAAATTAATTTAGATTCATATTTTCATACTCTCCTATACTTTAGTTTTCATTTCTAAAATTTCCGAAAGATCTTAATTATTCAAATCAAAAGACAATACTTATTTCAAAAAAAAACATCTTATTAAAATATATTTCATACGTTAACAAAAGTGTTTTATTTCAAAGGTCTTCAAATAAAGACATTATTTGATCTCTTTACCAAAGATTACCTTTCCTATTAGAAATGGGTACCAAATTTAAACGTTCGTTAATATAAATTTAATAATCCAAGGTTAATATGCAATCTCCATTATTTAATATATATATATATATTTATTTATTTATTTATTTATTTATTTATTTTTGCAACTAAAATCTAAATTTATATAACATAGATTTTCTACAAATTTATTATAAACTCTTTTTTTTTATACCCCAAGGCATATATTATAATATTTTTTTTTTTTGTTTAAAACAAAATATATTAAAAAAAAAATCATAAAACAATTTTCCTTATTTTATTCTGGAACCCTACCTACGGGCCCCACCTCCCATCTTGGGAGTGGGTGGAACCCACACACGGGTCCCTGCGGGCCCACAGCATGGACGCAGGTCCCTGCGGCCCACAGCGTGGACGCAGGTCCCTGTGAGCCACACTGTGGTCACAGGTCTCCCTGCGGCCCACAGTGTGGACGCAGGGTTCCCTACGGCCCACGTTGTGGACGCAGGTCCCTACGGCCCACATTGTGGTCGCAGGTAGACTGCGAGCTACGGCGGCGCCGCAGGGGAGGGGGCAGGTTGAGCTTCAGCTCCCCCCCCGAAACCCTAAGTTTTTTTATTTTTTTATTCTTTTTCTCCTTTTCTCTTTTTTTTTTTTTGAATAGGTATTATTCTTTTTTTTTTTAACAGTCTAGTTTCGACTTAAGCAAATTTTTTTGTTTTAAAAAATCACATAATAAAATAACTAAAATAACATAAAACCCCCCCATTGACCATTTATCATAGTCACAGCCATTTTTTTTTTTTATATTTCCAGAATGTTTAAGCAAAGATTTGGGAAGATTTTCTCCCTTCAAAATGTCCAAGAAGCCATGTCAAATCTTGAATCCAAGAACAACCAAGCTTTCAAAACTGAAACTAAATCTTAATGACATTCATGGACATTATCATTTCTTTTTCCAGCATTTCATGGAGAACTTTCAACACTTTTTTTTTTGATTCAACAATAAATAAAAGGGTAGATTGGAATCCTACCTCCAAACGCATTCCGGGAAGAGTTTTGATGAAGAGCTCCACCTGCAACTCAAAGCAAATCTCCCATTTTTCCAAAATTTCCCCATCTCCATTTTTTTTTTCAAAAAGCTCTCAAGAAAGAACCCCCCAAAAATATTCAAAAACTAGGTTAAATGAGAAACCTCTTCTTTGCCCTAATTTTCCTTTTTCGAATTTAAGCATTTTTTTTTTTTTGAAAATAAAAGAAACATGAAAATGGAAATCATTATTTTCCACAACTCAATAAATCTAACTTGTTTTATTCTAATTAAAATCAACATGCTTCTATTTCTTATTTAATTCTAATTTTAATCTCTCAATATCAATTTAGGCCTACATTTATATTTTGAATTGTTAACAAGGGTGAGGTATTTAAATTAATTTAAATTTCAAAAATCAATCCTTTATACTATATCAATTTTGCAAGTAAAAAGAATAATTTCCTTTTAAATAATAAAATCAACCCTTTCTATTCCAAAATGCGAAAATGATAAATTTATTTCTATTTCCCAAATGACTTTAAATCTTTCCTTTCTAAAACGCATAACTCATTAAATTCATTATTATTAAAATTAACTATTAAATTGACTCGCTATAACATAATAAAGCGACCTTTTTAATAAATGACTAATCTTATGAAAGAAATCTATTTATTTTAATTCCTCAACTTTTAATGCATAAATGAACACATTATTTCAATTTAAATGCTTTAAGCTTGCTACAATTATAATTAAAGCGATCTCTTTTTAAATTAACGATTATTCATATAAAAGAAACTACCTATTTTAAATTTCCAAAATACTAGTGCGTACTTCTACTCATTAAATTGAATTAAATACTTAGGGTAACAAACTCCACTTACCCCGCGCAAGGCATGCAAACCGAGGAAGTCCACCAAATCACATGACACGCAACCCAATGCAAGGAAAGCCCCACGAATCCACACACGATGCTCACCTGACCATGGCTAAGGCAAGACGAGAGTTTAATGACCCCCAAATCCGAATTCTAAGGATGGAGGAGGTTTACTCAAACCTACGAACCCCGAAGGAGATGAACCTCGCCTTAGGCGGTGTCGTACCTACAATCTCCTGCACCCATGAATCACGCAAGCATACATATACATATACATATTCAATGAAGGCGTTAGCTCAAGATTTATTACAAGGGTTAGGAAACAATTACATTTACACAAGAATCGATGCAAAAGCACAATAATAAGTATGCACAATTATTTATATTATCTAAACTTCACATTGCATCACGGTTAACCTACCATTCAAGAATGCCACATAGGAAGTCAACCAAGGTCAAACGGGTTTTACAAGTCCGACTAGGGTAAGGCATTACAGATTTTTGCCTTATGGAGGTTGTTGGACCGAGAGAAGAAGAAATGGAGGAAATGAGCTATGAATTCAGTTATGACTTACTAATCGGTTATCCCAACAACCTTTTGTCATCTCCTAAGGACACTAAGAAGAAAAGACTGGGCACTTATCAGGAAAGGATTGCACTTGCTCAACCCAGTAGTGTCAAGGAGAAAAAGAAGAAAGTTGAGCAAGAAGCTTTTGTGACCACCGATACAAGGGTAACTAGAAGTATTCAAATAAAGAAGGAACCGGTACCCAAGGTATATGCAAAGAAGCAGACTGCAACAAAGAAGAGAGACATACATCTCATTCTTCAAGCAGAATCTGAGGAAACTGATACTGAAGAAGAATCAAAGAAGATGAAATCGACTAGTAATAAATCCAAACCAGTAGGAGACATTTCTAAATAAAGTACTCCTGTTAATGTTACATCATTCAAACCAATGAGCGATTTTGAAAGGACTCTAAAAATACTAAGGAGAAAGTAGTTTGATAATGTAAAAGAACATTTTGATTCTTTTGATGAAGGTCAGAAATAAGAAATTGTTCAAGAGGTAATCAATCACCTGTGTCAATATAATCAGCTACCACAAGATATTCAAAAGGACATTTCTGATTCTTT
Source organism: Cryptomeria japonica (assembly GCF_030272615.1). Classification (NCBI taxonomy): domain Eukaryota; kingdom Viridiplantae; phylum Streptophyta; class Pinopsida; order Cupressales; family Cupressaceae; genus Cryptomeria; species Cryptomeria japonica. Next base: position 401,471,310 of record NC_081413.1, on the reverse strand, counting down.
ATATTCAATTCTTGAAAATAAATGGAAGTTGATTTTAGATCAAGACCAAGAGATTATTGATAGATTTTTTGTTCAATATTTTCCTAATTTGTCTCGAGATGAATTATTAGCATTGCTTGCTAAGTACAAAGGATAATTTCATTCTAAGACAAGGAGACTGAGGTTATTGGATGGAAAGATTCAACCCGTTAAAGATGATACTTATCATATAGATCAAGATATTCAAAGGATGAATGCACTATTGAAAGGCTATGAAAATAAACCTAATCAGACTAAGACTGGGGCTCCACCAGAGCTAGATGCTGAAGAGTTTATTACACCAGATGTAGTCTATCCTGTCAAGAATAAGGATGACACAAGTTCTCCACCAGTCATATTCTTTGTGGATGATACTGAAGAAATTCAAGATACTATTGACACAACTGGTAATGTCATTGAACCAGTTAAGGAAACTAAACAGCAACCGGATTTTGTTGAGAAACAATTAACAGAGGAAGCACCGGTTACTAAACCAAGTGTGGATATTCAACCGCCACTGGAAAAAGATCATAATGTTAAAAGTCAACTACCACCGATCACTACAACCACACAGGAGAAACAAACAAAGACAGAGAAAGAGAAATTAGAGAAAAAAGATGAAGAGAAGAAGACTTAAGTGAAAAAGGATGAAGAGGAGAAAGCAAAGAAGAAAGAGAAAACAATAGTTGCTGATGATGATGACTCAATCAGCATACAAGGTCCAATTGATGTGGACAAATTGAGTGCATCTAAACTGATGGAGATTGCTATTGTTATGCAATCCCAAGCTCAAAAGAAAAGGTTGAAAGAGCAGAGAAAAGAAACAAAAACTATTCAAACTGTTGTTGAAATTCTATCAAGTCTCCTACCGGAGACTAACACTTGTAATTTGTCTACCCCTATTGGAAAGCTTGGACAGTTGGTTGTTGATGCTACTAACCAACTGAAATCGCTTGAAGAGGCAGCACATGTCTTAGCTAAAAAAAGGTTATAGGAAGAAAAGGGGAGAGAAACTAATGTCATACATTGATAAAAGTGAGATTGTTTTATCAGTGAATAAAGATCTTTTGAGAACTACTATTGAAACTGGAGGTAAAATTTTGGCTAATACATCTAAATTTTCATTTTTATATTCTAATTTGAAGAAAAGGTGAGAAGATACAGAAAAGGAACTGGAGAGGATAAGTAATGCTTATATACCTATACGGGATTTGGCTTTAGATTTTGGCAAATCGGTTGATGCTTTGCAACATTTGTTAGATGTTTATGATTTTCAATAGGTTAAGTGAATCAGATCCTTGAAAGAATTGAAGAACCAGTTGATTCCAAAAGTTGAAATCCTATAGAGGGCATACAAGGATTGAGAAGCGGTTTTGGCTACCCCAGAGATGAGCATAGTGGATGCAATGGAAGAATTTTCTGCACAAATTATGACAAATGTTGAGATCACTAAAACATTGTTAGAAACATGGGATAGTGATTTTGCACAGATGAAGATTCATTTCAATGACATTTTCTTAAGAATTGCATTGTACACACCTTGAAAAACATATATTTATATATATGTAGTTTTTGATACAAATTTTGATGTAATATATATGTATTTTACTTTTCAATTTGGCATTATTGTCAAAGGGGGAGTAGAAATATGTATGTGATGTGAAAATTTTGTATATATTGTTAAGGGGGAGTCTGTACATTTTTGTAAGCACAATTAGTTGTCTAAAATTTTCTAAGTGTTGTCATCAATGCCAAAGGGGGAGATTGTTGGCTTAATGATTATTTTTGTAATGGATGACTTTAAGTGTTGTCATTGATGGCACATATAGACACACACATATGTTCATATTGTCATGGTCATCTTAGTTAAGTCAAACCAATCTACTCCTAAGTCTTTGTATTGCAAATCGATATCATATGTATAGAGATGTCTAATCGGTATGAAGGTGTCTAAACTGGTATATGTTGACAACTAGTATATGAAGTAAAGACAATTGGTTTTGGTCAATTCCACTGACACCGACTTCGAGATATAGCAGAGAGCGACAAGGAGGCTAATGGAGACAATCGGTCTATGAGTTGGAAGCGGTTAACACTCAATCGGTATCGGTGTTCCAACCGGTTTCACTAATTGTGTGATGAGTTGTCAACAGTCGTGATGAGTTATCTACAATTAACATTTTTGGTGATGATTTGTGATGTATTATGGAAGATTGTCCAGATTCATTGAACTTAGGAAATTGTGTTGAGGTAATTGAGCCGACATGAAATATAATGTCTATAAAAAGACATTGTGATGAGTTATTTTGATATGCAAGGTACAAGTGATGTTATGAGTTAGAGTTGATGTGATTTATTGAAGGAGTTGCAAAGTATGTTGATAATGCAGTATTGAGTGAGTAGAAAAGGATCTATACAAGCAGAATGTGCTAGTTAAATAAATCCCCTAACTGAGTAAGCTCTAACAAGCTTCATTATAGAAATCCTCTAACAAGGTGATTCATTAACTTGGATCTAAATCCTCCACTGATGTTACCTTTAACCAGGTATAGCTCCTAATAGGGATTTGGGATCTTTAATAGGATTCGCTCCTAGCAGAGCACTTTGTAGACCTTAACCGAACAGTTACCTATTTCTGCACATAGTTAACTTGTGAATCCCATCTCACCGTGGTTTTTCCCAGTTGGGTTTTCCACATATAAACACTTGTGTTATGGTGAATGTTTTACTTGTTGTGGATTATTTTATAACACTTTGGATTGCATGCAAAATCTTAAGTAAACTGGTTAATTATTTTTACCGGTTTGGGTTTAAAGTGTTATTGTTTTTGCTATCACTGATTCACCCCCCCCCCCCCCTCCCCTCTCAGTGCTTTATAAGTCTATCAGGCAAAATTTCTAAAATTTCAAGTCAAAAAGAATACTTGTTGATCCTAAGTCTCCATCATGTCATGCTACTTTCACTTCTTTTTGCAATCATAAGCCTTCATTCCTCATCCACTTGTTCCACTCATCCATCCTCTTTTGGCAATACATCACATCAATGGACCTTTAATGGAACTTCCTTGAAGGACTTTTTTATCAAGGATGCCCAAACTTCTTTAGGTGACACGCATATGGGCAAATGTAGTCCACATATTAGTAATTCTACCTTAGTTCCTTCATCAACGAAGACAATCAAGGGATCAACACATCATTCAGTCAACGAACGTCAAAGCTACAATCATAAGGTAAAACCTCACACATTTGAGGTGGGTGACTTAGTTCTCAAAGAAAATCCTAAAAAATCAGCAAGATAGAGAGAAGAAGGGCAAGTTTGAACCAAATCGGCTTAGTCCTTATGTCATCATAACAGTGTATGGATCAAGTGCATATCACCTCTCAACACCAAATGGAAAACCTTTGGAGGATCCTATCAGTAGCATGCAACTTTGCAGGTTTTACACATAGTTTTTTAGAATATCCCATTGTCAAAAATACAAAAAAATAAAATAAAAATAGAAAAATTGTTACTTGGTGAAAACTTGGCAAACAAGCGCCTTGTGACACAAAAAAATTGAAAAAATAAAAAAAGTAAAGAGAAATAAATCCGTCCAACAGTGAAAACCACTTTGCTAGCGCCCTGGGCAAGTACCATGGTGAAAACCGGGTTACCGGCGCCATGTGTAGAGACATTTCTCCTCCCTCCTTTAGGATTCAATCTCATCCATTCACTTTGCACACACTCACAACCTATCCATCCATAATAAATGTATACATTCCCATAATGGCTTGTTATTGATCTACCTAAGATTGGTTAGCCATTTATAATAAACCTCCCTTTTCACCCTTTCCTTTCATAATAAACTAGGTCCAATCTATAACTGGGGTGAAATCCTAAGTCTAGTGATGGAAGTGGCACCCTGAGCATCGCATGTTTTGAGGAGCATCAACTTTTTATTCCTCCTTCTTTTCATGCACAATATGCAATAAAAGGTCATCTTGCATCGCCAATCCACAATAAAGTTATTTTCTTCTTTGCAATAAAGTATCAGTTTCATGGTTTCGGTCAGTTTCGGATGACACGCAATCAACAGTGGGCTTTCAACAAATCAAATCATTCAGCAGACTTTGGCAACATGTTTTTCAACATTCTATCCTTTATCAAGATAACAACATTGTGACCAAATCAAACATGTTAACATATGTGGCAAGAAACACAAATAACTTGAGGATTCCATTATGTGTTGGTGTCAATTCTTGGTTTTCTTTTGATTTTATCTTTTGGTGACATGTCTTTTAGCTTTTTTGGGATGTCTCTGACTAGAGATTATATCTCCAAGATGTCTTTGACTAGAAAGGCAAGGATGGGATATGTTTACCTATTGTTTTGTTGTTTGTGGATTGTCTCTTAGAAATGTTATGACATGTACAAGGATATGAGAACACTGTGAGTCTAGTGTGAACTAGGGCATTCCTTGTTTGTGACTGTCTGATCTCCATGCAAACAAGTACAATGAATTTCTAGGTCGAACCTATACCTCAATTGTCATAACCTATTTTCTATAATAAAGCTCAATGATGATAAAGCACAAGAAGCACTTTCACTTCCATATCTTCTATCTTCCATCCCCCTTTCGTGATTGACTTCCATCGTCCTTCCTAAGTCTGCATATCCTTCTATCACATGACTAAGTATAATGACACACCAAAAATATCTACATTTTATTCATCTACATCACCACATGTTAGCACATATTATCATATACATTTAGAAATCATGATTACATCACATACTGCCCACACCATTGATTAGCATATCATATATACATTTGCATTCTCGTCGTGAAAATAATCATAGCATGTCAATTATCATACATCCGTCTACATATAGTACATTCACATTTGTATCATGCATGGCACATAAAACATAAAAGAACAAAATATATTGCATTTCATCTTGTACATATTTTCATCCATATCATAAGCATCAAATAATCATAAAAGCATATAGAAACAATATATAGGAATACATGCATATAGTTGCCGTGAGGATGGATCATCTCATATATATCAAAAAATAATAAGTGTCAGGATACAATGATGTCAATATAATATATGGCTACAAAATCACCCAAAGGTGTCTACATCATCATACAAAAATTGATACAAAATGGATCCAAGAGAGCTATGATGAAGACCCTCCCTTGGAGTCGGTTGGCCTTGAAGGAATCTGAGCTCTTAAAGTCCCTACTCCAAGATCACCCTATCTGTCCCCTCCTCTATCCCCTCCTCCTAGTGGTGCAAGTGGACCCATGACCTTGCCACTAGATGCATGTCTCCTGTCTCTCTAGGTGGTCATTGTCCAAGAGGCTCTCCTATAACTCCCTGCCCAGAGCATTGGAGGAACTGCAGCATAATATAGATCTCTCTAGTATCTAATCTCCTCTCCTGCCCGCAAGACATATGCATAACCTACTCCATGATCCCCCTCTCCTGCTTCTCTCCCTACCCTCACTGCCTCCTCTATGATTGTATATCATTGAATGGATTGATCTCTCTCCCTCTGCATCTATACTAAATGTTGCCTCAATCGAGTCACATCTCTCTTGAGATCCTCGATCTCATCGGCCTGTCCTGCTGCAATATCTCATAGCCCTAGCAGCTCATCCTCCTCCTCATCTGCACCCTGGGCACCCTCCTCCTACCTAGCATTTCCCTGCACCTGTCCACCAACTTGTAGGACCTGTCCTCCTCTCCCCCTTGGTGGTCTCAATGGCCTCCCTTCCTGTGGATCCTATCCTCCCTTAGCCCTCTCTCCAACATATCTCTGTCCACCCCTACCCCTCACCACCCTCCTTGCTACTCATCTCCTCCACCTCCTCCATCTCCCCCCACCTCTATCCTCACCATCCTCATCATCATCATTCTTGGCTACCAAAGGCTCATCTAGATCTGTCAACCTCGATACTAGATGTGCTACAAAATAGGCTACATACTCTACATCTATGCCTACGTCAACCACATCCCTTTGTAGGTCCCAAGGCATTGGAACTAACTTCTCAAATTGTGTAACAACATCATAAGACAAAATCAGCTCCCAGTGAGCCTATTCCCGTACTGTCCGTGCAAACTCTCCTGATCCCTAAGGCATCCTTTGTTGTCGCCCAAACTACTTGCATATCCTGTCAATTAGATGTATGTCCAATATATACGATGTCCACTCAATCAGATACCTTCTCCTGAAGACATAAGGTAACTGTGTAGCATCCACCTCCCAATCCTCGCAGTCAAGATAGGGTCTCCATATGACACTATCTATGTCATCGATCACCCGTCTCTAATATTCCACCTTCCCAATCTGTGGTTAGGAAGTGATCATATTATACAAATGTGCATATGACTATCCATATCCTCTCCCTCTGAAATGAACTATCCTAGTCACTGCAATGTGCTCATATGACCAAGCATGTAGCAGAGTAACTCCGCAACCTAGCCCGCGGCCACCAAGATACACGAACTAGTGAAGCTCATGATACAAGTGTGTCAATACACATGGATGCCATGCATACCTAGTGTGTTGTGTCATTGATATCTCTAGAGTCCTCCCCCAACCAACAACCATACCTCGTGTCACCCTATTTGGACAAATTTAACTACTAATCACTCCTCTAGCTGTTGTCAGTAGTCTGCGTCCAATAGATAGCATAACCTCCCAGCTGACATGACCCGATCTCATCTCCAGCTCTAGGTCCATAGAGACCTGTCTCAATGCATCCATGTCTCCCTCCCTATCATACGACACCAACTAATAGTGGATCAGTATCCTCAGTATCCTATAAACATCCTCTAAAGTGACTGACATCTCGCCAATTGGCAAATGAAATGAACAAGTCTCAGAGTGCCATCTCTCTACTAGAGTAGTCAGTAATCCTCTATTCACCCAAATCTTAGATAGATACATGATGTGTCTCAATCCCATAGCCTTGATAGTTGCTTGCTCCTCAAATGTCAACTCTGGTTGTAACCTTTGTGTCACGGGGAATCTCTCCCGTGACTTTATCTGGGGCAAGTACTCCTACAACCAATCAAACTGATCATGTCAATCTTAGTGGTACTCATGTCTATCACATAGTGCTACTTCTATCCTAGTGCTTATTTCTATCACATGGCATTGCATCCTAGTGTATATGTTCATCACATTGCACTTGATCCTATTTAGAGGTCATGCTTGAGTGTATCCTCTCAGCAACTTATCCAATTGGCAACGTATGTTTATCACATAATTCTCAGTTCTAGCCTAATCTATCAGTATGTCTTCCTAGAGGCCCTTCTTGAGTGTATCCTCTCATTAGCTTATCCAATCGACAATGTATGTTCATCATGGAACTGTCGATTCGATCCTACTTAGACACAAACACATTTTTACAATGAAGACGTGGTTTTAATCAACCTAGACGTAGTTTCTTTCCCTAGACTCGCCTGTAAAGAACAAACACGTTGATGTTTTACACAAACGCGCTTGTATTACACAAATGCGCCCCCTTGACATAGACAAGCCTTCTTGGCATAGACACATCTCAACACATACCTAGACGTGATTAAATGCACATATGCAACCAAACCTAATGTAGACGCACTTATCCTACATAGACGCGCTTGGCACTGACCTAGATGTGCTTATGCAAACTTTTACCGATTTTGCATTTTTGCCTATTTACCCTAAAGTGCATTAATGACAACAATAAATGCATAAATGTACAAAGAGGCTTTGAGGTACTTACCGGCTCACCCATGTCATCTAGTCTCTGATACCACCGGACTTGATCGAACCTATGAACTCTATCCATTGTCACAGATTGCTCTGACTTCTCTAAGCTCTCTCTTTGCACTCTGATCTCTTAGATGTGTGGATGCAAATGAGGATTTTTTTCCTTGTGGCCCTATCATATAGGCTACTTAATCCTAGTCTCCCATGTCAGTTTATTTTTCTGCGTGACCTTGTCACCTTATCTCATCAGTCCTTTCTAGCCTTTCTTTCTTTTCAAGAGATTGTCTACAACCCCTTTTAGTTTTTCCATCCAATCTCTCGAGGGGGCATATCATTCCTGTCTTGGGATAACTTTGTATCAGTTTTTCTTCTTTAAGCCAACGTGACAAGCTGCATTGTCTCAAAGAGGGGCAAAATGTAGACACCTAAAATTGTCCTCTTTAATTAAATAAATATTTTATTTATTTAATTATTTTATCCTAAGTCTTCTATTAATTAAATAAATCTTTATTTATTTAATTAATTCATTAATCCTCTTCTAAGTCTTTCCTCATTTAAATAAATACTTTCATTTATTTAAATTATCATTTTCCTAAATTAAATAAATATTTTATTTATTTAATTGATCCCACTTCATCTATTAATTAAATAAATCTTTATTTATTTAATTAATTCATTAGCCTTTTCTACCCATGACACATGGCATTCATCTCTTAATTCTTCTCTTACCTAGCTCTTTTTATCATTTAATTATTTCCTCTACCTACCCTTTAATCTTAGCTAACCATTTATCTTTATACCTCTTAATCTTATCCCTCTATTTCTTATAGTGTTATCTATATAAGAGGATACTCTCCTTCATTATCAACCCTAATCATCAAAATCTCTTATGCAATCAAGCCTTCTTGCGATCAAGCTATCAACCACATTTTTGTTCTTTGTTGAGCTCTTATGCACATATAAATGTAAGAGCAAATATATCAAACAAGATCAATGGAGATTGAAACCCTACTAGACATGTGAATGGTATATCTTGTTTTATTTTATTTATTTGCATGATCTTAGGTATCTTCATTTGTGTATGATGGATGTTTTTCATTGTTAGGCTAGGGTTTTATTGTTGGATCTTTGTTAGTCTTTCAATATTGTTGTTTTCACTATCCATTTTCACCGTATACAGAAACATGTCAGGGCCTTCTATAGTAAGGCCTCTAAATAATCGTAAGGCAGAGTGAGGGATATTTTTCATGGGAGCAACTTCGGTAGGGTGGACAATAGGGAACTCAAAAGTTACAGGATTATTACGTGCAATTATTTCCTCATTGTTGTTGTTCTCACCCATATTTTCTTCAAATACCCACAGAGTCCAAACAACTAAAAATAGTTTTTCAGCGGGCTTACCACTACGTAGCTCGAAAGAGTGCAAATTATTGAGCAAGTCCTGGAGTAATAGTGGCAAAATATTTTTGTGGTGTAACGTCCTGCTATGAGGCATAGAGGACAAAAATATAATAAACAACAAAAATGCTATTTTTTTTTATAAAAGAATTAAACCATACAAGTCCAAAGAGAATAATGATGATACAAGATAATGATAAAAAGAACATTTAATATCAACAAGAGTCCTCAATGCACCACAATGATGTTAATCAGAATAAGATAACCATACATATAAGAACAATGAAACTTTTATAAATAAAGTAACACTGACCTTTACATGGCACATGGTTTATAAAACATTTCCACGAGAATAAACATATGATCATTATTTAAATTACAAAGTATCCATAAGGATATATCTCCATGAGTACAATAATGAAGTGGATACAAAAATCTGGTACAAAATGAAAGTCTTCAATCTTTCCATGAGCCATCACGAACATGAAGCAAGATGAACCAAAACCAAATGGGTGTGAATAGAACTCCACCCATCCATGTGGTACCATCAGGTCCACCCCACATGCTAGGAGGTATCAGTTAGACCCACAAGATAAATACTAGCAAACAAGGGTACCAACATGACTCACAAGAGAACTAACAAGACTGTACTCACAATAGGATCACAAGACTGCTGACACATGAGAGAATCACAAGGCTATAACCACAAGATACTCATAAACAAATCAACCACATTCCAGAGGCCCAATCAACCCATAAGAGGATAAAAGACATAAGTTACCACTAGGTATGTAATAGGGAAGAGTGTCATCACTAAGTTTTCATGAGTTTCCCCGGTAGGTCTTCACTAGGTCCCGACCCCCATCCTGGGTTACCCTAGTGACCTCTCCCGACCCCTAGCCCCTATACAAACACTAGTGGACCACACCAACCTTTCAAAGGGACAAGATTGGTGGACGCCATTCCAGGCCTTCTCTACTTACCCCAAACCTAAACAAGCATTTGTGGGTAAAAGAGGCAACAATTAATCTTTATTAATGTGAACTAACTACCCACCCAAGATTCATTAATTAGGTTTTCACTTGATTACAAAAATCTCATTGAATTACCCTGGTGACCACTTTGGGTTCTGGCCCCCAATGAGAGCCACTCGCCCTTGACTTGCATCTAGGAATTTAAAATACATCACAAGGTCTAAGACACCCAAAAAAACACCAAGAGTCTAGACCCCTCTACCATAGCAAGGTTGGTTGGCTTGCTATAACAAGATAACATACATGAAGTATCCAAAGTAGGCTAGGAAAATACCATACAACATCATAAACATACAGGACTTGAATAATTGTCTTCAAAAGAGAAGCATGACTATACAATAAAGAATCCATAAAATCCCTCCCTTAGCCTCTAGAAATCAAATACATAAAACCATACATCTAAGTATCCCCCGCAATGAAAGATAAGATCCAAAAGAAAATGAAAGGTCTCATGATGCCAAATACACACGAGTTCATTCAAATCTACCAAAGAGACCATAATAACACTCATACATCAAATAGTTCCAAATCAACATTGATTTCATTAATCCATTAGCTCAATTTACTGACATCATATTATTTCACAAACGTTGTAATCCTTTCCTACAAATTTTCTTTCATCATATTTGATCAATTACATATTAAATGAAGATTACCCAAGTTCATATGATAACATATGCATATAAATATTCCTAAACAGAACTTAACCACATAATTAACTAATGGTAAGAAATAGCATATGTATAAATCTAAACACATTTACTTTCTCAAGAATATATATAATTTCCAAATAAATCTATATTTAACAAAATACATGCATACGTATTTTGCAAACTATAACTCTATACTCAAATCTATTAATCTAAAAAATATATCTAATTTAATCTTTAATACCATCTTTATCAAAGCCTAGCTGTATTTATCTCATAATATAACTATTTTGCCTTTTTACTATCTTAACAAAATAAACTACATTTTCCAAATTAAAATATGTATATATCTCTTTAATCATTTAACCAACTTCAAAATACCTATATAAATGTATGTCTATTTTTATAAGAATGAATTGAATTAAATATATATATATATATATATATATATATATATATATATATATATATATATATATATATATAAATTCGATCCCGCATAAAAATCTAAAATAAATATTAATATCAACAAATTTTTAAATAGTAAAGCAATTTTTAATTTTTTTATTAATTTGATGCAGACGGAAAAGCTGAGAAATGTCGTGAGGGGGGCTATTACCATCGTGGACCCCCATGGTGGTGGTGGAGATCCCTCCACCATGGTCAAGCCCACGGTGGGTGGACTCCCTACCACCATGGGCACTGGACTCCCCACCATCGTGGGTAGCCCAGGGTGGGTGGGGTTTCCCACCACTATGGGTGCCCACGGTGGGTGGGGTTTTCCACCCTCATGAGTGCCACGACACCCCAAACAAAATACAGAGCACGAAGATTTTAAAATAAATGTGTAGAAAATATTTTTTGCAGGACAACTATTTAATCAAAAAATAATAATTCTTTAGTTCAAATTTGTGAATATATATATATCAAAATAAACAAACAAGGAATCACAGAAAAATAATCCAGGGAGAAGAAATTATAATCTTTTCAAATCCAAGAATCCACATGCACAAATACACCCTTCAAATTGTTCTTTCCCCAAAATTTTCTTTTAACGAAGATCATGCAAGAATTACAAAACAAGATCACAAATTGAATCTTTCCCAGAAATCAAAATAAACCTAGAGTTATCATTTGGAAATCAATACCCCAATGAAAAATAAAAAATTCCAAATTTCTTTCAAAAAATTTCAATGAAATGCTCAAGGGAAAAAGAGATCAAATTTCCTATCTCCAAACGCTATCCCAAAAATAACACAGAGATGAAACAAAATTCCCAAAATGAAATCCACAGCTTCACCAAATAAGGCCAACAAGAACTAGAAAGCTCCAAGAAAGAAACCTTCCAACTCTTTTCCTTGTATCCTCTTATGAATTTTTCCCCAATTTCCTCCTTTCAAACCATATTTTCCCAATTCTTTTCAAAACCCCATTTTCAAAATATTCATGCACACACAGTAAAACTTCACGGCAAGAGCCCCCCCATTTTCTTCAAAAAACAGATTATAATAATTTCCCCAAAATGTCACTCCCCAATGCATGTGAGAATTTTTTAATTAGTTTTGGTCATTAGTTACTTTTGTAACCCCCTCTCATGCAAATATAATTTGAAAATAATTAAATAGAAATTACTTTTTAATAGATTATTTTATGAGCACAAATAAAATACCAAATAAATATTTAACTCCCTTAAAATAATCATTTTCAAAATAGTTAAATAATTTAAACCTTCTAGTTCCACAAACTAAATTAATATATTGATGCAACAATTTTGTATTTTATTAGTTAATTAATTTTTAATATTTAATCACCTTTAAAATACTAATATTAATACTTCCTTGCTAATAAAACATTAAACTAAACACAAGGGTAAGGGACTGAGACTAACAACGCGAAATACCAACAAGGCCAACACTAACATGACCGACAACAATGAACAAGAGTACCTGACAGGGATCTCATTCTCGTAGGAACGATGGTATGACAAGGGTCTGACTGATAACTCCAATTTTGACTTTACCATTGGGTTAATGAGCACGCTCAGACCTGAAGATTCAGGTGGAGTCGATGCTCGGTACCTGCAGCTGCATCACCGAGAAAACATGCATATATTTCTCCAATATATCCAAGCACATCGGTGGAGGAGATTCATTACATTCCATGTCCCTCTGAATTGGGTGACAAAAGATCATCCCCTCACACCCCATATAGACTCAAACCCATACAAGAAAATGAATACAAGATATATACATAAAGTCGATAAGTCAGTCCAAGGTTAGTACTTAATCATATAATCTAATATCTAAGCATCCATAGAGATAAAATGCATAACCAACAACATGTCCTAGAATCACGATAAAAGTCATTACATTAGAGAGTATCACCCAGTCACATAAACAACAAGAGAAGTCAACAAAAGTCAAACTACATTAAACAGAGTCTGATCGAGGGAGGGGAGGGGCATTACATGTGGAATCTTAGGTACCAAGTGGGACAAATTAGGTGGAGACTCAATAATGGGTTCTATGAAACACTTTTCCAAATCTGGTTTGACTAATTCCTTTTTCGAAAATGACCTTTTTTTTTTTTCTGTTTTTGGTTTTTCTTGTTTTGAACTTCTTATTATGTCTTTCTTAACAAACCTTCCTTTATTATCTCTAGTATTATTCATGCATCTATATGATCTACAACAAAACAAACCAAAGTTAATTACCTAGGCAAGGTCAACAATTGCGTAGACTTTCGCCTTAGCTCACTGGTTCTAAATTAACTCACTACAATTTCAAGCCTTTGATACCTTTCCCCAGTAATGACACCAAAATGTTGGGACAAAACTATGATTAAATATTTGGAGATGATAACTAGTCTTGATGGATTTCTTCAGTTTGTTTCCTATGTCAATTCAAAAGTTTGTAAGCTTTAGAAAGGTGTTGGGGTTGTTTGCCTAAGGGGTGAAGATAACAAGTTAAGTGAAAATGCAATGCAACTAATTGTGCACCTTTAAGAGAGGAAACTAAATTAACTATTTTGGTTTCTATCTTATTATCACAATTGCACCAAAGTCTATGACATGAACTATCACATACCGGTAAGAATAACAATTCGATTACTGAAATTATATTTCAATCCCAAACATTAAGAAAACAATTGAATGAATTCAATTCCTTTACTGCAACAATCAATTAACACTATAAACAAATTTAATGAAGGAAAGTAAACTTAACTCTCAATCACAACCACACTGCTAAATTACATAATTTAAATCACACACAACTTGAACCAAAATAATTCAAACACACACCACACAACTAATATGAAAGTCACTAGGTAACCTTAGAGTGGGCCTTGCCTCTTTGGTTACTTGGAGATAAAATCCGCTCTAACCTACTTCATCCACTTCACGTATGCATACATAATAGCTTCTTAATTTAAGAGGTCTTAGTTGTTTTCTATTATCAAGATATAACCAGCAACATAACATATATCATGTCTTTGTACGTTCATATATTTATACCATGCATTATACTATAGTCAACATAAGTTTAAAATTAACATAGCCTATCATATTTAAACAGAATTGCTTAAAAATAGTTCCAAGGCCACATGCCATTGTTTCCAAAACAAATTAACAAACACCAAGGAATTTTTAACTTGATGACTCATCATCTAGTTAATCCATTGTTCCCTTGGTTCTCTTTCATCCACGCATGCAACATCCTCTAGCTTCCTTTTAGTTACTACCTGTAATTGATCACAAATCAATCAATATTCAGCAAATTTGAATATCATCTAATTGTTTTAATTTCCTTTTATATTTTTATTAAATATTCCTATTTATTTAACAAATAGTGACAGGAAGTCAAGAAAGATAAGGGTAAAGGATAAATGAAGGGTAAAAATAACAAAGGGTTTTCACACTCATCAATAACCAATCCAATGGTTTTCCTTGCTCTTGCACATCTGAGGTTTAAATTGTGAGACAAATTTTAAAATTGTGACAACCCAATGCAACACCAAGTGTCTCTATCAGGCCTCTTCTGGTTGGTGTGCACATGGATTGTTTTTATTGGATCACATTACATGAGCTTATCACATGTTCTCCAAGTCGAGCCTACCATCAAAATGTGACTAAGTGAAATCTTGACACATGTCTTTATGGGATTGATGGGTTATCTTATGCATAGTTTAGTTATTGCATTAATAACTTAAATCTTTTTTTCTAGTACAACAAGATGTGGCAATCGTCAAAATGCCCAACTAATGAAGATCACCATCACAAGTTCAAAGTTATGGATAACAAATAGTTGCAAGTTGGTGGTTCACATGTATGAGCCGCAATGACAGTTTCTTTTGATATCTATGGATCACCAACACAATTTTTCATTATTGCATTCATTTCAGATCCCTTAGGAGCTAACCAGAGTTGTGTTTGATGAATTTTTAGAATTCAAACAACTTATTCACAAATTAAAACAATTCAAACATTTGGATCTTGCGAATAAAAGAATGCTTGCAAAAAAAATTAAAACCTATCATGTGGATGTCATTGGGATGAAAGCTTTGATTTTAAAAAGTCTTACATCATGGACACTAAGAAAATTTATACGTGATCACAATTTCAAAAGGAGACATACACTAGTTAAGAACACACAATATGGAGGAACATAACAAAATGTATATAGGTCAACTGGCTTAGGATACATATTAGCTTATTAGAAATTCATAAATTTTAGGCTCAACTTAAATATAAAGTTGTGATAAGATAAAGTAAAGTGATATGACTAGCATTTGACAACTCAAACTGACACAACATAATAATTCAAATTAATGATGTCATTGTGCACCAAGAGAAACTATTTTTTTTTGTCCATGACAAATAATTTTTTATTAAAAATTCACATCTCTACATTTGAACTCAAACATATTTTGTTTAAGCTTGAAAAATTCTAACTCTTAATTCATTCAAAGCTACACATATGAATATGCATTAATGCCTCATTATTGTGACATGTACTTGAATATATTATTAAATGCACTAAATAACCTTGTGCTAGTACATAAAACATTTAAACCTCCAATATTTATTACTTAGAAAGCACTTGCCAATATATAATATATTTAAACAACCAATATATTATTATTTGAAAATTGTTTGCTTTCTTGAATAACATGAAGGCCCCTAAAATGACTCAAACCTCCTCAACCAATCAGAATGCATATAATCAAATTTTTAAACATTTTTCGTTAAAAAATTCATAAGTTAACATTTGAAAACATAAATATTTGCTTCATAATGAAAAATTATCACATTTTATTCATTAACAGATACACAAATTAATTGGATTATTAAATGATTTGGGATGCCACAAGAGAGACTAAAAATATTTCCTTATATTTTAATTTTGAAACACAATTTTTTTACCCTTATCCCCTATCCTCAATCTCCAATCACATAAAAACTTAAAATTTAATTTTCAAATATACTTACTTTTAAATTATATTATACATATTATATTTCATATACTAGATAAAATACAATTACTCTTTTTTTTCTTCTTTATCTTGAACAGTATCACCACTTTTAAGCTTGTAGTATCTAATAACTTTCCAATTTTCTAATGGCTTGCCTAATTACCTCTTTTTTTGTTAGAGTAAGAAAAACAAATACAAAATTAACATTTCCTCTTACAAACAAAACTTGCTTATAACATTGCTCTAGTCTTGAATTATATTTGATCTAAAATGATCGTTGTCTTTTTTTCTATTTAAAAGATCGTTATATATTTGAAAAGTAAAAATCTTCAAAAAATTTGTTATGAACAACATGTACTACTTAAACACACAAAATTTGATCTCTTAGAAAAAAATTGAATGAAGACTCAATTTCAACCACCACAGATTCCTCCTTTTCTTATCTAATCTAACAACAACGAATCTGTGATAGTTCATAGCATGTTGTTGGCAATATATTACATATATGTATTCTTTTCCTCAATTCACACAAAGTAGGTAAGGGTTCTTCTTCGCCAATCTACTTCATAATTTTTTTAAATTAAGAATGGATACCCACTTGGATATTACGATATTTAATTTTTTAATGTTAAATTTTAATTTATTGGTAGCCAAATGCAGTGAACATACTTGAATCTCAATATATGCCCTTGTTTTGTCTAGTTGGGTATCCAATTCAAGAACCTTCATTGTGTTCAAAAGTAGAGTCATAGCTTACCAAACCTTTTTCTTTTTAGGTAATTGCGTAATATATGAATTGAATCATCATCAAAGTCTTCTTAAGTCTACTATTTGAAAGAAGGTTCACAGTGATGAACCCTAATTGATACTCTTTTATTTGATGGAATTGTAGCACATATAAAATTACAATCATATAAAATTATTCAAGGCGTCTATTTCAAGTTAACCATAAGTAATCAAGCATTTATAATGCTTGTTCATATAAAATTATTCAAGGCATCTATTTCAAGTTAACCATATGTAATCAAGCATTCATAACACTTGCTCATATTAAGAGTTATCAATATAGTACACTTGGAAAGGTGCAGGACAAGCAACACTAACACTTCCATTGCAAATCAATATATTATAACACCACACACATAAGGCTCATGCGTGAATGGGAAAATACATATATATATGCTTACTAATCGTCATAATAACATCACAAGAGGTCAAAACTCAATGCATAACAAATCCACAACTCAAAGGGCAACCTCTAGGTATCCAAGTCAAGAATTCAGTCCCAGATTGACCTCAATTCAAAAGTATAAATGCAAATTCACTTTGGAATCTCATGGGAGGATATCTTGACATAAAAATTAATCATATCACAAGCCAATTGAACCAAAACACCAAGGCCAGAAGGCTGAACAACTAATCAAACCCCCAAAGAAGGTTAAAACCCAAAAATCAGTTTAGAGCAACCAATTGCAAAATTCTGCGAACAAATGAAAAATCTAATTGGCAATTGCAAAAAGAAATCAGCAAGTATAAAATTCTACATGAAATTTGAAATTATACATGCAAATGTGGAAATCTAGAAGCAATTGCGAGATTCTGCTCTAGGAAGCTCCTATGGCATCAAGTTCGACCAAAATAAAGTATGGGAGGCCAAAATCAGGGACTAACCCATTTGATAACTACCTCATCACACTTAAAAAATGCAATTAAAATTCCCATACAAGATTACCATGAAAATTGGGCATCGTTTTCCCAACAACACCCCATTTTTACATTGATTTCCCAAATCCACACTCAGAACAACCAATCAATCCATGAAACAATTAAAGGGATTGGAATTCATTACTCAAAAAGGTTTCAAATCCACATTACAAAACATTTCAATCATTCAAAGAGATAAAATTGAAATACAAGAAGAATGTTGAAGTCTTCTGCCTCAATTTGGAGAGAAACTTCATCCACAAACTACAATCCAAACTCTCCACCAATGGCCTCAAGATTCAAACAATAACATAGCCTCCTCAATCTAGATATATCCACACCATACCCACAAAATTCTACCCTAAGAAACTCAAGGTCTCCACCCTTATTAAATTGCCATGAAGAGGATCATTTTTAGAGAAGGCATAAAAAATACACACTGTGTTCAAATTGAACTCAATAACATAATATAACTCACTTTTGGGAACTTGAGAATACAATAATAATAAAACTCAAATTAAAATCCAATTATCAAATAAACTCCCTAAAGACCCCCATAAATAATCATTCTCATTCCATCCCATGTATATAAGGCATATTCCACATATAAATATATAATTACTATTAGCATATGTAGTAAGATGATGACGTATCTAAATTGATTGATTATGTACAAATAGACATTGCAGGTTGACTCAACATGACGAATAGTTATCTGTAAGCTACCAACTCTCAAAACCATACAATAGTTAAAATAATCAAACCAAAGGAATGTCCCTAATCAAGGGGCATGGGTTTCGACTCAAAATATTTGGCCAGTGTGCTATCTCCTGTTAACCATTGTTGAGGAGTCCAAACAAAGATTGATTACCACAAAATAATTTGTAGCCAAACTGCAAGAGACCCAATCGACATGCATACATCCAAATCCACATAAATAAGTATGCAATATAGAAAGCAGACATGAGAGGCATTACATTTTTTCTTGTTCTAGTATTTCCTCAATTATTTCAATTTAACTAGGTCTTTTTGTTGGACCAAAGAGGCCAAACTCTTCAATATCCTCACTTTTTCCTCTAAAAATTAAGCCACATCATTATTTTGTTGTTGTATAATATATCATTTTTCATTTTTTATAATTTTATCATGTTGTTGCTTTCTAGGCCAAAATTAATCATGTTCTTCTTCTTTTAATCCAAACTCTTCACTAGCTTCTTTAATTTCTTTTTGCTTATTTCTATCAGATCAATCCCTTGCCACATTAGGATTGTAGCTTTACTCTTCTCAATATTGGAATTCTTCTTTGTGTTCTACATCTATTATTCCTCTCTGGGATACTTCTCATTTGATGTATCAAATAGCCATTGATCTATTCATTGACATCCTTCCACCCCTTGTAGTGAAACTCTTCTTATAACCCTTGATGGACTCTACGTCCTTGCAAGTCATCACCCCTTGATTGTATAGTGCAAAATTATAAAATTATTATTGTGGTTTGTCACATTTGAATATATCATGTGTATCATCTCCATGAAAAGACATAATTCTTTTTATTTTTTGATCAACATTCAGTGGCAAATTTGTTACTTTCCCACAATTATAATATACCGCATCATTGTTCTAGCAGTTGTTTCTACCACATCCTCTTCCCCCTTGGTAGTTATACTATCTATTGTCTTCTATGTAGTTCTACGGAGGATTATTATATAATGCATAGATAGTTTTGTCATTCCTCTATGGTGGCTTCCTATATCCAACATCATTGGCATATAGTGGGCACTCCACAAGGCCTTTAACATAAACCATGTTTCTATGTAATTTTGTATCATAGTTAAGATCTAGTAGGCATATAGGATCAAGATGATTTGTTGTCTTTTAGACTTGTAACTGAAATGCTTGATAAGGTGTTTGTGCCATTCACAACAAGTTCCATAGTATAGTGAATTCAATTTCATTGATACTATTTTGATTTCTACTTGTAAATTAAATGTCGTTATTTCTCCTTGGGCCTTAGGAAGATCATTCTAGACATGTTCTTCTCTTGAACAATATGAACACCATATCTCTTTGGATTTCTTCACTTCTCCTCTAGCCAAAATACCATTCTATAATCTTAATTATTCTATTACTATGTGCAACTTTTCATGCCTGATGCACACCAAGTTTGATTATTCTATATGGTAGGCCATTATAACAAAATCCATATAAGTATACAAAATTCTTTCATCTAATGCCACCCTGATGTCTTTGTGCAATACAAAGATAAGTCATTCAATCTTTAGTCACTTCTAGCAAGTCTCTTCCTTAAATTTCTTATCATAAGCTTAGATAGAGTCCTCTTCTTTTTGACTTAGGTTCCTCATTTAACTTATACTCTCTGTAGGGATATCTGAAGTATCAAAATTTTCTAGAAATTCCTTCTTAACTTCTTCCCAACTTTTATCATGCTTTGGGTGTGATTTTTTATACTAATCCAATACATCTTTATGCAAATAAGATATGTAAAGTCTAGTAACTTCACCTTATCATCTTCATTGTCTTGTCTTTCCCAAAGTGATTCTAATAGGAAAATATGCTCCATGTCCTCTATTATATCTTTGCCAAATACTAGTAGCTTGGTAGTAGACTCCATTTTTGTTTGTTTCTTCTCTATTTTTGGTCTATAGATTGATGGATTGTTTGCTTTTTTTTTCTTTACACTTTTTATTATGTGGGCTTATTCTCTCTGCCCTTATCTCTCGCTAACTTAATTTCAAAGTGCTATTTTCTCAAATATCTTCATAATGTTCTTTTTTGTCTTCTCTCTCTTTTGTCTCTTCTTTTTGTGGTATCTCTTCAACTAAAATTCTCCTACTCTTATGTGGCTTGGGGAATGGGTTATGGTTTGGGGGTTGTAACTCTTCATAACATATCTTCATTTCTTATTAGTTAATTATATTTCATTAGTTGGTGAACATAATTCTTCTCCCAGATTATACCTAATCTTCTTTCCTTTTTCTTTTTCTTTTTTTCTTTTTCAATCTATTTACGCTTCTATTAACTAATTCCTCCAAATAATATTCTTGAATTGACATAAACTTTTCTAGATTTTTGAGAAATTTGTGAAATCTATCATCCAACCTAACTGTTAGGTTTGATTAACTCGATTTGATTTTTGGATTTTGGGAGAGCGGAACCTCTATGTTATCCTACTCTCCTAACAAAAACTTTCTTGATCTTCCATAGTCATCAATGTTCTTCTCCAAATTGGTTAACAATTGTCTTACATTTTCCCACCTTGAACTTGATTTTTCCAGGGTCTTTCAGTCTTATTTTATGTTTTCTTGGTTCTTTCTCTTTAGTAGCACCCACCTTGGCATTCTCAGCAATGTCCTCATTGGTGCACTCAATCCTTATCTTTTCTGCAATTTCTATTCTTCTACGATGTCTTTCCTCTCTCTTAAAAAAAAAAAAATTCTCCTTACTTGTCCATTTGGGCTTGTCATGTTCACTTTCTTTGTTAATACAATTTGTTGTCTAATTTATCTTGAATTCTTCTTATCTACTTTGGTGACAAGTGTGTTTGACTCAAGATTACATTACTCCTTTATCTTTCCCCATGGTATTTATTTGGTATCTTTTCTACTAATCACATCTCTTCAAGGATTCCTTTTAGAATTCCTCCCCTTTCCATTTTACATCCCCTTAGTTCCTAACCCACTCTTATGAGGAAAATTCCAAGAGGATAGTTCCACAAATTATCATAGCACTCTCATCCTTCTTCTTTTGTATTTGGTTTAAAATTTGAATATATCCTTGTCATTCTTTATACAACCTAATCAGGGTCTTAAAAAAGGAATCAATGTTAGCAAGATAAATGGGGAACACTAACCAAAGTTTTGAGCCCCAAGTACTTTTTGTTTGTTGTATTTATATCTCAGACCTAGTTATATAAAGGGAGAAAGGAGTTAAGCCAAACAAAATAATAACTAGTTAACTTAACATAAAAGAATATAACTTAACACATCATATATAGAATTTTGGTATATTTGTATTGTCAAGATCAATCAAATACATTTAATTCATACTTATATCTCCTTTTACATCATATACATTCATATTCATTTATATATCTTCCTTATTCCATTCTTACATATATCCTCTCATGTATACTCATACTTTGTTACATATTTTTTTTTTTATACATATATTTAGTGGATGGGATGACTAATTATTCTATCTCTATCCTATTTAATACCATTCAAGTGTCAATCTTTGCGAGCTTCTTGTAGTAGGATGTAGTAGATTTTTCTCAACCGTGTATACTCTACTTTCCTGCCAATAGGCAAGCCCAAGTATTTTTTGGTGTTTGATTTGATGGAGAAATCCCACCCATCCTCCAACTAGGATCCATGTGGAGAATTTTTATTGCATTGCACGACATTTTATTATCGTGCCTTTATATAGTGGGACTTGGCTCTAAATTGTGAGCATGAAAGATGTTGACACATTACAACCAATCAATAGTTTGCCTTTCTCTTACACATTAGATGTTTAGATTGTGGGACCAATTTTAAAATTTTGATGGCCCAATGCAACACCAAATGTCTCATTTAGGCCTCTTTCTAGTTGGTGTGCACAAGAATTATTTTTATTGGATCACATTGTATAAGCTTATCCATAATAGATATTTTTTGTTAAAAATGTACATATCTACATTTGAAATTAAACATATTTTTGTTTAACCTTGAAAATTCTACCTCCTAATTCATTCAAAGGTATACATATGAATTTGCATTTTTAACAATATGCATCAATGCCTCATTATTATGTCATGTACTTAAATATATTATTACATGCACTAAATAACCTTGTCCCAGAACATAAAACATTTAAACCTCCAATATTTATTACTTGATAAACACTCGTCAATGTATCTAGGGGTAAAATAAGTGTAAATTGCATAATCAGATATCAAAGAGCGAATCACAACTCTAATCTAATTAATATTACTCCTAAATTACAATGGAATGATGCAAAATCAATTGAAATGAAAGAAATATCTATCTAAAACTCCCTCAATTGACATAGCAAGGCTTCCATTGCTCTTCTCCATTATTGTTGATGTAGGTGACTCTCGGGTATTGTACTGATTTCCTGCATAAGATGGACAATAGCTTTGAAGACTGTGATTCTAGCTTGAATTGAGAAAATGGGTTGAATTTATAGATTTTCAATACAAAGGGGGTGAGAAATAGAACTCAAGTGTTGATTGATAGATAATTGATTTAGATTGTTCAGTTAACAGAGTTGATTGATTTGTTAACTCAATAGATTGGAGGGTGAACTAAATAGATTGGCTAGTGAACTCAATTGATTGATCAATAGACTGAATTGACTAGCTAGTTGACTAGATTAGTTGGATTAGTCAAAAAAAGGGGATTGAGAGTTAAAAAGGATGATTGATGAGTTAACTGAGTTAATTGATTAGACAACTGATTTGATCAATCAGTTCTGATATTAGTATGTGTTGTAGGACTTTGAAATTGAATTTTATTCTCATTTTCAATTTGGATTTGAATTTGGACTTTCGAATGCTGAAATGCACATGAAATTAATTGAAATACAAATTTGGTGAAGTGTGAATTTGGAGGAAATGAAATTAATTGGAATTGGAATTTGGGAGAAATGAAATGAAATTAGATGGAATTAATTGGAATTATAATTTGGGGAATTGGAGGAATTTAATTAATTAATTTAAATATAAGAAATTAAATTAATTAAATAATGAAGATTATTTAACTAAGGAAAAGGTCACAATTAATTAAATAATTGATATTTAATTAATAATTGAGATAGGGTTAATTAATTAGAATGATGTAGAAGTTGAAATTGGACAATTAATAATGATTTGAATTGATTAGAAGAATAAGTTAGTTTAATTAAATAATTAAATAATTACTTAATTAAATAGAATAATTAGTGTAATATCGATGAGACATTTTTAGGTGTCTACATTTGCCCCTCTTTGACACAATGTCGAAACAACGTTGTTTCAAAGAAAACAAAAATTTCTGCCCCAATATGCCCCAGTGACACTTAGGGTATAAATATGCCCCCTCAGAAAAAGTGGTCGAAAAATTATGGAATGAAGACCATTTTTTCAAAAATGTGCTAGATAGTGATAATGTGCAGTTCGGTAAGGTTTCGATCTTGTTTGGTATGTCTACAACTATGCTAAAGTTGGAGGGGTCCACAACCGTTAGGGTGGCAAAAAACCCTAATTGTGAGCTATAAATTGAAAATTGGTATTGATTTGTGCTCATTTGCACTGACTTGCTTTGTAAGAATTCCTTAGAGATTATAGTGCTTTTGGCATCCTTAGAGCGAAATGGCGGGTCACAGAGCGAGGCTACATTTTTCTGAGCAAGTGCAGTCGTATCAGAGACCTCCCGACACTGGTGGCATGGTGAGTATTCAAAATTTATGCCCTTTTTGGTTTGTTTTTTTTCTAAATTTTTACATTGTTCTTTGATAGGTCAATTTTCATGCATTCCGCAACTGACTGTCGAATTTTTTGCATTTGATATAAAAAATTCGCATTTGCTTTTTATGATTCACAATTGATTTTTAATTGTGCATTTGAAGTTCCTAATTTGCACTTGTTTGAATCAATTCAAAAAAGAAAGTTTTGATTCGCAGTTGCCTAAATCATTTCGCATTTGAAAGTTTTGATTTGCAATTGCTTTAATCATTTCGCATTTGGTTTTAGTATTTCTTAATTGATGATGGTAGGCATTTATTTATGCGTCTTAATAATGCGAAGATTTAACTAGTTCATTTTTTTCTATTTTCCAAATGCAGGAGCATTGTCCAGTATTGCTTGCTAGACAAGCAAGGCCAGATGGTCTTGATCAGCATCATGAGTTGGACATAGAGGATATTTCTTTGTTGCGACAGGTTGGATTGTATCACATAGAACATTTTCCTGAGGTTATGGCCAATAGGGCCATTAATACTGCTTTGATTGAGCGGTGGCATTCAGAGTCATGTTCTTTTCATCTGTCGACAGGTGAGGTGCCCATCACACTTGAGGATGTGTGGCGTATCTTACACATTTTGATATTTGGTACACGAGTTACTTTTGATCTTCGTGATGTTGTATCTTCTTTGTGTGCACCGTTTGAGTGTTCGGAGGAGGATCTCCATATTTGTGGTCATTATGAGATTCATTGGGATGATTTTGATTATGATGATCTCACCATTGTTCTTGCTTGCATTGTTGTTGGATTATTGATCCCTGATAGACATACCCATGGTTTCCCTATTAGATGGGGACGAGTCATGCATGATATGATTATCGATAGATGGGTGTTTGCTTGGGGTCCCTGTCTTCTTGCCACTCTATATCATCAGATGAATGGGATTGTTTATTTGCGGCAGAAATTAGTTGGATGTGGCATTACTTTGCTCCAAATGTGAGCTTGGGAGCACATGGCTATATTTCGTCTTGCGTTACATGTTGATTTAGAGCCAAAGCAGCCATATTCTTATAGGTGCATTGTTCATGTGAGACATAGGGCGTCGGGTAATATCTTGTATTGGCATCATCAGATTGATATCTTACAGTATTTCTCATGGAGACCTTATCTCACTTGCCCCAGTTGGGCTGATGATGCCCAACATATTCTTTTTTGTCAATAGAAGAGATATCTTATTGGTCATGATGTGGGTGTTCATAGGGTTATTGATATGCAACTTCATGGTCGTGTACTCCGATAGTTCAGGGAGATACGGGGTATTCCGGATGTGAAAGCTTATTTTTCTCACACTAATCGAGAGGTTGGTGATTGGGGTGCTTGCGTGTAGGGCATCATGTTGATATTGTTGAGTTTGATGCTCTTTCTCATGTTCAGTGGGGATGGAGGGTTGGTGTAGCGGATCCGGGGACCACAACATAGTATAGTGTATGGTGGATACAACACAAGCCCATACCTTTGATAGATCCGACAATTCTGATTATTTCTCAGCAGATTAGACATGGTAGGGGTCCCAGGAGGAGAGGGAGAGATGGAGGGAAAGATGGGGGAAGAGATGGGAGGAGAGATGGAGGTCAGATAGATCTGATAGCAGTGGTTGTAGAGCGGGTAGAGAGTGCTATGAGCAGTTCTGATGGGAGTGATAGTGAGGGCGATGAGTTAGCATCAAGCTCATCAAGTAGCGATGGGGATGAGGGTGGGGAGAGTGGACATGATGTTGACATGCCCCAGGATACGAAGTCAGGAGGTGTGGAGAGAGGAGATAAGGAGGGATTGAGAGATTGGGTTAGGATTTTAGAGGACTTGGTCACTATTTTACAGTAGCGGCGGATGAAGGATAGAGATCAGTATCGACAGGTGATGGAGGAGTTGACTATAGAGAGGGATCAGATAGTTGATGAGAGAGATCAACTACAAAGGGAGAGGGATGAGGTAGTTAGGAGAGCTCAGATCACCATGGATGCATACGATCAGTTATTTGGGCTGGTGACAGAGGCACAGAGCCAGGTAGATAGATATTTTGCTGCTACACAAGAGGATATTTACTATAGGAAGGCTTATGAGAGAGCCATTCCTGAGGGTCAGAGGGAGCCTAGTTTTAGTACTTTCATGGGGAGGATATTGAGTCAGTCTACCTCTCGACAGACTAGCAGTGGAGGAGTGATGGGTCCACCTAGAGCATTGACGAGACAGACTAGAGTTAGGGGAGATGCACCTACTGATAGAGGCAACATAGGTTGAGAGTTTTGTTATAGATGTTGTATCATAGATACAATATATTTTCACAAATTTTTATTAGATATATGATATGCAGTCTTGATGAGCTATTTGATGATGGACTTCATGGTCTAATGTTTCTTTGTTGTTTTTATTCTTATGCTTACTTGGTAATGCAGTGATGTTTCTTTATTTTGTGATCTATGAATGTATATGTGAATATTGATGAAATTCTTGTGATAATGCAATGGACTAATGCAACATTATGTGAAATGATTTATATGAAAATGCGATTTGAATTTTTTTGTTGTGTCAAAATAGGTGTTGAAAATTGTGAATTTGGAAGAATTGTTGGTTGTTAGATGGAGAATAAATTAGAAGGAATGATATGAAATGATAAATCAATCAAATCAACCTTTACTTATTCCAGAAGTAGATATGATAGAAACGATTTGATACAATTTTGATGAGAAAGTCTTCATTGTTTTATTCGTAGTGCAATACATTATCATCATTGAGCCTTATTATATAACAATGGAGCTTATTACACCAAGGTATGAGGAACCAAGATGTATAGATATCCCATTGCAAAGAAACAAACACGTAGAAGACAAGGAATGAACCCTCCATTCTGAGAATTACGCTAGGGTTGAGGTATGTGTGGAATCCATAAGCTGAATGCTCCTATCACAAACACCCACTAGAGCAATTACCCCAGAACTTCATTGGTTCAAACCACAAACAGTAAAAAAAGGATCATGCCCATCACGGCTCCTCTAGTCACTTTTTGGATATCCTTGAGTAGCTAAAAGAAATGATCTTTGCCAATTTGACAAAAAGAGTCAACCAAAATAGACAAAACTCAGCAGTTGGACTGACTGTGTCTTTGCTTTGATATGTTTGATGTGATTTCGATAATGTCTGGTTTCAAAAGTTTTGGACCCTGTTTAAGATTGACTTGTTTGGTTTCGAGTGTACCGATTCTATTTAAGACAAGATGTTGGTCACGTTGATAGTTTAATAGTGATTCGATAGATTAGACAATTGATCAATTGATTGCACACGTTTTGACAAGATAGTTATATCCTTTGTTTAACTTCAGTCAAAGTGTTTGTTGTCTGATAGGGTGTTGGATTCTTGTGAGACAATTTATTGCAAGTTTTTTAATTGATATTTGTATGTTTTTGGATTTTGTGGATTGATATTTGAATGTTTTTGGATTGATTTTTTTTAGGACTTTAATCTGAATGTTTAGGATTTTTTCAGGAATTTTTATGATTGTTTATGATTTTTTTAGTTATGCCCCAAGGTATGCAACCCTATATGATGATATGCAACATGTATGTGGAGACAATGAATTTTGACATGAGGTATACTAATGTAGTATGCAAGATGAAGATGCAGTTCCTATTTGAACAAGGATGATTGTGTGTTTCCTTCATTTCGACATGTACTGATTGAATTGAAGATGTGAAACATTTCGGGGATAGGAGTTCAATCCATTCTCAAAAAATCTTAGTCCATCCAACCTAACATACTATGTAACCAATATTTATGAATGGAGGCGCATAAAAATTCTCCATCAATTCTTGAAACTTTGATCTTCTTTTGCCCATGTGTGTGCATTTGGATTCATTCTGACTCTTATAATCATCAAAGACCCTTGGAATCCTATGTGGCTATCTATGTGAGTTATTCTAACTTCAAAAGCATCCTTGATAGAGCCTCACTGCCAGCAAGATTTTAGGGCTCCAACGAGGTTATGTATTGTAATCTCTTAAATATTGCTCCATTGCTAGTAGGTGTCCATAGCCCTGATGGAGTTACTTGCATGTTCCCATAGTCAAGCTTTATTGCACATTTTTTCATGATATTTTGATATTTATTTTGGCATAGCATTTCTTTTTTCTTTTTTCTTGCCTTGACTTGTAAGTAATGAAACCTACATAGGTATGACAATTACAGCGGGGTTGAAGTAGAATTTGAATTTTTTACTAGCCACATGACCAACTAGGTGTCTATAATGACTTAGAGCAATTGATTAATGTGTGAGATATAGCAATTGATAGATTTTGGGTAATCAAGGTTGAATAGTGAAACCTCTACTCAATCATATATAAAACTCAATGACAAGGTTACGTTGGGGATGAATGACTAAAGGCCTCCTAAGAACTTCATGAACAAGTATCTAAGAAATGAGACAACCTTCGTTCCTTTCAGTGTAGATAGGTGAATAATTCATACAATCATCCTTTGTTTATGGATGCAATTTAATAAGAAAGCAATAATGGTATACAGATATATGTTGTGCAATGGTGATATGCAAGCGACTATGATACACTCTGAAATAGAGATATGCAATGCAATGCAATACAGAAATATTCAAATGCAGTACTGAAATTTGAAATGATCCCACCCTTAGATGTAATATCTTTTTAGGTGCATGTTGTTAATAGGATCAGGGAGTGGATCTCCCTCCATTATTTGAAAATGATAAGCGTTGTTTCCGATTACTTTGGTTAAGACAAAAGGACCTAACCAGTTAGGCTCAAATTTTCCTAGTTTTTTTGTGTTCAGTGAGGTTCCTTTGATTTTCTTTAAGAACGATGTCTCCTATTTCGAAGCAATGTGGGTTGACTCTTGTATACACCTAAAAATGGTCTGAAGATAATTAATTAAATAAGAAATTATTTAATTAATCCCCCTTCCCAATTTAATTGAATTCATTATCAATTTGATTAAATTCCCCATTCACCTGCTTATTAATAAATCTAAGGATTTGTTTAATGAGTTCATTTCAATAGTCCCCTTTGATTAATTAATCTCCTCTCCCCATTGAATTCATTTCTTCTAATCCCCTAATTAATTAAAACAAATCAATTTATGAGTTTTTTGAGAGTTAATTAGCCTTTTCTTATTATTTAAATTTTTAAATTCAAATTCCCCACATGGCTTCTAACTTATAACCACCTAACCTGATTCTGTATACTTCATCTCTCATATCCTCTGGGACTTCTACTTCATGTGGTATTATAGCTGATATAACTAGAACTTGATTACCATATGTTTCCTCTCTCTGGGTGGGCAATTCTTTTTGTTCACCATCACACTCTTCCTGAGTTTGTTGAATATTAATTTCTTATGTTGTTAAAGGTAGTACCTTTTTCTTCCACTTACGTTGATGGTGGGATGTGTGCTTCTGATCTGATTGCTTTCTTGGATCATACCCTAGTCCAGCTTTATCATTGGCAGACTTAGTTTGTAACTGAATAGGTTCAACAATACCTTTTTGATGTTTGCCTAGAGGACCAGTACCTGAATACCCCATGCATTGAAGCATCTTATAGCCTGGACCATATTGTGTGGGGGAAATCTCACAATGTCGTATTTCTTTATTTGCATTGTCTTCTTTGAAAAGTGACTTGAGAACATCATCTTCTTCTATTTCGCCTGCAAGAGAAGTAGAGGACTGTATAAAGAGACCATCATGCATGACTTTTGGAGTTGAATTTTGTGGCTTCACAGCCTCTGATGGTTGTCCCGACTATCTTGGTGATGGAGGAAGAGACATTAGTGAGAGTATAGGCTCTATTTTGTAGCCATCTATGCCAGTGTTTGTGATTTTCATTTTTTTTTGTAAATCTTTCAGCAAAGATTCTGAACTTTTAGTTGTGGAGGCCGCTCTATTATGAGGAACAAAAGTATCAGCACTATGCGTTAATGCATTGCAGGTATAACTTGTATCGGTAGGAATACTAACTTCAACTCCATTATAAGGAAACTTCAGGCATTGATGATACGTAGATGGTATTGCTTTCATTTCATGAATCCATGGCCTGCCTAGTAAGATGTTGTATGAAAGATGAAGATCCAGGAATTGAAAAATGACATCTCTTTCTACAGGTCCTACTCTGATCGGTAATCGCACCAAACCCTTGGAGGTTCTTTCTTCTTCATCATAAGCCTTGATTGTTATTTTCTTTGTTGGATCAATAACATTTGCAGAAAATCCCAGCTATGTCAGTAGATTGTATGTACAGATATTCAACCTAGCGCCTCCATCTATCAAAACACGTTTAAATCGGTGTTTATGGATCATGACTTCAATGTGTAATGGCTCATTATGTGGGTGACTCAGTGAGTTATCATCTTCTTCAGAGAAAGTGAGAAAATGAGGTGACCCACCATAGATTGATACCGATCTACGTCTAAATCTTTAGGGGCACTGGTGGTAAGTAAAGCCTTGTCCAGGGCCTAAGCAGTTCCAAAATGGAGATTTGAGCATTGGTTCTCTTTAATTGTTTGACAATACTATAACCAGGAGAAGATGATGAAGCCATTTGTTTTGATTTGGCCATGATTGTGTCTGTTTGTCTATTTGGTAGATTTGATGTTGTTTGATCGAAAGTTGGGGAACTAGGTCCTAGGAGAGTGATCTTCCTTTGAGCACGAGTCATAGAATTAGCAGCTTCTGCTTGACTTTGGTGATCCGGGACAATGATCACATTGCAATATTCAGGTTGAGCATATTCAATCATGTTGATCACATTATTGGTGTTAGTGTAGGTATAATTGACTCTAGCTCCTCCCTTGTATTTTGAGGAATCTCCTTGTTCATAAGTCAGTAAGGGATCCTTAAAGTCCTTATGATCAGCATTAGTCACATGGTTTCCAACAAAGATCTTGCCCGCGTCAATGAGATCCTGGATTTCATGTCGGAGTTTCATGCAGTTGTTTATGTTATGTCCCTTGTTCTGATGATATTTACAGTATTTGTTTTCTCTCCACCATTTGGGTCTAATTTCTGGGTCATATGGTCTAGAATTGTCTGGCAATGCTATCAGATTATTTGCCAATAAGGTTTTAAAAGTGGATTCATATGATTCATCTAGAGGAGTAAAATCACGCTTAGGTTTTGAGATTGAAGGCTTTTCTTTAAACCATTCTCTTGTTTTCTTTGGAGGATTTTATGTCGTCGTTTCAGCTGCCTTGAGCGCTTGTGTGCCACTGGCCAAGTTATATATTGTGGATTTTGTTTTTGTTTTGACAATATCCACTACTCCATCACTAACAACATTTCTATTGTTATCTTTGTCGTATTTCCAATACTTTCTCTTTTCTTTAGAGCTAGAACCTTGCGATGTTTCTTTCCAAAGTGATATATCTCCCTTTTTTATAAGCACATCTTCCATTCTGAGGGCGTTATCTACCATTTTGTTGAATGAAGGGTGTACTTGCATCTGGACACTATACTTTAATTCAGGAATTAGGTTGTTGACAAAGATATCCATTTTCTCAAGATCTGGGATAGTCCGTGAATATCTAAAAAATATCTTTCTCCATTGTTGGAGAAAAGTGAGAAAGGGTTCTCCTGTCTTTTGTCTGGTATTGCAAAGTTCTATCATGGTGACTGGGTGACGAATGTTGTATGAGTATTATTGTAAAAATAGTTGGATTATTTCTTCAAACATTTTTATTCCTTTGGATAGACTTGAGAACCATTCCATTGCTTGACCCCCTAAACTCCTTGGGAAAAGGCACATGAGGTACGTTTGATCGTGCATGAACTCCATACAGGCGGCACAAAACTCTCTAACATGATCTTGAGGATCTGAGGTACCATCATATTTGTCAAATTTTGGGATCTCAACTTGTGAAGGAAATGGAGACATGTAAAGGTTTTTGTCAAATGGGAATGGGCATATTGTGTCCAAAGAATATTGTTTTGGCGTTTTATCTTTGTTTTGTAGTTTTGTGACCACGGTTTGTAATGTTTGCATTTGTTTACTTATTTTTCCCCATGGCGTCTCTTCTTATTTAGCGACAAGGGCCTCCACATTATAACCAGTAGGGAGTTTAGTGCCTTGCCTTGCTAATTCTAGGAAATAGTCTTCTTTTTCCCTAGCCATGATGACCTTCATCATTTTTCAGAATTCTTTATCATTCTGACATCTATGTACTTCAGCTTCGGGAGGTTCAAGAAGCTCAAATTCAGTTGATGAGGAATCGCTGTCAGTGGCATGATTGCTAAAGTCATCATGAGTTTCTTGTTTACTAGCTTCTCTTTCTTGTCTTTCCCCAGACATGGTGGGAGATAAGGGCTGACCAAAGATTGGTAGATCGTAAACTGGTATCTGTGACGAGGACGGTTTATTGTAAAAAGGGTTTTCCACAAAGAATGGGTTGTCTTTTCACAAAAAGGGCGTTTCTTTTTTTTGTCTCGTTTGCTACGAGAATTCCTAGTTTGAACAGGCATTTTGTAACCGACAGGACCGAGAGCCAAATGTTTTGCAGAAGTCAAGATCAAATTGTAGCTAGTAGTTCGTTTAACGTAGTGATTAAGAGAAGTAACTAAGATCTGGTCTGGTTTTAAGAATGATCTATCCTATGTAAGACGTTATCTAAGTTGACCTAGGTTTGATAAGATATTTGTTTGAACTAGCTTAAAGATGATCGACAAAATCATGCAATGCAATGGCAGAGGTACACTATCAAGGTTGTTTATGCTCCAGAGGATGATAACCAGTTTTAGGCTTGTTGTAAACTGTTTTAGATAGATTTAACTGTTCTGGACTGGCAAAATCAGAGACCCATATGACAAAATTTCTGAGACCGTACGACAATATAACAGTTTAAGGACGACAACAATTCTGTTTCGTACGAGTTGCTACCTAGTACCATACGACAAATGGGTAGGTCCCGAACGACAGGAGATTCAATGCAGTTTTGTTTCGTATGACACATGATTTAGCTTAAACGACAGATTGTTGGGTCTCGTACGATAGAGGATTTAGCTCGGACGACAATTTAGAATACTCGTACGACATAGAATATGGTGCAGGACAACAAATGACCAGGCTCGTACAACTGTTAATAGGACAGAGACAAGAACTCTGAGTTTTTCGATTGTTGAGTATGACAACTGAGTATGACCAATTCTGAGGTGGACTGATTTCTGACCAGGATAGACTAGCTTTAACATAGACAGAGTTTATCATTGAGTCGTTGATTCGTTTTCTCTAGTTTTAGTATTTCAGTTTTAGTTTCAGGGATGAAAACACAGAAAACACGCAGTATGAATAGTAACTCCAATCACAGCATGCAAACCCTATGGAAGTTGGCTTAGAGAAGAAAACCTTTTCTTGCTGACTTAGGTACACACCCAATAGCTAATCAGAATATGGCCGCTGAGTCTCACGCAATGGATTCTCAAAGTCGTATTAGTCGACTCCAAACGCTAATGGGGGCACGATATGGCAAGTGTCTTGGGAGAGTTACTATCTCTCTTGCACAAATATTATCAACCTTTCAGAGGTAAATCGGGTAGCTTCTACTTTTAATTGGATCTAGTAAGGGTTCTGTTCGGCGCGTCGAGGTATAAACTCAATTAAGAGGTCTCCCAGCCTTGAGAACCAAGGTTCAATATACTCAAAGGTAATGAGGAGAGCTATTCCCAAGCACTGCCATTGACTTGATTTTCATCAAATCACGTTTATTTTATAGTGGGTTGGATTACTTGGCATTTATTCATTCCCACTTATGTCGTTCCCCTCACACTAGTCGTAACGGCTTTAAGAGTTTTTCAACCCCTCGGGAGGGCAGGCCTGCTAAAGATGTACAAATCTCAAAAAAAGAAAAAGCCTCAAGGGTCTAGATTTCTGATTGTCTTAAAAAAGACAAGAGCACACTCTCCTACCTCTCAGAATTTTCTAAAAACACGAAAGACAAATTTGTTCATTAACCAAATAGCAAGTTAGGTGCCTTAAAAAAAAATAAAGAATACACGATGTTTGATTGATCTCTCTTTAGGCAACCTGCAAAAACAACGTATCAGTAGTCATATTATTTTTATTCTTTGACAGGCGTATGTTTGATTGATAAATTCTTTGACAAGCGTCCTGCAAGAAACTGGTTAGGCTATGAAAATACCAGGCAGACAGAAGACAATTCAGGGTCAGCGTTAGTGTAATCAAAATTTAATTCAAGAAAAACCCCGAAAAGTGAAACTTGCTTTTAATCTAACAGAAAATAGAATCGTACAGCAATTCTCATAAAATGGAACGACAAAAAACTTTTATCGTACGAGTCAGAAATTAGAATAGGACGACAAAGGATAAAATTGAATAACCAGAAACATTGTGTCGTACGAGTCCATATTCTGATTCGTACGATAAATCACAGGGTATAATATTATGTCATACGATAAACTACAAGCTTCAATATAATGTCGTACGACGCAGTGAAACTACTCGTATGATATTTCACAAAGATTGTACGGATGAAACCTGGAGGATAAAAGGAATGATTTTGAAGCCGAAAAAGTAGTTTTCTGCCCCACGGTGGGCGCCAAAAATGTGTGTGTGAAAAGTGGACCTATATCTGCAAGCACAACACTTCAATGAAGTCATTACATGTATGGTTAGACAGCTATAAGCATGAATATGAAAACCATAACAAATCAACCCATTGCCTTCTAAAAGATGCGAGTATAAGATTGCTCTCATATTTGTATAAGCAATCCAGTGACTAGACAACACCAAGACGAAGGATTTAATCTATATGAGCATGATATTAAGCTAGATGGATGAAAGATTAATCTAACAAGATTTAAGCAATAACTGAGATAAATGATCTAAATATGTATGCAATGAACCTAGAGCAAAAACAACATAATAACAATATATTCTTCAGGATTTTTTGAATGAGAGATGAAGGCCTGAATTTATAGAAAATTCAGAAAGAAACCAAAGGCTGAGATCAAATGATGATGAGCGGTCAATATTTTCCAAGAGGAAGCACAATCCAGGTGAATTGATGTGATTGGATGCTTTTCTCAGTTTTAAAGGAAATTGAACTAAAATTAAGATAAAATCAAGAAAAAACTGATTTATTCTCTATTTCATTCAATTTTAATATTTAATTGTTTTAATTGCTTTCTTTGAGATTATTTATCAATTTTTTATTTGTTTTTCAAGATTATCTCCAATTGATTTCTTTTTCTCAATTTTTAATTATTTCTTGGTCAATTAATTCCTTTTTGATGATTTATTTCCATTTTTTAAGATTTGTGCTCATAATTTCCAATTCCTCTTTCTTGATTTGTTTCCTTTTTTTGAAGATTTATGGCAAATTGATTTATTTAATTAAATATGCTAGGATATTTATTAAAATAAATAAGATAATTGTTTTAAAACAAATTTACTTGGAATGATCAATTAATTAAATAAATATTTAATTAATATTGGGTGATTCATTTTGCCATGTGACATTTGATGATTAAAGAATTAATTGTGTGCTCAAGATTTATTTAATTGCCTTTGGTTAGGACCTTGGTGATGTTGTCGAGATTAGGGGCTCATGGTTTAGATGACCATTTTTAAGGTATTACACTAACAACCCCCTAACCTAGCCCATTCCACCTAATCCTGGGTTTAACTAACCCCATCCTAACTGTTGATATGTGGCGACTGATCAACAAATTATTGTACACTCAACACGACTTTGTAATAAAACCCTAAAAAGGTCGACTTTGTTTGTTGCCCTAAAAACGCATGTTGTAAGCGGCTAGGATGCTTAAGGCATTAGAAGATTGATGTACTATTTTTGTTGGATAATAAGAAAGATTGGACGACTGTGTATGGTGGAGGTAACCCATTCTGGGTGAACCACGTTAAATCTTTGTGTTATCTGTGTCCTATTTTATTTCTTTATCTTTTATATTTAAATCTGCATATAATTGTTAGTTCATATTTGCTTTGGATCTACTTGAAACCCTAACAATTGGTATCAGAGCGAGGTTTTCTGTAAATTGGCAAGACTTTCAGATTTGAGTGGGAGCAATGGAGGATTCCAAATTCCAGGTCGAAAAGTTTAACGGACAGAATTATTAGTTATGGAAAATGCAAATGGAGGATTACCTGTATCAAAAGGATTTGTAGCAGCCGTTGGAAGGAAAGGCAAAGAAAGCGACCACAATTTCAGATGAAGAGTGGGACATTTTAGATAGAAAGGCACTGGGATCCATTCGATTGTGCCTTGCACCATCTGTAGCATTCAATATAACAGAAGCAAAAAATGACTGTAGATTTGATGGTGATATTGGCTAAGTTGTATGAGAAATCCTTGGCTTCGAATAAGGTATTTCTTATGAAGCGTTTGTTTAATTTGAAAATGAGTGAGGGAGGATCTGTAGTGCATCACTTAAATGAATTTAATACAATTACCAGTCAATTATCTTTGGTAAAAATTACCTTTGCAGAAGAGGTTAGGGCTCTCTTGATTTTATGTTCTTTGCCAAAAAGCTGGAATAGCTTGGTTATGGCTATGAGTAACGCTGTCTATCGTAAAAATACTTTGGTATTTGATGATATTGTTGGTGTTATCCTAAGTGAGGAAATGCGAAGGAAAAGCACAGATGAGACTCCAACATCATCAAGTAGTGTTTTGAATGTGGAGAACAGAGGAAGATCAAAGGAAAGAGGAAAAGGCCCTTGGAATGAGAAGTCACGAGGGAAGTCAAAGAAAGGATGCTCTCAATCTAGAGGAAAGAAAGATTGTTGGTACTGCGGAAAGCCTGGTCATCTAAAGAAAGACTATTGGTCTCGGAAAAACAAAGAAGGAGATAAAAATGAAAATGACAATAAGGAAGCTAATATTGCAAGTAATACTTTACAAGATGCTTTAATCTTATGTTTGGATAATGTTAATGATTCCTGGGTAATAGATTATGGGGCTTCATTTCATGCTACACCCCATAGAAATTTTTTTCTAGATTATGTTAAAGATGATTTTGGACAGGTATATTTGGGTGATGATGAGCCCTATCAAATTGTTGAAAAGGAAAGATAAAGATCAAGTTGCAGAATGGAAATTACTGGTTTCTACAGGAGGTAGGACATGTTCCTAATTTAAGAAGAAATTTAATTTCTGCAGGGCAACTAGGTAGTGAAGGTTGCATAGTTACCTTCTCAGACAGTATCTGGAAGGTCAATAAAGGATCATTAGTAGTAACTAAAGGTGCGAAGGTAGGCACATTATATCTGTGTACTGGTAACACTTACTCTACCCTAGCTGCTACAGATAAAGTTACTGCAGGGACAGCAACAATAGATGTTGCAAGAACAGATTCGATAATGTGGCACCATAGGCTTGGGCACATGAGTGAGAAAGGGATGAAAATCCTTCACTCCAAAAATCTATTGCCAGGAATAAAGAAGATTGATTTAGAGTTCTGTGAAAACTGTGTTTATGGTAAACAGAAAAGAGTCAGATTTCTCAAGGTTGGGAAAGAGAAGAAGAGTGAGAAGTTAGAACTTGTGCATTCAGATGTATGGGGACTGGCTCAAGTATCATCTCTTGGTGGCTCTTGTTATTATGTTATTTTTATTGATGACTTAACCAAAAAAACATGGGTATATTTCTTAAAACAAAAATCAGATGTTTTTGAAACTTTCAAGAAATGGAAAGCTTTGGTTGAGAATGAGATAGGAAAAAATTTGAAGTGTCTCAGATCGGATAATGGAGGTGAGTATTGGAGCAAAGCATTTGAAGATTACTACTCCTTAAATGGGATTCGAAAGCAGAAGACAATTCCAGGAACTCCACAGGAAAATGGTGTGTTAGAGAGAATGAATAGGACTATCATGGAACGCGCGAGGATCATGAGATTGCATGTTGGATTGCCCTTACATTTTTGGGCAGATGTTGTACATACTACTATCTATTTGATAAATAGAGGACCTTCAACCCCTTTGGATGGTGGTATTCCAGAGGAGGCATGGACTGGTAAAAAGGTAAATTATTCTTTTCCGAAAACCTTTGGTTGTGAATCTTTTGTCCATATTGATAAAGAAAACAGAACCAAGCTTGATGCTAAATCTCATAAATGTACCTTCATTGGATATGGGATAGATGAATATGGCTATCGGTTATGGGATTTTGAAAATAAGAAAATAATTAGAAGTAGAGATGTTATATTCAATGAGAAGGTTATGTATAAAGAACAAATGCAGGAAAAGAAACATGAACAGGACAAACAAGAATATGTGGTGTTGGATGAGATTCCTGAAAATGAAATGCCACAGGTACCTGATGCTCAGCAACAACAGATTGTCCCACAAAATCTTGCAAGTGTTAGACATTCTACGAGGTCAAGTAGACCCCCTAAAATATTTTCTCCTTCTTTGTATTCTATTTTATTAACTGATTCTGGTGAACCAGAAGAATATGAAGAAGCAATGCAGGTGGATGCCAAACAATAGTGGGAGCTAGGCATGAAAGAGGAGATGGACTCCTTGATGAAAAATAAGACTTGGGACTTAGTCCCTTTACCTATAGAAAAAAGAGCCTTGCCTAACAAATGGGTTTATCGGCTGAAGGAGGAGGAAGGAGGTCAAAAAAGATATAAGGCCAGACTTGTGGTAAAAGGTTTTTCACAGAAAAAGGGTATAGATTATGATGAAATATTTTCTCCAGTTGTAAAAATGACTTCAATTAGAACTGTACTTAGTCTTGTGGCTGCAGATGATTTACATCTTGAACAATTAGATGTCAAAATGGCTTTTCTCCATGGAGATTTGGAGGAGAAAATTTACATGCTGCAACCACAGGGATATGAGGTCAAAGGTAAGGAGAACTTGGTGTGCAAGTTGAAGAAAAGTTTGTATGGCCTAAAGCAAGCACCCCGACAATGGTATTTAAAATTTGATAGTTTCATGGCTGAACACGGTTATCATAGATGTCATTCTGATCATTGTGTATATTTAAGAGATTGGATAATGGCAGTTATATTATCCTATTGCTTTATGTTGATGACATGCTTGTTGTTGGGTCTAACATGCAACATATAAATGATCTTAAATAGAAATTAGCCAAGTCATTTGCTATGAAGGATTTGGGTGCAGCTAAGCAAATTCTTGGTATGAGGATCATTACACGGGACAGGAAAAATAGAACCTTGAATTTGTCCCAAAGCAAATATATAAAGAAGGTGTTGAAAAGATTTAACATGCAGGATGCAAAAGCAGCTAGTACACCTTTGGCTAGTCATTTCAAATTGACTAAGGAGATGTGCCCAAAGGCACAAGAAGAGGTAAATAAAATGTCTAACATCTCGTATTCATCAATTGTTGGTAGTCTGATGTATG
Organism: Cryptomeria japonica; assembly: GCF_030272615.1. NCBI lineage: Eukaryota > Viridiplantae > Streptophyta > Pinopsida > Cupressales > Cupressaceae > Cryptomeria > Cryptomeria japonica. The sequence goes on along the minus strand of NC_081413.1, from coordinate 401,431,405 downwards.
TAATGGTTTGCACAAGGCCAGATATTGCACATGCAGTGGGAGTTGTGAGCAGGTTTATGAGTAATCCGGGTATGGAACATTGGAATGCTGTGAAATGGATTCTTTAGTATTTGAAAGGAACTACTACGAAGGTATTATGTTTCAAAGGATCTAATGCTACTCTGAGTGGATTTGTTGACTCTGATCTGGCAGGTGATATTGATTCATAGAGGAGTACTACAGGGTATGTTTTTACCATAGGGGGAACTGCAGTTAGTTGGATTTCTAGGCTGCAAAAGGTTGTTGCACTTTCAACCACTGAAGTTGGGTATGTTGTTGCTACAGAAGCCAGCAAGGAGATGATTTGGTTACAATATTTTTTGGATGAATTGGGTCAGACATAGGAGGATCGCCCATTGTATAGTGATAGCCAGAGTGTCATTCATCTTGCGAAGAGCTCTACTTTTCATTCAAGGACAAAGCACATTTAGCTCAGGTACCACTTCATTCAGACTGTTTTGGAGGAGGGTCAATTACGGCTTGAGAAGATTCACACAAGTGAGAATCCTGTTGATATGTTCATGAAGGTAGTTCCACATGAGAAGTTGATTTCTTCATTAATTTTTGTTGGTCTTCTTGATTGATAAGTGTGGAATTTATACCAGTCAACTCCAAGTGTTTTATCTAGTGGATGTTGCAAGTACAGTGGTGTTGTCTAGTATCAGTCTCCAAGTGGGAGATTGTCTGGTGTGGAGCCTGATTAGTCTCCAAGTGGGAGATTGTTGATATGTGGCAACTGATAAACAAATTATTGTACACTCAGCACATATCCTCGTCGGGGTCTAGGGTCAGGCCGGGCCCCGGGAAAGCGGGTGAAGCCCACTGCGGGGGTTCAGGGGCGGCAGCCCCCGAGAAATTTTTTTTTTCCATTTTTGTTGATGAAAACCAACATTGTAATAAAACCCTAAAAAGGTTGACTTTGCTTGTTTCCCTAAAAATGCATGTTATAAGCGGCTGGGATGCTTAAGGCATTGGAAGGTTGATGTATTGTTTTTGCTAGATAATAAGAAAGATTGGATGGTTGTGCATGGTGGACGTAACCCATTCTGGGTGAACCACGTTAAATCTCTGTGTTATCTGTGTCCTGTTTTATTTCTTTATCTTTTATATTTAAATCTGCATATAATTGTTAGTTCATATTTGCTTCGGATTTGCTTGAAACCCTAACACTAACCTCCTTATCCTAACCTCCTATGGGTTGGATATTCTCCCCTTGAGACACATGGAACTTTTTCCACATGTCTCTTTCCTTGGACACTTTCCCTCTTGTGAGCAAGATTCCTTGACACTTGTCGCCACAAAGATGACAAGTGTCCCTCCCTCCAACCTCTTCTCCAACTTCCTTCAATTTGACCCTTGATATCTTCATATTTAATCTTGACCATTGATTCTTGCAACCTCACCCCTGCCCTTGGAAATCCTATAAATATCCCCCATTTTGGAGCACAAAGGATCCCATCTTAAGCATTGTTATTATAAGCATATAATTTCTAGCATTCTAGTTTAGCATTGTTATCATTTATTGCATCTTAGATCTAGCTTAATTTGATCATCTTCTAGCATAATTGCTTAATCATATAGCATAATCAATCTCCCATCTAGCTTAATTGCATCATCATTTAGTATAATCATGCATATCATTAGCATAATCAGCTTCTTGGATCAATCTAGCTTAATCATGCATTCATCTAGCTTGCACATCATATCATATTAAATCCTCCATCTTGGTGTAGTCAAGTCACTGGGATTGGTCATCTAGATCTGAGAGAAAATCCACACTCGCATCTCTTAGGAGGTGATAGGTCACTTTGCCATGGTTTATCTTTCATTTGATTTCAATTTGCTAACCATGCTTGTAATGATCTATTGAGTGTTTGTGTTGCAGTTGCAGGCACCCTACTTCACACTCACAACATTTTGGTGCCCACTGTGGGGCAAGAAATCTCATTTCTTGGCCTCTTGCATCTTCAAATCTTCAATCTCACAGATCTTTGGCCGTACTATCTTCAAAATCTCGTATGAGTACCTTTGGAGTATCGTACGAGTTTCTTTGTGCACTCGTATGGGTATGTGGGAATACTCGTACTACTAGGTGAGAAAACTCGTACGAGTTTTTGTTTCTGTTTGTTCATAAACAGAGTTCATTTGAGGGTTTTTATGCTTAAAATTGGCTATTACTAATGCTAACACTGGTTTGTTTGTAAGTTTTCTAGCAGCCTAGCTGGTTTTTTGCAGAACGTTTGTCCAAGATTACGTGGGCCAAAGAATCAATTACTCTAAACAAATGTCATTACTAATGTATTGGTTTTGCAGGATGCCTAAGGGTGAACTCACAATACTGGTTCCCACTTTTTGACCAACTTTGACACTTAGATGAATATTTTGAAAAAAACCTTCACTTTCTGACACCTATAACTTTTAAACCGTTAAGAATTTGAAGATGATATAAACTAGTGATTTTTAATATCTTGTTGGTAGATTCTAAATATATTTTTTGCAAATTTATTTGAATAAAATTTTATTGATTTTTCCATCTCCCTCAAAAAGTAGTTGTTTACAAGAAACAACATTTTTTAAGACTGATGTGTATCCCGAAACACAAAAAAAAAATTCTATAAATGATAAAAACTTAATTCTTTTGAATTTTGGTTTGCAACATCAATACCCAGGGCATTCACTTGGTTGGATAGTGATATGTTGAATATTTTTTATTTTATTAAGTTTTGAAGTTTGACTAATTATAATTTGGATATAGGTGTACGTTTGAACACATAACTTGTTCTATATACATCAAAATTCAATTTTCTTTTTTTTGTTAGAAAGAAAACACCAATACCTAGTGCATATATATTTTTTAGAATTTTTTTGAATTAATTTACTATTTTTCCCAATGCATTGAACAAAGAAGTTCATGTTCGGTGAAAAACCTACATTCATAAGAAATAAAATAAAAATATATTAGTGAAATTAAATATATTAAAAGTTATACTATTTGGAAAGCTTATAGTAAAGACTAAATACTTTTTAAAAAAAAATTTTAATGAATTAATTTGACCCCCCAAAAGCTAATGTAAAATTGGTTTTTTATCAGGATTTGATAGATGCAAAGGAGACTCCATTGCAAGTATGATTTAGAAGTAGAGAGGTTCTATCCAAGAAATTTTGATCTAAGAGCCTTTGATTTAACTCTCTTCAATTAATTACTTCAAATGAGACCTCTTAAAGCTTAAATCATTATATATTTTTAAAAATGTATGCTTTCAGCAAAAATCAGGACATACCAAAAAGTGGAAACCAGCTTTGTGAGTTCACCCCTAATGAAAATCAACCAAACTTTATGTCTTCTTAAAATTTTCTAGGCACACTTAATTTTCTATTGGTAAATGAACAATCTTGTTTTCTATGCTTAAGAAGTTGTCTAAAAGGTAGGAGAGTATGATCTTGTCTATATGGACAATCAAAAATCCTGACCCTTGAAGCGCTTCTATGTTTGAGATTTGAATACCTTTAGTAGGCCTGTCACAGTGGGAAAAAGAAATCACCCTGTGAGAACAACCCAAGCGAGTACAACTAGACCTAAGCTTTCTGACTCACTCTAAAAAATAGGCCTCTCAGGATTAAAGTCTCGGAGGATGGGATTATTTGAGTCTTCTCTTTTGAGATCTCTCATATCAAACATTTAATAGGGCCTCGCAGTCTCAATCATGCTTGCATGACTACTTCTTGTTTTGGTACCTTGTTGGGCTATGTGTCTAAATCGTGCTTGCATGGCTGCAAGGGGTAATTCCAAATGGAAAACCTTACTACGAACCCTAAGATAGAAGCTACCTGGTTCACCTCCAAAAGGGGAATAATATTTATGCAAGAGAGATAGTAACTCTCCCAAGACACTTGCCATATCGTGCCCCCATTAGCATTTGGAGTCGGATAATACGGCATTGAGAATCCATTGCGTGAGACTCAGCTACCGTATTTTGATTAGCTATTGGGTGTGTACCTAAGTTTGCAAGAAAAGGTTTTCTCTCTCAGCCAACTTCCTTAGGATTTAGCATGCTATGCTTGAGGTCACTTATCATATCGCGTGTTTTTTGTGTTTTCATCCTTGGCACTGAAAACTAAAACATCTAAATCTTGAAAACATAATCAAAATATTAAACATCATTGGTCAAAAATTTGTCTCTTCTCTATCATAAGTCATACGAGTTTCCTAGTTTGTCATATGAAAAAGCTAGTTCATCATTCTGTTTTGTCTAAATTATCATATGAGTCAGACCAACAAAGGTTCTTTTTTATTAGTTTGTCATATGGTTGCTTCTAAATTGTCGTACGAGGTTCTGTCTTTATCGTATGGGACTGTCTAAATTGTCGTCTGGAGCTTATTAAACTATCGTACGAGATCCTGTCTCTGCCAATCCAGAGCTATCTTCTTGCATATCTTTTCTAGATCTGTCATGTTTGCTTGGTCAATTTATAGTGAGCATATACACCTAATATCTGTCATCCTATGCTTAGGTGGCCTTCTTGGTTTGCTCAGTTAAGTAATCTTCTGTCAAAATAGATTCTAGAACTAGACACCCCAAGATTTTCAAGTATTCATCTTCAACAAGTTCAAGATCTAACATCTCAAAGTGCATCATCACCTTCTTTGATAAATTGATCACTCAAAATGAGTTTCTCATCAAGATCTATCATCCTCTATCATGAAACTATAACGTTTGATCAGGATAACCTCGTCCTATATCATAGGATATATTATTCCTATTGGACTTGGTCTTATCAAAATCATCATCATTGCACTCCAACCTAAGATCGAAAAACTTACAAACTTACAAATACTTGAATTATCTTTTCATGTCATATCACTCTATCATATCTAAATTGATAGTTGATCACTTCTCAAAACACCTTTTAGACAATCGAATCCCTGCACAACATTCCACACACGTGTATGCCCATTTTAACTAGAGCGCAGAGGCGTAATATCGAAGAAATGGAAATAGAAACATTTGAAATAGCTGAAGATCATAGGAACATGGCATACCAAAGAAAAATACAAGAAGAGGACATAACAAATCAACATATCAAAGAAATCAAACAAGGTCCTAAATTTGATAAATTTATGGAGAAAATATTGGATGGAGAAAAACAAAAATACTTCCTAATGTTAGCAAAATCTGGTGCTACACTACCCCAAGATTTTAATGTGAACAATTTAGGACAAAGGAGAAGTGACCCTTTCCATGATAATGAACGACATGAGGAGATTTCTGGTCACAAAAAGGATGACACATTAATTCTTGATAACACAAGAACTAATGAGGAAACTTCCCTTCCCAAAAAGGAATTCCTGATAACACAAGAACTAATGAGGAAACTTTCGTTCCCAAAAAGGATGATGTAGAAATTATCAACAATGCCAAATCTAATGAGGATACAAGAAAGAGTCAAGATGATATAAGAAGAGATCAAGGTCATACTAGAATGCAAACTCATGGTTATGCAAGAATAAATTATGTGGATAATCCTCTCACAACTCTTACACGAAAAATACAAATGTTGCAAACACCGATTCAAGATATGCAGAGAGGAACTGTTAGAAGATATTTGCTTCAAGAAATATGTCCTTACCCATTCGACATAAATCTAAACATGATACCATTTCTTACAGGTTGTGAAACTCCTAGATATGATAAATATAATGGAAGCCTTGATCCCCAAGATCATATACAAGAATTTTGCATGATGAGCATGGAGTTTGCACATGAGGATACATACCCGATGAGGTTATTTCCAAAGAGCTTAATTGGACTAGCTATGGAATGGTTCTCCAAACTTCCACCTGGAATTAGAACATTCGCAGAATTGGTGGATAAGTTTGTTTCACAATACTCTTACAACATACAACATGAGGTCACAATGCTAGACCTATATAATACTAAACAAAAGAGTGGAGAACCTTTCATGACATTTCTACAAAGATGGATACGATTAGCTTCACGATATCCTCGTACGGTGCCAGAATACGAGAAAATGAACATATTCATCGACAACCTAAACAAACAAATGAGCTATCATCTAAAAATGTAATGTCATCAAAGTTTTGAAAAGATGATTGATAATGGAATCAAAATGGAGGAAGCTATGGTAAAGAAGGGTGAATTGAAGCTATACAAAGAAGGAGTTCATCCTCATAACAAAAATGCTAACAACAACAATGATAAGCCCAAATTTTGGAATAAAAATCAAAATATTGTCAATGATGGGATAGTGGATAACAACAATGTAAAACCAAAGAAACCGATTTTTAATTTATCCAATCATTTAGCTGCAGTGCAATAGAACAACAATCACTGAAAAATCAACTTTCAACAATTTCTTTCAAAGGAAATTTACAAACATTGGTGAACCACTTGGGTCAGCATTAAAAATGCTTCTCGCAAACAAGTTGATCATCTTGCTAGAAGGAAGAAATTTTGAACCTCGGGTGAAACTTTCTTGGTGGAATGACAAACATTATTGTGATTTTCATCGAAACAAGGGACACCAAATGGATAATTGTCAGCGGTTGAAACATGTCATCCAAGATTTGATTGATAATGGAGTGATAACTGTGGATGGACATACGACAAATGAATCACACACAACTTTCAAAACACCTCTTCCTAACTATGAGAAGGGTGAATCATCAGTAGTGCATAATGGTAAAGGTAAAGCAAAGGTGAACTATGCTCATGCATATGACAATGTGGTAAATGTGATTGTGGTTAAAGAGAAACACCATCAAGAACCTACTCATGCTATCACAAGAAGCAAAGACAAATTTTTTTTGTTAGGTCCTACAACTAACACATCATCCACTTCAAAACAATACAGTCTAGTGGATCAACTACAGAAAACTCCCGCGCAAATATCCATCTTAGAACTTTTAAGGCTCTCACCTGCACACAAAGAAATTCTAGAAAGAGCATTAGTAGATACGACAGTGTCCAAAGATTTGGATGTAGATCAATTCCAAACCATGGTGGGACATCTCACAACCCCTCACTGCTTATCATTCACCGAAGAAGATGACATGTCCTTGCAACATCCCCAAAATGGTCCCTTGCATATTGAAGTCCTAATTTATAAGACGTGCATTAAATGTGTCCTAATAGATGAGGGAGTTGCCTAAATATTTGCTCATTAAGTCTTGTTAATTCTCTAGGTTATTCTAAAGATGTAGTTGATCCCCAGAAAAAGATCACAATCAAAGCACATGATGAAGAAGAGTGTTCCTCCAAAGGAATTGTAGTATTATCCATCATAGTGGAACCCTTGCAGAAAGACACAACATGCGAAGTTCTAGACTTGGACTTATCATACAACATACTTTTGGGAAGACCATGGATACATGACATACAAGCTATTCCATCAACATATCATCAATGCCTGAAATTTCCATATAAGGGGCAGGAAATCACAATCTCAGCAGACTCTAATCCATTCCAGTATTGTAGTAATCTAAAACCGGCTCAAGAGGTCATTGTTCCTCATAATCGGGAGGCATCATCTTCAAACACACAATCCAAGGAAAAATCATTTACCTCAATTTTTTCAAGTATGGAAAAAAAATGCAGCTAAGAGATTGAGGGAACGAAGAATATTCATTGTCACAGTTACCACTTTCTCCTAAATCCTATGGAAAACCATCAAACTCTAAACAACAACCAAATGTGAAACATCTTCCAATATTTGATGGAGCATTTGTTAGTGCTGAGACCTTATCAGAGGAAACATATGACAAAGATGTGCTATAATGGCTATACAAGGATGAAGAAGTCCAACAAAAAATCAATAATGTTAGAATACCTACAGAAAAATATGGAAAAGGATTTAACATTCTTCAAAAAATGGGATACACTAGAATGGGTCCTGTAGGAAAAAGAAAAGAAGGTATCTCAGAACCTATACAACCCCATACTCAACATGCTATAGACAAATCAAGCTTAGGATATGGACAAGCTACTCTACAAGAGGACACATCTTTTAGGAAACAAAAAGATGAACATGATAATAGACAAGAACAACTTGCAATTGAAAGGGAAGAAGCATCTTCCAAACAACAAGAACAAGCAAACATAAAATGGCAAAATAAGAAAGCTTCTAATCAATAGGCTAAACAAACAAAAGGCACTTCCCAAGCAGAGTTAACTCCTAATCAAAACAAACAAGAAGCTGGTACAAATCAAGGAGAGTTGATAACAAGGTTGACAAAACTCAATATCAACCCAGAGAAAGCTAAATATGAGAGAAGAAAAGATATAGAAAGAAAAACTAGAATTAACAAATCAAATGCTATATGAACAAATCTGCAGATTGCAAGTTGCATGTGAGACAGATTCTAATGAATGGGAATGGGATTCCTATCATTCTGAACAATCAGCTAAAGAAACTTGCTTTGAAGAAGATGTAGGTTTTGATGTAGTTCATGTGTATGCAAGACAAATGTCAGGAACTAGCCCACTTGAATTAGAATCACATTTAGTTGACTTGGGCTTAATCGAGGACGATCAGGAGCTACTTACGAGAGGTCATTCTGATGAGAATATCATTCTAGACATTGAAATACATATCAAAAACTTTGACATCTCTATCATGACCCTTAATACCTTTGAAGCATCTCAACTTGAGGACCCCTTACCTCTAATCCATCCTGAACTTATTGACTGGGAAAATGAAAGACATACTACCATTGATACCTTTCTTAATGACCATGCCATATCCTTATATCTTAATGCAATCGTACCCGCAATAACTTTCACTAAGGATTTCAACAACGCATCTTCCAGTCAAGTGGGTGTCAAATCTCCCAATCGCAAAAGTGAAAATAAAGAAAACAATATCAGGTCTCATGCTGAAAACCATTTATTCGCAACATTAGACCAAGGATTTTATCAAATTATTTCTAAGATTATTGGACCCAATCAGAATAGGATTTTATCTACCATCCCCTCAGTTGATGAAATTAAAAGATTTGTTTTCTCCTTCCAAGAGGATAAGGCACCGAGCCCGGATGGCTTCCCCATGTTTTTCTTTCAAGAATATTGGCACATTGTTGGGGCTGATGTGGTCAATGCTATCAAAGAATTATTTGGTTCCAGAAGAATTCTTAAAGAAATCAACTCTACCTTCATTTCTCTAATTCCTAAGGTGGTTGGAGTTGATTCTATGGGTAAGTTTAGGCCAATAAGTCTATGCAATTCTTTTTACAAGATAATCTCAAAAGTCCTAACTTCTAGATTGTTGGTTGTTCTTCCTCTTGTTGTCTCTAAGGAGCAAAAAGATTTGTCCCGGTTAGGCAAATTTTGGACTCTATAATTCTTGTGCATGAGAATATCCATTCTCTTAATGCTGTAAACAAAGAGGGATTCCTCATAAAGCTGGATTTGGCAAAATCCTATGACAGGGTTGAATGATAGGTTCTTTTTAGGATCATGGAAGCCTTTGGATTTGATGAGAAGGTTATCAAAATCACTAGAGAGCTGATATCCACACTGAATTTTTCTATTCTTGTTTATGGATCTCCTTCCATATTTTTTAAGTCTTCAAGGGGTCTCGAGCAAGGAGATCCTATCTCGCCCATTCTTTTCACTATTTTGGCAGAATGTTTGAGTAGATTGATTCAAAAGTTGAAGGAGAAAAGGATCATTAAAGGATTGCAACCCTCTTCAGCTAATTTCTTCTGCTTTCATCAACAGTTTGTTGATGATACTATATTTTTGGGATACTCTTCTATGAGTGAAGCTTTTGCCTTCAAAAATGCTCTCAGCTCTTATTCCCTTACTATTGGCCAACAGGTTAACTAAGAGAAATATGTTATTTACTTCATCAACACTCCCTTGTTGAGGCAGCAGAGGATTGCTAACATAATTGGCTGTAAGGTTGACCTGCTCCCCTCTACTTATTTGGGCCTCCCTCTTGGTTTGGCTCCTCCAAACTCTTTCTAGAATTATTTGATTGATAAGTTCAACAAAAAACTGACTAGATGGAAAGGCTCTATGTTGTCATAGGGTGGTAAGCTCCAGCTTCTTCAAGCTACCCTTCAGAATCTACCTGTTTATGCTCTTAGTTTGTTTAGTATACCAGTCAAATTTGCAAAAGTGTTAGAAAGAATTTAGAAAAGATTTCTTTGGTCTGGTGTGGAAGATAAGAAAAGGATTGCTTTGGTTGCTTGGGATAAAGTTTGTGGTCCTAAAAGTAGTGGGGGTTAGGTATCAAATCCCTTAAACCTTTTGTATATAGGAATTTGGAAAATCATCAAAGCAATAGACATTAAACTAACTCAATCACAAAAACCAGATTCCAATGATAAGAAATCCTAAAAACATTCAATAGAGATATGAAGACAAGATAATCAAACAAAATGCAAACCATTACAAACGCTAATATCTCCTCCATAATTCTCCATTGTCCTTCTTTCTCCTTCAAATTACTTTGTTTGTGGATCTCACCTACAAGTGCAAAAGCATGAAGCAAGATTGATTTTGATAGCGCGAGGATACTAGAAGCGTGGTTGATTGATTCGATAATGTGATTAATTGATCCCTTGATTGAAGAAACTCATCCAATTTATAGACAAATTGGAGAGATGACAAGATTAGCATGAAGAGATTTGAAAGGAAATTTCAAATCAAGAATGACAAATATGACAAATTATGACAAGATTGACATGCAAAATTGATTGATTGACAAATTATGACAAAATTGACAAGATTGCTATGCAAAATTGATTGATTGACAAATTATAAAAAGATTGAAATGTCATTCCCATGAAATTAGGGGAAATATTAGAAAAATAGGAGAAATTAGAAAATTAGGTAAATTAATTAATAATTTTTCATTCATTAATTAATTCACAAAAAGAGGGGGAATTAATTAGCCAATTAAATAAATATTTAATTGTGACAAGAAGAATCAGGATAAATAAATAAATTATTTAACCTAGAAGGAAAATGACAAACAAGATTAAATGAATAAATCATAAAACCCTAGAAGATGAATTAGAAATGCAAGGATGACAATTAGGTCTTGACAAAAGATTATTGATGTAGGGTCGATTTGATCATGATTTTGATTGACAAAGGACCAATATTGATAAATGATTTGATTGATAAATTGACCAAGATTGATAAAGAGATCAAATTGACAGGTGCCAATTGACGAGAAACAATGACTGACACGATTGAAAAGGACAACGATCGATCGAAAAATGACAAGATTGACAAGAGGACAAAGATCAATGACGAATCGATTGCAAAATGACAAGATTGACAAGAGGACAAGGATCGATGACAAATCGATCGCAAGATGACAAGATTGACAAGAGGACAAAACCCTAATTCTATCATCGATAAGGATTGACGATGTCCAAAATGATGATAAATGAGCATGCACATTGATGCGACAGGATAAGATCGACCAAAATCATAATTGAAGATTGTTATCGACAAGACCAAATTCGAAAGCGAGAAAAATGAAGAATGCAGAAGAAGGACTCGATGCTCGCAAATGATAAAGACCAAGTGTGCAACATAGAGGAAATATTAATGCGACGCAAAAAACCCTAAAATAAGGCAATGCGCAAATGTTAAAGTATGATTCCGCAAGCGTTGACCATTTTTAGATGTCTACATTTTTGCCCCTCTTTGAGACAATGCAATTCTAAGTGTTGTTTCAAAGAAATGAAAATGCCCCAGACAATAACAATAACATATGCATGCCCCCTCGAGGAATTGGCCGGAAAAATCCAGAAAAGAGGCCAAGTGATCGATAAGAATGATAGAAGACGATAGGTTCGAACGAACTGCCAAGACTGACAGAAGAAATGTTAGTGAGCAGAAATTAGACAGAGGACAGTTAGAGATGAAGGAAAACTTGCTTTCACAAATGCACATAAGTAGGTGAGAACCTTTATTTAATGTAGCAAAGCGGATGTAGAGCATCATGGCATTGAAGGCCAGAGCTGGAACGCAACCCCTTTTGCAAAAGATAGACACATCGCACACAAGGAATGAGTAAATCATCCTAGGGTGCATACATCAAGGGTCGAGGTATGTGCGGCATTCACAAAGCAAACGTACTTATCACAGATACCCAATGATATAGTTGCCCCAGTTTGTGACAAACATTCCACAAACAACAAACACAACAAAAAACAAAAGGAAATGGACCATGAACCATCTCAGTCACTCTAAATCACTCAGTGACATCCTCGAGTAACATAGGAACATTATCAAAGCCAAAGATAAATCAATAAAAAGATAAGACGCACAAATTCAACCAAGTCAAACAAATAGTCTGATCGTCATTGTCAAAAGTGGAAAACAAGAATGATCATGTTGTCTGGTTCCAGGGAATGCGGTTCCCCATCTAAGACAGGACACAGTCTGGTTTCGAGTATACCACACCCTGTATAAGACCCATGATAATATTGACAAGGACCAATGGTAATGTTGATGCTATTTTGATTGATATGACAACTGTGATCAGGTTGAATGTCTGGTTTGATTGAAAAGTTTATCTGTTAATGCATGATTTGCAGTAAAGCAAGGTGTTTGATTGATTGTCATTGGATGTATGCTTAGCGATCTGTCTATGCACAAAGGGATCATTTATTGACAAAATGCAAAATGCCAAAGAAATTGTTTTTTGGATTTTGATGTTTTGAAAAAATTTAGCGTTTCGAGTTTCAGGACTTTATTTGATTTTTAGAGATTTTTTCAAGACATTATTTGATTTTTAGGGATTTTTTTCAGGACATTATATGATTTTTAGGGATTTTTTCAGGACATTATTTGATCTTTTTGGATTATTTCAGGACATTATTTGATTTTTTTAATTATTTCAGGACATTTTTCAATTTTTTAGGGATTTTGACATTTTAGCTGAAAATGGACACATGATTTTTTTTTTATGTTTTTTGAATGTTTTTAAGATTTTTTCAATTTTTTTTTGGATTATTTCAGGACATTATTTGATTTTTAGGGATTTTGCCCCCAGTGTCTAGCAAGGCAAGGAATATGACAGGTGAATAAATAGGCTTGCTGAAATGTTGGTGGATAGAGGGAAGACAAAGGCCTTTTATCATGGAGACAATATGGATGCAATTTTCAAGGGCTATTGCGTGATGGGACAAGAGACTGGATATGACAATGTAAAGCAGGAACATGGCATGAGGGACATGTCAAGAGGTTTTTGAAACTATGTTTAAATTTTGCGTCCTTATGTCAGATCAAGATCAAGGAATGAAAAAGAGTGTATGGATAGTGATAAGATATGGATAGGATAAGCAAGACCAAGAATGGATAAGGGACATGGACTGAAGGTCGGGATAAGATATGGGATAGTGGCAGAAAGTTGTAATAAGACAGGGAATATGGATGAAAGGTTGTAATAAGCAAATGGATAAAGACCAAAAGCTATGATAGACTAAAAGTTGCAACAAGATGCATGATGCTCATGAAGATCCTCAGCCTTGTCAAGATCAAAGGTGGAAAGGGAAACTGGACATGAGGGACAATAGGATATGAAGGGTAATGACAGGGGTTCGATAGGATAATGAAGGGCAATAGGATATGAAGGAGGAAACCTGCCCCCAAGTGTGGTGTGCAAGAAGTTCATAGATTACGCATGATGCCTGTTTGCCAAGTTTTCATCACGGTACTTGCCCAAGGTGTCTGTTTGCCAGGTTTTCACCAGTGGATGAATTATTTTTGCTTTACTTTTTTTTTCTTTTTTCTCACTTTTTTTTTTTGGATTTTGACATTTTCAATAGAAGATGGACACATGATAGGGGATGGAAGAAGGACTCAAACGTCTTTTTTTTTTTTGGATAGTAGCCTTGAAAAAAATGGACCATGACCGTTAAAAGTATGCTCAAAGACGTTGATAGGATAAGGACATGGAAAAAGAGATGAAACTAAGGCAAGGATTTATGCAAAGGATGGGATCAAAGGGATCGAAGGATGGAAAATATGCATTGGATAATGGATAGGGTATTGGAAGAATTGTGCTTGAGTGGATGGAAATGTTGGCAAGATTGACATTGGCACACACCTTGAGGGGTGATGGACTGATGGAGGAAAAATGTATTTTGGATATTGAGGTTTTTACGAAGGAAAGGCTATGGATTTTGGGACATAAGGGCCCAAAACGGATGAAGAGGGTGGTGGAGGAATAGACTTGGAAGGTTTGGATGGAGGAATAGCAATTTTAGATGCCAATTTTGATGTTTCTTTAGGCTTTTGTGCTTCAAGGAGCTGCTTAGGGATCCACATGGTTATTGATTTTTCATGCTTTTGTGGTTCCTTGGAGTGCATTGCTTGCACAAGGGATTTAGGAACCCATATAGATTTTGACTTTTGTTTTTTAGCAATGGACCTTTGTGACCTTTTGGATTTTTCCTTTTCTTTTTGAATCATATCTTTCTTTGCTTTGACATGTTGATTAGATTGGACATGTTGATCCTTGAATACATGTGGATTTTTAGACTTATGACTTTTATGCTTGGCATCCAAATTGCTTGGAGGGGGAAAGGAATGCATGGATGGATAGGAATGAAGTGGATTTATTTTGGATTGATGAAATTTACTCAAGGATGTGTACCTTTGTTGACCTTGCATAGAGGATGAAGGGATATAAGGACCTAAGATGGATGGAAAGTATGATGGGGAAGGTGTATGTTTTGATTTTGATGGAGGGATACCAACGTCTTGAGAGTGAGTTGTGTAGACATGACCCTTAAGATCTTCTTTGATATGGAGAGGTTCTTTCTCATGAAGGTCTACTCCTTTGCCTTTATGAATATCTTGACTTGTAGGATACTCTTTTCTTTGGGAAGAAGACGCGAGTCCATTATGAGGTGGATATGATATGAGAGAAATAATGAGATCTTGAAGTGGATCAGATTGCACCAAAGTGGAAGAACCCATTATGCATGTCGAGGGTTCATGAACATCTTGCACTGACACGTTAGAATCATGAGGGGGATTAGGATCATGAGGGGGGCTAGGATTGTGTAGTGGACATGGTTCAATGACAGGCTCTTCAAGAGATGAAATGGGAGAAATAATGGGATCATCAAAAGAAATGCGATCTTGGAGTGTATATGGAGTATTAAGACGTGGAGATGGAGGAACAAGTGGATCTTGTGGAGGATCTGAAGGAATGATTTGATCTTGACAAGGAGGAAGATCATTGGAATCCTCTTTAAAGGTTCTTTGCTCTTGACTTTTAATGGGATCATCGGAAAGGATGGAAGGGATATCTTGATCTTTCCTAGGAAGTGGAATGTCAATGGGATTTGAAAGGACATTGTGTTCTTGGATAGAATTGACAGGAATAAGTGAATCATTGCGAGTGTCTGGGAACATGGGATCCTGGTCAACATTTGGACGGGATGATAAGGTTTCAAGATCTTGATCTTCATCTATGTTAAGACACGTTTCTTCATGCTCTAAATTATCCTCTTCACATGGGGTTGGACTTTGGATATGCATGGAGGATTCCGACAAGGAATCAATGTTTTGGCATGAAGGAAATGCACTTTGAACATTTGTGATGAATTCTGGCAAGGAATCAATGCTTGAACATGAGGAAGAGGGACTTCAAATGGGGTCCTCTAAAACAGGCAATGGCAATAAAGTGCATAGTGGCATTGGGTCTTGTATTTCTGAAATATGACAAGGATGTGCATCATGAATTGGATTAGCTTGGCAATCAATTATGGATAGCCCTTGGATAATTTCATCCTTGGGTGTATTATTTTATGAGGACAATATGGAAGGTTCTTGGGAAACTTCTAAAGGTGTAGGGATAGATGCCACTGGAGAGTCAATTTGTTTGTGGGGGGATGAGGCATTGCTAGACATAAGTGTATTATCTTGATCTTCCTCAAAGAACTCACTTGGTAATTTCCTTAAGATCCTTGCAATAAAGTCACCTTTCTTTCAAGGTTTTGACATAGTTGTATCTGGAATTTGAACTTGTTTGGCAAGGAGTTGGTTTTGGTCTGATGTCATGTTTTGATTTCGAACTAGATGTTGATCAAATTGGTTTGACATGTTCAAAATTTGGCTTGGTGCATGTTGCAACCTTTGTTTTTGAATTTTTGGTTGTAGTTGTTGACATTGATATGTTGATTGAACTTGTTGACATTCCACAATTGGTTGAACTATTTGTGGACATCGTATAGTTGGTTGGACATATTGTTGAAATTGGACCATTGGTTGTATTGGTTGTATATGTTGGACCATTGGTTGTGTCTGTTGGAAATGTTGAACAATTGGTTGTGATGGTTGAAAATGTGATTGATAGTAAACACCTTCTTGTTCTTGTTGTGGAGGCACATAATGTCGTTGTCTCTTTTCAAGAAATTGTTTCATCATCTCTACTTGTGAGAGGAGAGCTGGTATGTCTGATTGTTCAAGAAGAGATCTTACATCAATTGGCTCAATCTTTGGATTTTGACCTGGAAATTTTTGAAACATTTTGGACATTTGTGATCTATTCTTCTCAATGTTTTTCACTTTTTGTTCCAAAATCTCCTTTTCTTGAGCTAGTTTCTCCTCTAGGTTTTGTATTTGGACATTTACATCATCATGATAAGTTTGATCCAAGTTCTGAGACATGTAGAGATTGGATTGACATGATTGATTTCTCAATTGTGATGACATGGCTTTGTAAGAAGGTTGAGACCTCATTTCAACAAACATGTCACTATGCAATGCAACTAATGGGATTGACAAATGCAGCCTAAAAGGATGACAATGCAACTTAATGTTTTTGTTGTTTTTCAAGATTTTGACAAACTTTTGAAATGCAAAGCTAAAGACACAACCTTGGGAAGTTGAAATGAATTCAAGACCTTAAAGGACAAAGGACCAAATGACAATAGGTCAAATTGACAATGTCTCACCTATATGCTTGGATACTAAGCTAGGTTTGACAAAAATGATATTAATGAACAGACAAATTTTAGACAAGGTCAAGACTCCCTAACAACAACTTAGGGTATCATCCAAAGTTTTGATTTTCCAAGTTTGACAAATCAAAATTTTGAGACTAAATGCAAGAAGGCAATGATTATGACAATGACTTAGGATATGACATGAAAATGATCTAAGGATATGATATGATAAGATGAAACCAAGACAAGATGACAATACAATGACAAGGATATGCGAAGACCAATGACTTGGAATATGCAAAATGCAACCTATGCAACCTAAATGGAAATCTATTTTGGATATGACAATGAAATGCAAACTTAGGGAAATGATCTTGGACCTAAGTGCAAAATGAGGATGCTTGCAATGAAAAGGACTAAAAATGAAAGGAGATGACAATATGCCTTAGGACCTAAGTTGGACTATGCAAAACCTAGCCTAAAGTGACATGAATGTTGAGACAAAGTTTTTTTTTTATTTCAATGTGTTTGAAAGCCATGTTTTGAAAATGTTTTGAACTTTGTTGGATGAATGTTCTCTTTTTAAAACCTTGTTTGGACAATGTTTGGACTTGTTTGACAAATGATGTTTTGTGACAATTGTATAATTCAACTTTTGACAATCACAAAAGACAAGATGTTTGGACTCAGACCCAAGACAATCATGCTCATTCACAACAAATCCTATGGCTGGCAAGGGCAATATCTGTTGAATCCTCTACCCAAAATACAACACTTAGCCAGATAGCTAGACGCTTGGTAGCACTGGCTCCCCCTTACAATGCACTCACTTCTCGGGCATACCAAGCTTCGAGTTCAAGGGGCATCATTTCCCAAGAACTTGCTATCTCTAACTAAGGAGTACATGAGAGGTGTCTTCGGCATGTGTGTATCACAACGCCTGAGCCAAGAGATAGAAGGATTTTGGCCTCTAAAAACAAGAGATTCTAGTAAGGGCATCCATTCGGGTGGGTATTGATCCAACGAATAAATCATCGCAATACCATTCCAACACCCATTGTCTACAACTTTCATTGCATCCACAATTATTTAGAGTGGTTCGGAAGAGCCTGGTTTTAGCCCGTCACCACTTTGGGTCGTTCCCTCTCACCAATGCCTGTGCAAAGTGCTAGGCAAATTAGGAGGCAGGCCCAATTCTAAGGGTTAAAACATGCAATCAAACTAAAAGCAAACAAAGCATGCATGGTGTTCATTAACCTTTAAGAAATTAGATGTGCAACTACTTTTAAAAATCACATGCAAGATGTTTTAATAAAAGTCCTTGACTGCGTCCTGCATAAGATTTGTTAGTAGTTTCATTTTCAGTCTTCATCACACGTAACGCCAAGGTGTTGCATAGAGAATTAGTACCAAAGAAAAATTAGAATATAAGAACAGAATGAAGACAAAATAATTTGCAAGTAAAAACACTGGTTTCACCTCTGTTTCTGGCCTTACACAGGCGTAGAATGTCTCAACACAAACGCAGAATGCCTTGACATAGGCGCAAAATGCCTTGACATAGGCGCAGAATGCCTTGACACAAGCGCAGATCTCTTTGTTAGCCAAATAGGTTTGGAGGGCCTATGGTATTAAGAGAGATTGGAGTAGGGTGTGGTTTGACAGATACATCCATAATCAACCCATTCATTCCCTTCTCTATTCTGAAGATATCCCTGCTGGATCTTTTATTTGGAATAGTATGATAAAATTTATTAAAGTTGCTAAAGATGGAGTTGGTTGGGTCCTTGGCAAAGGTAACAAAATCATATTTTGGGAGGATGTCTGGATCAAAGATGAGCATCTTTTTAACCAAGATTGCAGCCATATCATTGAAGATTGTAAAAGGTGGTTTGGTTCTATGGTCTGTAATTATTGGGAGGAGAATAAATGGGTTAGACTTGATGTCGTTTATGCAGGATTCTCTTCGCTCCAACATGATTTGTTCTCCTTTTCTGTCAACAAAGACTCAGATGATGTCTTCTTATGGAAGAGTAATCCTAAGGGTACTTTTACTGTTGCTTCTGCTTACAAAAAGATATCAAATCAGGCTTGTAACCCTATATGGACTAAAGTTTGGAATAGATTCCTCATTCCTAAAGTTAATGTGTTTTTCTGGCTTGCCACTCATAACAAGATTCTCACTATTGATAACTTGGTCAGAAGAGGATTTATGATCCCTAATAGGTGTGAGTTATGTCAGAAAGAGGCTGGTTTTGTGGATCATTATTTGTTCATTTGTTGTTCTTTTACTTGGGAAATCTAGGGTAAAGTATGGACGCAATGGAAAGTTGATTGGGTTATGCAGGATAGTTTTAAGGAAGTCCTTTGGCATTGGATTTTCCCTACCAAGCTTCCCATCATCAAGACCCTTTAGTCCTTTCTTCTTCCTATGACCTGTTGGCATATTTGGAAGGAGAGAAACAATAAAATTTTTAGGGAGACTAAGTGTTCTTCTCAGGTGGTCTTTGAAAAGATTTGTAGGGCTATTAAAGAAAACATCAACACCATTCACAAAAGCAACAAGCAGTGTAGTTATATTGATATGAATGATAATGATAAAAGGATTCTTACAGGAATGGAAATTATTGAATAAGATTTGGAAGTCTAATTTGAAGAGTAGAAGAAATAATGTGCTTTGGAGGTTCCCTCCTCATGATTGGGTGAAGGTGAACTTTGATGGTGCAGCTAAAGGAAATTCAGGTCATGCTGGTGGGGGAGGTGTTGTCAAAAATTCTCATGGCTTTTGTGTTTCTACGATTGCTTCTCCCTTTGGAATTCAAAACAACCATGTTGCAGAAGCTCTCGCAATGTTAAAATGTCTTTAGCTTGCTCAGGGTTTCAATTTAAAAACAAATTGGCTGGAGGGGGATTCCCTTAATATAATTCAGGTTATTAAAGGTATTAGTTCCCCTTCTTGGAATATCCAAAATATCATTGATAAGGCAAAAAAAATGTTAGATTCTTGTGATAGTGTGGTTATTACCCATACCTTTAGGGAAGGTAATAGGGTAGCTGATTTGTTAGCTAATGAGGTGGTCATTTTAGCAAAAGATGCTAATTATATCAAAGAGTCATCATGTAAGAACAAAGTTTGAGAGCGATTATTTTATGATAGGATCAAGGGTACATATTAATGCTGGAGCTCAAAATTGATAATGTGGTTAAGGATATTAATGATAAAGGAAAAGAGGAAAATTCTGAGGATAATAGTGAAGCAGAGGATGAAAAAAACATTCCTAACTGGTCGGAGGGTGAGATCATAAAGGGAGATGCGAAGCACCTAGAGGATGTGGTGAGGACTCTCAAAGAAAAGGGTGAGTCTGATTATGAACTGATAAACAACAGGGTTCAAAAAACCAAGAGTGCTCTGAGGAAAATCATGGAGCATAGCTTGGTTGTGATGAAGGTGACTTCCCAAAATATGAATGCATTGGTTGCCTACCTGGAGAAAGATAAGCATAACAAAGATACTATGATTGTTGATGATGAGCCAGATTATAGCTCTGTCTAGCATTCTTCTAGATGCAAAACTAGACAAAATGCTAAAGAGTTGGAGTTGAAGACTAAAGGTAATCAACAGGTGTAGGAAAGCAAAGACCTTAAAGAGGCAGTAAATGCAATGATGATGCTTGTCAAGGATGTTGAGGAGACCATAAGGATTTTCACCTAGATGTTCTAGTTTTGTTTTAGGTGTGCCAGTATCTTGCTGGTCTTTTGTTGTACTTTTCTCTTGCTGATGTCTTTTGTGTTGATCTTTTGTTGCCTTTCTTTCTTCATTTTGTCCTTTCTTGCTTCTCTAATGCTTTTCTTTATGATATGTAAGTGGGTTTTGGGTCCCTTAAAACCTATTTTTCCTTAATCAAAAATATTAGACCAAGGAAAAGTAAAAAGAAAGGACACATTTAACGGTGAAAACATCCTCAAGGCACTAGAAGATGGGAGGTTTGGCACCTTACCTAAATAATATCATGAAAGGTCATCCATATTGATCGAACCAACAGAGGTAGTTAACATTTGGACAACAGAGCAACCAAAGATTCTACATCCAACAACCTCTCTATCAGAACAAGAAAAGCAGAAATATCTAAAAAATTTCAAAAGACGACAAATCAATTTCGCCTGGTCATATGCAGACATGCAAGGGTTGGATCCAAATCTTAGTATGCATCACTTAAATGTGAGTCCAAGAGCCAAAGTAGTTAATTAGAAATCAAGGAAGATGCATCCTCATATTGCTCTTCTTGTCAAAGCAGAACTGAAGAAATTACAGGATGACGTGGGATTCATCAGACCTATAGCATATCATCAATGGGTATCAAACATAGTTCATGTTTCTAAACCGGATAAAAGTATCAGAGTACGCACAAACTTTAGAGATCTCAATAATGCATGTCCAAAGGATGACTTTCCTTTGCCTAATATTGACATCATTGTGGATTTAACTGTTGGACATTCCATGTTTTCTCTAATGGACGGTTTCTCGGGATATAATCAGATTAAAATAGTTCCCGAAGATCAAGAAAAGACAACATTCACATGTCCATGGGGTACTTTCTACTGGAACATCATGCCATTTGGACTAAAGAATGCAAGTGCTACATATCAGAGAGCCATGAGAATGATATTCCATGACATGATACATACATTCTTTAAAGACTATGTGGATGACATATTGGCAAAATCATACAACAAAGAAGAACATTTAGAAATACTAGAAATATCTTTGACCGGTTAGAACAATAAAAGCTATGACTCAATCCCAAGAATATGCCTTTGGTGTCACTTCAGGTAAGCTATTAGGATAAATTGTTTCAGCTAGGGATATCGAAGTAGATCCAGCCAAGGTCAAAACAATCATGGAAATGGCATCTCCCAGGAATATCAGTCAACTCAGATCACTCCAAGGAAGACTGCAGTCAATCAGAAGATTTTTTGCTTAGATAGTAGATAAATGTCAACCATTTACTCATCTATTGCACAAGAATGTTAATTTCAAGTGGGACCATCAATGTGAAGAATCATTCAACAAAATCAAGTAATATCTCATGCAACCACTAGTCCTAATGTCACCAATTCAAGGAAAGTCGTTGTTACTATATGTATCAACCACAGAAGTATCATTAGGAGTTCTACGCGCACAATACGATAATGAAGGAAAAGAATGATCTATCTACTACATCAGCAAAATATTAGTGGGATATGAGCTCAACTATTCATCAATAGAAAAAACATGCTTGGTGGTAGTGTTTGCTTCTCAAAAATTGAGACACTATCTACTATCTCACTCTATCAAGTTGATTGCTAAAAATTGATCCATTGAAGTATTCGCTCAGTATGGCGACATTAATAGGAAGATTAGAAAAATGGATCATGATCCTAAGTGAGTTTGATATTGAGTATGTGGACAGAAAAGCTATCAAGGGGCAAGTCATTGCAGACCAACTAGCAGAGGCACCACTTCAAGATGATCGTCCTTTACACATTAAATTTCCAGATGCTGATATCCTAATGGTCACCACAAAGACATGGCAATTATACTTTGATGGCTCATATACACAGTATGGATCAGAAGTAGGCATTCTATTCATCATGCCACAAGGTCATACAATTCCAAAGGCGTACAAATTAAGCTTTTTATGTTCCAATAACACAACAGAATATGAAGCTTTGGTCACAAGAATCAAAATGGCCATAGAGTGGAACATTACATAGCTACAAGTCTTTGGAGACTCTCAACTCATCATCAATCAAATCAATGATGATTATCAAATAAAGGATGAAAAGCTAATGCCTTATAAGAAGATGGTTGATGATGTCAAGAAATACTTTGTCGAAATAACTTTTGAGTAGATTTCGAGGAACGACAACAAAGTAGTAGACGCCATGGCAACACTTGCTTCTCTACTTTAGATAGAGGAAAATCAAAAGCGTTACGAATTCTTGGTGGAAGAGTTGTTTTACCCTGCTCATAATTATCTCGATTCCCAAACTATATGTCACCTTATTGGGCATGATTCCTCCCGCTATGGCCAAATTTATACATGCCTGAAAGATCATATACTCCCTCCTAACTTGTCAAAGAACCAAAAGAGAAACTTTATTCGCCAATCCTCCCATTATACTCTTGTCGTGGATACCCTTTTTAAACGCAGTCTGGATGGTACTCTTTTAAGATGTCTCGAGCAAGAAGAATATGAGAAGGCCTTAAATGAAATTCATAACTAAATTTGTGGCACTCATTCAAGTTGTCTTACCCTTTTGAAAAAACTCACACGCTTGGGCTATTATTGGCCAACTATGGAATGAGATTCTTTTCAAATAGCTAAAACATGCAAACAATGTCAGATCCATGGAAATTTAATTCATGCACCAGCACAAGAGCTTCATGCTTTGGCAACATCTTGGCCTTTCTGCCAATGGGGTCTTGATCTAGTAGGAAAGATACACCCTCCTTCATCCAATGATCACAAATTCATCCTTGTAACTACAAAATATTTTACAAAATGGATTGAAGTGGTACCTCTCACAAATATCACAAGAAAACAAATTATTGCATTTATCTTGAACTACATCATATGTCGCTATGGCATACCCATGACCATTATCACTGATAATGGGCGACCATTCAAGAATCATGATATACAAGAACTACGTGAGAAATTCAAGATCCAACACAGATTCTCCACACCCTACTATCCATAAGGGAATGGGCAAGCATAAGCATCAAACAAAACTATTCTAGAAATCCTCAAAAAGACAGTGAATGATGTTGGCAGAGATTGGCATGTTCAATTAAACCCTGCTCTATGGGCCTACTATACCAGTATCCACACACCAACAGGGGCCACACCTTTCTCTCTTGTCTATGGATCAGAAGCAATACTGCCAATAGAAGTAGAGATACCTTCTCTATGAGTATCATTAAAAGACCTTTATCCCAGATGAAGAACAACGAGTATCTAGACTGAAAGAGTTAGAATTGATCCATGAACAAAGACAAAATGCCTTTGATCATTTAAAGGTTTATCAACAAAGAATGTGTCAAAGTTATAATCACAAGGTCAAACCAAGAGCCTTTCAAGTTGGAGAACTAGTACTAAAGGAAAATCCACGAAACCAATCGGATCAAGAAAAGAAAGGGAAGTTTGAACTAAACTGGTTGGGTTCGTTTATGGTCACAACAGTATTTGGGTCAAGAGCCTATCAAATATCCATGCCAGACGGGGATCAACTCAAAGAACCCATCAATAGCATGCATTTGAAAAAGTTTTATGCCTGAAAAAGCAGAAAAAAAGAGAGTGAAAAAGCAGGAAAAAAAAAAGTAAAAAAAAAAAGTGCAAAAGCAAAAAAAAAAAGTGAAAAAGCAAAAAAAAAAGTGAAAAAGCAGAAAAATAAAAAACAGTGGAAAATCAGAAAATACAAAAATAGTGAAAATGACGAAAACAAAAAAAATATCAAATATGAGAAAAAGTGCAATAAAAACAGATGGTGAAAACCTAGCAACATGCTCTATCTGTTAGCTAGCTCTTCCATCTATTAGTTCATGCATCCTTCCGCTTGCATTCATTTCCATCAACGTTGTTCATATTCATAAATAAGCTTGTGTACATACGCAAGCCTTGTAGGTGATTTCTCACCATGGTTGGATCATTGTCTTTGCCATAATTAAAGTTTGTTTCTAGACTGGGGGCAAAATCCTGAACCTAGCCAAGGGGCAAAATTTTTCATCATTTGGAGCTTCATCAAACAGATAGAACAATAGTTAGCCAACACTTGCCAAGCGAAACTGAGACACATCCAACATTGAACACAAGATCAATTTGTCAACCATCAACCTATCACATGTCAGTCTAAGCACATCACACACATATCAATGGATGATATCTTTTGAATAATTATTTTAACACTTTGGTTCAACTTATCTATCTTGATTTTTGCTATCATGATTTCTGAGTGACTCCAGGATGTCTTTGACTAGAGGAACAAGGAAGGAACATGATATTTTTCTTGTCCGTTGTCTATAAATTAATCATTAATATGTGTAAATTTGTCTTAGGATATGATCATTGGCGTATCATCGAAGACATTTTTTGATTTGCATATAGAAATGGTTAATACTATTTGTTTTATGCAAGCAACACTTAGGTCATCTTTACCTCGATGCTTGTGCTAACATGCAATATAAAAATCCAGGAAAGTAGTGCTCAGGTCATCATGGTTCAATTATACCATCAATGTTTGTACTCACTTCCCATATTTTAAAAAGCTCAATGATGACACAAAGCAATAACCCAGTGACTTGTTCGATCACAGTTTTGCATTTCAAGTAGCTTGCATTTCATTTTTGCATGGGATCACAAAAGCTCATCTTATCTAAGGCTAAATCTATCATAGGAATCATCAATGTATCATCATATGTGTATACACAATTAGAACGATGACTCATCTCTCTCCAGATGTTGTCGACCCAAAGTGAATCTTACGCTACTCCCTCGAATGTGCCAACATCAGCATATTTGAATTTTCTAGCAACACGGTATCAACAAAATGACAGTTCTTTATCCAATCAATCTTTTCAATTCTATCAGTCCATCTCATCTGATCAATTCTATCATGTCTTATATAGGATGTATCCTTCCTGGAACCAAACATTTTGATAATGTCTTATATAGGATATATCATTCCTGAAAGCAGACGCTTTGATCATCTTTGTCTTATACAGGAGGTGTCATTCCTAAAACCAAACTTGATCTCAATCTTATCAGTTTTGATCACTCTTATCAATCTAATCAATCTTATCAATTCAAGCAAACTCTATCAATCATCACATCCTGAACCGCATCATAGTGATTGAAGAACTCACACTTTCATCAATAAACGTTGTAGAAATCAAATTATTTCTAATCGGGAAATCAATTTCGAAAAGAATTCAAATACTCCAAAGGTCAGTTATTTCAATTGATCTCCCGAGGGGGCATCATCGTATCGCAATTTAACAATCAATGGCTGGGGCATCCTATCAAACCAATATCACATCAACATCATCAAATTGAGATTATTCTTTGAATCAACGTGTCATCACACCTCGCTTCAAAGAGGGGCAAAATGTATACACCTAAAAATGGTCTGAAGATAATTAATTAAATAAGCAATTATTTAATTAATCCCCCTTCCCAATTTAATTGAATTCATTAGCAATTTGATTAAATTCCCCATTCACCTGCTTATTAATAAATCTAAGGATTTATTTAATAAGTTCATTTCAATAGTCCACTTTGATTAATTAATCTAAATTAATTAATCCTCTCCCCATTAAATTCATTTCTTCTAATCCCCTAATTAATTAAAACAAATCAATGTATGAGTTTGTTGAAAGTTAATTAGCCTTTTCCTATTATTTGAATTTTTAAATTCAAATTCCCCACATGGATCCTAACTTCTAACCACCTAACCTAACCACCCCCTAACCTAACCCATTCCACCTAATCTTGGGTTATACTAACCCCATCCTAACCTCCTATGAGTTGGATATTTTCCCCTTGAGACACATGGAACTTTTGCCACACGTCTCTTCCCTTGGATACTTTCCCTCTTGTGAGCAAGAATCCTTGACACTTGTCACCATAGAGATGACAAGTGTCCCTCCCTCCAACCTCTTCTCCAACTTCCTCCAATTTGACCCTTGATATCTTCATATTCAATCTTGACTGTTGATTCCCGCCACCTCACCCCTGCCCTTGGAAATCCTATAAATATCCCCCATTTTGGAGCACAAAGGATCCCATCTCAAGCATTTTTATTATAGGCATATCATTTGTACCATTCTAGTTTAACATTGTTATCATTTATTGCATCTTAGATCTAGCTTAATTTGACCATCTTCTAGCATAATTGCTTAATCATATAGCATAATCAATCTCCCATCTAGCTTAATTGCATCATCATTGAGTATAATCATGCATATCATTAGCATAAATAGCTTCTTGGATCAATCTAGCTTAATCATGCATTCATCTAGCTTGCACATCATATCATTTTAAATCATCCATCTTGGTGTAGTCAAGTCACTAGGATTTCTCATCTAGATCTAAGAGAAAATCCACACTCGCATCTCTTAGGAGGCGATAGGTCGTTTTGCCATGGTTTATCTTTCATTTGATTTCAATTTGCTAACCATGCTTGTAATGATCTATTGAGTGTTTATTGTAGCTTCTTCTCATTCTGTTTTGATATCCTTGTAAATGATTCAGAGCGCTTTGTTGTTTCTCATCTAGGAATTCTAGTTCTTGCAAACGTGCTACTCTAAAGTCTTCTTTTGAGATAATGTTTTTCAGAGAGATCCTTAACGATGGCAATTTTACCTCGATAGGAAAATGACTTTTGAACCATAAACCAAAGAGTACGGTGTGGTACCAGTTGTTGTGCGGACACTAGTTTGATAGGCCTAGAGAGTCGGATTCAGTTGGAGATGCCAATCTCGTCCACTGTCGTTGACAACGTTCTTTAAAATTTTCAAAATAGTTTTGTTTGTTGCCTTAGCTTGACCATTGTTTTGGGGATAGTAGGGTGTTGCAAAACGTTGTTGGATGTGAAATTGTTCGCAAAGCTCACTCACTTCTTGATTTTTGAAAGGTCGTCTGTTATCAGTTACAATGCACATGGGAACTCCACGTCTGCAAATAATATAATTCAAAATAAATTTAGCTATTTTATTTCCTGTTGTAAAGGTCATCGGGATTGCTTTAACCCATTTTGTGAAGTATTTTGTAGCTGTGAGGATAAATGTATGTCCGTTGGAGGAGGTAGGGTTTATTTTCCCTACAAGATATAATCCCCATTGTGAAAATGGACATGGTGATGTTATTGGTTGAAGATCTTGAGCAGGTGCATGGATCAGGTTTCGATGCATTTGTCATTGCTTGCATCTTTGGACATACTTATAAGCGTCATTTTCTATTGTAGGCCAATAATAACCTTTTCGCAACAGTGTTTTTGCTAGAGAAGGTCTAGAAGAATGTGCCCCACATATGCCATCATGAACTTCTTTCAAGACGATTTGTGCCTCCTCAACATTAAGGCATCTGAGTAAGGTGTCATCTACACTTTTTCTGTACAAAGTGTTAGTAATAATTGAATGTTTTGATGATTGTCGAATGAGTTCCTTCCTTTGTTTTCATAAAAGATTAGGAGGTATATATTGATCATGAAGGTATGCATATATATCTCTTTACCATGGGGACTCAGGTCCTATTATCATACATACATATTTAGTGGATGGTATTTCATAAGCTAAGACAATGAGTCATTCCACTTGAAATTCAAAGTTCCATCGTTTGGCATATCCAAGAGAGGACTTACCGTTGCCATTGCATTTGTTGCCTTGTTTTGCGCCCTTGGTATCTATTCAAATGTTACATTGGTGAAGTGTTTCTTGTATTCTTCCACCAATTGTTTGTATGGTGTTAGCTTATCATCTTTTGTATTATAATCATCATTGACTTGATTAATAATAATTTGTGAGTCTCCAAAGACTTGTAGGTCCATGATCTTCCATTGCAATGCAGTGTGTAGTCCTACCATCAGGGCTTCATATTCAACAATATTATTGGTGCAAGGGAAGTTGATCCTGAATGATTTGGGAATTGAATCTCCTTGAGGAGTTATGAACAAAATTCCTGCTGTTGCTCCATGATTTGTGTGAGACCCATAAAAAAATAGTTTCCAGTTTGTTTGTGTTGATATTGTAAATATCAATTCATCTGGAAAATTCACCACCATTGGATGATTGTCTTGTAGGGGTGCTTCTATAAGTTGATCTGCTATGATTTGTCCTTTTATGGCTTTTCTATTGACATATTCAATGTCGAATTCACTGAGTATCATAGCCCACTTTACAAGTCTTTTGGTTAGTGCTGCTCTATTCATCAGGTACTTGAGTGGATCAAAGTGTGCAATGAGCTGGACTCTATGACTCAACATATAGTGTCTCAGTTTCTATGATGCAAAAACTACTACAAGACATTCTCTTTCTATTGGTGTGTAGTTGAGTTCATATACAATGAGAGTTATACTAATGTAGTAGACAACCCTCTCTTTTCCTTGTTCATCATGTTGTGCTAGGAGAGCACCTAAGGAGGAGTTTGTTGCAACTATATACAAGAGTAATGGTTTCCCATGCATGGGTGGAACCAATATTGGTGTGGATAAAAGATATTCTTTTAGTGTCTCGAATGCCTCTTGGAATTGTTGTGTCCATTTGAATGTAACACCTTTCTTTAAAAGATGTTGAAATAGCTGGCACTTTTCTGCCCATTGGGCAATGAAATGCCTTATGGATTGTAATCTGCCTTGCAGAATTCTGAGTTGCTTGAGCGTAGTAGATGATGACATGTCTAAAATAGCTTTCACTTTCTCTAGATCTATCTCAATGCCTCGATTGGATACAATGAAGCCCAAGAGTTTGTCGGATGTTACTCTGAAGATGCATTGTTTTGGATTGAGTCTTACATTGTATTGCTCAAGTCTATCAAAGATCTTAGCCAACATGTCTAGATGACTATCCCTTGTGTTGGATTTTGCTAGTAAATCATCTACATAGTCCTCCATGATTGTGTGTATCATGTCATGGAATAAGGTGGTCATTGCCCTTTGATAAGTGGCGCCTGCATTTTTAAGGCCGAACGACATTACATTCTAGCAATATGTTCCCCATGGACAAGTGAATGTTGTTTTAGGTTGGTCTTCTGGTGCAATTTTGATTTGATTATAACCAGAAAAACCATCCACGAGTGATAGCATTTCATTTCCAACTGTCAAGTCCACTATCATGTCTATGTTAGGGAGTGGAAAGTCATCTTTTGGGCAAGCCTTGTTGAGATCTATAAAGTCAGTGCAGATCCTGATACCTCCAATATGCTTGGATACTCGGACTAGATTTGAAATCCATTCAACATAGTCTATGGGCCTAATGAAACGCACATCTAACAATTTTTGTAGCTCAATTTTGACTAACAAGGCTATGTGAGGGTGCATCTTCCCGAGCTTCTGCTTATATGGTTTTACTCCTGGAAGCAACGGAAAATGATGTAAGACCAATTCAGGATCTAATCTAGGTATATTTGCATAAGACCATGCAAAATTGATTGCTCTTTGCTTAAAGCATTGGATAAATTTCTCTTTTTCTATTGGATTTAGGGACTTTGCTAGGTGAATGTTACGAACTTTCTCAACATCACCGATGTTGATTTCCTCAGTTTATTCTACCAATAATGTTGACTGTTCTTTATTAATAGGAAGAACATCTATTCTGTTATGGGAAATGTGTTATGCTTGATTATCATTGTCTTGATTAGGAGAGGAGCTTGCTTCTCCAAAATATGCAGTTCTGACTAGATCTATTGCAAAGCCAGCCTTGTGATCATCATAAGGGATTCCATCCCTTGCACCCAAGAATTCAGCTATGGCTTCATCATTTTGAAACCAATCTAATTGTGGCTTTCCTTTTTGCCCCCAGTCAATCAAATATGGATGTATAAGGGGTAAGTCTTTGTTCCCTTATGTCATAGGAGATCCTAATACCATGCATACTTGGTTATTTGGATGACCTAATATGTCCTCATCATAAATTGGTGGTGGGTTGTCTTCATTATCAGATGGGAATTCATAGTCATGAGAATCTGTGACACTTTCTATGTATGTTTCACTTTCTGATTCCGTTTCACTCATCTCCTTTTGTTCTTGTAACTGAGTTTGTTGTAGATCAGATTAGTGGATCTTCTTTGTATTGTGGATACCCTTCTTAAGCTTGGTATCAATCTTTGCAGTCTTTCTTCATCTGACTCAAATGGAGGAGCTAGAGTTGTTTCCCTTGGCAAAAGTATTGACAACAACCAAGGATTTGGCTCATTTGTTGGTGTTAAGCCTGTATCCGCTACCATATTTGCTTGTGCAGATGTTTCAGGTACTGTATTGCTAGATGACTTTGTGCCAGTTTCTTGTAGAAGTTTCCTCATGTCTTCACCATCTGATTCCATAATAGGAGATGTTGGTGCTCTCCTTCTTTGCTAAGATGAAGAGGAAAATACTCTTGTTGATGACTGATTATGAGGTATGTATTCTTATGGTAACCTAGGCTTGTTCAGTATATCTAATGTACATTGTTTGGCCTCTTTTATATGTGGTACATGTTTATATCCCAAACCTTGATTCTTTGGGTTTTCATGTGGAAAAACAGGTTCTAATCTTCCTTGATTTCATAGTCCTAATCCTTTGGTGCCATCATACCCGCGTTTTTGTAGCATCTTGAAGCCATTGCCATATTGATGTAGAGGTAACCTAGGTATGACCATGCCATCTTCTTCTCTATATATCCAATGATTGACATATTCACTTAGATATTCTTCTTGTAAGTCTCCTCATCTAACGAAAGTGCATGAATCTGAGTACTTCACTATCTCTTTTCCTTTATCTTGCTTCATTGTTGTGTTCTGAGGCTTCCCAAAAGACCTGGGAGAAATAGATGATTGTTTGCCATTTGAGGTACTCGAAATGAAATATTATCCACAACCAACTTCATTAATCTATAAAGAAGATGTGGTTGGTGTATTCTTCTATGTTTCTCTGATTGATAATGATTCCATTTGTAAGTGAAGTTAGGCTTCCTGATTGTTTGGTACTTGATTGTCTGTGCTTGCCCTTAAATAATTACAGTGTTGAAAAGGGTTTGGGTTGCCATGGACAGTGATCTCTATGCTATTGTATGGGAACTTCACACATTGGTGAAAATTTGATGGTACTGATTGCATGGTATGTATCCATGGGCGGCCTAATAGCATATTGTACCCCAATTATCTATCTAGGACTTGAAAGGTGATGTCTGTTGTAACTGGTCCCACTTGTACTAGTAAAGTCACCACACCCTTAGAAGGGTGTTCCTCATCATCATAGGCTTTGATATTGATTCTCTTGGTAGAATCAATATAATGTTCAGAATATCCCAAAGCTTTGATCAAATATAGTGTGCATATGTTAAGGCCAACTCCACCATCTACAAGCACTCTTCGAACCTTCTTTCAGTAAACCAAAGCTTCTAAGTGTAAGGGATCATTATGCATGGGTCGGTCTATAGGTACATCATGTTTAGTGAATGCGACCTTTGAAGCTACCAAGTTTCCAACCATGGATTGGAATGTGTTCTCATCAATATCTCTAGCAACAACTAAATCTCTTAAGGCTTTGTCCAGGATTGCCTTATGAGCCGACGAGATGCGCAGTAACTCAAATAATGAAATTTGGGCTAGAGTTCGCTTCAACTGATCCACCATATTGTAGTTGCTAGTTGTTGAAGGGGGATTTGAAGGTACCCCTTGTAATGTGACCTTTGATTTCTAGTGATGACAACACAATCTCTATTTGTGGGATTTATTGTGATTGTAGCCACCATTTCATCTCCTGCACTTAGTGCATTTATGACATAGTCGAATACGACATTGGTATACTTGGCAGTATTGTTTTGTGCATTAGAACTAAAAGCCTTCCCTTTGTCATGTTTGATGAAAGGATCCTTAAAAATTGTATGATCTGTGTTTGGTGTCTTATTGGTATCCACGGTAATGTCACCTTGATCAATGAGATCTTGGATGAGGTTTTTCAATTTGTAGCAACTTGTTGTCTTGTGACCCTTATTGCGGTGATACTCACAGAAATCATTGTCATTCCACCAAGTAGGTTTGAATGGACCTGGTTCATATGGTCTAGCTTCTGGCAAAGTTATGGCATTGCTCTGTATCAGTTTTTGAGTGTTGATTCAATAGGTTCACCAAGGGGTGTAAAGCTTCTTATGGGTATGCTTTCCCTAGGTGGTCTTGGATTGCTTAACTATAGTGCATTGGTGTTGTTTATCTGAGTTTGATTCTTATTGGCAAAATCAACCGGTCCTTGCAGAGATAGTGTTGGTTGAGCTTTGTTTATAACATGGGCATCAACAACTCCATCAAGTGCTGGTTGAGCTCTTCTTACAACACTGGCATCAAAAACTCCATCATTTGTGACATTCTTATTCCTAGGCCAAATTTTTGGCCTTTCATTGTTTGTACTTGGCCCATTATCTTTGTGGTGTTTCAGTATCCCTTGTTCTAATAGGCCTCTTTCACATTTAATGCCTTTTTCTCTGATATCTTAAAAATTGTTTAGGCATTGCATTTGTAATGGATACTTAATTGGAGGCACAATATTTTCATTGAAAATGTCTACTTGCTCAGCTTCAGGGATTTGACTAAGACATTTGCAGTATAAACCTCTCTATCTTTGCAAGAATGCAACAAAGGTTTCTCCCTCCTTTTGCTTTGTTGCACATAAATCTAATAAGGTAATTGGATTATCTATTTTGAATGCAAATTTTGATATGAATAACTCAACTAGTTCACGCCATGAAGCAATCTTAGGTGGGAGGTGTGAAAACCATTCTAATGTTGTCCCTCCAAGACTTTTGGAAAATAGCCTCATTAAGTATGTATCATCATGAGCTACCTCGATACGTGTCGTGAAGAATTCTCTAACATGATCTCGAGGATCACCTTTCCCTCTATATTTGTCCAACCTTGGAGTTTCAAAATGCATGGGAAAAGGTGGCATGTATAACTTTTTGTCAAAAGGATATGGACGAAGGTCCTCCATTTTATAGATCTTTTTATCATTGACTGTTTGCATACTAGTCATTTGTTTCTGAAGATTCTCTATTTGTTGAGTTAGAATCTCTGTTTGTGTTAATGGTGTATTGACTTGTGAGTGTTTCCCACAAAAGGGATAGTATTGGAGTACCTTTGAGCTTGTTGAAATGTAAACTAGCCATGTAGTTGTGTACCATAAGTCCCACTAGGTGGTGTAAAGTATGCAAATTATGCTTTGGCATTCGGATGAGATGAGCTAGTTATTCCTTGATTCACATTTTGGCCACTGTAGGTGGATCCACCTGAAACTGAAGGTTGAGTTATACTCGTCCAAGCGGGGTTTTGAGCTACTGTAGCTTGCATTGTTACACTAGGCATCGTCTAAGATATAACATTAGTACTTGTTGATGAAATTGTTGACAATGCTAGAATTGTAATCGCTTGAGTATTTAGAGATACACACTGGGTTGATGTAGCAAGTGTTGCTTCAGTCTGTGTAATAGTAGGTACTTGAGGAATATTCAATGTCACACATGGCAACAATATAGCCGAAATGTCCATCCCTGGAGGTAAGTTGGCCCCATTTTGGACTAATAGTGCGAGATATCTGTCTCTATCATTATTGATGAGAGTGTTGAGAATCATAAGCGTCACAGGATCTTGTTGGGATGCTTCCAATTCTTCTTTTGTCAAATTATATTGTATTTCATCAATGGAAGGCATCCTGTTTGTGTTTGTTGATAAGGTGTCTCCGACTCTATATTTTTTGATTTGTGGGCAAGTTCATATTCCATGTTGGGTTAATCGAAGGGTCATTGTTAGGCTCCATCTGATGTTTCGCCTTTTGAGCACGTGTTAATGGCATGAATGTTATTCCAACGTGATCTTGACTCTTTAAGACTCTCTAAAATGCGAATGCAAGACTCAACTAAATGTAGCTAGGTATGCTTCTAAGACTTTCTAAAGACTAAAATGCAGATGATGCAATCTATGAGTGAAGATTTGCTATCAAGGATTTAATAATTCAAACACAAGATCTTTAACGTATTGCCGAAATGCTTCAAATTCTGCCTCTTCTTTGATTTGATTTTCGAGGTCTATGTTAATTTGTATTGACTTTCGAACTTCCTCATTTATGACAGCTTGGACTATGTCGAATTTGTCTTGGTCAACTATCAATTCCTTAGCAAGTATGTTTAACCCATCAATTATTTCTAATTGAATGTTGTTTGACCCAAGATTGGGTTGCTCAAATGGGAATTTATCGTTTCCTTTTAGACCCATATGTTGAAGACTATAATGCAGAATACGAAGGACCTAAGAATGATTGAGACTTTGCTTTGAGGAATTTTAACAAGGATTTAGAAACTTTGCTATGGTCTTTTCGACCAATTATTTGATGGCTTCCTTCTGAGCTGCCTTTTCGATCTTTTTCCTCAATTTTTCATCAATACAAATAGATTTTTGGATCTCATTATCTATGACAGTTTCAACTATATTGTACTGAGCACGATCAACTTTTAGTTTCCAAGCAAGGTTGTCCAAACTATCAATTATTGCTAGTTGGTCGTTGTTTGGTCCAAGATTGGGTTGCTCAAATGGAAATTCACCGTCTCCTTTCAGACCCATGTATTGAGGTATGTTCCTTAGATTCTAATACAATACTGAATTCTATATGAGTGGATGCAACTTGGTTGAAGACTACTCTTTTTGTGATGTGAGGACTTTTGCAAAAAACTTTGTGCAGTATGATGACACTAAAGGACTTATGCATGAACTAGATGTCTAGGACTTAAGATCACTTGAAAATACCATGTTTTTTAATTTTGCAAAAAATTTGGTTCTATGTTGACGTTGACACTTGACTTTGAAGGATTTGATCTTGTTGATATTTTTTATTATGCCTGGTTGAGATTCCACTTTATTTTTGGTATTTTCTAAAATGTTTGAATTTGGTGAAATGTAGCAAAGGACACAACAGACACATCAAAAAGAATAGTAACACAAAGAATACTCGTTTAAAGAACTTTCTCAAATTCTCATGAATGTTGGAGTCTTTTGCAAAACCCCATTTTGTTTTTCGTTGTATTTGGGCAATTTGATAGCATATCAAGCCGACTCTCCTAAGGTCAGAAGGTCACAAGTATTACCACAACCCACGTCTTGATACTCCGTCAGCTCAGACAAGCCTGCCACACCCTAGGGTGCGCCCATTTTTTGCCTTTTTCTGGAAATTAGACCAAAGAAGATTGCTTCTCAATTGGCCCACTATCCTGGGAAATATATGGTGAGTGTCTTGGGGGTGGATTATTCCCCACCCTTGTACTATGATAATCCAAGTGTCTGGTTACTCACTCGGTTTGGGATTCTAATTCCTAAGGTGTTTAGAAAGGGTTCCGTTCGAGTGGTCACAATCAACAACATTTTACACTTCGTTGAGGAAGGCCTCCCAGTGTGTAGAGGTTACGCTCTACAGATTTTAACGTACCTTATAGGCACTGGGGGAGACATAACGCCGTTGTGACAACATGTAACACTCGTCGCATATGATTTTCATCACATACACATTTATTTATAGTGGCTTGGATTACTTGGCTTTAGCCGTTGCCACTTAGCTCGTTCCCCTCTCACCGGCCTTAATAGCGCCCTAAGGGAAACTCGGGAGGGCAGGCCTTCTAAAGGATGTAAGTACAAAAATTTACTGAAAGCATAAAAGAAGAGAGTCTCAATTTTGATCACCCATTGAAGGGGAGAGCATAATACCTATCCCTTTGAAGACACAAAAAACAAAGTTCTTTTATCCTTTCATTGCAATGATTTTCTATTCTAAGTGGAGATGTTGCTCCAAAAAGGCACGGGGTTAAGTTTTATCCTTCATAGCAATGTGTGAGAAAAGATAAAAGGAAATTGAGTTTGTTCTTTTTAAGAGCACCAAAAGGAAGTTTTCTATTCTAACCTATAGAGAAAATAACATTAGTAGACACATGGTGGTCTATCCAGCCTAATTTTTCTCAGTTACAGAGCTCTGTCTTTTCACAGGCAGAGATCAATTCTGATAAAAAGCAGAATTAAATTAAAACATAATGAAAAAAATCTAATCTAGCAATTGCAACCTAACTACTGAGCAAATGCGAATTGATATACCATCAAATGCGAATTACTGTTGTAGCAATTGCAAATTGATATAAAGTCAATTGCTCATCATTCAATTTTTTTTTTTTTTTGAATTTTTAAAAAATAGTAGAAAAAGACAGAAGATAGAGAAGTTATTCAACAATTATGTTATCCCACACCACCCGAGCCATCACATCAATGTCGTCGTAGAATTTGTACTTAGCTAACAAGCGATGGATATTTCTGTGATATTGGGCAATCTCTTCTTTTTCCTCAATCTCACGAAGCTCCCTTTCTGTCTTTAAGAGTCTTTGGTATGTTCTTTGTTCTCTCCTATGCTGTTTTTCCCTTCTTGCACTTGAAATTCTGAATGTTACCTTTCCTGCCATTGGATTAGATACATTTTATGCACAAAAAATGAAATCTCCAAAATTTAATGATTTTTCTGGGTTAGGAGCGCAAGATTACACAATAAAGAAGCGAGATTTTTAAAAAAAAATTTGCAACCCTTTTAGTCAATTGCGAGATGTTTTACCAATTGTGGTACAATATTTGAGCAATTGCGAATTTCTGTATATGCAAGTGCGAACTGAGGATTCTTGTGCACATACAAATTTGCAAAATCATTCAAAACAGAAAGTGAAGGTTAACATGCTTCACGTCGGGTTCACCAAATGTATCTAGGGGTAAAATAAGTGTAAATTACATAATCAGATATCAAAGAGCGAATCACAACTCTAATCTGATTAATTTTACTCCTAAATTACAATGGAATGATGCAAAATCAATTGAAATGAAAGAAAGATCTATCTAAAACTCCCTCAATTGACATAGCAAGGCTTCCATTTCTCTTCTCCATTATTGTTGATGTAAGTGGCTCTCAGGTATTGCACTGATTTGCTGCATAAGATGGACAATAGCTTTGAAGACTATGATTCTAGCTTGAATTGAGAAAATAGGTTGAATTTATAGATTTTCAATATAAAGGGGGTGAGAAATAAAACTCAAGTGTTGATTGATAGATAACCGATCTAGATTGATCAGTTAACAGAGTTGATTGATTTGTTAACTCAATAGATTGTAGAGTGAGCTAAATAGTTTGGCTAGTGAACTCAATTCATTGATCAGTAGACTAAATTGACTAGCTAGTTGACTGGATTGATTAGGGAGATGACTGATTAGATGGATTAGTAAAAAAAAAGGGGATTGAGAGTTAAAAAGGATGATTGATGAGTTAACTGATTTGATCAATTAGTTCTAATTTTAGCATGCGTCGTAGGATTTTGAAATTGAATTTGGACTTTCGAATGCTGAAAGGCACATGAAATTAATTGAAGTTCAGATTTGGTGAAATGTGAATTTGGAGGACATGAAATTAATTGGAATTAGAATTTGGGAGAAATGAAATGAAATTAGATGGAATTAATTGGAATTATAATTTGGGGAATTGGAGGAATTTAATTAATTAATTTAAATATAGGAAATTGAATTAATTACATAATAAAGATTATTTAACTAAGGAAAATGTCGCAATTAATTAAATAATTGATATTTAATCAATAATTGAGATAGCGTTAATTAATTAGAATGATGCAGAAGTTGAAATTGGACAATTAATAATGATTTGAATTGATTAGAAGAATAAGTTAGTTTAATTAAATAATTAAATAATTATTTAATTAAATAGATGAATAATTAGTGTAAGATCGATGAGATATTTTTAGGTGTCTACAGTCAATACATAATATATTGCAGCCAATATTTTATTATTTAAAAAGTGCTTGTTTTCTAGAAGAACGTGAAGGCCCCAAAAATGATTCAAACCTCCTCAACCAATCATATTGTAGATTGTCAAATTTTTAAACATTGTTCATTAAAAAAAATAAATATTAACAATTGATAACATTTGAAAACATTAAAATTTGCTTCAAAATGAAAAATTCTCACACTTGATTCATTAACAAATACAAATAAAAGATTAATTAGACTATTAAATGATTTGAAATGCGACAAACAAAACTAAAAATATATCCTTATATTTTAAATTTGAAACACAATATTTTTATTCTTATCCTCTATCCTCAATCTCCAACCATATAAAACATTAAAATTTAATTTTCATATATACTAACTTTATTATATTATACATATTAAATTTCATATAATAAATAAAATTCATTTACTCTTTTTTCCTTCTTTTATCTTGAGCACTTCATTACTTATAACCTTTTAGTATCTAATAACTTTCCAATTTTCTTCTTGCTTGCCTAATTAACATTTTTTTAAAATTAGAGTAAGCAAAACAAATACAAAATTAGCACTTCCTCTTACAAACAACACTTGCTTATAACCCTGCTTTAGTCTTGAATTATGTTTGATCTAAAATGATCATTGTCCTTTTATCTATTTAGAAGGTCGTCATATATTTTTATGGTAAAAATCCTCAAAAACAATCTTGTGAATGGTATGCACTAAAGCACACAGAATTTAATCTCAGAGATAAAAATCGAATTCCGACTCATTTTCAACAACCACAGATCCCTCCTTTCCTTTATCTAATTT
The DNA here is from genome assembly GCF_030272615.1 of Cryptomeria japonica. Classification (NCBI taxonomy): domain Eukaryota; kingdom Viridiplantae; phylum Streptophyta; class Pinopsida; order Cupressales; family Cupressaceae; genus Cryptomeria; species Cryptomeria japonica. The sequence goes on along the minus strand of NC_081413.1, from coordinate 401,392,036 downwards.
GACAGCAACATATCCGAGCAAATTCACAACAGCTGTTGACAATATATTACGGATGTGTATTATTTCCTCAATTCTTACAAACCAGGTAAGGGTTCTCCTCCTCCAATTTGCTTTACAATTTTTAAAAATTAAGGATGGGTACCCACTTGGCTGTTACGAGATTTAATTTTTCAACGTCAAATTTTAATATAGTGGTAGCCAAACACAGTGAACATACTTGAAGCTCAACATATGCCCTTGTTTTGCCTGGTTGGGTATCCAATTCGAGAATCTTCACTGTCTTCAAAAGAAGAGTCGCAGATTATCAAAGCTTTTGCTTTTTAGGCAATTGGGTAATATATGAATTGAATCATCACCGAAGCCTTTTTAATTACACGGTACGAAAGAAGGTTCATAGTGATGAACCCTAACTGATATTGTTTTATTTCATGGAATTGTAACAAGAAAATTCAGCTCAGCTGCATATCACCCACATTATCTGTAATGCATGATCATGATTCATTATTATGATTAGCTTTACTGCATGCATGCCTTTCGAGGAGTAGTACAAAAACACTGTATGACTAATGTACACGGATGTGCTAGGAACTCTGGCAAACAAGTTATATTAGGGCATACAATAAATTTTACTTGCTTTTTTGGATAGCTTAGGTCAACGTTGATCCACCCCCTCACGTAAATTTTTAACCTGAATCGAAAATCCTGTATGAAATTTTACCTGCTTTGTTACCTTCGGTTGAAAATAACTTCATATCATTTTTCCCATTGTTTTTTTATTTTTTGTATCCCTTGTATTTTGTTCTCTTATAAACATGGCTACTATGATAGAGTACATTAAGGATTGCTTATGTAAAAATCCCTTGCAAAATAACAATTGTCTATAAAAAGCATTCAGACATGTTTTTTCAAAATCCTTTGTAATTCATTTCAAATGGACTTCCTACATGATTTAGGCGGTTATGGGTGAACGGAAATGAATTAATTTGAACATGTAAGTTACCTACATACTAATCTTTTAGGCTTCTAGTTACCTAATGTAAGCAGACTTCTACTTTGGAAATTCTGGTGTCATGGCGTTCAGAATCTTTGTGGCATTTGTGTTTTAACATAAGCTTCTATAATTTAATCATGATGGTTTGTCAAAAACAATCGCGGGAACCTCTTGATTAATTAGAGAAACTGCAAAATTCCAAGTGTGTATACACACATATCTAAAGTGCTCAAGCACTCCCCTTATCCAGAGTCCACTGAAAAGGACTTTGCTAAACATTAAGGTCTCCCCCTACAGGGGCATGCCTTTTTTTTGTTCCGATTAATATGTCTCTTAATTTGCATGTGACTCCAAATCCCTCAATATCTAGTTTACTGGTTTATGGCATAAGATATTATCCATGAACATTAAGAAATATTTTTCTATTCTTAATTCCCCTTACTGATGACATTTAAGTTCAAAAATAGTAAATGTAAGATCATTATATTGGGTTCGAGAGGAAAGTGTTGCTGCGTAGGAATCTTCACAATGTGTACTAGGACCACAAAACTGATACAGGGACCAACTGTAAACTGCTAAGAATCTTGTAACTATGATGAAGAATATAGAGAGGTAGAGTTTGTTGGGGATAAGGGTTATTCAGTACTCTCAACTATTTCTATGGAGCTTAATTGGAGAATTTGCCTCTTATCTATGAGGACTTGTCAGGTTCAAGGGTCTGTGTTGGTTAACGGATTTGGTTTCTCAAAATAACACAAGCAAATGACTCCTACTGCCCAACAGAGAAACCCAAATAAACCAACAGTTGGGTAAACTATATAATTTGCTTATACTAGCTTCCCTCTGAATTCTTATGTGTTACAGCTCCCACTTAGGACTAAACTAAAGCCATTCTTTATTTTAAATGTAATTTTTTTGGTATGCTTTTAAATTGAAAGCAGAAAAGGCATCTAATACTTGTTCATCACCATGATACAAGCATGCAACAAATTAAAAGAGGGAGGAATGCATAAAATATTGAAAATGTGTCTCAAAAACACTTTTAATTTTCCCTCAACACAAACACTGAGAATATTTGAAACCTTTTCACAAAAAGACTATCACCAATCTTTAATCAACAGATTAATAACTGATAATAGGAATAAAATCATGAATCTGATAATTTCTGAATCAAGATATTCTCCTTGCGAATTTAGCACACAGACTATACTATCATAAAAAAAGCATCTTATTCTTCGTACACAGACCAAAAGAAGATAATTCAGAAACCCAAACTCAATTTATCTTTTTCATTAAACTGTTAGAACTTCTCTGAAAAATGGCAACACAGTAATAAATCTCTCCAAAATGATAATTCAGAAACCCAAACTCAATTTATCTTTTTCATTAAACTGTTAGAACTTCTCTGAAAAATGGCAACACAGTAATAAATCTCTCCAAAATCCGGACTCTTCAAATTTTTGCAAAATACCTATTTATAGACTACAAAATGTAACTGCTGTCCTTTGAGTAACGTATTCTTTTAAAGAATCAGTTTTCTAAAATAAGTCTTTTTGAATAATCAGCATCCACTTTTAAATATAAAGACCTTTTAAACAATAAACACCTAAACTAAAGTCTCTTTTTTAAGGCAAAACAAATTAAAGCATTGAAATATTGAAGGATTAATCAAGATTGAGCTGGTGGAGCGATAGCTATCTGAACAGGTGGAGGCAGTTGGGAGGCTGCAAGCCGTTCCTTGAAATCTCTATATGTCTTCAAAAATGGAGCCAATTCTGCATGCCTGGGAATGGCAATGGATTTCAATCTAATGTCCCAAATTGCTTTTCCCTTTTTGATCTTATCTATTTTGTCTTATATATTTGTAGGTTGATCAATATTGCAGTTACGACAAGCACTAATGTTTACAATTTTCTGAAAGTTATCTGTTAGCCAATTTGGCTATTTTTGCAAGCACTTTGTTGCATTCCTCCATTACTTTATCTAACCTGTCAATACACTGCTTCACATGCTGACTCGTCCATTTTAAAGCCTCTGACCAGATTGTGCATCTTTCATCATTTAGATTTGTTAAGATATTCTCTCTAACAGCACTTTGAGCATCCATTGTGGCAATCTCATTTAATTCAACAAGTATCTTATCCCATGCAACTTCATCTTGTTTCAATCCATGAATCTCAGATTGAATAAGTTTCTTTAATTGCAGGATATTATCATATACGGTTTTGGTCTTTTATAGGTATGGAGGGCCTTTAATAAAAATATCTGCAATCCATTCTCTTGTTATTATACCAAAAGAGCTATCTTCCTGTACTTTTTTGAACATGGAATGAGCACTTGGAGAAGTAAGATCTAAATTATCTTGAGTTTGTGAGACTCGCAATACAAAAGGATCAATAAAAATTCTTTAGGCAGTTTGTCAGGACATGTATATGTCCCTTAACTATTTGTCCATCTTATCCCTTTCAGATCTTTTCAATATTCTACTGGCAATCACCTGGAAATTATGATTGTCTCCTTCTTTGCTTGGTGGCCCTAAGTCTACTCTTAAAAGTTTAAAACATTGAAATCATCGGGTGTGGCTTTACTGGGTTCTTTATCTGTTATGCGTTGAGCAATTTCTATATAGTCATTACCGGTATCCTCATATTCCATCAATCTGGATGTCGTCTTCAACTTTTTAGCCTTTGGGGTTCTCTGAAGTAATTTCCCCACTATATTATTATCGGACATCCTGAATGGTACCATTTTCTCTTTTTTGTTAACGAAGATTCCAACCAGGACGGAGTTCTTGTAGATTCTGTTTGAAAAGACATACTAGGGGTGGAAAAATGAAGAGCTCTCCTCAAATTGGAAGCCTTATTAGTCTTCTATTGACCAAATGGCAAACTTAAGGAGGCCTCGTGTCCTTGAACTCCTGCTGATAGCTCATCTTCTTCTAGAGGATTTGCCAGAGACATCATTAATGCCAGAGACATCCCGACTGAGTCTATACAATACAATCTATTTGACACTGAATCTCATCCAATTCCTCATTCTTACTTCATACTCGTCTGCATTGTCAGCCTGAAAATCTTCTAGGTGAGGAACATGGTGAAATGATGAACTTAGACACAAGTTGTTCTTGATATAATCCTTCTTGTCAAAGGGAAACCTTCTCTCATACATGGAACAATTATATTTAACAATTGCTCTCTCCAAATTCAAGGCATCAGATTGTGAATCACAAGAATACAATCTTACCCTAATAGGAAAAGAGTTACCAACTTTCTTTCCTTGAGAACAATTTTTTTTCACTTAAGCTATTTGTCTGCTCACTTCAATCAAAACAAATTTATCCTCTGGGTGCCTAGGCAATTTGTGAGGTAACCCATCATAGCTGGCTATCCAAATGTATCTGAACCTTTGATATTGAATAATATAGTTGCCATAGGTGTTAATTAAAGTTTTGGCTTCAGAAGAGATTCTTTGAGCAATATCTCCTTGCAATTCCCTCACCAATCTCATGGTAAACACATCGTTTACCCGCCTGAAGTTCTTGTAACTCTTTGCTAATTGAAGCTCTAGATAATAATCATACATTTGAATGCTATCATCAAATTCTTGCACGTGGTTTAGCCCAAGCCATGGGCGAGTAGTAGCTAGGGCATAGAATGGGTAAGAAGACATGTAGAAGGTCTTATGAAAGATAAAATTGGTGAAGGCAAAGTGTAGTCTGTCTGAAATCAAACTAGCACAATCCAGGTAAAGCTTCCCGACACAAACGCCTTGTACAAAGAAATACATCCAGTCCTAGAAATCATGAGCCTTCTCATTTCTGCACAGCCTGTGTAATAACACTATAATGTCTGCAATGTCATCTTGAAAGTATGACTCATGTAGATATCCTAGCAGATGAGACCTCCTCTTCTTTGGAATTGCTAGTCATTCCTTTGCAATAACGTTTTTTATAAACTTTCTTCTTCTCAGAGAAATAGTGAGACAAAGCAAAGTCCCAAATTGCGTATTCTTCTCTTTCCGGCAACCTTAAACTGGCACTAATGGTGTCTATATCTATTGTGATCAATGGCTGGTTATTAACAGTCCTAATTTCCCTGGTCTCTGGATTGGAGTGATTGATACATTCTAAAACCAGGTCCGTACACTAAACTAAAACTGGAAACCATGCTGCTTGTACTAGACCACTTTCTATCAATCTTTGGGTAATTGGGTGCCTGTTGGGAGCATTGATTTTCCTTTGAAAATCTTCTAGGTTAACATGTCCTAGTTTTGTGTCCCTGACCTCGGGTAATTGACTTTCTAGTCCTGTTAGTTGTTCATACCCCTGGTATTTATACCTCATTTTGTCCTGTAACAGTGGAGAAAGAAAGCGACAACTTTTGGAAATTTTCTGGCAGCACCTCCCCTTACTTTCTCCCTTTCCAAGTGTGCAAATAGTAAAATTTTATGGCTAACTATTAGGAAGGAAAAATTTGAACTTACAGTTTTGAGCTTGATGTTGGCCGTTGGTGCTCTCCGTGGAATTTTTACTTATTGTTTCTTTCTGCTCCTCGAGAAAACCCTTTCTTTGTTCTTCACCAATCTATTTGTTCACAAATGGGGTTTGAAATGCCATTGATAACTATATAAAAGAGTTCATTAATAGCCTTTGCCCTTTTGTACTAGTCATTAATTGTTGATGATGTTTTTAGGGCTCTTTTAGTAATCATGTTGGAATTTTATTAGGTTTTAGGAACTAATGCTTTCACCGCTTTTCAATTTCTGCTCATTCCTTCCTTTGTTGGCAACTTCGGTAGTTCTACAAACTCTCTGTTTTGCTGACGCACCTTTTATTTCATCATCGACACATGAAATTATTATGAAAATCTTTTCGGCAATTTCATTTGTTTTGAAAACCTTTCATTTTGTTGACATTTACTTAATGTTAAGCTCAAAACTTAGTCATTGAAAAGCCCCTTTATGTGAACTTTGTTGGGGATTTCATGAGTTCTATGAACTTCATCTTTTGCTGCCACTGCATTTGATTTCCAATGCAAACTTTTGTTGGTGGAGTCTTCACCTTTGTTAACTTTGTCAAGGGTTTCACAAGCTATGTTAACTCTTCAATATACCGACAATGGGACCTTCCTTTATACTTTGAACTTTGTATTCTTCGAACATTTTAATTCTTCTTTTGAACTATGTCTAAAGTTTTATGAGTTTTGATAACTCCTAAAATTGCTGACATATAAAGGCCTGATAGGCTTTACGGAGGTTTTGAATGTTATTTGAAATTTCGAAGTTACCGACACGGAGTAAAAGATTGACACAAGGAGGAAAATATGACGAATTCGGGAGTTATCACTTTGACTCAAAAAAGATAGCAAAACTTTGTCGATTACCGACTTAGTTGGCAAAACCTAACAAACTATTGACAAAGTTATCAGAAATATGCAAAGTGCCGACATGATTAAAATTGACTAAGTATGGGGACTTATAGAGAACAAAGACTTCAATGCAATACTTTAAGATACTCAAATGCATCAGAACATTTTTGCCAAGATAAGATGAAAATTTATGACTATGGTCAGGAGACTCAGGACAAGGTAACAGTTGGCTCTTATTGGGGACGTAGACTGCCAAGTATAAAGCAATGAACCTATAATCTCTGGTTACAAAATGGGCGATAGAGGCAAATGGAAGACAAATTGAAGGGACCAAACACAAAACACCAAAAATGAGACAAAAAAGAAACAAAGATAAACAACTAAACTACTATGATACAGGGCAAGAGACACCTGCTTCGCAGTTGATACAGCTTGAGATCTTGCCCATTGTATGGAAAGGGTAAGACTGTGCCATCAGGATATGTGAGGTTAAATGCATTGAGTCCACATACCTGATAAATCTTAAATTGTCCTTTCTAGAGTGAATCAAATTTCCCATGGGCTCGCTTCGGTTCTCTTCTTTTATCCCATAGCAGCACCATGTTTCCTTCCATAAATTTTCTCGGCCTTTCTCTTTGATAAAAGACCTTCTTGACTCTTGCTTGATGTAAAGTGATATGGTCCACCATATTAGCTCATTGTTCCTCTATCTTTGTAAGGTACATGATCTTCTTTTCCAAGGAATCTTGAAATTCCTGATCTTCAATTAGTCTGCAATTTAGATGCGACCAATTCTAAAGGTATGGGTACTTCAGATCGATCTCGTAGACCAACTCAAAAGGTGACATACCTATAGCTCTCATTGGGGTAGTTCTATTAGCCCATAACACCTCATACAATTTTTTATGCCAGTCCTTTTGATTGTCACTTACCAATTTCTTCATTATTGCAACTACATTTTTGTTGCTTGATTCTGCGTGTCCATTGCCTTGTGGGTAATAGTCTGAAGAATCTGAGAGTGATATACCGTGTTCATAGCAAAAATAAGTAACTTTAGTTGAAGATAAACTAGTTGCATTGTTAGTAACGATCTTTAATGATACCCCAAAACGAACCACTATGTTTTCTTTAATAAAGTCACACTACACCATAAGTAGTACATTTCACTCGTATAGCTTCCACTTATTTGGTAAAGTAATCTATAGCTACAAGAATATGGGTATGTCCAACACTTGAAATTGGATTAACCGGCCCTATGAAATCTAAACCCCATTGTTGAAAAGGTTCTTCAATAACCACCGGTTTAAGGGGTAAAGCTACTAGCTGTGGCCTCCCTGCAAACTGCTTGCACTTTTCACATTTTGCCACCCACTGATATGCATCTTTAAATATTTTGGGCTAGTACTAACACTGACTTGAGATTTTGAAGGCTGTTACTGTTGAGAAAAGTGTCCTCCACATGCTTCATCATGAAATGATTTTAGGAGTTTTGTTGTTGTTCCTTAGCTACACATCTCAAGAAAGTGCCATCAAGACCTTTCTTGTATAAGGTATCATTTTAGATCACATATTTTGTTGCTTTTAATCTTAGGTTCTGCTTTTCCTTCATAGACAGATGTTCTGGACATTCACCGTAGGTAAGATAGTGTGCAACATTGGAGAACCAAGGATCTTATAGACTTACAAACAAGGCAATGGGCATTTCTTCCTCCTCTGCTGACTTATTTTCTGCAATTAATTTACACAAACCCTGTCCTTTGACCAACTTAGTGGGCTTAATGTCTAGATCATACTCTTGTACTTTAGCAATCCAAGCTCCCCTTATGTTGCCTCCTACTTTTTGCTGAGTTAAATTACTTTTAACAAAAGAATTAGGGATGTATACAATAGAATGAGAATGTAGATTACAAAACCTCAACTGTTTGACAACTTTCACCATAACAAAGGCTTGTTTTTCTGTTGGAGAATAGTTTAATTCATTTTTCTTCAAGGGGAAGCTCATGAAAGCAATCAGAGCTTCTATGCCCTAATCATTCTTCTGTAAAAGGATTGCAGACATAGTGTGATCGGATGCATAATAGTAAATAATGAAATCCTTTTGAAAATCAAGATGCACCAGGATTGGCGCTTGTGCAATTGCTCCTTTAATCTCTTCGAAAGCTTTCCTTCCATTTTCACTCCATCTAAAAGCCCATTTCTCTTTCATCATATAAACAATGTTTTTAGTTATTTCTGAAAAATTGGGTACACATTTCCTTAGAAATTTACCTGTCCAAAGAACAATTTCACTCAGGTTCTATTTGTTGGTAAACTCAATTGCTTGATGGTTCTCACTCTCTCGGGATCTATTTTAATGCCTTCTTTGGAAACTGTGTACTAGTAACTCTGACACAAGACAAATTTTTTCGGATTCAGAGATATCCCATGATCCCTGCACCTCTGCAAGATAGTTTTTATATCCCTTAAATGATCTTTCCTCTTTTTAGAGAAAATAGTTAAATCATCAAGATATATAACGATAATCTTGTTTTTTAAATCTCCAAAGGATAAATCCATAGCTTGTTGGAAAGTCGCACCAGCATTGATAAGACCAAATTGCATACAGTAATAAGCCGAGGTGCCCCATGGAGTAGTGAAAGCAGTTTTGTGTTGGTCTGATTCTTCAATGCTGATTTGATTATATCTTGAGAACCCATCAAGCATAGACATCATCTCAGCCCCATCAATAGTTTTTAAAATGTGATTCATGATTGGCAAGGGTTAATTATCTTTCAAACTGGGCCGATTTAGATATCTGAAATCTACACAAATTCTTATTTCTTTATTTTTCTTATGTACAGGCACAATATTAGCAATCCATGTAGAATGATGGATTGGGTATATGATTCTTGCCTTTAACATCTTGTCTATTTCTTTGAAAATCACATTAGCTATCATGGGGTTATATGTCCTATATTTTTGTCTAAAAGGAGTTGCTCTTGGCTTTAGGGGAATGCTATGTCATAGCTGGCCATCCATAAAATTCTTAAGATTTGTGTAGCTCCAAGAAAAATAAGATTTGCGTAGCTCCAAGAAAAAACATCTGTGAACTCCCTAAGCAGCTCAATCAAATTGCTTATTTCTTCAAGAGTACAACACTTTCCAACACATACCGTCTTAGAATTATCTGCTTCACCAATGCTCACAAATTCATATTCTCCAGAACTATTGACAGACATAGACATTCTTTTTTTTTATATACTTACCATGTCTGTCAAATAGCTTTTCTAATGAGACGAGACCTTTGGGAATTTTATTACCTTTCAACTGTACAGCTCCTTCTGAGCAAACTTTTTCATCCTGGTAATATTCTCTACACTCGGAATTGCTACCAGTGAAGTTGCGAAAATACTTGAGTTCTCCAAAAAGGCTTGAATTTGTTTATCACTTTCGAACACTTGCCACGAGTACATTAGGCCTGTACATTACTTCAACCCCGTACTCACTGTCTTTGAAATCAAGGTAAGGTAATAACAATGAAGCTGACACTGCAAGGGCTCTTGTGTTACGTTCCCTCGGTACTGCCTCTATTGAAAAAGCATCAAAAGCTTCTATCTCATCCCACACACAATTTCTATAATGTTTGAGCCTTTCGTTTTTGACTGCAAAGATCTTCTTGACTTGTTTTACAATTAGTTTTGCGTCTTCGACAGCCTTAACTTTCCTGATTCCTTTCTCTTTGGCTGTTGCAATTCCAAGTAGTAGGGCTTCATATTCAGCTGTGTTTCGGTGTTTTTGAATTCCAATTTGTAGGAAAAAGGAAACCTTTTACTATTATGAGGGACTAAAACAACACCCACTCTTGAACTAGAATTGGAAGAACTACCATCAAATTCTAACATCCATAATCTTGAAGAAGTCTCTTGTTATAAAGTCTCTTTTCTTTCATTATTGCCTGTGAATATCATATAATTACCAAAATCAGTTTCCTCATACAAAATTTGAGATTTAGGGTCATTCTTAAGAATACTAAACTTAGCTTTAGGTTCTGGTTCTAAATGGACCTTCACGTTTCCCAAAGGAATCAATGCATGGACCAATCCAGTTGTATTTCTCCTCCTAAATCTCTGCAAAAGCTCCTACTCAATACATACCATAGCTTGTTGGTATGTCAGCTACTAGTATGGTCAGTCTCAATCTTTTACCAAGATATGCAGCCAAAGAAACTTGAGCATCTTTGATTTGACCCGCTAGTAGGACTTGTTTTGAATCCATAGAGTAGCACTTTCCAAAGGTTTTGGTTAGAGTCAATCCAAGGGCCCTTGCTACTGAGGAAGGCATGACATTGTCCGATGCTCTCGAGTCAATCATGCAATTGCTCAACCTATGACTATTAATAAACAAGGACACATTGAATGCGTTGGGTTTAAGATCTGATTGAGTCAGAGAATGACTTCTATTATTGGACAACAGGCTAGAGGTAGAATTCTTGTTATCAATGATTTGGTTATCAACAAGGTGATTTTCAGATTGGCCGCCCTTGACATATCTAACAAATACTCAGCAGGAGAAATCTGAAGTCTAGATGTTTTACAAAATTCAACTACATCAAAAGAGCTTTTATTTTTATCAGCAGATTTAGAACTAGTGTTCTTGTTAAGAATTAGAGGAGCTTTTGGGATATCGGAAGCACTATTCTTTGTATTGCAGGAAGGTTTCTGCCAGTTAGATGTACCTTTATGATTTGCACTTTGCTGTCCTCTTGTCGGCACCATGCAAGAAGAATCTTCAAGAGTTGTGATTATATCTCCACCTCTTTTGGAGTCTGATTCGTATTCGAAAGTTAACTTCAGAGTCAATAGTATTTAGTGGTACATCTTCTTCATTTACCACCTCTTCTATGACCTTTCTCATCGCTGTCATTTGCATGAATCTTGTCAATGCTGGACAAGAGGAGCCATCATGATCTGTTGTCAGATGAAATGTGCACATGTTACCTTTCCCAGAATTAGGTGGTGCCTCTATTGTCAGCCTCTGTTGTACACAAGGGAGTTGAGCCTGTCTATGATTACTTTCCATTTGCTGGTTAAAGCCCTTTCTAGTACCATTGTAAAGATTTGACTGTTGGAAAGGAGAATTAATTTTTGGAATCTACCTCTTTAGAGCTATTATATTATTAGCTAACCTTTGATACATAAGATCTGTAGAAGTCGATGGTTGAGCATTGTGAGATTGTAATTCTTTTTTCCACTTTCCCACAGTTATGAAGTCATCTTCGAGTTCAGCTGCCATAGCCTAGGCTTCGCTAAATTAGCAACTCTGGCTCTTCTCAAGTGGAAGCTAATATTAGGGGGCATTGAATTAATGAAGAAACCTTTTTGATTTTCAGGAGTAGGTCTCTTCGCTAGTGGGATCTTATTCACAATCCTATTAAAATTTAGCCACAAACTCTCTCATAGGCTCATATATTTCCTTTTTTAACTGTGCCAATTGTGCCAATAATGAGTGCTTGTCTTCAGCACTCTTAAATCTGTTCTCAAACCATGTTCTCATATCATTCCAATTGGAGATTGATGCATTGGGTAAGTGGTAGAACCATTCAGTTGCTGCATCATTAAGAGTTTCAACAAACAACCTAACAGATACATCCTCATGTTGAACACCCAACACTCCACAAGCAGCATAGAAGGCATTGATGTGTTCATCAGTTGAAATTTTAGCATCTCCCCTGAATTTGGGAAGGTTCTTCCTTAAACCTTTTGGTAAATCATTTAATTCTTGTCCCAAATTTAAAGGAACAATTGCTGCTCTCCATGGGATTGGTAATGGCTGAGCCATTTGTAATACAAGAGGAGTTAAATTTATAACAGGAGGAGGGACTGTGCCGTGTAAAGTAAGGGCTTGAAAAACAGTGGTCTCAACCGTACTTCTCAGTAGTTGAGGAGGTTTACTTTTCAACCTTCTGGCAAGTAATAAAGAAGTAGGAAAATTAATTCTTTGAAGTGCTTCAAAAATTGAGTCAATTACTCCCCTGGTTCTTTCACTTTGTATATCTTCGGGACTCCAGTTTATTTCAAACTTAGTTTCTAGGTGGTTGTCTTAGATTTCTTTCTTGGGGAAACAATAACCACAGGAAACCTTTCAATTACTCTTTCAAAGACTACCACTGGATTTTGTGCTTCTTCTTCTTATTCCAATACCATATTCTCTCTCATATATTTAGCAACATTCCTTCTATTTCTCCAAGCTAAAGTGTTCAATTGAGAAATAATATCTTCTTGTTCCGCATGTACCCAATCTAAACCAAATTGGAGGAGAGGGAACACATTTTCGTGTGGAAGAACCATTTTAATTCATTATAGACTACCAACCTTAAATTGTCTGTTTGATTCTCCAGTGGAGTCGCCAAAAATCTGTTGGTTAACAGATTTGGTTTCTCAAAATACCACAAGTAAATGACTCCTATTGCCCAACAAAGAAACCCAAATAAACCATCAGTTGGGTAAACTATTCAATTTGCTTATACTAGCTTCCCTCTGAATTTTAATGTGGTATAGCTCCTACTTATGACTAAACTAAATCCATTCTTTAATTTTAAATGTAAAGATTTTGGTATGCTTTTAACCTGAAAGCAGAAAAGGCATCTAATACTTGTTCATCACCATGATACAAGCACACAACAAATAAAAAAAGGGAGGAATACGTAAATATTGAAAATCTGTCCTGAACAACTCTTTTAATTTTCTCTTAGCACAAAGACTGAGAATATTTGAAACCTTTTCACAAAAAGACTATCACTAATCTTTAATCAACAGATTAATAACTAATAATAGGAATAAAATCATGAATATGTCAATTTCTGAATCATGATATTCTTCTTACGAATTTAGCACAAAGACTATACTATCATAAGAAAAAGCATCTTATTCTTTTTACACAGACCAAAAGAAGATAATTCAGAAACCCAAACTCAATAAATCTTTTTCATTAAACTATTAGAACTTCTTTGAAAATGGCAACAAAGTACTAAATTTCTCCAAAATCCGAACCCTTCAAATGTCTCAAGACTCAAAATACCTATTTATAGACTACACAATGTAATTTCTGTCCTCTGAGTAACAGATTCTTTTAAAGAATCAGTTTTCTAAAATAAGTCTTTTGAATAATCAATGTCCAGTTAAATATAAAAACCTTTTAAACAATAAACATTTAAACTAAAGTCTATTTTTTAACACAACTGTGTATGGTGAAAAGTGGATAATGGAAACAACAATATTGAAAGACTAAATGAATTCAACAACAAAACTTTAGCCTAACAACAACAAAGATCCACCATAACGTATGAAGATTACTTAAGACAATGCAAATCAACAAAATCACAAAGATTATACCATCACATGTCCACTAGGGCTTGAATCTCCATTCTTCCTATCTCCATTGATCTTGCTTGATATATTTGTTCTCAGATTTTATGTGTGCACAAGAGCTCAACAAAGAACGGAAATGTGGTTGAAAGCTTGATCACAAAAATGCTTGATTGCATAAGATTGATTAGAATGCTAGGAGGGTTGATAATGAAAGAAGCATCCTCTTATAAAGAAGACACTGTAAGAAATGGAGGGATAAGATTAAGAGGTGTAAAAGATAGATGGTCGGCTAGGATTAAAGGGTAGGTAGAAGAAATAAAAAAATAATAAGAGGGTAGGTAGTATAGGAATTAAAAGATGAATGACATGTGTCATGGGTAGAAAAGGCTAATGAATTAATTAAATAAATAAAGATTTATTTAATTAATAGAAGAAGTGGGATTCAATTAAATAAATAAAATATTTATTTAATTTAGGGGAAGGACAAATTAAATAAATAAATATATTTTTATAAATGAAGAAAAAGGCTAGAAAAAGATAAATGAATTAATTAAATAAATAAAAATTTATTTAATTAATAGAAGAATTAGGATAAAATAATTAAATAAATAAAAAATATTTATTTAATTAGACAAGACAATTTTAGGTGTCTATAACAACAAATAAAATGATTGAAATATTAAAGGGCCAATTAGGATTGAGCTGGTGGAGCGGTAGCTGTCTGAACAAGTGGAGGCGGTTGGGAGGTTGCAAGCCGTTCCATGAAATCTCTCTGTCTTCAAAAGTGGAGCCAATTCTGCATGCTTGGGAATGAAAATGGATTTCAATTTAATGTCCCAAACTGCATTTCCTGTTTTGATCTTATCTATTCTGTCTTGGATATTTGTAGGTTAATGAATATTGCAATTAAGACAATCGCTGAGGTTTACAATTTTTTGAAAGCTATCTCTTTCAAACGTTCTTTTATCATCAGAGAGAGACTTAATGCCATTCTGAAATTCTTCCTTGATTTGATCTATTGATGTCGCCTCATTGCTAGTCTTCTTTCTCAACCTACAAACAACACTGTTAGCCAATTTAGTTATTTCTGCATGCACTTTGTTGCATTCCTTCATTACTTTATGTAACTCGTCAATACACTACTTCTCAAGCTGACTCCTCCATTTTAAAGCCTCGGACCATATTGTGTATCTTTCATCATTTAGATCTATTAAGATATTCTCTCTAACAGCACTTTGAGCATCCATTGTGGCTATCTCATTTATTTCAACAAGCACCTTATTCCATGCGACTTCATCTTGTTTCAATCCATGAATCTTAGATTGAATAAGTTTCTTTGATTGTAGGATATTATCATATGCTATTTTGATCTTTTCTAGAAATGGATAGCCTTTAATAAAAATATCTTCAATCCATTCTCTGGTTATTTTACCAAAAGAGCTATCTTCTTGTACCTTGTTGAACATGGCTTGAGCACTTGGAGAAGTAAGATCGAAATTATCTTGAGTTTGTGAGACTGGCAATACAGAAGGATCAATTAAATTCTTTAGGCAGTTTGTCAAGATGTCTATATGTCCCTTAAGTTCGTCTTTGTCCATCTTTTTTTTTTTATATCTTTCCAATATTCTATTGGCAATCACCTAGAAATTATGCTTGTCTCCTTCTCTACTCGGTGGCCCTAAGTCTACTCTTGAAACATTGAAATCATCGGGTGTAGCTTGACTGGGTTCTTTATCCTTTATGGGTCAATCAGTTTCTATATTGTCATTGCTAGAATCCTCATCTTCCATTGATCTGGATGTTGTCTTCAACCTTTTAGCCTTTGGGGTTCTTTGATTTAATTTCCCCACTATATTGTTATCAGGCACCTTGAATGGTACCATTTTTCTCTTCTTTGTTAATGAAGATTCCAACCAAGATGGAGTTCTTGTGGAATTTGTTTGAGAAAACATACCAGGGGTGGAAAAATGAAGAGCTCTCCTCAAAGGGGAAGCCTTATTAGTTTTCTATTGACCAAATGGGAAACTTGGGGAGGCCTTGTGTCCTTGAGCTCCTGCTTGTAGCTCATCTTCTTATAGAGGATTTGCATTTAGAATCTCCACTACAAAATCTTGCTCCTTATTCTATGAAACACCTGAGTCTAGTAAAGGACCACCTCCACATGTTTTCTTAGTTGTTTTATTTTTATTGGGATCTTCCCCATTTCCTCCACCAAGACTTCATTATGCTGCATGTTGCTGTGAAGATAGCCTCACATTGGTTATTGAGGCTACAGTGTATGGGTAAGCTTGTGTACTTGTCGATAGAGCTCCTTTAGTGCTTGTTTTTGCACTATCTCCCTTTTTCTTAGGTATCCATTCTTGTGTTCTCCTCAAGACAACAACAGTCCCAGTTTGTAAATCATTGGGTTCCCTTAAACTCCAATCTATACAAATAATTTGTGAACCATGAATCTATGAATAATAAATTGTATCAACTAAATCAGATTCATCATCATTAATGCTAGAGACATCCCAATCGAGTCTATACAATAAAATCTGTTTGACACTGAGTCTCATCCAATTTCTCATTCTTTCTTCATATTCGTTTGCACAGTCAATTGAGAAATCTTCTAGTTGAGGAACATGATGAAATGATGAACTCAGACACAAGTTGTTCCTGATACAATCCTGACTGTCAAAGGGAAACCTTCTCTCATACATGGAACAATTATATTTAATAGTTGCTCTCTCCAAATTCAAGGCATCAAATTGTGAATCACAAAAATACAATCCTAACTTAATAGGAAAAGAGTAACCAACTTTCTCTTTGAGAACAAATTTTATTCACTTCAGCTATCTTTTTGCACACCTCAATCAAAACAAATTTATCCTCAGGGTACCTAGGCAATTTGTTAGGTAACTCATCATAGCCAACTATTTTGTTAGATTAATGTATTGTTTCTTTAATGGTCATCTAGTTGTCTAGTTTGCTTAAGTAGTTTCTATTTCCGGTTTCACTTCACAATTGTTTCTTTAAGAAACATCATTTGTGTAAATCTATTTAAGGAGACTTTGTCTCCATTGTTTAACACAACATCGAATGTTTTAATATGGCATCAGAGCGGGTCGATGGGGTTCTCTAAAATTTGGCGAATTTTTTAAGAAAAATTCGAGCCTCTTTTGATCTGGAATTTTTTCCAAAAATTTGTTCTTGGATTTTTTTACAAAAATAAAAAAATTCGTTATTCTAATTTTAGTGAAAATTTTCTGAAGATTTTGGAGGTTTTAGAAGATCTTGAGGGTTTTCAGTTTTCATGCATGAGGGTTCTCATTTCTTTAAGCTCGCGTGTTTGTTTTCTGTGTGTCTGCATTCGTTTTGAGAGCTGCCGTCGAGAGTTTTTCTCTTTGCCTATGTAAACTGTGTGGAGCTTTTTTGCAATGAACCTCCTTTCCTTTGTTTTTTTGACGAACTCTCTGTGTTTTTGCATCTTCTTTCGTCACTATTTCCTATTCATGTGCATGCGGTAGGGGTTTTTTGTTTTTGAGCTGCGTGAATGTATTTTCGGCCAACGCCTATACCTTTGTCTCTGTTCGAAGGTTCTAGGGTTTGCGGGTGGCGCAATTTTCACATTTTTCATGCCCGCATCTTTCTGTAGCCGATTATCTAGCCGCGACGCGTCATTTTCTCCCGATTTTCTAGTTTTCCCTAGTCGTGACTAGATTTTTCTTCTACGTTTTTTGGAGTTTCGGGTTTTTTTTTAATAATTTTTTTTTTCCCTTCAAAAACTTTGGGAGGGTTTTATAATTTTTGTCCATTCAAAAATATTGTGGGTTGTGCAATTTTTTGCCTTAAAAATCGTTTTGAAAGTGTTTTACTATTTTTTCTCAAAAATGAAGTTTTGTATTTTGATCTGTGTCTCATATTTTGTGTTCGGTTTTGATTGATTTTTCACCTCAAAAATCATGTTAGGTCATTTATAATTTGCAATGTTCGCGTGGGATTCTGCGTTTCGCATGATTTTGTCCTCAAAAGTCATGGGTACAATTGTTCCTATCTTAGGGTTTTTATTGTTTTTTTCTGAAAAATGATGCTTTGTAATCTTCAGTTCTTGGGTTTGGCGATTTTTTCCTCAAAAGTCGTGGCTTCTTGCAGTTTGTTTTGGGGCGTCATGCTCATCAGCAAAAGTTTGTTGAGGGTTTGCCGATTTTTCCTCAAAATCGTGGTTTCAGTTTCATCTTCATCTCAATGTCTCTAGCTACAGGGAGTGATACCTTTGTTACCCAACATCAAGTTGGACGATTTGTGATGATTTTTGATTTGTGATATCTAGAAGTTCTGCAGATTCTGGGAGGGTCAATGGCAGGTTCTTGTCACAGAGCGTTTTGAGAAGAAGGGGTCAGCCTTCTCTGTTTTTCTCTTGGTTGGTAGAATGATGACCATTAAGGGAGGGTGTTAGAGTAATGTATTTTTTCTTTAATGGTCATCTAGTTGTCTAGTTTGCTTAGGTAGTCTCTATTTCTGGTTTCACTTTACGATTGTTTCTTATAGAAACATCGCTTGTGTAAATCTATTTAAGGAGAGTTTGTCTCCGTTGTTTAATACAACATCGAATATTTTAATATATTTGAATGTATTTGAACCTTTGATATTGAATAAAATAGCTGCCATAGGTGTTAATTAAAGTTTTGGCTTCAACAGAGATTGTTTGACCAATATCTCCCTTCAATTCCTTCACCACTCTCATGGTAAACACATCATTTACCCTATTGAAGTTCCTGTAGCTCTTTTCTAATTGAAGCTCTAGATAATAATCATATATTTGAATGTTATCATCAAATTCTTACACGTGGTTGAGCGGAGGCCATGAACAAGTGATAGCTAGGGCATAGAGCAGGTACGAAGACATGTAGAAGGTCCTATGAAAGAGAAAGCTGGTCAAGGCAGACTCTAGCTTGTTTGAAATCAAACTAGCCCAATCCAAGTAAAGCTCCTCGGCAAAAATTACTTGTACAAAGAAATACATCTAGTCCTCGAAATCATGAGCCTTCTCATTTCTGTGCAGCCTTTTTAATAACATTATAATGTTTGCAATTTCATCTTTAAAGTATGAATTATGTAGATTTTTGGGTAGATGAGACCCCCCCTTCTTTGGAATTGCTAGCCATTCCTTTGCAATATCGTTTTTATAAACTTTCTTCTTTTCAGAGAAGTAGCCATGAGACAAAGCAAAGTCCCAGATTGCGTATTCTTCCCTTTCTGACAACCTTAAACTAGCACTAATGGGGTCTCTATCTATTTTGATCAACGGGTGGTCATCGGTAGTCCTAATTTCCCCGGTCTTCGGATTGTAGTGATTGATACATTCTAAAACCAGGTCCGTACACTGAACTAAAACCGAAAACCTCGCTGCTTGTACAAGACTGCTTTCTATCAATCTTTGGGTAATTGGGTGCCTGTTGGGAGCATTGATTCTCCTTTGAAAATCTTCTAGGTTAACATGTCCTAGTTTTGTGTCCTGAACTTCGGGTAATTGACTTTTTAGTCCCTTTAGTTGTTCATATCCCTGGTACTTATACCTCATTTTGTCCTTTAGCAGTGGAGAAAGAAAGCGACAAATTTTGAAAAAGTTTCGGCAGCACCTCCCCTTACTTTCTCTTTTTCCAAGTGTGCAAACAGTAGAAATATACGACTAACTACTAGGAAGGAAAAATTTGAACTTATTATATTGAGCTTGATGTTGGCCGTTGGTGCTCTCCCTGAAATTTTTGCTTATTTTTCTTTCTTCTCACTGAGAAAACCCTTCCTTTGTTCTTCACCAATCTGTTTGTTCACAAATAGGGTTTGAAATGCAGTTGATAACTATATAAAAGATTTCGCTAATAGCCTTTGCCCTTTCGTACTAGTCATTAATTGTTGATGACGTTTTTAGGGCTCTTTAGTAACCATGTCGGAATTTTATTAGGTTTTAGGAACTTATGCTTTCACCACTTTTCAATTTCTGTTCATTCCTTCCTTTGTTGGCAACTTTGGTAGTTCTACAAACTCTCTGTTATGCCGACGCACATTTTGCTTCATTATCGGCACATGAAACTATTATAAAAATATTATTGGCAATTTTATTTGTTTTGAAAACCTTTCATTTTGCCGACATTTACTTAATGTTAAGCTCAAAACCTAGTTGGTGAAAAGCCCCTTTATGTGAACTTTGTCGGGGATTTCTTGAGTCCTGCAAACTCTGTCTTTTGCTGCCACTGCTTTTGATTTCCAATACAAACCTTTGTACTCTCGTTTGTTAACTTTGTTAGGGGTTTCGCAAGCTATGCTAACTCCCTGATTTAGCGACAATGGGGCCTTCCTTTATACTTTGAATTTTGTCTTCCTCGAACATTTTAATTCTTCTTTTGAACCATGTCGGAAGTTTTATGAGTTTTGATAACACCTAAAATTTTCGACATATAAAGGCATGATAGGTTCTTTGGAGGTTTTAAATGTTATTTGAAATCTTGAAGTTACCGACGCAGAGTAAAAGGCCGACACAAGAAGGAAAATATGACGAATTCAGGAGTTATCACTTTGATGACTGAAAACACTGACAAAAAGAAGAGTAATCTTAAGAAGGCAGCAAAATAGATAGATAGCAAAACTTTGTCAGTGACCAACATAGTTGGCAAAACCTAACAAATTGTTGACAAAGTTATCAGAAATATGCATAGTGCCAACATGATTAAAATTGACTATGTATGGGGACTTTTATAGAGAGTAGAGAGTTCAATGTAATACTTCAAGATACTCGGGGTGACCCATGTAATGCAGCGGTTAAAACACTTGCTTGGTGAAACTGCCACCGAGGTTCAAATCCCTGCTGGGCAGCTATGCTCGCAGGCTTTGTGCTTACGCTGGGCTCGTGGATTTGAACAGCAGTAGTGTTCGGCACCTTAAAAAGTGCCCCTTACTGATAAAAAAATAAAAATACTTTAAGATACTCAAATGCTTCAGAACAATATTTTTGCCAAGATAAGATGAAAATTTATGACTATGGTAAGGACAAGGTAACATTCTGGAAGAGCTCCTATAATTAAAGTGGTCAATTGAATAGGCTACTAATGAGAGGATGTCCTTTCTTCTACATTTTGAGCTCTGCAAGGTTTAGGAGGGTGTTCCTATAAGATTTCATGCTATGATCACAAATGTTATTCTAGTAACAGAATGGGTAATCATAACCATTAAAGAAGAAACTATCATCTAAGATTAAGAAATATTACTCAATATTTCTGAGAGTGTCTACAAGTGAATTAGACCTTTAAAGATACAAGATAGACCCAAATTGTTTGTCACGAGTCATCAGTGTGTTAGTCCACTGCAGCATATGGATAGATTTTGAAGTATGTAGAATGTGAAGCATCCCCATCTGTATGAGCGGGGCAATTTGAAATGAAGTCTTCAGAAACAGCTCCCATGTCCTTACTAATCTCATAGACAAATAGACAAAATAAATTGTGTTCAAAGGATTTTTCATTTATAAGATGTATGTATAGTTAGAAGATTACAGCAGGTGCCTTTAGTCCTATGTAATAAAATCAGCAAGCAAACATATCAATGTGATGTCACGTGCCACCTACAGTTTCAGAAAAGCTTGATATACTAGGCTTTGTCCTGCAAAGGTCAAGCTTTCAAAGGCATTTCCACTGATCACAGTGTGAATTATGTTTAGTAGTTTATTATTCACACTGCTTTTCCCATATAATGCATTTAAAAAGATTTTACAAAGTTTTTTAAACTGCAAACTAATCGAAATGCAATATAAGCACAACAAGTGTGTACCTATAAGATATATAGAACTTCTTGAAATAATCAATTGAATCATGAAGACAATTTGACATAAGATAAATCGTAAATGGAAAGATGTCTTAAATTGATTTAATAATGAAAAATACATGTTCATTTACAATGATTTTTTCACAGAATGACTTTGATTGCTACTTGTCTGAGGAGTGTGATGGATTTTTGCACTGAATTTGGAATACAATTTTTTTAATCCTTCATCTCATTGCCAATAACTTTTATTTATGGCTAAATGACAAAGCTCATCTCACTTGGATGATTGACACTTGTCATCTAGATTTACAATTAATTTTGTAAAGTTGTGAGCACTTCTTAAAATGCCACTAAGGTTCTTTAATTCCGAAGGCTTGATGTTGTGTGTGGGTGGGAGAAGTGCTACCGAAGATACATTTGAGAAGATCAACAACCTCCATTATTTGGGATGCAACACCAATGAAGGAAGGAAATTGCCATGAAACTCTTCCTAGGAGCCCATTACTCTACTATCAAACAAAAACCTTTTCTTGAAAGAACAAGGGCATCTGTCAACATGTGAGATGTGAGTTCTGAAATGAGCTTCTCCTTTTTCTTTAACAAAACTGGTTGCTTTGTGAAGATCATGTACCCATCTAGCTCTGTCTACCATGCTGTCAAACATATCTTTATCAGGTCATAAAGATAGAAAGTTTGGGATCACTCAGACCTTGTTGCTTGCCAAACCAATCCCTCAATTAATAGTTATTCTTAATTTCTTAGTGAGACTCTTGAACCAGTAATGGTTGACCTATGAGATAGCCTTCACAATACCCCCTTAATTTGAATCCGTTATAATCTAGTAGCCACATTTTCCAACCTCCATGGTCTTTCTAGGCCCAATTTATTAGCTGCATCAGAGAGTGTTGTCATATTTACCTTTATTTTATTGTAACCTTTGACTACTTACATAGTCGCTTTTTGTGATTTTTATGGAACTACATGTCATCTGATGTGGTGTTCAAGATTCCAAAAGAATGGTCAATTTTGAAAGAATAGAAAGAATATAAAGAATCAATAACTTCTGGCATATATTTCTTGCCACTTTTCATACTCCTCATCACTCAACCAATTTGCCTTCATGACGGTCTCCAATTAATTCATGCTGGCACCTTGCATCTAATGCTACCTTAACCTCTTTAATGAAACTGCCCATGTCTGTTTGGAGAGTCAAGATTTTGTCCAAGTAATGACTGAATAATAGTGGGTTCTCTTTCTCATCTTTCAATAGAGTGTCAAAAAATGTGGAACCAAAGAATTTAATTCTTCCTTCCAAATTCACATTCCATTCAGCCTCCATTTGTATCTTCTATGGCTGGGATATTTAAGGATTTGAAAGGTTTGAGCTCTTCTACTTTATTATCCTTCAAGACAACCTTGATCTTGGCCATGAAAGTAGACACTTCATAAACATTTCACTAACTTAAAATGTTGATGCAATTTTAGTTGATTTGTCTAGTGCATTCTTCGAACACTTATAAACATTTCACTAACTTAAAATGTTGATGCAATTTTAGTTGATTTGTCTAGTGCATTCTTGGAATTCTTGTAGATGGTCTTCATGGGAATTATCCTAGGGATCCACTTTACATTAATCTCAGCTAGTATACGGTTGAACTCAATGTATTAGACCTAGGCCTTCTGAATATTTGTGTTACATTCTCAAAGGTCGTCAACCATTCTTATCAGATTTTGGACCTTACCTTTAGAAGCATCTTTGACCAAGTCTATGATATCTTGCTTAGCCATTGCCACCAATGTTTGCTTTTCTCTTTCTGAATCTTGTAGCAGCCTTTTCAATTTATTTACCTCTCCCTACAAAATGCTAGTAGCTTGGGGTGCGTTGGGAGGAGGCATGATTAATCTTCAACTCTATTCTTTAAGTTGGTCAAATACCCTTCTGCCTTTTCCCTCTCCTCACCAAGCTCATTATTCAATTTAATATTATTTTTAACCAAGAGATAAAATAAACACACGTAATGAGAATGCACACATTATTTGTTTCACTATATGTGGATTCAAAATTGATATTGATTCGGATCTTGGTTTCACATCTATCAACAAAATACATCTCACAACTTGAATTGAGTGAGACAGGAAAGATACACAACAAATTTGCTCAAACCAAATTGTCTCCAAATAACCACTATTGGGGCTAAAATTATGCCTTTACACACAATAAAATATCAGGGATATTGCTGCATAGAAGATGGAGAAAACACCCAACATCAATAAACTGCACCAACTGCATCGATAACATAAATGAAATAACGTCAATGATATAATATAAAGGAAATAACATAAATGATATAATATAAAGGAATTAACATCAATAAACTGTATCAACTGATAATTATTCTAAGCCACATGATCCAGAACATAAATGCAAACATTGATAATCAATAATACAAAGGGTGTTAAAACTAGATAACATAATCAAATAATATAGTGAAAACAGTGAAGCAAAACATTGAATCAGCTGGCACACACGTAATCACAATGAATGCATCCTATAATACATAGCCGGATGCCAAATGCCAATACAAAATATCATTGATAGAGTACATCGATGGCAATACAAAAACATCACCAAAGGTACAGTATCAAAATAAAGTATATACAAGTAGTCATACAAGGTACATATGCTTGGGGCATAACATTCAAGGCTTTATTATCAGGATTCAAACCATTGCTAGAGTGGATGCAAGCACCAGTCCTTCGTGTAGAACCTTGAAATATTGGCACATCCCAAGGACCTTGATTTTGTTTGTTGTTCAATGCTTTGTCCCTAAAGTTAAAATCTGAAATCTTGTGAGAGGGACCAGGATCGCCAAATTGAAATATTGACTTTACTTGAACAAACAGTAGAGCCCTTGGGCCATCTATCAACACCATTAGTGGATTTCACTTTCTTGAGGACCAATCAACACTTCTTGTAGAGATGAAGGGGTTTGAGGAGGAGGAAAAGTGAAATTAAGGGATCAGGGTAACTAGCTGAATTGCTCGTACTAGGGAGAGAGGGAAGGAAAACTATAAATGCTTATTGAAAATTGAATATTATGGTACCCCAGCTGTCAAAAGATATGAAGGATAAAGAAAAAAATTCTGAATTCATCAATCTGAAAGGCAACCTATCCTCAATCAGACTAAATTTCCAGCCTGCTTTTCCTCAGCTAATATGCTGAAGAGAACCAGATCTTCCTATCCAAAAGGAAAAAGACCAGTAAGGCACAACAAGTCTAGGAAATTCCCATCAGTTATCAGGATTTAAGCAGTAGGAAAATACACAGAAAACAGAGAAGGCATATGCCGTTCAAAACCTTACCATTGACCCAATAGAAACTGTTTCTGTGAGAAATGAGTGGCAAAAGCATTTGAAAGAATGCTAACCTGATAAGGCATGGACATCTCCATATTCCAACCTGGCAATCCTATGAATTGAAAGTGGGAACTAGGGAGCAATTAATGTTAGTGTGCACATTTCTATTTGAACAAACACACAAGTCAATAAAAGGCTTAAAAGAACAAATGTTGAGTCAGGCCACATCAATCTAGGAAGCTAAGGAACCAACCAGTGTGTCAGTTCGAAAACCTCCAGTCTGTTCATTCTTGTGTAGAATCAGCCAAGAATTTGGCAAAAATGGACTCACTAAGTGCAAGTCAAAAACCATATTGGCTAAGAGAATAGTACCCATGGAAGGGAACTTTCTTAAAACACTGGTCAGTTGCATGAAGAAGGTAAGAAGAAACCACCAAGTGGGATGCCCATATCGTGCAAATTAAATTGCAATTTCGAACTCCACAGGTCTAAGCTTAACACAGACAAAAGTGGGCCATGTTGCAAATCTTCAGAGCATATGAACATGAAATCACGCTTGCATTGGGAGTAAGTTTATTGCACTACCAGCTTCTTATAAGGAAAGTATCTTCCAATGCCATCGAATTCTCTTCCGTTACTACATTTATCATTGTCAGTATCGGCAGCTCAACCCATACAAATGAATAGGCCCTCATACAAGTAAGCAAGATTAAGGTCCCCACTTCTAGATTATATCATGGACATCTTCAAGTTTTTAACAAATAAAACAACTAGTTTCCGTTACTTTTTATGTTTTCCTTCTCAATGTTCAGAGACCTGCTTAAGTCTTGGAATTCTTATACGCTATCTGAATCACCTGAAGCTGAACACCAAGGTTGGACAGCCAATTGCCCACTCTGTCAGCTTCTCTGAAGCAATAAGTGAAAAGGACTATAGAAAAAGTTATTCATTTAGACCACCTGCTACATGATCAAATGGAGACTCAATTCAAGGGATTTACTTCTCTTGACCTCGTCAAAAGATTCCTTCTCCACAATTAGCTTGGGAATATAATTCTCAGCTTCAATTCTTAAGCCCAACCTTGAACCTCCTTCAGTGACTATATTAAATTTTTAGTTTTTGTTCCTTGCATCGGATTTGATTTCTTTCCTATGGATCTCTAATTGGAACCGGCTTGAGGAATCCAGTAATTGCCTTTAGAAGCACCTTCAAAGTTGAGCTTTACCTTTTCTATAGGAGAGATCCATGCCACACCACTTACATGTTTCTTCATAGTCAAAGGTATACCAGCTACCCACTGATAGAGGATTCTTGAGACATTCATATCCTCACAAGTCAGGTCACTGCCCTACAAGAAAATTCCAGAACTCCCTGTGGTCCCATTCCTTTCCAGCTAGATTGCCTACTCAATCATTGAAGGAACCATGCTCCAGATGCAAAATAAGACAGTGCATTAGTTTTTAATGGTCCAACCTAAATGATTCATATATAATTCTTGAAGCTCATCCATGAAAAAATTATTGAACTAAAAAGTTTGTATTAGATTTCCCAGGAGAAGTAACAATGTAGAAGATGCTCAGTTTCTTTCTTAGATGTAAATACAATCTCAATTGAGAAGAACCATAAATATTATGCCTATTCAACAGGCATCTAGTAAAGATCCTCCAATAGGAAGCAAACCAAAGAAAAATCTCGACTTTAGAAAAAGCCTTAAATATTTAAATTCTTGATAAAGCATTTGAAAAGGAGGTTCAGAGAAACGCTTGAGCAGGTAGTTGAAATTTTGTTGAAACAGAGTAATCATCTGAAACTTTGTGGTTCCAGTCTAAGGTGTCTTCCCCTTTCCTGTGTTAGTCTCATAGAGCTAAGCAGTTGAGTGAGATGAGAATATATGAAGGGTCATTCTCCACAGAAATAAGGTCCTTCCAAACACTCTCCTATAGTCCATTTCATTTTAAATTTGGCACAATAGTCCTTCAACTACTGTTTCCAATCTAGATATTAATGCCCTGCAATTCTCCTCAGGCTGTCATGTCTAAACCCAGAGGGTATTCCACAATCCATGAGTCCTACGAAAGACAGTTTTTTCTTTCCATTCCCTATTTCCTAAAAATGCTCCTGTATTAACAAAATGTGGTTGTGAACATATTCCACATGGCCAGTAAGCAAGGTGGATTTTTGGTTCTTGTGAAAATCTGTTTGGTTCGAAGCTATTGAAATTTTTTTAAAAACAATCATGCTCCATGCTTGATTCCTTTCCTTCTATGTATGCCAAACAATCTTATTATTGGTAGTGATGTTGGTTAGCTTCCAATTCTTGATATCTACTACTCCTAAGAAGTTTAGAGGCCTCCTTTCTATCAAACTATAAGAGGGAACCTTGTGCACTGCCAAAGAAAATCGTGCATGATGTCCACTATATTCTTTATCACCTTGGCTTGAGAATGCAAAATGGTAAACCAGTAAACAGGGATTGATTGAAAACCTGACTTTCTTTCAACATGAGAAAACTGTCAGCTCTTCCGACTTGCTAGTTGACCATGCATTCTGTCCAATATTTTTTTTCCAAAGACCTCTCTTAGCCCTCCCTTTGAAAAGATTAACCATGAATTAAAGCTTTTAAAAACCCCAGGAATCTTGGCAAGGCAATGTGTTTATTGTGGATTACATTGAAGAAAGCCTTTAATAAGTTCCAATGTATGACCCGTCCCAAAACAATTTATTCATATGTATGTGTACGAGCTGTCCCAAAACAATCTTTATGAGTTTTAGACTCCTTGATTCTGGTAGCCATATTTTTCTAGAACTGTTCCCTTTTATCTGGGGAAGGAAACAGAGCCCTCTATAATTGTATGAGGTTACCATTATTTACTGCTGGTCTGTTTGCACTGTAATTAAGTGCTGCTTCCATTTTTCCCACAATCTGGGTGGTCTGAAACAATTCTACCAGCTGTATTACCAGTTACAAAGTTTTCTATTTTAGTAATTTTGCACATGTTAAATTCACATTCAGGACAAAGCACCCTTAGAACAGCCCTCAACTAAAAATGTTTTTTCTCAAGTACATGATACAGACCAGGGTTAACAATTTCTGTAACTTGGAAATATATTAGCTTGGTAGCAAGAATTTTTATTCTTGATCTTCTCTGTCATTACTTCCAATTTAGACTGCTTTCCTGCAACAAAAGAGGAAGAAAGATGGAACTTTTTTTGTTTAATTATTTTCTTGTTTGGATTTTAGCTAGCTGTTCTTGCTACTAGAACATGCTGCTGCAAGTAGTATTTTTAAGTTTGTAAGATATTTAACAGTCATGCTTTAATGTTTACAGTAATCTTTCAGACATTCTATCGAGTCAATTTGGGTGTAATGGACAAGTGCACCTACCATCCAATCTTGGAACATCCTTGTTATCCTGGACATTACAGAATCTTATTGGGGGAGGCTTGATTCAATTGCAAACATCTTGCCCTCAGAAGAGAAAATGCTTTCCCAGTCTTTTTCTAATTCTGTTTGTACACAAGTGGGCAGTGAAGCTACATATGCTCTTAGCATACCACACAACCATGAGGTGACGACTGCAGAAGTGCACGACGCTATACCCCTCAGTGAGTTGCAGACAACAGTACAAAAGAAACAACCAAAGGGGAGAGTACGGTGGACTATTGAAGAAACACTGACCCTCATCAATGCAAAAGAAGTCGAAAAGAATCTTCCGTCTCCTGGTGGCTTCATGAAACAGACTAAATCAGCCATTGAGAAATGGAGGAACACCTCTGTGCAATGTTACTCAAATGGCCTCAATCGCACTGCCACCCAATGTAGGGATAGGTGGGATCATATTCAGCCAGATTACAAGAAAATTAGGCATTACGAACGCAGTATTCTATCTGAACAAGAGAGCTACTGGAACATGACAACAAAAGAGCGCATTGATAAGAAGTTACCAGCAAATTTTACACGGGAAATATTCGATGCAATGGAAAAACACTTTGGTCAGAATCGAACTGTCCATCCTGGGGACATGGTTATTGACACATCAGCTTCAGATTATGGAGCACTGGAAGAACATGATGCTGTTGCTGGAAGTATCCCATTGCAAAAGAATACAAAACTGGAGACACCATTTGAGAATGGAGGAGATGCTTCCATTGATACAGAGAATCAGTTTGCTGGAAAAAAACGGAAAGCAAATCCCGCTACCACAGGCATTAGATCAACTTTGACTGAAAACAACAGGCAGACCATTTCTTATCTTAAGGTGGCTGAGCAGGGGCACATCAAACGCCATGAAAAATATTGTAGCATGGTGGAGCAACAAATGGAAATAGATGAGAAGTATTTGAAAGATCATACCTTGAATGTACAGAGGATGATATATGTTGAGGAGCGCAAGGTTAAAGCACAACAAGAATTAATTACAGCTTTGAATAATATTGGTCAGGCAATGTTAAAAATCTGTGAGACCCTTGACAAAAAAACTTGACTTTTCCCTGTTCGAAAAATATTTGTCTTTTCACTTTATTTACTAATATATTTTTGTAGCTACACTTACTTCCCCATCTAAGAGGGAATGTTAACTAGGAAAGATTCT
The DNA here is from genome assembly GCF_030272615.1 of Cryptomeria japonica. Classification (NCBI taxonomy): domain Eukaryota; kingdom Viridiplantae; phylum Streptophyta; class Pinopsida; order Cupressales; family Cupressaceae; genus Cryptomeria; species Cryptomeria japonica. The sequence goes on along the minus strand of NC_081413.1, from coordinate 401,362,586 downwards.
AAGTAGAATTTTCTTTCAAGCAGGGATTTCTATTGTGGAAAACTTTTTTCTTTTAAACCGGGAGTTTTTATTAGAAATTGTATATATAATTTAGGTAAAATTCTAGTTTGCCCTTCATTGAAATTTTTCCTTGTTGAAGCTACAGTCCACTGCACACAATCTGAATGAATTCAGGTTCTCAGAAATTCAGATCTATTCATGTTAGATATTATGCATCCCGTACAGCAACGTTGATTCAGTTCTTGTCCTTTTGATTAATGAGAGGAATTTCTGTACATAATTCTTGGCAAGAAAAATTGATGTAGCTTAAAAATCCAGCCGAGTATTTCTATTAAATTTAAATCCAGTGTTAGTGAGTAATCAGCCATCTGATATATGTTGGATTAATATACAAGCAGGGAACATGTTTACCAAAAATCTGTATACATACCCTAATAAATTAATGCTTGCTAGCAACAATAATAGTTTTGCTTTGGATTAAGAAATCGAGGTATCCTGAAGTATTGTACGCAAGCAAGAAATCCTTGAAGTATTTAAATAGATGAGAAACAGGTGTAGTTTTATGCAAGCAAGAAATCCTTAAAAGTAAATGGATGAAAAACAGGTGCAATCCCTTATCATTCCATCTAATCTGGTATGATGATATGATCCTTAAAAATTGTCACCACCAAAAAATGAATTTTAAATTAATTTTTAATTCTTTTATGTGAAAACTCTCTAGAAGGCTTGAAGGTCATGCTTTTATCAAGCTAGTGCAAACAGTGATAGTTGATAATAGATATGTTGGAACTCTTTGTTCTTGGCACTGTTATATACATCCTTGAAAACCACTTGGTGCCTTGAAATAGTGTAATCGTTTTTCAGCAAAAGATCAAGGAAATTATATAGTAGGCTGCAACCATCATCAGAGGTTACCTGGAATGAGATCAAGATAGAGATGATTGTATACAAGAAGGATGAATGCTAATGCATTGAGGATTTTTTTGGAGATTTTCAGTCGTTCTCTTTAAGCTCTTTGTTGTTAAATTATATATGTAAATATATTTCTTTTAATAATATATTTTTGTTAACCAGATTTCATTAGTTGGTCAGATTATCAGTTTTAACTTTTACCAGTTTGCTGATGAATAGAGGTTAGGCATAGCATATGGCATAGATTTTGATCTTAGGTATTATAACATTTGTTTAGATCTTCACTAGGAAATATGTTGTACAAACTTTTGTTTGATGATTTTTTGATGTAGTTTGGTGTTAGTTGCTGATTGAAGATTGTGCAAGTTGATTTCTTGTTTTCTCTTTCTTCTTTAAGCATATTTTTCTAGGTGCAATGTGATGTAATGTTTTTATATGCTTGACTATATTATTAACCCTCTCCTTGCAGGGTCTTTTATTAATAGTGTTCTCTTCCAACCTGAGGCATGTGTGGACTACAAGTGTCACTAAGATTCTTGCGAGGGATGATCTCATGACCAATGAAGGCTTGAAAGTATCGGTTGCACAATTATACACAATACAAACAACAATTACAATTAATAATTTCCCAATAGTTTGGCATTGATAAAATATGGTATACATATAACTTTCCAAAACATGAACAAATGATACACTCCAGTGAGGATGATTTGGGATTCCATCATCAATTTCGAAGTGCAGTGGGGTGCCCAAGCCCAACGTGGCCAGACTCATTGTTGAGGGCATGGTACGTATGATTGTCAACTCTCTTTGGTTCTTTCATCTTTGCTTAAGGATGATGTTGGGAAAGGTGAAGGCTTGGGTCCAGTGGTGCTATTTCGCTAGCTTACAACAACCATCCAAGTGCACAACTTGATATGTATGTGAGTGTAGTTAATGGCCGAATGTTGCATATGTGGAGTGGGATTGTTTAATTCTGTGATAGCTTACAGATCATGATGGGAGGTGGCACGTATTATGTGGCCACATACATGGATGTGCCCATCACTAATTTGGTGTCCGATTGAAGGTTTCATGATATGTGCTGCCATGAACGGGTGATCTTGGCCCTTTATTTGTCTTTGTAAATTCCCATGGTGGAAAGGTCAGTTTGTTCTTTGTGAGGGTGAACATTTTTTTTTGCTGCATTGAGTAGCCTTTAAGATACCATGGTTGTCAAACAGATACTGCAGTTGTATATATTTTTGTATTAGTACCATATAACATTTATCAAAGCCCCTATCTCTGTCCAAAAGGAAAACATTAAATTCAATACCAAAACAAGATGCACACAAAACTTTTTTTAATGAAACTCAAATAATGCATAATCATTTATATAAACATGCATGACTGTTAATAACTTAATATGAGTACATGAGTCGTATTCATATTCCACGCACAACCCTTACTATTTCCTCGCATTTACTTGCTAATACTTGGATTTAACATTCTTTAGTGGTTCCTCAAAGTTTATGACAACAAATGTCACCTTACAACCCAATGTCAGTTTAGGACTAAATATGAAGATTATATATATTAACATCTGTTCCAGCATTTTATTACCTAAAATCTAAGTTGCAGGGTTCGCTGGTCTGAGGGTCTGGTCCTGGTCTGGTTTGTCTGTGGGTTTGGCCTGGGTTCGTGTCCAAGCGAGCTGGTTCGTCCGGGGCGAACTTAGACGCTTGGGTGCCCCAAATTTTATTTTTTTTGCAATCAGCCACTTGAAATCTGATGGTACCTCAAAATCTTACAAATATGTCTGACTTGATTGATAGCATTAAATTTGTGGTGAGGATTGGATTGTGAAGGATGCATGCATAACCATGTTCAAGTGCAAAGGACCCATTTTCAAGTTAAAAAAGACACCCAGTTTGATCAAGGTGTTGAATACCACCATCATGCACCCTTATATAAAAACAACCTTATTGCTCCTTACCATAGGGTTTACAGTTAATCTTGTATACCCTCAATCATCCAAAAGTTTGTTTTTGCCTTCGTATATACCAAAAAGTGATAGAGGAGACTCCAAAATGTTAAAAGAGTACCACCAAGGGCTTCAGAATATGATCAAGATCACAAACTTGAGCATTATTAATCAATGTGAATGGGCATCAGATTTACTCATTTAATGATCAGAGAACAACATTGGGGTGAAGAACATTCAAATCAGAATGTTAGTGCCATATGACCATAGAAAAGGCTTAACACAAGGCATAGGAGGTGTCAACACAAGTTAATCAACCAGAGTACAGATGGTAGGTAGCAGCGGTTTCCTCTAAGAGCTCCAGTTTGCCAGGTCTTCCTCTAATATAAACATTATTAATTGCAGCTTAGAGTAGATATTTAATTGTTGAAACAATGATACTTGAACTTGATATTATTATTTTGATATTGAACTTGATGTATATGATGCTATGCGACATTCTAATCTTAAAAAACACACACACACACACACACGTGTGTGTGTGTGTATGTGTGTGTGTGTGTATATATATATAGTTTTTGTACTAACGAACCCAAACCCCCTTTCAAAATTTTGCTGTACTGGCATATTGGTTCTTCGAACCTGAACCGGCAACTTAGCTTAAAATGAATAATTTTTTTAAACTTCTGGGAGCTTTGGCATTTTTGAAATGGGATCTTTTTTTCACAACATGTGAGTTATAGTAATTGACCTTGCTTGGTATTATATTCTTGGTCCAATGAATTATGTTTTAATTGTTCCAATACAATAATGTTGCCAATTGTTGATTCAATTTAAAATCTTTAAGAACTATTCTCAGCTAATGTATGCTTAGTTTCCTTACTATTGTTTTTTATGTTGCTTCACTGTTTCTGGTTTCTCCAAGAAATATTTTTTCATACCATTTGATTAAAATAAAATGGCAGCCTTACATTGCACGTCTTTCTCTTTCTGAGTATATATCAATTATATTGAAACTTTGTAAATTTTATACTCTTGAAATTGATTGTGCTCTTAAATAAAAATCTTCTGTTGATACTAGTGGTTGACAAAATTGTATAATTATTGTTTAGTCTTGTGGCATTTAAATGGATCAAACACAAACAATTGACTATGCAAAGTCAAATGGGTTGGCTTTAAATTATCATGCATTGCTAACTATACTTAAATGTCAATTGTTGTTCTCTCTTAATAATCTTCTACCTTAAACATCTAAAGTATGTGTGGTATGTATTATATATCGCATATTTAGTTCTACATTAGTCATGTATGTTGAGGGTCTAGAGAGGGTTTATGCATGCATAACGTTTGAGTCATCTTTGAGTACTTCATTGGTTCTTTTATGCTAGTCAACTTATTTAGGGCCTTAAAGTTGCCACAACCTAATTAGCTTATAACATATTTGAAGCTTTCTTTTATTATTTGCAATGAGAGGTGTATATTACACAACACATCAACTTGGATTTTTTGTTGTAGTAGTGGTTGGTCATACTCGGTGAGTAGGCAACGTGAAAAGGTGTGTAGGGTAAATAGGTCAATGGGAAGAAGTAGGAAGAGTTTTCATAATTGTTTTTTGCTAAGTTTGAGCATAGTGTATTATGTGAATGAAAGTGGGTTATAGTGTCTAATTAACATATGGGAAATGAAGAAAATTTGGGGAGCTAGAAAAACAAAGAATTCACTTGTCTAAGATTGAAGCATTCTCTAGCTTATATGCTAGCAACAGGGTAGTGAAAAGGACTGGAATCGGGTGTTCTAAGCATGCAAACTAGGAGTCATTTCCAATCCTATCATTTGGTGGAGAATAATCAACTAGGTCCAACTTTAGTCCCTTAAAGAGAGTTGGGCATTGTGATTGATTGTTCTTTTTTGATATTGATATGATTAGATACGATGAAGCTAAGAAATGATGCAAGAACTAGGAAAAGTGTTAGGAAATCAGCAATAATCAACATAGACATAAAGATAGAACTGAAATGCAAAGCATGAGCTCAAATTTGGAAATGAGATGCAGAAAGGAACTTGTCATTGAAATCTGATTTTGAAAGTGTCAGTCAATGGAGCTACGTGCCATAGACCCGGAGGTGTCATCGTAAGTTGAAAAATTTAATTCCAGATCAAGATGCTTTGTAGATTGCTATCTCGAAATTCCAACAAACAAGTCTCTTTAGACTAGGGTTTTTCGCTTGTTCATAATTGTATGTCTTAGTCTTCTCTCTGTGAATCTGCAAGTCATTGGATCTGAAACATGCACAAAGAAAAGATGGGAAAAGTGTCACGTTGCATAGGAGTTTGCCTAAATCAAACCCCAAGTATGAATTAACCTCCACTATAACAATGATGATTAGAAAAAGAACTTACCCCTAGTAGGGAAAATGTTAAATCTGAAGTAAAATGCTAAATTGACAAGATTATACCTTAAGATTGATAATGGTGGTGATGCAATGCTCTTTGGATAGGGTCTTCAAGGGTTCATACAATAACATGATAAGACAAAATCAATCATGAAAACATACTAGTGGTTGACAAAATTGTATAATTAATGTTTAGTCTTGTGGCATTTAAATGAAGAAAATTTGGGGAGCTATAAAAACAAAGAATTCACTTGTCTAAGATTGAAGCATTCCCTAGCTTATATGTTAGCAATGGGGTAGTGAAAAGGATTGGAATTAGGTGTCCTAAGCATGCAAACTAGGAATCATTTCCAATCCTATCATTTATTGGAGAATAATCAACTAGGTCCAACTTTAGTCCCTTAAGACAGTTGGGCATTGTGATTGATTGTTCTTTTTTGATATTGATATGATTGGATACGATGAAGATAAGAAATGATGCATGAACTAGGAAAAGTGTTAGGAAATCAACAATAATCAACATAGACATAAAGATATAGAATTGAAATGCAAAGTACGAGCTCAGATTTGAAAATGAGATGCAAAAAGGAACTTGTCATTGAAATCTGATTTTGAAAGTGTCAGTCAATGGAGCTAGGTGCCCTAGACCTAGGGATGTCATTGTAAGTTGAAAAATGTAGATTCCAGATCAAGATGCTTTGTAGATTATTCTCCCAAAATTCCAACAAACGAGTGTCTCTTTAGACTAGGGTTTTTCGCTTGTTCAAAATTTGGAACTGTATGTCTCAGTCTTCTCTTTGTGAATCTACAAGTCATTGGATATGAAACTTGCACCGAGAAAAGAGGGGAAAAGTGTCATGTTGCATAGGAGTTTACCTAAATCAAACCCCAAGAATGAATTAACCTCCACTATAACAATGATGATTAGAAAAAAGAGCTTACCCCTAGTAGGGCAAATGTTAAATCTGAAGTAAAATGCTGAATTGACAAGATTATACCTTAAGATTGATAATGGTGGTGGTGCAATGCACTTTTGATAGGGCCACCAAGGGTGGATACGATAACATGACAAGACAAAATCAATCATGAAAACATACTTGCATGTCCGTTGTTGTAGCTTGTCGCTCTACAATGCTTAGATCTAAAGAAATTCGCTCAATAATGCTTGCTCAAATGAAGTGCTAAGAATGTGGATGATATCAAAATGAATTAGGGAGGATTACTTTATATAGTGTTCACAAGGTATTTCCTATTTTAGGTCGACTTCCAATGGTCATATTAAAATATTGGGATCAGATAACAAATGGCAGGAACCAACACTCTGACATGTTTGATTTTGGGCCTTTTTGGGAGGGACCACTTAGAAAATGGTGAAATAAAGGCAAATGCAAAATAGAAGGTCCTAGGACATAAGATATGATCACCAAATAAGCATACGATGACAATTTGGTAGTGACAATGCCAAAAATAGGCTTAGAATGAGCTATGAGAGGGCACACTAAAGTAAGGGCCTAAAAATGAGTTTGAAATTATAAAGGGTTACAATTTATGAAACTATAGGTAGAAAGAGGGAGTGGACACAAATAATTTCAAACAACTCTTGTGCAAAGAAATGGTGGAAGTTGGCGAGGTAATTGTTTTCACTATATGCCTAGATAAATAAGAAAATGCAGCAAAAATGGGTGATAGTCAAATCCAATGAGGAAGAATATATGGTGAATCTCCTAAACTCTAAATGAGGAAATGGTAAATCCAAGGCAAGAGAGTAGATAATAATTAAACACTTCTCCTTACTGTTCTAAATGAGGAAATGTTAAATCTAAGGCAAGAGAAGAGATAATAATTGAAAAAAAAATCTTGAATTTTGAGACATTGCCTTTAATTTTTTTTTATGAGTGAATTCATAGTGCCTTGGAAAAAAGATTGGGAAGTCAGTCATTTTTTCAAATGATTTAAGTAGATGTCTATAAAATTTTGGTAGATTTGGTACTTTCTCCCTCAAGCCCTAAAATCTATTGGAGAAGTTTTAAAATTTGAGGAAGCTAGTGGTATACTTATGTGAATGCTATTTTTGATTTTTTAAAATTGCTAGTTTTTATTATTAACCTAGGTTTTTTTTAAACGATAATAAGAGGACTTGTACCTAGTTTTTTAGGAGAGATTTATCTTTAATTCTCAAAATTTTGTAGGAGTGTAAACCTTAAGAGAGTCTCCCTTTCATAATGATCAAAATTTAGTGTCACAAACAAAATTTGATATCCAATGCGTGATTGATAATAAATGTACCCTTAACGTTTTTCCTCCCTTACCAAAAGAACATGGGCTTTATTGAAGAGATTTGAATAGAAATGACCTCCTAAAAGATACGGGTAGTGTAATAACTAACATTTTGTTTTCGAGTTCATAGAGTTTGTTTTCTTGAAGAAATGAGATTAGTTTGGGCATAGACAATGTGAAGTTTGAAAAGAGCTTGTTATCCTTATTTTATTGAATGTGCATCTATCTAATAACCCAAGTTGTTAATGAGAAAAGTGAGGCATTTTAAAACATAACATTTGTTTAAGTACTAGTTATAGATAGAAGACATGTTCATACTTTGTTTGAAGTTTTTACCATGCTTGAGAACAAATGAAGTTTAAAGTCTTAAAACAATTATTGTCTTTTGCATTTCTTATGTTCTTAATGTGTAGTTAAGAAAAATACTTCTGTCTAAAATATATAATGTTAAAATGTTTGTGGAAAGATACAAATTTTGCTAATTTGTGAAAGGAACAAGTTAGAACATTTGAATGTTGAACTTGAAAACTATTGCCAACATCTTATGGACCATGTGAAGAATTGAGCGTGGAATTTGTTCTTAGGTTACAAAGGGCATAGCTAATGCTAAATCTTTGTTGTTGATATATTTGAAAATTAGAAAAAAAATTCTTTTAAAAAAAGCCAATTATGCTACTAATATAATGAAGTTATTCTTTAAGAATGTTGGATTATTAAGTGCCAAAAATTATTTTCTAACATGAACATAATATTTTTTCCTCTTATTCAAAGCCCTTTGAAATAACTTGGATATAGAATTAAGCTCATTTACAAACATTATCCACAAATTGATAAAAAAATAAAATAAGCATATAGAATCTTAAAAAAAAAAATTAGTATATAGCATCTTGGCAAAGTTGCTAGATGTTTGGTGGAAAGCAAATTGGGATGCCGAGATTTGATATTGGCAAGTAGAATTTTCGTGCAACAATGCGATAAGCAGTTCTATAGGATAAACACCGTTGCATATTGTATAAGGGAGGTGATCAAGGAGTTAGTGGATTTGTTGACTATCCCAATAGAAAAGAAAAGAAAAAAAACGTGTAAAGGCAAATAGGCATGAACTGCTTAAGATCTGAATGAAAAATTGCTTCAGAGTAGTAAAATGTATAAGAGAAAGGTAGATGAAAGCAAAAAGAAAAATAATTTATTAGAGGAGATATGATTTTAGTACATTTGAGAAAATATATGTTTGAAAGGTGGACATCTAACAAATTGAATTAGAAGGTTGGTCCTTAAAGGATATTGAAAAAAAAAAATTTCAAATTCTTATAGAGTTATTACAAGGGTTAGACATTTCACTCATTTTGCAATCACTTAGACTTGTATTCATATCATAGAAGTGATCATAGAAGTGATGATGTGAGAAGATATAAGACATCTTAGATGATGAAATGAGTAAAAAAAATATGTAATTTAGAAAATGAAAGAAAGATGTTTGAATTATTTATATTGATTTTTATGTATGAGAAAAAGTTAAAATTGTATTCTAATTATGAAAATAAAATAGGTTTATACATATATTTTTTGGATATGAAGTCAAAAGAGTAAAATTGATTTATTAATGTGTTATAAAGACATGTAAACTATTATATTGAAAATTGAATATTAAATCTCTTTGTAAAATAGCTTGATTTTCAATTAAAAATAGTTTAAAGTGAAATGGGGAGAAATGTTAAAGAAATAAAATAGGCTTTGGGATATAAAGGGAAGAGGGAATATGAGTTTTTTAAAACCTTTTCATTCTTGTTTGTTTATTGGGAAGTTTTTGAGAAGGAAACAACAAGAAAGTAAGACAATACTTGTTAAAAAAAAGTCTTTGGAGTAAAGATGGAAAGAGGAGCTTGAATCTCTTTAGAGAATTTTAGAGGTCTATTGTTAATTGGATCTTGGGAGTGTCTCTTCTTCAGTGTGTGTGATTAATTATTTTAGTTGATGTTTGGTTTGTACAACCAAGGTAATTCAATAGTGCATCATCAATAAAATGTACTATACCATATTTTTATTGGTTTAGTGAATATGACAATTTATTTCAAGAATACAACATTGAGGTATTTTTCTACTTTGTTAAATTATGCATTTGTTTGAAAAAGAATGGATTGGTCATATTCCTACTTTGTTTAAGATGTGCATAAGAATTTTATTTGTGCATTTGAATACATGATAGAATTTGTTTTATGTTTGTGGTGTAGTTTTACATTTGTATAATCAAAATTGAAAAAAACTTAAAATTTCCCCAAACTATTACAAAGTTAATGTAAAAAATTAAATTATTTTAAGAGTGGACTCTCTTTATCATTTAGAACCGAATGGTATATCCACATTTTTTATTGGGTGAGCTTCAATTTTTGGTGAAAATATTGGAAGTCCATTAATAGTGAACCTTGGTTCTTGATGAAAAGTTTTTAATTATTTTCTTGAAAATAAAATGCTTAGGATAATTTTATTTTTTGGATGTGTTATGATTTTTAATAAGGGTAAAGCAAGTTTTTAGGAGACCTGAAACCCTGTGCAAAAAGTTTTGAAGGGACCTAAAGCCCTTAGATTTTGCAGGGATCTGGAACCCACATATAGAACACTGCAACAAGATACAATAGAAATAACTAGCAGCCAATCCACAACCTAACAACAAATATTAAGCATTAAATAACCAATTGTAAAAGTAGAAGGCCATAACTATCAAACCAAACTACATAAACAATCATAAGCAAAGGGTTCCCTTAACCTTAACAATGGGTTTTGGCAAGGCTCCCATAACCTTCACCTCCAATAACATAAAGATATTACGAAATAAACTCATTGGAATAATAGGTTTTGTAAAGGCTCCCATAACCTTCATCTGATGCATAAATAGAATGTCATCGATCACCATAACCTCAAACTCCACCTTGGAATCCACCTCAATAGGAGACGAAGGACAAAGACAAAGATTAAAGGCATCAACAAAACTCATGCACATAGTATCAAAAGCCCCCTTAATGATTCTTCCAACCTTTCCCACACAACGGTTCTCCACCTCAACAGGAGATGCCTCCACCTTGATAGGAATAGTGTAAGAGGCGACAAGAAGTAGAGAAAACCAATCCGTAGTTACTCCCATAAAAAATATTCTCCACCTTTATAGGAGAAGACTCCACCTTAATAGGAGTATCGCAGAGGAGGACTAGGGAAAGAGTAACAAAAGTCCTCTTATGAAAATTAAAAATTTGAAACCACAAAGTTCCTTCTATGCTCATAGGAACAAACATTTCCTCAAAACTTGAGAAACCCCTTAACCAAAAATAAGGAGCACCAACAAAAATGTCTGTAGAAGAACAAGAAGCCAATAGATCATGAGAAGATTCTTGAAGTTTCTAAAAAATATAATGAGATTTTTTTTGTTTTTTATGCAATTCATTTTCTAGTCATAGAGATCATGGTCAACTCATCTTGTACAAATATTTCAAAAAGTGCAATGACACAACCTATGAACTTTGAAAGTTGAAGATAGGGATCTGTTGGAAGAAATAGATCAATGAAAAGCGATGACAAGTGAGAATACGAGAAAAAAATAATGCTCCTAACCAAAGAAACAAAAATAGGATGAAAAGATGAGCAGAGAAGAAAACTATTCCCCACAAAACAAACATGAGGCAAACCCCAAAAGAGGCCGAAGAATCCTCAACCATGCTATCCAGGGACAAAACCCTAACACAACCACCATAAAAATAATAGGTTCTAAGAAGATAAAACATAGCCAAAATAGAATCTTGTAGTGTTATGTTTCCCTATAAGAATGAAACACTTTATGGTTAATGGTTTATGAGAATCTTCTTGAAAATTATTGTTAAATGTAAAATATTTCCTTAAGGATGACACTCCTTAACTTATGCCCTATAGCCTCTTCCTTTTTCTTGATAGATCAAGTTGTTTACAATTTGAATATGAGAAGAGCATTCAATTGCACTGATGTGTGCACTTTTCAAACCTTGCCTTGTATTATGTTTGTGTATTTGTATTTACATTTCAACCACATCCTTGTTTAGTGGGGCAGGGCTTAAGAATCCACATAATTAGGTAGTATATAGTTCACCATTTTTATTATTGTTAGATTATAGATGTGATTGGAGGATCTTCATGTAATTTGGTCTTCAAATTGTAATCAATTTAAGTAATTATGTAACTGAATATATATGTTGTAATTGAACATTGTAATGCTTTCTATTTATGTACTAATGATCTTCTAATACAAATTATGTATTGCTAGATGTAAATACCTATATGGAATTTAAATCTGTGTTATATTGATTTGGAAATGGCTCTTGTTGCATATTGATTGGATATGGATTATGTTGTATATTGGTTTGGAACTAGCTCATCTTGTTGTAAGGTCTATGTGGTTGCGAACCTTGTAATTATGCTATGGGATGCAATTATACTTAAAAGTTGAAAGTATTAAATTATTAGTTTTTAATTAATAAATATGATGGTTAAAGTAGTTGAAATATCAAAGGGGTATTGTAATCTCATCCATTTAAAGGTATGTATGTATGCTTCTTAGCTAGAACAAGTTAAAGATCAATCTTAGGCCTTAGTATTTCCCTTCATAAGCAATTGTACCTTACCTCTTTCATTGTCCTATAGTTATTGAAAACATATGTGATAAATTTATGGAATAAATGATATAATTTCTAGCAACAAATGCTTTGTTATATGGATACATGGTATGGTAAAAAGATTATGTCTAATACCTTCATATGTCTAAAATTAGATCATATCTCCTTCCAGAAATCAACTACTTGCAATAGACCAATCAACTCCACCAATCCCATTGCGTCCAAAACATGTTTGCCATATTTAGCAAACATGACAACAGGCCTTGTGATTTGTCGATTATCGTGCATGATGCGATTTCCTTCACCTACTCCGATCTGCTCGATCAGTGCATCCTGGATCTCCTTTATTCATTTGATCACAAGCCACAAACCCCTGTAATACACCCATGATTTTTGGGGTTGACCATAAATGTAGACAACTACCTCACCAACCGCAACATGCATGACACCTGTCTCCTATGTGTCATCATTGTCGACATGCACCTTAGCTCAATTATCGTGTCAGTTTGGACTTTGTCACCAACCACAACATACAACCAGGTTCATCTACCGGTTCTCTAACCCTACTGGTTATACCCTAACCGGTCAACCTTCAAGCCTGCACTTGGCAGCTCTGCCAGTGGAATACCTTTGCCAATCACCAAACATATCAATCCACCACATGCTCATCTTCATCAGGTAGGAGCACATCACTTAGCCTCTTTGCTCTCTTACCGGTTCACATACTTACTGGTAGGCAACTTGATGACACCATGTCATCAACCTTCAACTGTTTCCATCTGAGGCAACTACATTCCGGTTGCACTCTCTATCTTCATCTCCTAGACCTTGCCTTCTTCTTCATTAGCGCTGAACATCATCTCAACCGGTTTGTCAAAGTGACAAACCCATCACTTCTTTACTCTTCATTTTCTATCCCAGTGGCACAACATGCCAGCTCTTGCTGATCTGGTGCACATCTCTGATTTCATGTACCTGAGGCATCCTTGTGTTTAACTGGTTGATCCGGTGTTGGCCTTCAATCATCTTCCTTTAATATCTTTGACTTGTCCCAGAGCATTATCACTTACCGGTGGGAGAGGATCCTTTTCATCCTCTTCCGACATTGCACCAATATGCCTTAGATGATATTGAGAAGATACATCTTCAATCAAGAACATATGATCCGGTTGGGAAGACTCATTGCCAATCATATCATCAATCCTGTGATATCATCTTCATCCGATGGGAGTCCTACTGATTGACATCCAACTTCATACCGACTCTGCAATTCTGCATTAGCTCACCCTACATTCTAACTGGTCACATGCTTGCCGGTTGGCAACCACATACCGCCAACATATCACTCATTGGTTGTTATACCATACCGGTCTCTAGTCCTTATGTATTCAACACAAGTCAACATTAACTTGTGTACCAGTGACTCCAATGATCACAATGCAAGTTGACATTCTCTTCCTTACCGGTGACAAGCTATACCGATAACCTGCTATACTAGTTGACATCAATGACACCATTACTGGTTGACATCAATGCCAACTATACCAACAATATCTCATACTGGTTGCCATGCTATACTGGTTGACATCAATGACAACACAATGACAACAAGATATACCGATGACCGGTAACACAACATAGATAAAGAAGAAATAGCAACTGGTAAACAATATGAACAATTCTTATAACTGTTTAATGAATTACATATGCCACATGCTAGATCACAACCCAGGATTACAAAACAACTCTTGCAACTTAGATCTATGATCCACAGATTGTCCTCTCAACAAATCATCACCCGATAACAGCTTCCACTGTTCTGCACTGATCCAGACCTCATCCATCCGACTTCAGTCCTTCTAGACCAGAATCTCGTCGGAATCTACATCTTCACTCGATCTCTTCTGTCTCCTCTCCTTTGTCTTGAAATGAATCTCTAAACTTCTCTTTATACCATTCGCAAGAAATAACAACTCGATCAAGTCGACCAAAGACCAACCGGTTCACAATGAAACGTGTAAACAATAACACGTCAGCCCAAATCACCAAGAACATCACCAAAATACATAAAACATCACACGGTCCTCCGAGAACACCAAACAAGGCTCAAGAAACATCAATCAATGATTTGCAAGTCACAAGAATCAACCGCAACCCAATTCAGCTTCGCTCCACACACTACAAGACTAATCGGTAAGAACACATCAACGTCGGGCCAATACCAGAATCAATATCTCACCGGAATCAAATCGAAATGTCATGAATCTTGAATATGATAAAGACAACAAAATCAAGGTGATAAATCCAAATCCACAATGCTAAATTCTCAAACATGAAGAAATGCCACGATCTCCAAGCAATTCCATAGCTAACTGCTCCAACCAGTTTGAACTACTCCAACCAGTTTGAACTACTCCGGTGCTCCTGCATCAGACTCTTGGGGTTAATTGAAAAGTGAGTCCCATCACTTGATCTGGTTCGACGATCTGTCAGTAGGTACTTGCAACTGCCTCGGGTAGTCAGCGGTCTAACTTTAGATTTCGGTTGCCTCTCCTCAGTGATCTACTAGTCCACTTTGCAGCCTGCCTTGGTTCGACGACCTGTTCAAGTCTCCACCAACTGCCTCAAACTAAAGCTCTAGGTTCGGTGGTCTACTTGCAAGCCTTGCTCTGCCTCATGTTGGGCGATCTGAATAAGTCCATAAGCTGCCTCAACTTCCTCTCCAACCAACCGGTACATAACCAACACTCTCTCCAACAACAGGTTCACAAACTAGCTTTGATACCATTTGATGCAGTCAAGTTAGGGAGATCCAACGAAGGAGATGAGTTCAGTTGTGCATACTTAAGAGTTCTATGAGGGAGAATCTGATAAAGGAGAAACACAGTAGAGGACTAGCTGGGCATTTTGGCATTGACAAAATAGTAGCATTGGTGAGTGAGCAGTACTTTTGGCCCCAGATTCTTAAGGATGTTAAGAAATATGCGCAGTGTTGTAGAGTTTATCAAGTTGCAAAGGGTAGTAGTCAGAATGTAGGATTGTATAAACCTTTGACAGTACCGGTAAGACCTTGTGAGGATATAAGCATGGATTTTGTACTTGGATTGCCTAAGACACTAAGAGGGAATGATTCTATATTTGTGGTAGTGGATAGATTCTCAAAGATGGCTCATTTCATACCTTGTAAGAAGACATCAGATGCATTACATGTAGCAGACCTATTTTTCAAGGAAGTTGTGAGGTTGCATGGATTACCTAAGAGCATAGTTTCAAACAGAGATACTAAGTTTGTTGGCTATTTTTGGAGAGCACTTTGGAAGAAGATGAAGACAGATTTGAGGTTCAGTTCTACTTTTCATCCATAGAGTGATGGACAGACAAAAGTTGTTAACCGGAGTTTGGGAAACTTGTTGAGATGTTTAGTGGGAGATAAAACCATAAGTTAGGATTTAATCCTTGCACAAGAAGAGTTTGCCTACAACAATTCAGTGAATAGAAGTACTAGAAGAACACCTTTTGAGATTGTTACCAGAATGCATCCTAGAGTTATATTAGAATTGAGAGACATTAGTAGTCAAGACCAGAGAAGTTCAGAAGTAGAAGACTTTGCAGATCACATGGAAACATTGCATATTCAGGTTAAGAAGCATTTGGAAGACATGAACAACAAATATAAGGAGAAGGCAGATGAGAAGAGGAGACATAAGGAATTTGAAGTTGGTGATGAAGTGATGGTATATCTGAGAAAAGAGAGATTCCCAGTTGGAACTTATAACAAGTTGCAGATGAAGAAGTTTGGACCTTGCAGGATTTTGAGGAAGTTCAGTTTTGGAAATGCATATGAAGTAGAGTTACTAGATATTCTGATTATTTCACCTATGTTTAACATTGCAGATCTTCATGAGTATCATGAACCAAAATTCAGTGAGAACAGTGTTGCAGACTTGGAGAAACAATTGCCCTGAAAGGAACTGGATCAGATTGAAGAGATTTGGACAGTAGGATTGGGCATAGTACCCAGAGCAGTCAATCTAAGGAATATCTTGTGAAGTGGAAGGACAGACTAGTTGAAGATTCATCTTGGATTCTCAGGCAAAGGTAGACTGCCTTGGTTTCCCTCTGACCCTGACAAAGTGAGAGGCTCACTTTTTCAATAACCCTGGATGTCTGATGCAGGAGCATCCTTGGTTCATAGAAATATTGCATCAACCAAAAACATTTTCCTTTATTTTTTGCTTTATGTTTGTAGTTTCAGTTTTCCTTTCAATGTGTCCCAGTTTTGTCTCACCAGATCTTGTGGAGTTGGATTCTTCTTGAAGACTTCATCATATTTCTTATTTTCTGACCGCATCGCTTTTGGATCATTTTTCAGCAAGATATCGCTACCGGTTTCCATGACTGTTTCTTGTTACCAATTGTCTAGACCTATTTTGGCGATCTATCAGAACCCCTTCCGAAGCTTGCGGAGCCTTGGGAATTGATTCCGATGTTCCTTGGCCTGTGGCCGACCTTTTCTTGCAATCTACGTTTCATTCTTTGGATTTTCTGGAGGAATCTCTTGGCGGAGGTCAACCTTGTTATTTTACATGTTAGGTCTTGTTCTTTGGGTTTTGATCCTTTTGGGCCGACTAGATCCTTTGGATTGATATATAATTATAATTACACATTAGAATGGAATTAATCATAGAATCAAGTAGCTATGCTGTGCGTAGAAGATAGATCTCATGATTCAAGGTCCCGGTTGTGACCTATTCTATATGTTCTACTAGGCCTGTGAGCCGATATGTTGTAACCCGATTGTTACCGGTTGGTTGTAATAAATTTTCATGCAATAAAATAATCTGTTATGCATTGCCTCCATCATATCTTTTTGTTTTTGTTGTGTTTACTCTTGTTGATTGGTCTAGATTGATCTCCTTGAGGTCCCTTCTCATCGGTGACTACTTTAGCAGATTACCACTAAAAGAAGCTAGTGGGTTAATAGAAGAAGTAGAAGAGTAGAGAAAAAGAGTGTGTGTAGAAAATAAAGTTTTTAAAAAGAAAGGGGTACAGAGACCAGAGAATAAAAGAGGGTGCAAATATTTATATTATTCAGGCATGCATAACACAATGCCAGTGCAGACATAATACTATAGATAAAGATTGCATGAAGAACATGCATAGAGCGGAAAAATAGAGGACAAAGAAGAGCAAAGTTCAAAGATTAGAGTGTAGAGCTAGGGCAAATAACACAGTGGGTTATATACACTGTGAGAGGCAGAGAAGGAGTGATTAGAGAAAAAAATAGAGAGTTGTTTGCAGAGAACAAGAGTAGATAAATATAGAGAGCTTAGAGTTGAGATTGAAGCCACAGGATCATAGAGCAAAAAAGAGACAAGTCAATCTCCTAAGTAGAAGATAATCAATATGGTACAATATATCAATTGTAACCAGATGGATAAACAATATCTTATCATTTACTTTTTGTATTCTCAAATCAGGGGTTGGTGCCCATAAATCTAGGGGTTGGTGCTCTTTTGGGTTGGTGTCCATAAAGCTATCGGTTGGTCCTCCTTTGAGTTGGTGCCCATAAAGTTCAGGGGTTGGTGCTCCTTTGGGTTGGTGCCAATAAAAGTAATCAATAATTTTATTGTGAGGCTAGATTGGAGCAGTAGACTCCAGTAGCTATTCTCACCGAGGTTTTTCCCACTTTGGGTTTTCCTCGTATATTCTTGTGTTATGATTTTTCTGTGTGTGTGTGTGTGTGTGTGTTTAAATGTGTTTGATATCTCTGCTCATAGTTCTATGATTATAGTTATTAAAGTTTTATTTAATCTAAAGATTTAAAAAAAAATTAATTACCACTGATTGACCCCCCTCTTAGTGGTCCATTTGTGTTCCTTCAATTGGTATTAGAGCCCTAGGTTCCCTGTTAGATAAGCTTCCTCTAGATGGGGTAGATTCTAGTGTGTAAAAACAATGGTGATGTATAAGTCTATTGGAAATATGAAGGAATTAATTATGTGTTGCATTGATGTTTTGTCATTGATGTCAACACTAGCTATTATAGTTGTTTACCAACTTTCAGTAGAAGGATTGGATTGGGAAGATTATTAGTTGATTGCCACCGGTGTGATCTAAATGATGGAATAAGTTTGTATGAATGGTTCATATGCTTCTGAAGTACATTTTAGTCAGTTTGTATTGACTTGATGATCAGATGCTATCTTATGTTCTAGTAAGCTTGCTTTGTAGGTCTAGTAAGGGTTTCACCGGCAAAGCGTTATTGAAGATCTTTGATATAATGCATAAGTGGTGTTGGTGTAGCTTCTAGAAGGGATTTGGGATGCTGATGGTGATCATGTTCATGCCTCAACTAATTGGTGTCATTGCTTTGACGTGTGTGGATCTAATCTAGGTCTGGTGCTATCTAGGTTATGGACCGGTTTCATGAAATGTGTTGGTGGATCCTTCTGATGTGCTTCTGGGATATTTTATTGATTGGATGATATTTGTTTGGCCTTAAGCCGACATGTTTTATGATTATTTTTTTGGATTATGTAATGGATCTATTGAAGTATCATTTGGGTGACTGACCTAATTGGTTAGGTCCCAAGTTGGTATAAAAGTGATGTAAGATCTCATTGTAGATCATATGTATATGCAAGGAGTGAATACTGTAATAATCATTTTTGAGCAGAGGATTTGGTCGATCATAGGTGATTGAGTTGGGTTTATGTAAGAGGTTTTAGACCTCCGGTATTGAGTTTAACCATAACTGTACTCAGACATAGGAGATGCTATACTTGCAGTTCAATCTTCATTCTGGATTGTAGTCTATTGTTTTCTGTAGTCAGTGAGGCTCCTTTTGTGATGAGTAGTGCGCTTTAGGCTGTTGGCCTTCCTGCAAGTGCAAGCACCTTATTGTAATATTTATTCACCTGATTTTAGCATGTGTTGTAGGAAATTGAATTTGAATTTGAATTTGATTTTCATTTTCAATTTGAATTTGAATTTGGTCATTCGAATGCTGAAATTCACATGAAATTAACTGAAATTCAGATTTGGAAAAAATGTGAATTTGATGATTTGGAATTAGATGAAATGAATTGAAATTCAAATTTGGGAGAAATGAGATGAAATTAATTAGAATTATAATTTGGGGATTTGGAGGAATTTAATTAATTAATTTAAATAATTAAAATAAAATTATTTAAACTTAGGGAATATAATAATAAAGATTATTTAACTAAGGAAAAGATCATAATTAATTAAATAATTCATATTTAATTAATAATTGAGATAAGGTTAACTGATTAAAATGATTTGAGAATAGAAATAGAATAATTAGGAGTGTTGAAGGGCGATGATTAGAAGAAATAGTTAATTTAATCAAATAACTAAAGAATTACTTAATTAAATAGACGAGTAATTAGTGTAGAATTAATGAGACATTTTTAGGTGTCTACATTTACCCCTCTTTGAGACAATGTCGAAACAACATTGTTTCAAAGAAAATGAAAAATTTATGCCCTAGTATGCCCCGGGGACACTAGGGTATAATGCCCCCTCGAGAGATTGTTTGTGCATTGAAGACATGAATGATCTCTCGAAAGAAGAAGAATGTTAGATGAACAATTAATTTATGACATGAATGAGTTTGATTGGAGAAAATAAATGGGTAGAATTATTTGTAGATAAGATTGATAGGATTGATCTAACAAAGATAAAGTCTGGTTTCAAGAAGGACACATCCTGTATAAGACAAAATGATC
This sequence comes from Cryptomeria japonica, assembly GCF_030272615.1. Taxonomy (NCBI): domain Eukaryota; kingdom Viridiplantae; phylum Streptophyta; class Pinopsida; order Cupressales; family Cupressaceae; genus Cryptomeria; species Cryptomeria japonica. The sequence goes on along the minus strand of NC_081413.1, from coordinate 401,342,653 downwards.
AAAACGTCTGATTTCGAGAAGGATACATCCTATATATGACTGGTCTATCTGGTTTCAGGAAGGATACATCCTATATAAGACAAAGATAGATGATCATGTCTGGTTTCAGGAAGGATACATCATGTATAAGACAAATGATAGGTCAAAATGTCTGGTTTCAGGAAGGATACATAATGTATAAGACGAAGATAGATAAAAATTGGATGAATGATAAAATATGATGAAAGTGAGGAATAACTGATCAATAGATAGAATAGTTGATATAAGAAAACGATAGAATTATACATGAAAATATTGAAATTAAGTGATGAGAGAGATCATGTTGATGAAATAATGATTGGAAAGAATGATCAAGTAGAAAAATGCTTGATGAGAGAATGATATGAAGAGACAATCAACATGATGATATTAGAAAAATGAAATGATATGATTGATGATGAATAGTCTTCTTTTCTTTATTCATAGTGCAATACATTTTCATCATTGAGCCTTATTATGTAGCAATGAAGCTTTGTACACCAGGGTATGAGGAACCAAGATGTAAATATATCTCACTACAAAGAAACAAACACATAGAAGACAAGGAATGAACCCTCCATTCTGGGAATTACGCTAGGAGTTGAGGTATGTGTGGCATTCACAAGTTGAATGCTCCTGTCACAGACACCCACTAGAGAAATTACCCCATAACTTCATTGGTTCAAACCATAAACAACAAACAAAGAAAAGGATCATGCCCATCATGACTCCTTTAGTCACTTTTTGGACATCCTCGAGTAACTAGAAACATGATATTCACCAATTTGATAAAAGATAAAACCAACTAGAACAAAATGCAGCAACCATACTGATTTAGATGTCTTCGTGTGATTGTTTGATGTGATTTTGATAATGTCTGGTTTCAAAAGTTTTGGACCCTATTTAAGAATGACCTGTCTAGTTTTGAGTGTACCGATTATGTTTAAGACAAGATGTTGATCACGTTGATAGTTTGATAGTGATTCGATAGATTAGACAATTGATTAGCTTGATTGCAGTTGTTTTAACAAGATAGTTGTACCATTTGTTTAACTTCATGCGAAGTGTTTGCTGGATAGCTGCTAGGATATTTGATTCTTGTGAGACATGTTTATTGCAAATTTTTGATGGTTTTGGATTTTTAGTTTGTTTTTTATTGATTTTTTTGATATTGAATATTTTTTGTGTTGATTTTTTTAGGACTTTTTCTGAATGTTTTTGATATTTTTATGGTTTTCAAATGTTTTTGTTATTGATGAAACATGACCTGCCATTAATTGATAAAGATAAGACTAACTTGGACAAAACCCAATAGTCATACTAATTTATGCCATTGTTTTGATTTGTGTGATCATTGATAGGAATGTCTGGTTTCAAAGAGTGAGTACCCCGTATAAAACCGATATGTCTGGTTTCGAGTGTACCCTTCCTTGTATAAGACATGTTGATGTTTGATAGAGTTTGATTGATTAACAGGACATGTGATCAATTTGATTGTAGACTTTGAGATTTTTCTTGTTGTTGATTTGATTTGATGGATGGCCCATGCTTTCTTGCTTTGATTTTTTTATTTTTTTATTTTTTTTATTTTTTCATGACATTTTGTGAATGTTTTTGATTGATTTTTTAGGACTTTATCTGATTTTTTTTTGATTGATTTTTTCAGGACTTTTTATGGTTTTTAGATTTTTTTCAATTACGCCCCCAAGTATGCAAACCTATGGTGATAACATGATGATGCATAATGCAGTGGATAATGAAATTTTGATATGAGTTATGCTAATGCAGGATGCATGACAAAAATGCAATTCCTATTCAAACAAGGATGAGTGTGTGTGTCTTTCATTCTGAAATGCACCAATTGGATTAAAGGTGTGAAAAGTTTCAGAGATAGGAGTTCAATCCATTCTCAAAAGACTTAGACCATCCAACCTAATACACTATGTAACCAAGATTTATGAATGGAGGCACGAAAAAATTCTCCATCAATTCTTGAAATTTTGATCTTCTTTTTCCCATGTGTGTGCATTTGAGTTTATTCTGACTCTTATAACCATCAAAGACCCTTGGAATCCTATGTGGCTAGCTACATGAGTTATTTTGACTTCAAAAGCAACCTAGATAGAGCCTCGCTGCCAACAAGCTTTTAGGGCCCCGACGAGGTTATGCACTGTAATCTCTCAAATATTACTCCATTGCCAACAGGTGTTCATAGCCCTGATGGAGGTACTTGCATGTTCCCATAGTCAAGCTTTTATTGCACATGATATTTTAGTTATGTATCATTGCTTATTTTGCTTTGAGATGAATATTGACATAACACTATTATTTATTTATTTTTTATTGCCTTGACTTGTAAGTAATGAAACCTACTTGGGTATGACAATTACAGCGACGCTGAAATAGAATATTAGATTTTTCACTAGCCACATGACCAACTAGGTATCTATAATGACTTAGAGCTTTTGATTAATGTGTGAGATATAGAAAATGATAGATTTTGGGTAACAAGACTTGATAGTGAAACTTCTACCCAACCAAGGATAAAGGTTAATCACAATGTGATGTTGAAGATGAATGATTAAAGGCCTCCTAAAGACTTCATGAACAAGTATCTAGGAAATGAAACAACCTTTGTTCCTTTCAGTGTAGACAGCTGAATAACTTAGAAAATCATCATGTTTTTATTGATGCAACTATATGAGAAAGCAATAATGATATGCAACTATATGTTGTGCAATGGTGATATGAAAGCAAGTATGGTTCACTCTTAAATGGAGATGCAATGCAGTAAAGAAATATGCAAATGTCGTATTGAAAATTGAAATGAACCCATCCTTAGATGTAATATATTTTTAGGTGCATGTTGTTATTGAGTTGGTATGAACTTTGTGTAGATAATTCATTGGTCTTTGTTTGAAGAGTTGGATGAACCTGTCTTTTTCAATAGGATATTCAGTCAGGAGTCTTTCATGTACAGTTTCTGCTATAGCCTCCTTATTTTCAAGCCAATCCAATTGTGGTAGACCTTCTTGCCCCCAGTCTTTAAAGTGTGGGTGTATGAGGAAAATAGATTTTGGTTTCAAAGTTGTGACATGAGTGGGTGCTATACTTGTTTTTTATTAATGCACTTGAAGAGTATGATGAAGCCAACCAAGTGTTGATCTCATTTGCTAGTGTTATGCTTGTGTCTGTCACTACATTGTCATTTGATGATGGTGCACATATCATTGTTGACAAGTTGTCTTGTGTAGTATGATCTTGATTGTTGATTTTATTGATAAGGGGTTCATGAACAACTTGTGTATTGGAATCATGAGAGAGACTAAGAGAAATGATAATGTGATCTTGTTTAGGAGGTGGATGTTGGATGGTACTTGAAAGAACATATTGCTCTTGCAAAACAAGGGTGTTATTATGAGTGGAATATAAAATAATGAGGGGATCATCATAAGACTCTTGGTAGGTGGAGTCTTCATAAAAAACTGGGTAGGATGAAAAGGTTTGTTCTTGATCTTGATTTATTTCATGACTGATTTTTTTCTGATTTTAGATTGTCCTCCTGACATAGGGAATGAGTTTGGATATTTATGGGAGATTCTTGGAAGATTTCAACCATTTGACTTGATGAGAAAGGATCTTGAATGAGACTCTCTGAATCATGACTTTGATTAGATTGGATTTATGCTATGGATACCCCTTGGAAGATTGTGTTATTGGGTAGAGATGACATGGATTGGTCTTGTGGGACTTCAGGGGATGGTGAAATAGTGGATAGATATGGTTGATTTGGATTGTGGTTAAAAGGGATTTGATTTTGGTTGAAAGGAGTATGATTTTGGTTGAAAGAGGTTTGATTTTGGTTGAATGAGTTTTGACTTGGACTTTTTTTGAAAGGGATTTGATTTTGGTTGAAAGGAGTTTGAATGTTGGGTTGAAAGAAGGCTGACATGAATCTAATGTTGGTTGAACTGAGGTTGGAATGATTTTGTTGAAGAATGAAGGTTGGCATGTTTGAATGGTCTCACAAGAAGAACAAGATTGGCCTGATAATGATTCCCTCGTGGTTATCACTTCTCTCATCATATTTTCTAACCAACCCCTATGGTTGCTAAGACTAATCACATCTCTCATTTGTTGTTGCAAAGTATTGATTTGTTGAGCTAATGTTTCTATAGATGGCGATCGAATAGGAATGGAAAAGATGAATTCTTCACCTTCCCTACGAAATGCATAATGTCAATCCATAATGTTTGCTTGATTTGTTTAAACCTAAGATCACAATATGTAAGATGTTTTCTTCATTTCTAGAATGTTGCAAAAGTTTGATTTGATGTTGATGTTGACAAGCTTGTTTGCTACAGGGTTTTGATCTTGTTGATATTGAAACTTGACTTTGTTGAGGGATTTGATCTTGTTGATGTTTTTAACAAAAAATTGGTTGAGATTCCACTTTGTTTTTGGTATTTACTAAAATGTTTGAATGTAGCAAAGGAAACAACAAGAACATCAAAGAGACTAATACCATTGAAAGAATACTTGTTTAAGAAACTTTTTCAAATTCTCATGAATGTTGGAGTCTTTTTCAAGACCCCATTTTATTTCTGTTGTATTTGGGCAATTCGATATCACATAAAGAAGACTCTCCTAAGGTCAAACGGTCACAAGTATTATTCTAAGCCAACATCTTGATACTCTGTCAGCTCAAACAACCTTGTCACACCCTAAGGTGCACCCATTTTTTTGCCTTTTTCTAGAAATTATACCAAAGAAGATTGCTCCTCAATTGGCCTGTTATCCTAGGAGATATATGATGAGTGTCTTAGGGGTGGATTCTTCCCCACCCTTGCACTGTGATAATTCAAGTGCCTAGTTACTGACTCAATTGGGCTTCTAATTTCTATGGTGTTTAGATAGGGTTCCACTCGAGTGGTCACAATCAACAACTTTTTATACTCCATTGAGGGAGGTCTCCCAGTCTGTAGAAGTTACGCTCTACAGATATTAACGTACCATATAGGCATTGAGGGAGGCATAACGTCTTTGTGACAACATGTAACACTCGTCGCACATAATTTTCATCACATACACATTTGATTATAGTGTCTTGGACTACTTGGCTTTAGCCATTGGCCACTTAGGACGTTCCCCTCTCACCGACCTTAATGGCGCCCTAAGGGAAACATGGGAGGGTAGGCCTTCTAAAGGATTTAATTGCAAGAAATAAATAAAAGCATGAAAGAAGAGAGTTTGGTTTTCTGATCACCCATTGAAGGGGAGAGCATAATACCTATCCCTTTGAAAACACGAAAGACATAGGAATACCAGAGGCTCTAGTTCCACTTATTCCTGTGGTTTTAACTAATGCTTGACTAGGATTACCAACAACAATTCCTAATCCTGTCCCACTCCCACTGACACTTTCATGTGTAGTTTTCATAATCTTTTTAGGTGTGTGATATGAAGCTGCAAATGATTGTTTTGTAGTGTTAGTGGCACTTGATATAGGATTCTGAATAGTATGACTATCTACCACTAGTGGCCTCTTGCGAGAGATATTTTGTTATAGCCCTTGTCCAACACCAAGACAACTAGTATCAATAGTAGTACCCATGCCAACCCCACCAATCACAACGTCACTTGACTGAACAATAATGGGACTACTATCCCCAGATTCCCCACCTGTGGCAATGCCAGTGGCACTTGATTCACCACCAATGGGAATACCATGATATGGTGGTGGTTGTGGATTTGAACTTGAAACAAATGTAGGTGGACCCTAAGGGTAATGAGTAGTACCTATCCATGATGAATCTAAAGAATCAAGTCCAATGACTGGTTTACCAAGAGCTTTTGATTTTGAATCTGATGGAAGTTGTACCTGAAGTGGACACCAAATGCCCTCTCCTCTGGGACCTAGACCACCACCTTCAAAACCCATTTTTTCCACAATGCTTTCCCCTTTGCTATATTTTTCTTTCATGGACTCATTGACTCCACCAAATATTTTAGGGACTATAGTAGTTGTTGAAGTGGGCTCAACCTCATACTCATCATCATCTTCACTCCTATCATATGTTGTTGTGGGATGCTCCATATTCCATAATTTGCTAAACTCTCCATCCTCATCGATAGTCTCAAATTCTGCACTGGTCTTTGGTTCACTAAGATTCTTCCTCATAGTCCAAAAATCATTTATTTTGGTTTGAGTCCAAAAATTATCTATACATTCTTATAGAATTGTCTTGGGAATAGATTTGTTAGATGGATTAGCAGATTTTTGGTAGAAATTGTAGGACCTTCTATTTTGGATGCCCTGACCCTTCTCTATTGTCCTCTGTCTGTGCAATGCCATAATTTGTGATGAAATTTCTTCTATTGAAATGTTATTCTTAGCTGCAATCAGGGATAACTTTAAGAAACCAGGCCCCGGGCAACTGTGTAAAATCCTGGCGAATTGGACATTATTTTCGGGGGGAAATTTTCATATTGATGGCAATTTTTTTTTTAAATAGGGAAAAAAATTATTTTGTATTGGCAATTTTTTTCTAGGGTAAAGAAAATTCCATAAATTTCTAGCGAATAATACCTTGTTCTATGGGGAAAATATATATTGTAGGAGGCAAATAATTTTTGTTAAAAGGGAAAAATATATAATTGTATGGACGAAAATTTTTACTCCAAAGGAAAAATTATTTAAATGTATTGGCGATTTTTATCCACCGCTTGAAAATTATTTAATTTGTTTTGGCAAATATTTTGTTATTTATGGAAAAATATATAATTTATTGACGATTTCATGAATTCATTGCCATTAATAGACAAGGCACATCACATCACATCAGTACATCACATTGAGTCCGGACTTTGCATGATGTATCAATAAGCGTGGCCTCTTTGACACGTGAAGGGTGACACATACCTAAAATCCATCAATGATTTTAAACCGTTCGATGATCATAGATCAATGGCTGAATTTTTATTTCGGCCCAATTTTCTGAAGAGAACATAGCTCACCATAAAGTGCCTGGAATGGAATTGGATTCAATAGACACATATCAAATGTCATGAATCACAATTGATAATTTCGGTCATTTAATATATATCTATTCACTTACTGCAATCCACTTTGTCCCCACGACTTCCAATGTGGTACTTGCCAACTTGGTACTGGTTTATAATTGTTTCCAATTTCGCACACTTGTGCATTTATGGGAAAGATTTGTAGAGATACGAAAGATTTAAATTTTTTTAAAGCAATTAATATGGTTAGAGAAGTAATTATTACAATCAAGAGCTTCAATTATTTATATACGATCTCTGCTTCTTTCATCTTCAATTAGCCTTTGCCATTTGCTAGATAAATCATCGGAGCTCATGGTATTTAAATTCTTCCTCTAGTTTAGGTTTATATGCTCAGGTTGTTTAATTTGTTAATCTTATTTCTCAAGATGGACACTCCCATCTGCTTGAGAAGCATTTTTGCAGAGGACCAGAGGGCCTTTATGGGCTCCGTGAGAGACCCAACCCTCCAACCAGTCTGCAAGGAGGTTGAGTCGTTCACCAATGAGGCTGTGTGGATGGTGTTGGGCACAGAGTTTCTACGAAATGAAAAAATACATACCGTGTTAACACGAACATTACATCCCGGTTCTTGGCGTCTCTTCTAGCCCTGGGAGGAGACAAGGTGGATATGTTGATGTTGTTGAGGAAGGTTTTTAAGGAAGACTTCCTTGGAGATGAAATTACTATTGTCGTCCTTGGAGAAGTAGGGGTGGGGATCCCTTGGGCAAGTGAATTATCCAAGCTTCTCCTCCCTGACCAAATAGTGCCAGTGTCCAGGCAATCGTTTCTCCTGAACTTGAATGCAGAGCACTCAACACATCATAGGAAATGGGCACAGATTGGCAGGGACTTCCTCCGGAAATGGTTGCTCCTGGACGACTTTCGAAACTACATGTGGCTTGAAGAATTCTCTCAGCTTATGTTGTCTGAAGAATTCTACATGGAAGGAGGGTAAGATTCTTAGGGAAAAGTTGTAAACCATCCACTACCTGTGCCCTAGCCCCGCCCCCCTAGGCCCCTAGTAGTTTTTTTTTTTTCCTATGTCCTCGAAACCTAACAGGCTCAATGGCTCACTCATTTTGGCTTTTAAGCTTTTGAGGGACTCAAGTCTTAGATGTAAAAATTGTAAATTTCCAAAGCATAAATATTAATGATAATTTTTCAAATTCCAGTTTGTTTCAGTTTGCCTCTTAGAGTCTTATGGATATAAAAATGCTTTCTATAGTTCTATTTCCTTTTTATTAATTAAAGTTTTTCAAATGCTTTTTGTATATGAGCTACGCTATTTCAATAATTTGTTAAACAATGGAAATAAATTTAATACTGTGATCTTTTTTATGTAATGCTTCTTCCTTTATATTTAATATATATATATATATATATATATATATATATATATATATATATATGTATATATATATATATATATATATATATATATATATATATATATAAATTAGTTCGTTCCATTAATTATTTGTTCATTGATTATGGTTGATTATAATTTTATAAATATATAGTTAAGATTTGAACTAAAACTTCAACTTACTTGTTGTTGAACTTGAAGTTTTGAACTAGTGCATGTGTGGGTTGGTACTGGGCACATGCTATGATTTATAGTTAAGATTTTGTCTTAATGAAGAAAGTTGAGACATTTATGAAGGGTACCCAGTAGATGGGATCTCTTTCATGGAAGAGAACAAATGGCAAGGATGTCCCAACTTCACACAAAATTGATCTGAAGTAGGATTTAGGAATGATAGCAAAAATGACATCTAGGCACTTAGTACCAACCTTAACAGGAATTGGAAGAGTAATAGAACCTATAGTAGGACAAGAGAAACCATCTAAGATCTTAACCACTAAATCAAATTTATCATATCAATATGTTACTTCATGCAATTGTAAAGTATAAAGATATTCTTAACTTATTACATTCACCATACATGTTGGATCAATCATCAATGAGAACCCCTTGTGAGAGTATGTCTTTGATCTTTGTAGGTGATATATAGACTTATACTGGGCCATCAAGTGTTTCAAATTTCAATTTCCAATAGTCTCACTAGGATCAAAGGTAATGCATATTGCATAGGTCCTTAGGAGGTGCAGGTTTATCAATAAGATTCACCATATTATTTATCAATAAAATTATATTAAATTAAAATTTATATTAAACTAAATTTATGTTGAACTTTTATATATATTTTTAGTCTTTATTTATTTATTAAATCAAAATTTATATTACACTAAATTTATGTTGAACTTTTATATATATTTTTAAACTACTTTTTAAAATATATATCGTAAACATATTTTTAAAGAATTTTGTTAATTTTTAAATTAATATTTAATATTTAATATTGAATGTTTTCTTTTTTATATTAAACTTTTACCTTTCAAATTGTATATCAAAATTTATATTTATATTTAGTTATTTGTTTTATTCTAGAAACTAAGTTTCATGTTTTATACTATTTTTGAATTTCATATTTTTACAAATAATATTAACATTATATTTAATAGTTATCTCAAACTATTGCACATCTTTAAATGTCTCTTATTATGGGACCGAACACATCTGACAACAGGAACCATCGTCCGTTGGATGAGCAAAGATCAACGACTTAGGGTTGATTTCGGCCCAAATGTGGGAAGTGGACACATTTGTGATAACTACGCCCATAATTGAATATTTTAAATTTAATGAAATATAATTAAGTCTATAAAGCTCTTTTTCAGGTGGAAGTTTAAAATGATTAAACAGACTTAAAAAAAAGACTCGAAAAGTGACACGAGTATGGTGACGTGCCCAAAAAAATGGCAGAAGTCATGGGACCCATGACATCTGACAACAGGTACCATCATCCATTGGATGAGCAAAGATCAATGACTTAGGGTGGATTTCAGCCCGTATGTGGGAAGTGAACACATTTGTGAGAACTTCACTTGGAATTGAACATTTTAAATTTAATTAAATATAATTAAGTCTATAAAGCTCTTTTTCGAGTGGAAGTTTAAAATGATTAAATGGACTTAAAAAATAGACCTGAAAAGTGACATGAGTATGGTGACGTGCCCGAAAACTAGCAAAAGTCATGGGACCCACAACAACTGACAACAGGTACCATCATCTATTGGATGAGGAAAGATCAACGGCTTAGGGTGGATTTCAGCCTCAATGTGGGGAGTGAACACATTTGTGAGAGCTTCGCTCGGAATTGAACGTTTTAAATTTAATTAAATATAATTAAGTCTATAAAGCTCTTTTTTGGGTGGAAGTATAAAATGATTAAACGGACTTAAAACATAGACTCGTAAAGTCACACGAGTATGGTGACGTGCCCCAAAAATGGTAGAAGTCATGGGACCCATGACATCTGACAACAGGTACCATCATTCGTTGGATGAACAAAGATCAATGACTTAGGTTGGATTTCTACTTAAATGTGGGAAGTGAATACATTTGTGAGAACTTCGCCCGAAATTGAACGTTTTACCTTTAATGTCTTTAGAATTTATACTAAAGTAATGAATGTTTTGTGCTTCGGCATCGAATAGTTATTATTATTAATAATAATTAATAAAATTACAACATGATTCTAGATATTTTGCCCTTTAGATATTACTTTTGTACTTTTCAGAGTTTTCAAAATAAGAGACTCATAAATCATAATCGTATTTCATTTCATGGACAAACCAATAAATCGAGGGAGATTTAGAAACAACTGCTAGATTGAGGAATGCAAGTTGAAATAGAGACTGTTTGCACCAATCTAGTGAAATAGAAATTCTGGGTAAAATCTAGAACACCTACATCCCGCCTTTTTTGCTTTTTTTAATCTCATGGTCCAATTTGAGGGTTAACATTTTTAGGTTTTTATCTAGTATTATTTTGAATTATTAACAATAACAACGATGGGGAAAATGAGAAGCAGTAGTTCAACATGAAGCCAAGTGAAAAACAAAATGTACCTAACCGAACTGGTTAAAACACTAGGTTTCACTGATGAATACCATGATATTTATGACCCTGCTATCCATGGTGAAAAGCATATCATAGATATTAGATATGCATTGTCTAATAAGGCAACATATGCATCCAGGGAAAAAATTACTATTTTCAACCCAATGTTAAAACAAAGAACAAATAAAATCGCATCGTGGGATGCTATGTTGGGAAGCATGGTGTTACTTGAAGTGTTCCCTTGCCCTGATTTTGTCATGGTCCATGTCAAAAATTATGATGAAGATTAAAAAGCAATTGTCAATAAAAATATAAAAGACGAAATTCTATCCATAAACGAGGGAGAATTTGCTCGTTTGTTGAACCTAGGATTTGAAGCCCAAAACTCAAATGTCCAAATTGACCTTGGAAAGATGGCAGGGAATTATGAGAGTCTCGATCCAAGTCACAAAGATTCATTTATCAAATCTCTAATAAAGAGTGGTACTGGTATTCTATTGGATCTAAATCATAAGCCTCCTTATGATTCTAACATTTTTGTTCCATGGGTTGGGGATACTATTTCCTTGTTGTCATTTTGCTTGGGATTGGAAAATGATAGGGAAGTGGGTGCAAGCCTTCTTGAAATGATTTATAATATCCATTGTGTAGGTCAGCCAGTAAGATATAATTTTATTGAGAACATTGTTCAATCCATGTAAAAACAATTACTAATGATAAAAAAAGGTTCTTGTAAGACATTTAGGTTCTCATCCTACTTGTGCTATCTCCTTCTATCCAAGTATTGTACAATATTCGAGCCCGACAAGCTTCAAATTGTGAAATATAAGATTGATGAGAAGACTCTGAATAGAACATAGTGTCCAATATATGAATGGACACCAAAGATAAGGATGCATGATAACATAAAGAACTACAACCATTTTGTAGACTTCTTTTTGGCACTAATGTATAATGAAATTATAAGCACTCCAATGCCTAGGTTGCATGTGTCTTGTAGAGATTGCATTCAACTCGGAAGTCAAATAGAATCGACTGACTGGTTCTTCATGGAAGAATTCACCGTGTTAAGGTTTTACGGATCGGTAGTAAATCCATACAGACTTCCAATACATTTGACAGAGAGCATAGATAGGCACTTCCATGGTCAGAAAAAGAAGAGCATATTTCCTTCCTTGCCTTTCTCGTGTGGAGGCTTCACATTTGAGAGAAAAGCATTCAATGTGGCACATGATTTTTTGACATTTTTTAACTTTGGTGAAGAGGGTCTCTGGCAGTATGATCCAATCAGTGTAGTTCAAGCAAGGCTTAATAAAAATGGGAACTCTTCAGCGTTATGTCAACATGAAAGTAAACCATTGCTAGAAAAGCTTAGAAACATGGAAACCTGGGATGAGGTAAAAAAAGAGATGGAGAAAATTGCAGCCAGAGAGTTTTCTAGTGGCGAATTCCGCGTATTTTTTCATAGTTTTTTTGAGGAAATGGCAAATAGTCTGGGGCAACATTGCTGGTCAAATTGCCCGAAATTTTGGGGTTAACGGTACACTGTATTCTGGCTTCGCCATTGACCACACACCGTTCGACGTGCATGCCCATAATATTTGCTTGGAATCACTCGAACGTGGGTATTAGATCACCTCCATTATTCTCCAGCAATAGTAAAATGACCACGTACCCAGGACCTAATTCACCAACGCTAAATTACATTTTCATTGCATGCGTCGGCCAAATTCACCAATATTAATTAAAACATTATAAGCATTCGAGGACCCCTTTCACCCTTCTTAAATTAAATGTTCATTGCACGCATCAACCAAATTCACCAATATCAATTAAAACATTATAAGCATTCGGGTACCCATTTTGCTCTGCTTAAATTAAATGTTCATTGCACGCATCGGCCAAATTCGCCAAAAAAGCAATCAAGGATTGATATAAATACACTCTTTGACTTTCTTACAATTTGTTCATGTCTGATTAGTAAATTTGGGAGCTCTTGATTTACATTCCACAATTTGAGTTGAAGCGTCGAAGTTCATTGTAGGGTGGAGGGCCAGAGTTAGAATCCTGCAACACAGGCCTAGACAATCCTGATTCAGAGAATTGAGAAGGCATAAAGGTGAGTAATCATTTCTTTATACTTGATAGTATTAGTTTTAACTTTTAATTCGTAGCAAGAGGTCAAGACTCAAGATGTCACAGTTAGACATGGGTGAGACTCCTCAAGGTGGTGAAGGGATTGAGATGTCCGACAAGGGTGAGACTGATACTCCTCAGGATGGTGAAGGGATTGGGATGTCAGACAAGGGTAAGAATCCTGAGGGTGGTGAAACTGAAGGGATTGGGAGACCATCAAAATGCCCAAAACTTAAACTTAAAGATACTACCGTAAAGTTTTTCTTTGGAATTGGCAAAGTTTCTGGTCCATCAACTTCTGCAGTTGCAGAAGCCATTCACAGTATCTCACCACCACCACAAGGTGGGATTATCATTTAGTTAAATGCATCAAATGAGGTGGACAATACCGACATGGTAGAACATGTTCTAAGGGATACACACAATGAGATAATTCACTCGGATGCAAATGCTAGTACTGAAGATGATGTTGGTAGGAAGAAAAGAAAAAGGAAAGTAAAACTGGAGCAAGAGTGGGAGATGACAGGGAGTTTTAAGATTGATTGGGTAGAAAAGTACCCATTCATTGAACCAGTCTCAAACAATGATGAACAACCAACAAAATGCAGGTGTAAGATTTGTAGCTGGAAAACTAAAAGAGAGAAGAAGATGCAGCTAAAGCTTGACACCATAGAAAATTTTCGCCCATACAATTATATATTTGTCCCTTTTAACAAAAATTATTCGCCTCCTACAATATATATTTTCCCCATAGAACAAGGTATTATTTGCCAGAAATTTATGGAATTTTCTTACCCTAGAAAAAAATAGTCAATACAAAATAATTTTTTTCCCTATTTTAAATTTTTTTTCGCCATCAATATGAAAATTTCCCCCCGAAAATAATGTCTGATTTGCCAGGATTTTACACAATTGCCTGGGGGGTGGTTTCTTAAAGTTATCCCTGGTCATTGTAGAATGGATAATAACAAAATTGAGAGTCTATAGGGATTCTCAAATAGTTATCAATCAGATCAATGATGAATATCAGACAAAAGATGATAAGCTAATTCCTTACAAGAGAATGGTGGATGATTTCAAAAAGTACTTTGTGCACATCACCTTTGATTAGATTCCAAGATTGGAAAATAGAGTTGTCGATGCAATGGCCACTATCACCTCGCTTCTACAAATTCCATATAAACGCAATCGTTATGAATTCCTGGTTGAGCAATTATTTTCCCTAGCCGATGACAATTCAACATCCCAAGTCATTTGTGTCATAATCGGTTCCAATTCCCCTCTATACAAGAAGATCTATAACTATCTCAAAAACAATACTCTCCCACTCGACCTATCTTGCAACAAAAAATGAAGCTTTATCCGACAAGCCGCCCACTATACCTTAATCGCTGACACAATGTACCACTGAGGTTTAGATGGTACTCTTCTTCGATACCTTGATCGTAAGGAATCTGACTCCTCTAGGAGTTGCAACCATTCACCACATCTTGGAATTTATGTCAATGGGGACTCAATCTAGTGGGAAAGATTCATCCTTCCTCATCAAATGGACATAATTTCATCATCACAACCACCAAGTACTTCACCAAGTGGATCGAAGCAGTACCAATGACCATTGTGACTGGAAATCAGATCTCATCATTCATCCTCAACTATCTCATTTGCAGATATGACATCCCTAGTTCCATCATCACAGATAATGGACGTCCTTTCAAGAATCAGGATGTACAAGAGCTATGCGAGCAATTCAATATCCAACATCATTTTGCCACACTATACTATCCTCAAGGGAATGGCCAAGCAGAAGCATCAAACAAAACAATCTTGAAAATCCTCAAGAAAATAGTAAATGATGCTGGCAAAGATTGGCATGTGCAACTCAATCCAACACTTTGGGCATGCATGACTACTATTCGGACACCTATAAGGGCTACACCATATTCATTGGTGTATGGTTTAGAAGCAATTCTGCCTCTTGAGGTAGAAATCCCATCTCTTTGAGTATCTTTAAAAGGCCTCATCCCAGATGAGGAATATCGGGTGAACAGGTTGCAGGAAATAGAGCTTCTTGATGAGAGATGACAACGTACCTATAACCATCTCAAGGCATATCAACAAAGAATGTGTAGAAGCTACAACCATAAGGTCATTCCTAGGGCCTTTAAAGTTGGTGATCTTGTCCTAAAGGAGAATCCCCGCAATCAACAAGACTGAGAGAAGAAAGGGAAATTTGAGCCCAACTGGTTGGGACCATTTGTCATCATAGCTTCCTATGGATTAGGGGCCTATCAACTATCAACATCAGAGGGGGACATGTTCAATGAGCCTACCAATAGCATTTATTTGAAGAAGTTATACACCTGATTCGTCCAATACATGGATAAAGCGAAAAAGAAAGAAAAAAAATAAATAAAAAAGCTATCAATATCATCACCATGGTGAAAAACTGGCAAATAGGTGCCTTGTGACACAAAAAATAAATTTAAAAAGCAAGGAAAATAGAAAAAAATCGAAAATCAAATCAAAAAGTGCAATAAAAACAAGTGGTGAAAACCTAGCAATAGGGGCTACTTGTGATAAGCAGCTCCTCCATCTATAAGTGCTTGTACATATCTTGGCACCATATGATCTAGGTCAATGGCCACTAAAGAACACTTTATCATGCAACATCAATCCTGGACATACTTAGCATAGTCACTATCCTTGATTATCTGAACAATTATTTGTATCATATCGCATCATGGCTTGGTGGTCAATGTACATATTTCATATTGTAAGTAGTATCTACAGTGGGGGAAAAACCCTAACCTCACTGGGGGCACTTCTCCTTGAGTTTCCAAAAATAGACCAAACACGTAGAAAGACAACAAAGATCGAAACAATCAACAATAACCACAACAAAGCAAGAAAGCTAGACATCAAGGAATTGAATTGACTTGAACTAAACAAAAGATCTACTTGCAAGATGTTTTATGTGACAAAAATATATTTCAAATAACATGCATGTTTACTTGTGGTTTTGATATTTTGCTTATCATATCTCCTGAGCACCTTCAGGATGTCTCACGACTAGAGAAGCAAGGAAGGAATGTGATGTTTTCATTGTCTGCTATATGTGAGTGAAGCCTTTTACCATGCAAATTTGTCCTACGAAGAAATCTGGTGGCATATCGCTGAGGACATTTCGGATTTGCATTGGCCTAAGGTTAACTCTTGTTTGATATTGTTTGTTTAAGCAAGCAACACTCAGATCATCTTGGTTCAATTATACCTCGACGCTTGTGCTATCTTGCAATATCAAAATTCATGTAAGTTATACTTAGGTCATTATGGTTTAATTATACCATGATGCTTGTATCAACTTTCAACATATCAAGGCTGGATGATGAAAACAAAGGAAGCACTGGCAATTTGATCCAAACAAATGGCAATATTTGGGAATAAGAATGCATTTTAATCTTGTATTATTTGCATTATCATTGCATATCATATCAAGCATTAGTTATATTATCATGTTATTGTGCATATTAGATTGCATTTAGTAGCATATAATTTTAATCATTGCATTTAGTGGCGTATCATTGTATTTAGTTAAATCATAATATTTCATCATTACATCCATCACATGCATATCTATCACATCATCATGGAATCTCTCTTCAGCTTCATATCTTTATCATTTATCCAATTGTCATTTATCATGTCTTATACAAGATGTATCTTTCCTGAAACTAGATGTTTTTATCATGTCTTATACAAGATGTATCTTTCCTGAAACTAGACGTTTTGATCATCTTTGTCTTATATAGGAGGTGTCATTCTTGAAACCAAACTTGATCTCAATCTTATCAATTCTATCAATCCAATCAATCTGATCAATCTTATCAATCCAACCAAACCCATGCATGTCATCAATCTATTCACTAGTCTATCTTTCATATAAAATTCTTCTTCTTTCAAGAGATCCTTCATGCCCTTAAGGCACAAATGATCTCTCAAAGGGGAATCATCATATTAGTTTCATATTGACATTGGTTCTATCATCAAATTTCATATTGACATTTTGGACAAGCGACATCATATCAAAACTTTGACGAGAAATTGAGCATTTTTCTTTGAATCAACATGTGGTCACACATTACTTCAAAGAGGGGCAAAATGTATACACCTAAAACTTGCACAACTCATTAAATGAATTTATATTTGTTTAACTACCCTAATCCTCTTATTGACTAAACTAAGGTTTAATCAATATTCCTTTTCTTCTAATAAATCATTAATCAAATTAAATATTTAATTAATTCCCCCTTTCTTCTATCTTGGCCATTTTAATTAAATTCAACATTTAATTAAATGTCCCCTTCTAGCCATTTTAATTAAATTCAATAGTTAATTAAATATCCCCTTCTAGCCATTTTAATCAAATTCAACATTTAATTAAAATCCCCTAGCCATTTTAATCAAATTCAACATTTAATTAAAATCCCCTAGCCATTTTAATCAAATTCAACATTTAATTAAATTCCCTTTCCATTTTAATTAAATTCAACATTTAATTAAAAATCCCTATTTCCCTCACCCCGCTTGCATTTTCCTACAAATGCAAGTTGCACCACTATTTTAAATAAATAAATTATTTATTTGAAATCCTATTTATCTCCACCCACTTGAAACCTTTAATGGCTTCCCTTAAAGTCTTCAAGCCTTTAATGGTTTCCCTTAAAGTGTTCTCAAACCTTTAATGGTTTCCCTCAAAGTCTTAAAGCATTTAATGCTTTATCCCCCTTTTTCTCATTTAAATAAATTAAGATTTATTTAAATAAAATCCAAAATTCACATTCACATTTAAATAAATCAATATTTATTTAAATATCTATCCAAATGCAAGTTGCATTCATTTTAGTTGAAATAAATCTTTTTATTTTAATTAAACATTCCTATTTCTCCCACTTGCATTCTTTTACATTTTCCATTAACTTACTAAGCATTCTTCTAGAACCTCTCAAAACCCACTTAATTAGTCACATCCCTAAATTTTGGGGAAGTCACTTCTAATTTTGGAAGAAAGTCTTCTAAATGCATTTAAAGTTATATCTTTTCAACAAGCTAACTTTGTTGAGTTCCCCAAATTTGTAGGACTCTCACAAAAGTCTTGAAGGTTATCTAACTTCCAACAAGATAACCTCCAAGGTCTCCAAAGATCTTTCAATGCTCTTACAAAACTTCACATTTTCAACACATTGAGCTTTGCATAAGATTTTGTCCATTGGACAATATCTTTATTCATTGGATAAAAACTTTATTCCATGAATTTGCCCACATGGGATTAACCATTGAGTCTTCTAAAGAATTTAATGTCTCCTCCCTCTCCTCTCAAGCAATCTCATGGTGACGCTTGTCAATATGGGATTGGGTTGAAAATCTTACATGGATTGATAACTTTCAATCTTGACCCTGCTTAAGCCAATTCAATCTTGGCCATCCAATTCTTCTATAAATAGAGACCATTTCTCCTTCAATTCATATCTCAATCTTGTGCATCTAAATTATAGTTTTTTTGTAGATTAAGGAGCTCATCTTGTCATCTTCAAGCATTCAAGCCATTTTCAAGCATCCAAGCCATTTAGCATTAGCATTAGCATTTTAGCTTGATTTTAGCATATCATCTCATAGTATTTTATGCTCATCTAGTTTAATTAACTCATCTAGAATCATCTAATCTTCAATTTGGAATACATTTAACATCGTAATCATCTAGTATTGCATCTTGCATCCTATCTTCATCCGTCATCTCATCTTAGCTAAGATCTTCATTGCATCCATTTTGATCTTATCACATCACTAAAATCTCATTCTCTAGGTTGTCATCTAAGAGATCAAGTACTCTTCCAAGTGAGGGCCACCTTGAATCTTGAAGATCTTTAGAGATAGAGGACAATGAAGCAATTTTAGGAGTTTTAAATCCATTAACTTGTGAATGATTTATAACTCTAATGCAATGTTTCATTGGTGTGTTTGAAGTGTTTTTCTTCTTGCAGGTTGAAGATCACATTTTTGGCATACACTCTGCTTCTTGGAACTCCAAGTAATAAAACCAGAACCAAAAGAGAAACAATTTCCAGATGTAGACTTACGGTCATCGAAACTACCTCCCCAATCTGAATCACTAAAGCCAACAAGATTGAACTATTTAGAAGAGTAGTAATGAATACGAAAATTGATAGTGTCTTTCACATACCTCAAAATTATTTCCGTTGCCTTCATGTGTGTCTCTGATGGATTTGTCATGTACCTTGAAATAAGTGAAACTGAATAAGAAATATCAAGCCTTGTGTGGTTTAGAAACATCAAACTCCCAACAATACTTATGTACTTCGTCTCATCAACTAATTCAGCACCATCATCTCTACATAGCACAACTCCATGAGCACTTGGAGTTGAAGATGGGTTACATTTAACCATTTCAAATTTTTCCATCATATCCCTTGCATACTTTGATTAACAAATGAAAATTTTTATCCTTACTTTGATAAATCTTCATTCCTAGAAAATATTTCATGGGTCCTAGATCTTTCATCTCAAATTCATTCATCATAGAAACTTTGAACTCATCTTTCATCTTAGGACTACTACCCATATACAATAGATCATCAACATACAAACTTATCATAAGAATATCACTACCATTTTCCTTGTATTAAAGGGTATGTTCACTCTTACTTCTCGTGAAGTCATTCTCTTGAAAGTATCCATCAATTCTAGCCACTAGTACATTTGGAGCTAATTTTTGATGGTCGATTGTCGGAATTGCGACTAATTTTCGTCGGAGTGCCGATAAAAGTAGCCGTTGAAAACTCGTCGTTGGATTTGTTGATGATGCCCCTGACCGTCGGAAATACAAAAATCCCATGGACTCTACCGACGGTGGGCATGATCGCTCTTCTAGTCAAAAAAGTCATCAGACATGCACCATCCCTATCGGATGCTTCTGTAGATTTCATCGGAAAGTCGACGACAATTTGGAACTTTGCACCGATGGTGATGCTATTTGTTCGACACTTGTGTCGTCAGTCCATTCGGAGGCATCAATGACTGTCCAACTACGAAGTGTCGTTGCACGTACAACATCCTCGTCGGATGTTTGTGTAGTTTGAGTCGGAAGTGCGACGACTCCAGAACCTTTTCACCGATGAGAATGTTGTATGTCCGACGATTTCATTGTTGGTGGAAAGCTTGGTATTCGTCGTAATTCCAATGATGATAATATTTTTATCAAAAAAATAAATTATTATCCAGTCATTGATATGTATAGCGAATGATATTCTATCCCCACCACTTACCAGTAGGGGGCATAGGTTTTAGGCTAATATAAGGCACATTGTTTTCAAGCTAATATGGTCAGGCGCACTGTGGTTGAGATGGTCCAACTCCCTAGTCTCACTCTAGGACTAAGTGCATGCCATATCTAAATGAAAGACATCTCAAATACATCGTTAGTGGAAAGCTGCAAAATGCCATTTTCACACATAAGCAAGACATACACAATTGGGCACAATCACCAAGAGAATGGTAAAAAATGTATTTTAGATCATTGTCCTAATTGTGGTGTGGTCACCAAGAGATCACCGTAAATTTGTCAACCTTTCCTTCATTTAAACCAAGTAAACCTTTATGTATATGCATGTGGATATACATACATATGCATATGCATATGTATATGTATATTTATATGCATATGTATATAGTTTTGTGTATTTATTAAAGATCATTGTCCTAATTGTGGTGTGGTCACCAAGAGATCACCGTAAATTTGTCAACCTTTCCTTCATTTAAACCAAGTAAACCTTTATGTATATGCATATGCATATGTATATGCATATGTATATGTATATTTATATTTATATTTATATTAATATGTATATGTATATGTATATTTATATGCATATGTATATAGTTTTGTGTATTCATTAGTATATGTAATAGTAAGCTTTCTATATTCATAAAAGATCATATACATATACATATACATATGCATATACATAAAGGTTTACTTGGTTTAAATGAAGGAAAGGTTGACAAATTACGGTGATCTCTTGGTGACCACACCACAATTAGGACAATGATCTCAAACACATTTTTTATCGTTCTCTTGGTGATTGTGCCGAATTGAATATGTCTTGCTTATGTATGAAAATGGCATTTTGTAGCTTTCCACCAACGATGTATTTGAGTAAAAGATTTTCATTTAATTTTGAGCATTTTGTTGATGGTATAATCAAGAAACATATCATCACCCTCACCAATTATGCTCAACTGATTTAAGTACAACCATTTGATTGTTAATAATTTTTAAATTAAGGGAGTACTTTTCAAAATAGAATTGTTGAATTATTGATTTTTAATATATAATAGTATAAACCTTTTATGGATGGTATAATTAAGAAATGTGCCATCACCTACACCAATTATGCTCGATTGATTGAACTACAACCCTTTGGTTGTTAATAATATTTAAAAGAATGAACTACTTCTCAAAATAAATTTTTTGGATTATTGAATTAGTATATAAAATAGTAAGCTTTCTATATTCATAAAATATCATATACATATACATATACATATACATATGCATATGCATATGCATATACATATACATATATGCATTTGCATATGTATATACATATACATAAAGGTTTAATTGGTTTAAATGAAGGAAAGGTTGACAAATTTACGATGATCTCTTGCTGGGAAAGCCTAGTGAAGAGGCTAGGTAGGCTGAAGGTTGGAGAGATCTACCCATTGGAGGGGTATATCTTATGATTTGTATAGTTGTATGTTGGATATCTAAAGGTGAGACAACAACCAATTGATTCCAGAAGTGTGTGGAAGTGTGAGATTGGAGAAACCCTTGTTTTTTAGGGGTTTGAGTGAAGAATTTAGGGCTTTTGGGGTTTTGGGAACCTCATACCTTGAAATTGATATTGCCATCTTACCCTTATGAACCAAATAGGTGTCATCTTACCCTTATGAACCAAATAGGTGTTTGTGTAACCATCATGTATAATTCTTCTAGAATATTGCCAAGGTCTGCCCAAAATTAAATGACCACAACTCATATCCATGACATCACATAAAATGCTATCAACGTACTTACCAATGGAGAAATTTATGACTACTTGATCCTTTACCAACATATTCTGACCTTCACTAACCCATGTAGCAAAATATGGCTTAGGATGTGCAAGGGTTTATAAATTCAACTTTTTGACTACTTCATAAGCAACCAAATTGTGACAAGCCCCCGAATCAACAATCAAATTGCATACCTTGCCATGGATTAGACAATTTGTCCTGAAGATCCTCTCTTGCTGTGATGGTTGTACTTTCCCCATGAGTAATAACTCTCCTTCCTATGGAAATGCCAAGATAGGTTCTTGTTCTTCTCCTTTTGTGTCTTCTTGTGTCAAGTTTACCCTCCTATCATTCTTATCTTCACTCCATTTAGGAAATTTGAATGATGGGTGCCCTGGTTCATTACAATTATAACACCTAAATGTGCCTCTTCCTCTCTAACTCTTCAAACCCCATAAAACTTATTTAAAAGCATCTAAGAATGAAATGGTCTCTAACTCTTAATACACTGTCTATATAGTATATACTCACCCAAAATATGAATACTACAAAAAGACCAAAGCAAATATAATCTAGTTCCAAATGAACCTATACAATGAGGACCCCTCCAAATTAATAGTAGAATACAAACACTACTAAAAAAATTTCTTAGAAATATAGTAAAGAAAACAACAGATGCCCTCTCATACAGTTCATATTCATTTCCTTAAGATTAAACAAAATTTTGTTCAAATAAGGAAGCAGTCGTGGTATCACAGTAAAGGAATACAATAAAGAATACATGTGTAGTATCTGAAAGTAACTTCAACATGCTTCCCCAAGCTTGAAATACAAATTCATAGAACTGCACAACTATTACATAAGTTTTCACTTTCTGGCTTTTCAACTTTCAAATATCTGAACATAATAACTTATGCTTTTGAGGTTTTGTAGGAAAAATACAGGTTGTGATTTTCACATTGCCATACTAGACTACAATGAAACTGCATTACTTTGAAAGGTTACTTCTATGGATTTACTACTAAAACTAATCTGTGTACATTGTGATTACCAACACTTCATATTATCCAAAGCAAAAGAACATGTATATTGGTATTATCTTTCATGTTTTCATGCTTTGTAGATCTCCAAGATTCATTGGCACGTGCAAATGGTGACTGTTAGTATGATATTGGTCAAGTATCAAACCTAGTGCAGCATCGAGGGCAGATTTGAAGTTGTAAGTGCAAGATAGACTCCCTTGGTGTTTGGAGGAAGGTAGGGAGGGGTGCAGAGGGTTAGTGAAGACCCTTTACAATCTATTGTGGCCCTTGGGTAGGGAAAATCATCAAGAACTTTATGACTGTCCCTAGATAGTGTGTGGCTGTCCTAGTGAACAAATGAAGACTGAGTTTTTTGGAGTATGATGAAACGAATAATCTTATTATGTGGTGGACATCTGAGATAGGGTTGCAGTGACCCTTGGAAACTTTTAAAGGGGTTTGGAGGCCCTAATAAGTGGAAACAAATCATATCTTGTCGATTGTCCTAAGTGACTTAGCTGTCACAATCATTGTTGTCAATCATCTGTCAATTCTCCCAACACTATTATACAACCTTCATGCACTTCCATACATTCTCAAAATAATGTTACACAACCTTCACTAGAATTTTTCACTTGAGAAGGTCTCTCACCAATGAATTTAGGGATTCTTGGACTATATTAAGGTTTAACAATTTTTTGATAGTTTTTGAAAGCAATTCCTACAATCCTTTGTGTAGAAACAACAACGTTCTATATTTTCATGCATCAATGAGAGAGGTTTAGGATTTTCATTTAGCAAAATGATTGATAGAGATACCAAGAATGAAATTGCAAGGAAGATCTAATATTTATGACTAAAATTGCAAATCAATCTAAGTTACATGTTTGATATCTTACTTATATCATGGCAACATAAAATGTATATATGCACTTAACATACTATTACTACGTCAGTTATCCTTCATGACGGGAGTAAATCACCCTATAAAATTTCATTCGGAGTCCTTGTCTTTCTTGCAATGCCTTAGTTCAAGCCCTTGGTCCATTTGTAAATTGTCTTTAAATTAAAAATGTCGAGTTTTAGTAATTGGTCGAACTCCGTGAACACATTGAACCATTTTGAACCGGGTTCATTAGGTTCATTTAGGTTCTGCGGCTTCTTAGGTGTCTTGAGGGTTTTTCATACTAACAATCTCTTTAAGTGTTTTGCAGCGGTTCCTTATTGGTCTCGTTCGGTGATGTGTTATGTCATCTCTCTTCAGGCATTGAACTCTTTGAACCTAGTTCAGAAGGTTCAGACGTGTTCAATATGTTCAACACAATTCAAATGGTCAGCATCACATGACATAGTTAATCCTTTCAGAAAAGATTTCCCCTGGGCGCAGTGTACGCCTTGAACTACTTGAATCCCAATGAAGTCTATTCAGAATGTTCATGTGTGTTCAAATTCTGTGGGTCCCATGAGTTACAAGATTTGATGGTGCATTTATTGCCAAGTATGAGGAAGGCAAACCATATCTTGGGTGACGTCAATTGTTAGAGTTTCGAAGCAAGTAATCATTTTGGGAACTGGTGGTTATTTCAAAAATGCCACCATGCATTCAATGCATGTGTGCGATGTCCAATCCACAAGCTCAATACACTTAAACTGACAATTGGAATTATTGCACTTAATAAGTCCTTATTATTGCTCTTGCTATAAGGTATGAGAGAATTTATTCTCTGAAAATTTATTCCTCGTCGCTGCGGTGTGATTTTTCTTTGATAGAAGGTTTGTTTGCTGGTAGTCGTCTGGTTGCTCTCAATTGTGAAGGTGAGTCCATTTCTTGTCCTCTCCAGTGATTTTTACCTACATTTCTTCTCTCGTAGTAAGGTTTGCTCGAAGAAAATAAAGCTTGTTATTCATGAATTATGAAGTCCACGTTGCACCTGTTCGGGAATGTTTTTAGTCTTGCATGTACAGAGCCCATAGTTAGCGATACTAACCTTAAAAGGGAAAATCTTGAAGTTTTAAAAGAAAGGGTGTTCAAGGGAATTGATGGTTCCTTTGGTGTGGAAGTTTTGAGTAGTGGTCTCATAGAGGTGGCAGCCTTTCCCCTAGCTATCCCTTTCCCAAAATTGGTTAGGGAATGTATTGCTAGGTATGATCCAGCCTCTGAAACCATTAGGAGAGACAATGGTGAAACCCTCCTTGCCATTAACCATGAAGTAATTTCCTCTATTTTCAAGCTACCTGACTACCAGTTCTCAAACTTTTCTCCCGTCTAGTCAATCACCGAGTTCAACGCAGACAGAACTGGGCACCGAAATAATGTAGCAAAATATTGGTTGAAGGTTCCTCAAAGGGGTGGTTCCAGATTGCCAAAGACTCCCAATAAGAATCATATGCTGCCTCACATTCATGATATCATGTTACTGTTGCATCAAGTTAGAGGCTCTGCGGAAGCCTACAGCTTCGATGAATGGATTTATTGCTACGTGTAGCTAGTATTAGAAGGGAAGCAATACCTTGATTGGGCAGAGCTGATTGCCGATTCAATGAGGGAGCAGTTGAGTATGGCCAAATAGTTTAAGCATAATTTCTTCATGTCTTCATATCTTATATATTGTTTGGCATGTGTTAAGGAGATAGTTGGAATACCTAGACAACCCACTAAGGAGGAGGTCCCCGTATATGATTTTTACCCTACGTTGCAAAAGGATAATGCCTTGCAAGACTTTAGGAGGGCACACAATGCCTTTCTGGGAGATTTGTGCTATGAGTTGAAGAATATGAAAACCAAAAGAATTCCTGAGGATGCACAGGCATTGGTGAAGAGGTTTGGCAACTTCTTTATCCAGTTTCCTAGCTTCTACTATATAAGGATAGGCGGTTTTGAGGAAGAGCCCTTCAAGCTTCCTCATTTTTGTTCAGATTGTTTTGTTTTAGTAGAGGTATGTAGGCAGCTGACTACTATGATTAAAAAGGCTCAACCCAAGGACAAATGGGAGGGTCATTTTCCCATTCAGTTAGGTATGCTATCCTGTAGTTTAATGTCGAACGCTTTGAGTATTGGAGTGGACCTGAAGAACTTCAATTTTCCCCTATACGACGAAAGGAAAGGTTTTGATAATAAGGGTTTTTCCCGAAGTCTTGGTCTAATGCTGTATCTCCCAATTCCACAATTAGAGGACTTCAGGGAGGATTGCAGTGATGAACTCGAGGTGTTCAAAAGGGGAAACATGAGGATGGTGTTGGAGCAAGTCATTTCATTGCGGGTAAAGCTTGACATAGACGGGCTTGAAGAAGATTATCTAGAATTGTTTGAACTTGGATACTTAGCTCAAGCCGAAACTGAAGTGTCTTGTATCAATTAGGGTGAGGAAGAAGAGGACGATATACATCTGAAAACAAAAAGGGTTTTGGAGAGAACCATAGAATGGATTGAAAGGAAGAAGGCAGTGAAATTAAGCGCCAAGTCTAACTCTGTGAGAAATAGTGAGGTTACTTTGCGTTCACCAAAGCGTTTTTCTAATAATGCTTCTATGCCTGTTCATGTAGGTAAGGATAAAAAGCTGCCTTAGGTTAGGCACAAGTCTAATCCAGCTTTGGATTTTTCCACTCCTCGGCATACTTGGTCACCAAGTGCTGCTCAGAGAAGGATGGATCAAGCTAAGGATACAAAGATGAAGGATAAGATTCTTGAAGCTCAGATATTTGAGGTTGAAGATCTAGACAGTGACATTGCTAATGCCTTGGATTCCCATGCGATTACCGTAGCTATGACACCACCCTCCAAAATGATCGAAGGAGCAACTAGTTCCAGCACAACCCCTCAGTGGTTGACCACTTCGGTGAACAGAAAATGGAGTTCCATTCTCGTGACTATTCCAATTCAAGATATGGTCGTTAAGTACATAGAGAAGGACCCCAAGACAAAAAGGTTCAAAACAACTACTCGAATGGATAGTGATGAAGGGACCAGAAAGTGGGTTGTCGAGATTGCCTCATACAAACTCAAGGAAGAGGACAAGGAAGTCAGCACAGAAGATTTTGAGGTCACTAAGGTGGAGCTAGGAAACATGAGTAGAGATTCAGATAATCATTTCTTCCAGGTATCCGCAAAGAAAATGCTCACCAGGTCAGAGAAAGATGGGCGGGAAAAGAGAGAGCTAAAGTGGCATATAAGCATCCTTGCTGAATTCATTGACATCATCAGTTGCTTCGGAGCACTTCCTATATCCCATGCTACAAAGAGATTTGATCCTACTTCACCAGAGAATAAAAAGCTAATGAGTTAGGTTCAACGAGCTAAAAGCATTGCAGAGGCTATTGAAAGATGGATTGAAAGAGTAATTAAAGATGGAGAAATGTATATCATGAACTCCCAGAAATTATGTGATGAGATGTAGATCCTCATTGCGGACATTCAAAACCAGGTTTCACCATAGGAGAAAGAGGAACACAAATGGGAGAATGTCTTGCCTATGTTCACTAAAATAGAAGAATACGGAGCTACCAAGTTTTTGACAGAATATTCAATCAAGCTGGTAACAGATGAATGTCAACTCCTCGTGCTGAAGAAGACCATAATGTGGCAGGTGCTCACCTTCAAATTTGTGATCTCTGATGCTAAGACTTTGATGTATGAACTCCAAGACCTCCAATGCAATTTAGTTAATGACAACAAGGTAGTTAATCCTGACCATGATTGGCAGTTGGGGATTTGCGGGCTGAACACGCAGGATGCGATAAAAGTTTTCAGGATATACATGGATAAAATCAAAGCCAAGGGCAATTTCACTCCTGAGGATATAACACGGGTTGCTCAGATCGAGTCCATGACGTTTATCAGTAACGATCAGTTACCGAAGCATGCCGAAAAGATGGAGAAGCATAGATGGAACAAAGAAGCAGCCAAGGAAAAACTCAATGTTATAAAGGTTTCAAACCAATCAATAATCCAGGAACTCACAACTGCCCACGACGCCCAGGAAAGAAGAGAAGAAGATGATGATGGGTTAGATTTTGGTTAGAATTTTGTTAGTTTTTACTTAGTTTCTTTTTGGTTTGAGAAGTGTTGTTTTGTTGAAGGAAGTCATCAGACTTTAAAGATCTGGAATTGAAAAGGGTTTTATAGATGTATTGATTGTGTCTTTGTTAAATAAGATATATATATATATATATATAAGGATCATACTGTTTTGTGAGAAAGAGAAACCTTTGAGTTTTGAATCTACGTAGTGATATATCTTTGCATATGTTGATCTAATCAAATGACAGTGATTGCCTTTCCAGTGCAAAATATTATTATTTTTCTGAGATTCCTTCCTGTGAATGTTTAAAAGATTCATGTTTTGAAAGGAGATTTCCTCTCTCTTATCTTTTTTTTATGAATTGTAAAACCGGTGTTCTGAACTTTGCTTCAGCCACTTCTATTTCTCGTATTGAAGCATTAAGAAAAACTTATTTTTCCTTGAAATATGTGTAGATCATTAGCCTCTCATCTAAGAACGAGGTAGGTAGTCTTATGTGCTTTCAGGTTAAAAGCATACCAATTGAAAATAAAATAGATTATTCCTTGATTAACTAACGAAGGGAGTTGTACCTATCAAAAAATTTAGAGGAAGTAGTATATGTTACACTTACCCAACTGTATAGTGAACTTTTGCCTTTAAAAGAAGGCGACATAGTGAAAAATTCATTAATTTAAAAAAAGCCAAAATCCGTTCGCTAACCGATTTTTGGTGACTCTGCTAGGGAGAAATAAGTCGAACATTCAATAGACCAACATGCCACGAGCATGATAGAATTGAACTCATAATCAGCAATATCAACAGTTTTGCTTTGTTTGAGACAAATTCCCATAACTCAGGAACATCGCTGAGGTTGAAAGTTTTTCTTAGAGATCTTAGGAACCCTAGGGGTGACAACACTGGATTTTCGTCCTTATACCAGATCACAAAGGAGAGAGGGAGTAATTGATAATTATTTTGAGGAATTGAAAGGGTTATCATTTGCCACAAATTTCACTCCCAAAAGAAACGCTAAAAGTAGGCCTTCCTCTCCTACTAGGATCACTCCTATACCTCCCTCTTCAAGCCATTGGCAAGCACTAACGCTTACTGGAGTTCAAGCTCCTCCCCTTGTAACTATTTACCCTATTTTCATTATGGCCCAACCATGGGGTGCCATAGTCGGACCTCTTGCCCTCGGAGCTCATAATCCACTTCCAAAAGGAGCAAGGGATGTTCTACCTAGGTTTAATGGAGATGGAAAAGTCTTAGTTGAGGAACACTTGAATTCTTTTAATGTAGCTACTGGGATACTGGTGGTACAATTTTAGGATGTGGTTGTTAGGCTTTTTGCTCAAACTCTTACTGAAGGGGCAGTGGATTGGTGTAGTCATCTGCGAGCGGGATCTATAATTGATGGCAAACAATGAAAACCACTTTTGAGAAAAGGTTCAAGAGCCCTGATGATGAACACTCACTACTGGCTCAGCTCACACAAATTAAAAAAGAAATTAATGAGCCAATGAGGGACTATCTAGCCAGGTATAATAAGATTATCCATAAAATTCCCCAGGCTAAAAGACCAACCGTTGACAATCAACAATGTTTCTTTATAAACTCCATGCCTCCCAATGTTGGTTTCCACCTCAGAAGAAATAGGCCAGCTGATCTCGAGACTACAAAAAATGAAGCTATAGAACTCGAAGATGACTTAATAACAACTGGGAAATGGAGAAAGGATGTGCAAATTCATCAAGGTCAACCCAAAGCTTCCACCTCTTCAACTGATCCAGTTGTTCAAAGGCTAGTCAATGCTACTATTGCTTTGAAGAGGCAGATACCGAAACCCAGAGTTTCCTACCCACAACCCTATCAAGATATAAGCAGAAAACCCCAAACCAGTATAATTATGGATGGTCTTTGTAGTTGCCTGCTGCCCCGCAAAGATTGTAAATAGAGGCTCCTCCTGAGAAGGGTGCTATGTGCTCTTTTCACCTCACTACAGACCATGATGGAGGTTCTTGTCTGGATATGATAAGACATGTTCAAATGAAAAAAACAAAGGATGAACTAGGTGAGTTCTCTGAAGCAGAGAAAATTCAAGAGGTACCTGGTGACTCTGGATCATTCTACCTTGAATATGAGTCAGATTCAGAAAGAGGTGGTAATATTTTGGCAACTCTTGAAGATCCTGCATGTGCAATCCTTACAAGAAATCAATGGACCTCCCAGCCTACTCCTTTCATGAGCTCTTCTAGAGCTAATTACAAAGGTAAAGACCCCACAAGTAGTAGTTTTCCTTCTCATGCAAAGACCCCTGAGGTTAAGATTTTGCAAAGGAATCTCGAAAGAAAAAATAGTTCTTCTCCTTCCCCCTCCTTTGACATAATTGAGTTTTGTAAAGCTTCAACTGTTCAACTTTCCACTTCAAAATATCTGAAACTGAACCCGAAGGAACTAGACAAACTGGTCAAGTATGTATAAGGAGATTCTTCTTCAGACTCCTCAACGCATGAATGTGTGGGGCATAGTGATTTGTTTACTGTTGAAAAACCTGCATCTGTCCCATGCCCTTCCACTAAGTTGGTTAATCCCTGTGCTTTTCATAATGCTGAAGATAGGCTTGAAATTGAGGTTCTGAAACCTGAACCTTTCTACATATCCCTTCTCTTGAATGGTCAAAATCTTAGCAATTGTATAATAGATTCAGGAGCATCAGATAACATAATGCCTTCATCTGTTGCTATTTCCTTAGGTTTAACTCTTACTAAGATATTTGGGAGATGTTATTCAATGGATGGGAAGCAGGTCCCTCTTATTGGACAGGTAAAGGATGTCCGGGCAGTGCTAGCAGCATGTCTTGATAAAAGGGTAAAATTGACTATTCTGGTTGCTGATATTCTAGCAAGTTATGGGATGCTTTTGAGTAAAACTTTTTGTAAGGAACTTGGAGGTGAAATTAAGATGGACTGGTCAGAAGCTATCATTCCACTCGGGAAATAGAAAATCAAACTTGAACCTGAACTAAAAAATAAATACACAGTCTTTCCCTCTGATAATCCCAAGGCTCAGATTTTGTTTCAAGAATGTGAATTTGGAAACTATCTCATCCTTGCACCTGATGAAAAAGAGTTTAAAGAAGCACTTGATGAAGATGGTAGATTGTGGCATATGGAATTTGATGGAAGTTGTGTCAATTCTGGCTCCGGAGCCGAGTTAGTTTTTCTCTCCCCAAATGGTAACATTTTTCCTTTTTCTTTCAAGTTGGATTTTAAGAATACTAATAATACTGCAAAGTATGAGGCATTATTGTTAGGATTAAATGAAGCCAAGTGTAAAGGTATTAAATTGCTCAAAGTTAAGGGGGATGCGGAGCTGATTGTTAGACATGTGAGAAATGTCTATTTAGTTAAGAATGATAGATTGAGACATTATAGAAATAGAGTTTGGGATGAGATAGAATTTTTTGATGCCTTCTTGATTGAAGCTATACCAAGGGATCAAAACACTAGGGCAGATTCATTGGCCGTTTCAGCCTCTCTTTTGTTACCACACCCAAACTTTAAGGATGATTCATATATGATTGAAATGATTTATAGGCCTAGTGTCCCTGGTAATCTAAACCATTGTCAAGTATTTGATACAGATGCTCAGATCAAAGACTTTATGGAATGCACTCATTCATTCTCCCAATCATATTTTGAAGGCTTTGAAAATAATTGCAAGGAATTTAGTCCGGATTCGGGTGTTGATTCTGAAAACAATTTCATTCAGCTTAAAGGGAACAAAATTCTGAAAGGGCTAGTGACTTTGGAGAGATTTTTTACCCGAAATGATGCTTTCATAGGAAAGAAAGCTCTTGAGGATGACCGCAAAGGAAGTTGTGAAAAGATTAATCTGGGTGATGAATCTAATCCTAAGGTGCTAACAATTGGCAAATGTTGCTCCTCTGAGGAAAAATGAATTCTTAGTGGGCTATTGAAGGAATACATTGATGTTTTTGCTTGGTCCTATGATGATTTGAAGGAGTTCAGGGATGGGCATTTTCAATAGCAAATCCCGTTGAAGCTTGGCGTTTCTCCTTTTAGACAGAAATTGAGAAATTTTAATCCCATGATGGCAGGCGCAATTTTTAAGGAAGTAGATAAAATGCTTAAAGCCAAAATCATATATCCAATTCATCACTCTACTTGGGTAGCCAACATTGTGCCCATGAGGAAGAAGAATGGGGAGATTTGAATTTGTCTAGATTTTCGCAAATTGAATCAGGCAAGTCTTAAGGACAACTGCGCCTTACCCAATATGGATTATATTCTGTAGATGGTATCTGGGTCAAAAATGATGTCGATGTTAGATGGTTTTTCTGGTTACAATCAGATTAGTGTTGCAAAGAATGAACAACACAAAACAACCTTCATCATGTCGTGGGGAACATTCACATATAATCGCATGCCATTTGGTTTAATAAATGCTGGAGCAACCTTTCAGAGGGCTATGGATTCTTCTTTTAAGGATTTTCATGACAAAATTATTGTTGTTTACCTAGATGACTTGACCGTGTTTTCTAAAGAAAGGAAGAATCATCTCAAGGATCTGAGGGCAGTTCTACAACGCTGTTGAGAGCATGGGATCTCCTTGAACCCGAAGAAGTCAGTTTTCTGTGTAACAGAGGGTAAATTATTGGGGCATATCATTTCAAAAGAAGGTGTCAAGATTGATCCGGAGAGAGTCAATGTAACTCAACGTCTCAGCTTGCCTTCAAATCGGACTGGAGTAAGGTCTTTCTTTGGTTAGGTGAATTTCTTAAGACGGTTCATGCCCGAATTTGCAAAAACTACCAAACATATCATTATCCTATTGAGCAAAAGGCATCCTTTCAAATGGACTGAAGAAGCCAAAGAAGCTTTTGAAAAAATCAAGAGTTTAGTTGCAAATGCGCCTACTCTCATCAACCCGGATTTCAAAAAGGATTTCATTTTATACTGCTACGCCTCAGAACATACAATGTCTGGAATACTGTTACAAATGGATGAATCTGGGATAGAAGCACCTATAGCATTCATGAGCATTCCACTCAAGAAGCATGAGCTTAAGTATTCGCTTTCACAGAAACCAGCATTTGCTGTGGTCAAAGCTGTAAAACAATTTCGGTATTACATTCTGCACTCTCACTCTGTGGCTTTTGTTCTAGATTTCGCAGTTAGAAGCATTTTAACTCAGCAAGAGGTTGGACTCAATAAAAGAGCAACATGGGTAACAAAAATTCAGGAATATGATCTAGACATTCACCCTACAAAGACAGTCAAAGGACAAGGCTTATGTAAATTGATAGCAGAAAATGAGGTGGAAACAAGAAAAGAGTTACCATTGACCCTATTTATTGGATTACAAGATACCTAGTTTTCTGATGTGGCATACTATTTGACTTATGGCAGCTACCCAAGTCATTTGTCAGCAAAGGAGCAAAGGAATCTTAAGTTAAAGGTTGCTAAGTATGTTATTTGGCAGGATGTCCTATACAAAAAAGGTTTGGATGGAACATACTTAATGTGTGTGGATAAGCCTCAACAACAAAAACTTCTGGAGGTTTATCATGATGAAGCCTGTGGCAGGCATTTCTCATCCTCTATAACTGCCTTCAAGATTTTAAGGAATTGCTTTTATTGGCCTAGCATGTTTCGAGATGCGTATATTTATGTTAAGGAATGTGAAAAATGCCAACTCTTTTTCGGGAAACCACATTTAGTGGCTCTGCCTCTAAGGCCTGTGGTAATAGATGAACCATTCAAACAGTGGGGTATTGATTTCATTGGGTCGATAAATCCTCATTCCAGTGCTAGGCATATGCACATTTTGACAGCAATTGATTATTTTACCAAGTGGGTGGAGGCTATTCCCACTAAAAATGAAAACTCAGAGGTCGTGTGTAACTTTCTCAAAGATTGCATCCTGGTCTGTTTTGGAGTTCCTCAAAAGATTGTTGCAGATAACTCATCTTATTTCTCCTCTAAAGAACTAACTATGTTTTGCTATGAACATCAGATTACCCTCTCACATTCCTCTGATTACTTTCCATAGGGTAATAGACTGGTAGAATCAAGCAACAAGAACTTGATAGCGATTATGAAGAAGTTGGTTGATGAAAATGCTCGAAATTGGCATAAGAAAGTATATGAAGCTTTATGGCCAAACAAAATTACGCCTAAAAGAGCCATCGGAATGGCACCTTTTAAGCTTGTGTATGGGATCGGCGCAAAACTTTCTTTATCCCTAGAATTGTCAGCAACCAAGCTTCAGATAGTAGTGGAGGATTCTTTTTTTCAGAATTCTCTAGAGAAGATGGTTATGTATCTAATGAAGTTGGAGGAAGAAAGAGAGATGTTGGTGGATAGAATTACGGAGCATCAGAACAGAGTGAAGAGGATTTTTGACATGAGAGCTTGACCAAGAGGTTTCCTTAAAGGAGATGAAGTATTGTTATGGGATAAAAGGAAAGAACCAGAGGGTGCCCACGACAAATTTGACTCATTATGGAAAGGCCCATTCAAGATCTGTGAAGTGGTGGGATAAAATGCTTTTAGACTCAACTACTCCAATGGAACAGTTATGCCCTATACTTACAATGGGCAAGATCTCAAGCTCTACAAACTATGAAACCTATCGTTGGGATTTCTTGTATATAGTAGTTTAGGTGTTTTGTTTCGTGTTTGTTTAGGTGTAGGTTTTCCTTTGTTCCCTTATCTATTTTTGGCCATGCGAAACCAAAGATTTAGAGTTCTTTGCATTTTCCTTCGCAAAATACAATCCCCAGCCAGAGCCAATGTTACTGTGTCAGTTATCCTTCATGACAAGAGTAAATCACCCTATAAAATTTCATTCGGAGTCCTTGTCTTTCTTGCAATGCCTCGGTTCAAGCCCTTGGTCTGTTTGTAAATTGTCTTTAAATTAAAAATGCCGAGTTTTAGTAATTGGTCGAACTCCGTGAACACATTGAACCATTTTGAACCAGGTTCATTAGGTTCATTCAGGTTCTGTGGGTTCTTAGGTGTCTTGAGGGTTTTTTATACTAACAATCTCTTTAAGTGTTTTGCAATGATTCCTTATTGGTCTCTTTCAGTGATGTATTATGTCAGCTCTATTCAGGCATTGAACTCTTTGAACCTAGTTCAGAAGGTTCAAACATGTTCAATATGTTCAACACAGTTCAAATGGTCAGCAACACATGACATAGTTAATCCTTTCAGAAAAGATTACTCCAGGGCATGGTGTACGCCTTGAACTACTTGAACCCCAATGAAGTCTGTTCAGAATATTCATATGTGTTCAAATTCGGTGGGTCCCGTGAGTTAAAAGATTTGATGGTGTATTTATTGCCAAGTATGAGGAAGGTGAACCATATCTTGGGTGACGTCAATTGTTGGAGTTTCAAAGCAAGTAATCATTTTGGGAACTGGTGGTTATTTCAAAAATGCCACCATGCATTCAATGCATGCATGCGATGTCCAATCCACAAGCTCAATACACTTAAACTGACGATTGGAATTATTGCACTTAATAAGTCTGTATTATTTCTCTTGCTATAAGGTATGAGAGAATTTATTCTCTGAAAATTTGTTCCTCATCGCTACGGTGTGATTTTTCTTGGATAGAAGGTTTGTTTGCTGGTAGTCATTTGGTTGCTCTCAACTATGAAGGTGAGTCCATTTCTTGTCCTCTCCAGTGATTTTTACCTACATTTCTTCTCTCATAGTAAGGTTTGCTCAAAGAAAATAAAGCTTGTTATTCATGAATTATGAAGTCCACGTTGCACCTGTTCGGGAATGTTTTTAGTCTCGCATGTACAAAGCCCATAGTCAGCGATACCAACCTTTAAGGGGAAAATCTTGAAGTTTTAAAAGAAAGGGTGTTCAAGGGAATTGATGGTTCCTTTGGTGTGGAAGTTTTGAGTAGTGGTCTCATAGAGGTGGTAACCTTTCCCCCAGCTATCCCTTGCCCAGAATTGGTTAGGGAATGTATTGCTAGGTATGATCCAACCTCTGAAACCATCAGGAGAGACAATGGTGAAACCCTTCTTGCCATTAACCATGAAGTAATTTCCTCTATTTTCAAGCTACTTGACTACCAGGTCTCAAACTTTTCTCCTGCCCAGTCAATCACCGAGTTGAACGCAAATAGAACCGGGCACCAAAATAACGTAGCAAAATATTGGTTGAAGGTTTCTTAAAGGGGTGGTTCTAGATTTCCCAAGAATCCCAATAAGAATCATATGCTACCTCACATTCACGATGTCATGTTACTATTGCACCATGTTAGAGGCTCTGCGGAAGCCTACAGCTTTGACGAATGGATTTATTGCTATGTGCAGCTAGTATTAGAAGGGAAGCAATACCTTGATTGGGCAGAGCTGATTGCCGATTAAATGAGGGAGCAACTGAGTATGGCCAAAAAATTTAAGCATAATTTCTTCATGTCTTTGTATCTTATATACTGTTTGGCATGTGTTAAGGAGATAGTTGGAATACCTAGACATCCCATTGAGGAGCAGGTCCCCATATATGATTTTTACCCTATGTTGCAAAAGGATAATGCCTTGCAAGACTTTAGGAGGGTACATAATGCCTTTCTGGGAGATTTGTGCTATGAATTGAAGAATATGAAAACCTAAAGAATTTCTGAGGATGCACAGGCATTGGTGAAGAGGTTTGGCAGCTTCTTTATCTAGTTTCCTCACTTCTGGTATATAAGGATAGGCGGTTCTGAGTAAGAGCCCTTCAAGCTTCCTTATTTTTGTTCAGATTGTTTTGTTTTAGCATAGGTATGTAGGCAGCTGACTACTGTGATGAAAAAGGCTCAACCCAGGGACAAATTGGAGGGTCATTTTCCCATTCAGTTAGGTATGCTATCCTGTAGTTCAATGTCAGATGCTTTGATTATTGGAGTGGACCTGAAGAACTTCAATTTTCCCCTATACCATGAAAGGAAAGGTTTTGATAATAAGGGTTTCTCCCGAAGTCTTGGTCTAATGTCGTATCTCCCAATTCCACAATTAGAGTACTTCTGGGAGGATTGTAGTGATGAACTCGAGGTGTTCAAAAGGGGAAACATGAGGATGGTGTTGGAGTAAGTCATTTCATTGTAGGTAAAGCTTGACATAGACAGGCTTGAAGAAGATTATCTAGAATTGTTTGAACCTGGATACTTAACTCAAGCCGAAACCGAAGTGTCCTGTATCAATTGGGGTGAGGAAGAAGAGGATGATATACAACTGAAAACAAAAAGGGTTTTGGAGAGAACCACAAAATGGATTGAAAGGAAGAAGGTAGTGAAATTAGGCGCCAAGTCTAACTCTACGAGAAATAGTGAGGTTACTTTGCGTTCACCAAAGCGTTTTTCTAATAATGCTTCTATGCTTTTTCATGTAGGTAAGGATAAAAAGCTGCCTCAGGTTAGGCACAAGTCTAATCCAGCTTTGGATTTCTCCACTCCTCTACATACCCGGTCATGAAGTGCTGCTCAGAGAAGGATGGATCAAGCTAAGGATATAGAGATGAAGGATAAGATTCTTGAAGCTCAGATATTTGAGGTTGAAGATCTGGACAGTGACATTGCTAATGCCATGTATTCCCATGCGGTTACCGTAGCTATGACACCACCCTCCAAAACGATCGAAGGAGCAACTAGTTCCAGCGCAACCCCTAAGTGGCTGACAACTTCGATGAACAGAAAACAAAGTTCCATTCCCGTGACTATTCCAATTGAAGATATGGTCGTTAAGTACACAGAGAAGGGCCCCAAGACAAAAAGGTTCAAAAAAACTGCTCGACTGGATAGTGATGAAGGGATCGAAAAGTGGGTTGCCGAGATTGCCTCATACAAACCCAAGGAAGAGGACAAGGAAGTCAGTGTAGAAGATTTTGAGGTTACTAAGGTGGAGCTAGGAAACATGAGTAGAGATTCAGATAATCATTTCTTCCAGGTATCCGCAAAGAAAATGCTCACCAGGTCGGAGAAAGACGAGCGGGAAAAGAGAGAGCTAAAGCGGCATATAAGCATCCTTGCTCAATTCATTGACAACATCGGTAGCTTCGGAGCACTTCCTATAACCCATGCTACAAAGAGCTTTGATCCTACTTCACCAGAGAATAAAAAGATAATGAGTCAGGTTCAACGAGCTAAAAGCATTGCAGAGGTTGTTGAAAGATGGATTGAAGGAGTAATTAAAGAGGGAGAAAAGTATATCATGAACTCCCGAAAATTATGTGATGAGATGCAGAGCCTCATTGCAGACATTCAAAACCAGGTTTTGCCATAGGAGAAAGAGGAACACAAATGGAAGAATGTCTTGCATATGTTCACTAAAATAGAAGAATACAGAGCTACCAAGTTTTTGACAGAACATTCAATCAAGCTGGTAACAGATGAATGTCAATTCTTCGTGCTGAAGAAGACCATAATGTGGCAGGTGCTCACCTTCAAATCTGTGATCTCTGATGCTAAGACTTCTGTGTATGAACTCCAAGACCTCCAATGGAGTTTAGTTAATGACAACAAGGTGGTTAATCCAGACCACGATTGGCAGTTGGGGATTTGCGGGTTGAACACGCAGGATGCGATAAAAGTTTTCATGATATACATGGAGAAAATCAAAGCCAAGGGCAATTTCACTCATGAGGATATAACACGGGTTGCTCAGATCAAGTCCATGATGTTTATCGATAACGATTAATTACTGAAGCATGCCGAAAAGATGGTGAAGCACAGATGGAACAAAGAAGCGGCCAAGGCAAAATTGAATGCTATGAAGGTTCTGAACCAATCAATAATCCAGGAACTCGCAACTGCCCATGATGCCTAGGAAAGCGGAGAAGAAGATGATGATGGGAAAGTAGCATAACGCGTTGATCAAGGCCCTGTTTCTATGTATATTTCATGTTTATACAAAATACTTCGGGACATCTGTCCCAATTATACTATGTTAGTTTCATAACTGATTTTGAGGAGGTCGGGTTTTCAGGGAGACCTCCTCTGTTCTAAAAACTATAAATTAGACTAAGATGGATGAGATAAGGGTTAGATTTTGGTTAGAAATTTGTTAGTTTTTACTTAGTTTCTTTTTGGTTTGAGAAGTGTTGTTTTGTTGAAGGAAGTCATCAGACTTTAAAGATCTGGAATTAAAAAGGGTTTTATAGATGTATTGATTGTGTCTTTGTTACATAAGATATATATATATATATATATATATATATATATATATATATATATAAAGGATCATACTGTTTTGCAAGAAAGAGAAAGCTTTGAGTTTTGAATTTGCGTAGTGATATATCTTTGCATATGTTGATCTAATCAAATGACAGTGATTGCCTTTCCAGTGCAAAATATTATTATTTTTCTGAGATTCCTTCCTGTGAATGTTTAAAAGATTCGTGTTTTGAAAAGAAATTTCCTCTCTCTTATCTGTTTTTTATGAATTGTAAAACCGATGTTCTAAACTTTGTTTCAGCCACTTCTATTTCTCGTATTGAAGCATTAAGAAAAACTTATTTTTCCTTGAAATATGTGTAGATCATTAGCCTCTCATCTAAGAATGAGGTAGGTAGCCTTATGTGCTTTCAGGTTAAAAGCATACCAATTGAAAATAAAATAGATTATTCCTTGAATAACTAACGAAGGGAATTGTACCTATCAAAAAATTCAGAGGGAAGTAGTATATGTTACACTTACCCAACTGTATAGTGAAATTTTGCCTTTAAAAGAAGGCAATAGAGTGAAAAATTCATTAATTTAAAGAAAGGCAAAATTCGTTCGCTAACACATACCTCTTTGCTTGTTTATCCCTTGGTCAAGGCCGCATACCCCCTTACACTTGAATATTGTTTCCACCCTCACGATTACTTGAAGTCCATTCTCAAATCACACTAAATGATAATAGTTAGTATAAAATAGTGACCATAGCCAAGGAAGCCCAAATTTACTCATACTCAACATAATAAGAAATATCTAAATCATCTGGACCATTATTCATAACATAACCTCTTTTTCACATCATGGAAGGCCAAAATTACAAGGGTCACGCTTCTTCGAAGGATCCATTGTTCAGAGCCACCAAACTATCAACAAGAGTAGAAGCTATTAGGCTCATACAATTTTAGGACATATAAAGAGTTGAATCAGAAGCGAGATCATGAAGCATACAATACAGAGGTATTCATGGAATAGACATCTGAAAACATCTCATTCATGAAGTAACAAAATGCTAAAGAAAATGACAAGTAATAAAAAATTTACAAGGATGAGGCATATTCATAACTTTTGTAGTCCCACCTTGGATTTTAACACTAGAAGCAACTCATATTGTTCATGTACATACAAGACAATATGGGAGTTCATTATACCCAGCAACTTGTGGTGTTGTTGTTTGTGTTCGCTCTGTTGGACCCTGCAATTAAGATTCAATATACATTATTCAATAAGATTAACTATGCAACATAATGAAATATTGAAAAGTGTATTATCTTGTTGAGCTTCTCTTGAATTCGAGAATAGTTTAATATTCTCTACTTAATAGGGCCAACCACATGAAGTTAGAAGCTCATTTGGCCCCTCCCCCCCCTAACATCACTCTAAATTCCTCGTTAACATCTTATAACATTCATTCATTCTTTCTTTCTACCATTAATAAAATATAGCATTCATTCATTAATATCACATAACGTTCATTAACACATAACATTGATTAACATTAATTAACACACAACATTCATCAATATTAATCAACACATATCATCCATAACCATTAATTAGCACATAATTACATTCACTAACACACAAAAATCAGTCATTATCAAATAAGTTAGATTGCAATCATTTATTTTTTTGTTTTTTCTTTGAAGCTATGAAAAGACTAAGTGGAACATCGGTTTCTTCATCATTTCCCCCCTTTGCAGATGTTCCACCAACTACTCGTGATCTTGATGTATGCCTAGTCCTATACTGAGGACGAGGACACTAAAGCGAAGGGGGGTCCTCTGCAATAACAAAGAAATGGGTTAAATTCAAAAAAAAATAAAATATTGTTACAAGTATTTCATAAATTTAGAGAACATAACCATTGTGCTCTTTACCTGATGGGGCCACATCATTTTGTGTAGCCTCAACCTCAACATGCTGAACACCATCTAGATCATCTGGAGTTGAAATAATAAAGGTTACATTAATGCTGAACACCAATTGCAATTATATTTGTTTAAAGGAATAACAGTGGTCATCTTTACCTGAGTGGGGAACATCACGTTCTTGATGTTGTGTACCCAGATCATGCTCCACTTGGTCACCACTGACTACATGCTCTAAAATATTAACAAAAAGGGTTACATTAATTACTACTCTAATTACAAATTAAGATGTTTAATTGTATTAATAGCTAAATAAATAAATTTGAATAGCAAATGAATACCTCCACTACTAGGATGCACATCCAGACCTTCATGTGCAGGTGGTGTTTCACGATTAGCAGGCTACATTTCAATGTCATGCACATTGTTATCATTGCTTGCTTATTTAAAACAAATATAGTCACTTTATGTTGGAACTCAACATCAATTAGATTATTGGTAAAGTATTCAATTTGAAACAATTTCCATTTAGCATATTTACCTATGTGATGGATGCACTCGAATGTTGTGTATGCCTACTTGATTCTTGTAGTCAATCAGCCACGGCTGAATAGCCTTGCTGGTAGGCAATTCTCTTGTCATCTTCTTTGGGCGCTCTATTGAATTCAGAGCCCTACATTTTTTCTTGGTACCGTGAATTTTGCTTGCATTGTTTGATAAAAAAAAAACGTTTGCAATTTATTAATATTTTGATGCAATATTTTGTTTACATGAGATACTTACAATTCGTGCAACAAGTTTCATATAACCACAAGAGCCAAGTTTGTGTTGCCCGTGCTTTTCTTGTCTTTCCTTCGTTGCCTTTGATGTGTCACTCAGTCTATAAAAAGTTTGAAATATGTTAGATTATATAAATATAAAGAGTAATTAATTAGTACATAATTACATTCTTAATAGTATCTCATACCTTCTTCTGGCGTCTGGTGGTGTATTTCCTTTTTTCCTTTCAATTCTCTCCTTGGCATCCAAAATCAGGTCCTTCCACTCCCTCTCTGGAATCATGGGGGGACACTCATACTTTAGGTTCCCCTCTAAATGGGTCCTGTATTGGTCCCTCACATACTTTAGATATGTGCCAACTTTTTCAAGGAGCTTGGTTTTGTCAAAGGTGTCATTTCCAAACCACTCAACCATTTGGTTTGTCAATTCATCTTTTAACCTTTTTTCTTGGTCATTCCACCTTTTAAAGCAAAAACAAACCTGTTAGTTTCAGAAATGAACTGAAGCTACATTTATTACACTTCAAGAAATGGATCAAAGGAAAACTATTCTAGCAATGACATGAAATCAAAATAGTGGATTAGGGTTAGTTCACATATGATGTACCATCTTTTACGTATGGTGGGCCCAAATATCTACAATGCAATGCCACTAACATGTTTATAGAAAATATCATTTCTTGCAAAAATTTCATGGGATCATTAGTCCAAAATGAGTGATCATAAAGTAAATTACAATTAGAGTATATATAATAATAATTTTAAAGTACTTGGAACCTTTTGTATCTTTAAGGGAATCATTTCTTCGTCGCTCACCACCAATGTGGCCTGCAACGTTCGCATACTAGCAATACGAGAAGATCTAGGAAATGATGGTATGTTATCAGCAGTAGTCACCTTTGGCACATCCTCATGTGCATCTCCTCCTGCAAAAAATGAATCCACTATGAAATGGCATTAGAACTCAAGAAAGAACGCTTGAAGGGAAATAAACACATGACAGAAGATAGAGCAAAAGAGGGATCTACCAACAATGGGCGGGTCAATATGATGTGCAGTAGAGGATGTTTGCATGCTACATGTTGCCGACATTGCAGTCGGCAATACAGGTAAGGGTAACTTTTGATGAGGCGGCAAGGAAATTTGCACAGAAACATTGACAACACCTAAAGAATAATACATTAAACATATCAAACATTAAATATATGAAAAGTGCAAGAATTGTAAATAAGGATGAACCTTTATTTTGAAAATTGATAGTATCAAGTATGATGTGTTTTGGGTACTCAGAGTGATAATCCAAGCAAGCGATAATACAAGAAAATCGTCATCACCTGAAGAACCTGCAACACCCTGATCATGGCAATGACTTTCATGAGGGCGGATAAATTGTTGTAAAAACAATATGTACATATTTTAGTTAATGACATAAAAGAGAATAAAATATAAACCATTACTGAACTTTTGTTATAATTAAAGCTTTCATTACTGCTTACTTGCAATTATTTTGCTGTCCGAATCAATAATTCCACCCTCTCTCGTATCTCATCAGTAATAGGATTCACTTGTGCCAAAGCAACAATCTCTTTAGTAATTTTTCTAAGAGGCTTTTTTATGAATTCCATAGGGTGTGTGGAATCTTTAGGGTCATCATCGCTTAACCCTATTGATTCCACATCCCTAGAGAGGTGCTCAGGTATAGCAACTCCCTTTCCCTTTCCTCGAACATCCGTCTGTGTCAAGAATATCATTAACAATTACAAAATTAGTCTAAATCACTAAAAAAAGAACATAATAATGTAACAGTTTGCTTCTATCTAATTTGTATAATTACAATGAGGTTTACTTGCTCGGTAGAAGTGTCACAACCTACATCCCTGTCTACAATATGTGATGGATCCATGTCGCCCTGTGACAAAGAAAAAATATAAAAAATGTTAGCGAAATTAAACCAATAGACTTAGGAGAAAAACTTCATAATAAAATGGTATATTGGATTCATTAATTGGAGGTTGGTTAATTTAAATGGTATATAGTACGTACCACCCCCATGATATTAACTTTGTTTGTATCTATACGATTCAAACTATAATAGATTAGAAGCTCTTCGCCTGCACTTATTGATTTTTATCGCACATACAAATACACGATTTCCCTCGCGCACC
Organism: Cryptomeria japonica; assembly: GCF_030272615.1. Classification (NCBI taxonomy): domain Eukaryota; kingdom Viridiplantae; phylum Streptophyta; class Pinopsida; order Cupressales; family Cupressaceae; genus Cryptomeria; species Cryptomeria japonica. The sequence goes on along the minus strand of NC_081413.1, from coordinate 401,298,254 downwards.
TCAAATATGCAATTGGATTGTTTATTAGTTGACCCAGGTCGCGTACTATTTATAAAACCTGCAATATTCCATGTTGCCTTTGGCCGACCATCAATGTATACAACCACTTGTTTACTTTGATCATTATCTTTTTGTTGTATATAATTTGCTGACAGTGCATACCTACGCATACTTTTTATATTTAACAATCTGCATCTAATTATTATAATTGTAACAAGGTCCAACAAACTCCATCAATTCAACAGCTTTATTGTAACAGACCTTTATGCCATCCATGGAAAATATGCCTAAACCATGTAACGACGAAGGTGCTATGCGATATATCCTATCGTTAACACAAAAAGTGTTTATTGGAGGAAGTTCCTTGGGCACCCATTATTTACGTAGATGTTTGTACCTCAGTGGCACCTCAATGTCGCCTTTGGTCTCATCATCATAAGAACATGACCCCCCTTGAGCAAGGAAAAATTTCATGCGTTTATTGAATTTTCTTATAATCTTTTGACCTCTTGTTGATCTCCCTATTGTAGACCTACTACATGTGTCACTTTCATTTTCTATTCCTGCATTTTCCTCACTCGACAAAGATAGATCTAACAAATACCTATTTGGGGGTACCTGCACTCCATGAAATGAGAGAGTTAATTGGTAATGAGAGAGAAATTTTGCAAATGAGGGCAATGTTGATGAAGAAGTCGGCCCTAAATTTGATTTTGGGATTAAAATTGGAATAAGTCCAACTGCGGCCTCAAGTGTTGATAACTTTATTAGATTTGCTGCTAATGTCGAGGTTTGAAAAACTGAGGAAGTTTATTTTCCAAGTAATTTTAAAAAATAAATTGTTTCTATAGGGTGTATTGACTAGTTATACCTGTCCATCCATGAGACTGTGCAGGATCCTCGTCAAAGGGGTTCAGGGTCTTGTACAATGTAATTCAATTATCTTATGTTAGCTAAAAATTACATAGTACACAACATGAACAACATGAACTTTGTAGACAAAAAGAGTATTAAATAATAAAAAGATGTTGTCATCAAAATCATTGCAATTTTTTTAATTCCTTACCTTTACTTTATGTAGACTATGCAAGATCCTCAACTAAATGGTTCATGATGTCTGTAGTCAACGACCTATTCCCACCAAGGGTGACAACATCACATAGGGACTATATCTAAAATCAACACCATCAATTGAGCATCATAAGCATTACTACATTTGTAAGTTGATAAACAATAAATACATACGTACATAAGAATCATAAGCATCACATGATGTGTCATCATATATGTAATTGAGCATCACAATTAGCATCACATATGTGTCATCATAAACATGTAATCCATCACATATGTATCATAAATCACCATCCATCACGTAGGTAATAAACAATCCACATTCTATAAATAAACACAAAGTTCAAACAATGTCACATGCATCATCATAAACATGTGATCCATCACATATGTATTTTTAATCAACATCCATCACATAGCTAATAAACAATCCAATTTCCATAAATAAACATAGTTTAAAAAATGTCACATAAATAGTCACTCTCCCTATCTCCATCTTCATATTAAAAGGTGCATCATGAATTAATTATGTAATGGCATTAGAATTCAAAACATAATGAATTAATTATGTAAAAAAATTCTATCAAGAAGTCAATATTAAATAGATAATATACTAATTACATACCTCATACACTTCATTCATCATGATGAACATCAAGGTCATCATCATCATCATCATCATCATCATCATCATCATCATCATCATCATCATCATCAACGTCTTCGCCATCATCATCACCATCATCACAATCACCATCAGCATCAACATCAGCATCAACATCATCATCATCATCATCATCACCATCATCATCATCATCATCATCATCACCATCATCATCATCATCATCATCATCGTCATCATCATCATCATCATCATCATCATCATCATCATCATCATCATCATCATCATCATCATCTTCTTCTTCTTCTTCTTTGAGAAACTATCGATCGTGATCATAATCCACTTCATCTTCTACTTCTTCGGTATCTTCTTCTTCCATCACATTATACTTTATCGACCTTTCTCTTGGATCATGTCTAACAACAAATGACCAACCCGGTTTATGTGGAACCTCTGAGTAAAATACTTGCTCACATTGGCTTGGAAGAACATAGGGCTCATCCCCAACTGGTTCAAATGACCTTGCATTTAGCATTGTAAAACTATTGTCATGTTCAATAACAGTTCTATCAGGATCATTTTTATTCAATCGTAGCCTGTACCATTTGACGATGAACAAAACTAATTTGAAGGAATTAAAGTCACACTCAAGTATATCATCCAAAATGCCATAGTATCAATTTTGAGACCGTTGAGGATGCATGTCATTTTTTGATGAAATATTTATCACCTCAAAAACTGTAGTGATGCCAAAATCACAAGTTTTCTTCGTGTCATCCAACTTTTTTATGCGAAATTTATGACCATTGCAACACATAGGGTTGTGGTGTTTGACTTGCGATATGTCAAAAATGTAAAATTTATTGCATTGTGAGTTGATAAACATATGGGTGATTAATAATTTTATACGTACTTGTTTATCTCTTAAACCATATGCTAAATCAATTTCCCTTTGCATAACATTGGAAACTCCATTACGATGAGCTTCTTTAACCAATGAAGCCACACCTTCCCATTTAACGCGCATCCAGAATGTTGACAACGTTCAATCCATACCGTCATCCAATCAAGATTGTTTGCAATATACAAATGTAGTGCATCCTACTCTCGACCAACTGTACAAAAAATAAATAGACATCTTACAATCGATTTATTTTGAAGATTAAGAATTAATTAACTACAATAACATCTTATAATTACCTCTCACTTTCCTCAATCTACCTTTCCCCGTCAAGTACTCCCCTTAGAATTTGTTAACGGGGTTGGGATCCCAAATGCGATCCACATGGATCTTTGCTGCAAACTTAGGAAGATATTAAAAAATGTACACCATAGTCTAGTATACCATTTATCCCTCCACCATAGAACCCTCAGGATGTGCTCTTTGTTGAACCAAATCCTTCAAAAATTTCAAGTGCCTCTCAACCATCCACATTGACCTAGTGTGTACAAGTCCACACAATTCAATCTCCTCAACTTGGTGTATGAGGTAGTGTTCTTGTGCATTGAAAAAAGATGGAGGTAGACACTTTTGAATTTCACACATTAAATGAGGAATTTTTCTCTTCCAATATTATATATCATCTTTATGGATTTATTTACATGACAACCACCTACAAGATATTCAAGACGCAAAAAAATATATTACATAACAAGTAAAACAAATAGTAAATATAATATCTATACAACGAACTGAACAAATATCACTACTTACCTCATGTATTTTCCAAGATCATATATGACTTGCTTGACATTATTGTCGAAGTCATCTGGGAGAGATAGAGGTAGAACATACTGCAACAATTATAAAATTATCTTTTCATTTTTTTGTAACATAGTACAATGAAAAGTACACGTATGCGTAGTACTTAAATACATACTAAAAACACAAGAACATGAATTACCTTAATGAAGGTATGTCAATCATGCATTTTCATCCCTGGCCCAAATTCACTTTTCTTTGATATGAGATTGTTTATGTTCGCAACAAATCCTGTGGGAAATCAAATTTTTCGTATGACTTCTTTTATAGCATTGCTTTGCTGGTCAGTTAATAACCAAGGAAGCTCACTTATATTAATCTGGTCTCCATGGCTATTTGATTGAATGACATTTATCATTGCATGATTGGAATCTTGAATGTCACTACATATTTTGACAATTTTTTCTTTGTCACGCCTTCCATCCAATATTTTCCATAATGTCTCTATTGTATTCTTTCCAATATGCATTTTATCAAACAAATGAACAATTTGTAACTGCTCGTAGTAGGGAAACCTACTAAATTGTCGGGGATAAATTTTTAGTCCCTTAGGAAGGTGGTCATTTATGCCTTCACGACCTTCATGATCATCAATCACATCATGAGTAAACAAAACAAAATTGAAAAGATGTTTTATGACAAGCCAATAGATGGAATGGCATTACCTTGACAATTAATTCTATTATATTCCAACTTCCACAGGTGAGGTGTCATTCTTCGTGGCTTTGATGTTTTCTCTTCTTTCCCATTGAAAAGATGTTTTTCAGTATTCCGATACTTATGATTTTTGTGGAGAAAGTGCCTATACTCATCAAACACCTTCTTTCCTAAACTTTTTGAATGATGAGATTTCATCTTTGGACCACAAACAAGACATGCAAATTTTCCCTTTGTTTGAATACCTACAAGATAATGTATAATTGGATTAAATATGATAATTTTTTGAATTATAATGTTCATGCACAACTTAAACACTATAACATACCACAAAAATGTGTTAGCCCTAGGGCATCGTGTATTGTCCATAGAAGCATCACATGGAATTGAAATTGTCTTTGTCCTATTGGTCTAGAGATGTCATACATAGTGACACCATTCCATAACTCCAACAACTCGTCGATAAGAGGCTCGATATATACATTCATATATTTAACTTGATACTTACCTAATCGAATGAACAAAAACATTACATAATTATTATGACCATTTTACTGCAATATTTATAATTAAATTTAGATGAATATATTTAAATGATAAAATACCTGGAACAATCATTGCCAAGATTATGTGCTCCCTCTTTATTGACATCCATGGAGGAATGTTATTGTTGATAACAAAAACAGGCCACACTGAGTAAACAGATCTCATCTCTCCAAATGGATTGACACCGTCCGCTGCCAATAAAAGCCTAAGATTACGAGGTTCTTCTTTAAAGTGTGGCCACTTTTCCTCTATGTCCATAAATGTTGAACCATCCATAGGCATTCGAATAATGTCATCTTGACTTCTATTGCGTGCATGGTAATCCTTAAATTGTACCAAGATAGTGCACTTGAATAATCATTGCATACGTGGAATAATGAGAATATAGCGAAGAACCTTGCGAGGAACCCTTTTTGTTATTTGATATGTTTGATATCTACTGATATGACATTTAGGGCATTTAGTTTAAAATTCATGTTGTTTGTGATATAAAATATGATCATTGGGACAAGCATCTATTGCTTGATACTCCATTCCAATATGTTTCATAACGACAGATAATTCTCGGTATGAGCGAGGTAGAATATTTGATGGTGGTAACAAAAACTAATCTATCAATCTACAACAAAAAATATAATTTGTTAATATAAATAATATTAATGGTACAACATGATTCACAGTTTATTATGACATATATGACATACCTTAACATACGTGACATTGTTATGTTGGATAAACCATTCATAACCTTCAAGTTCACCAACAAAAATACAACAGAGAGAAGAGTTGTCTACGAGCCTTCGTAAAGGGCCTCATATGCCTTCTCAAGTAGAGGGACATCATGAACAACATCAAGGTCATCTTCGTCATCATGATCAGCTGCGCGAGTACTAAATGTGTCATGGATCAATGTATTTGTACCATCATCTGCAATTGTATTTTCTGGCTCATGATCGTCATCTTCCATGGGATCATTATCTTCAGCTTCAATATTCACACCTCCATGTTCGTCGACTTCGAAAACCATATTCTTCGGGTTGTGTTGATCCATACCATGTGCTCTGGGGTGCTCGACCTATATAAAATTGATAAACATAAATAAACCATGATCATGATCTCATCATCACATGATTTATTATGTATATAAATTATTAAAATGATATAATGAAAAACTTACCAATGGATGATAATCATGTCCACCTCCAATGTGACCATGCAGCCTACAATGTTTCTTCATTGTTTTGATTAGAAGTCTTCTAGTCTTTAACCCCTTACAAATTTTGCAGGGAAAATAACATTTTCCATCACCTTTTCTTTTCAAGTTAGACCACAATCTAGCAATTGTCTCCTTATTTTGTTGTTCGTTGATATTGTCTGACATGGTCTTTCTTCACAGGCAAGAAAATCGGGCTATAGAACTAGTTATATAGAAGTTGAAATGTTAGTTATGAAATCACGTTTCAGTATAATATACCAAATTAAATTACTTGAAAATAGAAATTATCATCATTGAACCAAAACCATTTAACTCCTCTTTTTCATCTCAAAACATATCTAATGGCTTTGTGGTATGCAATCCTTGTATAATATATTAAGTTTACTAATGTCTAATTGGGGTAATCCATGAGTGTCTAATGTGAATTCAGTATCCTAAACATTGGAGAGACCTTATTTGACTTGCCTAATCAAGGTGGTTGTTGTCCTAATATGAAATACTAAGTTCTACCTTTGCCTCTGCATCAAACTTCTCACATCATGTTTCTTCAACAAAATGCACTAATATGAATTGAGCCAACACCATGAGGATAGGGTCAAGTATCATGGCAACTAATCATAATACGTGAAGATGGGGTTCACACATAAGTGTTGGCTCTCAACAATGCCACACTTCCAAAATTGTCAGTCTCAAGACTTGTGCTACTGGGTGAGCACTCATTCATGGCCACAAGGCCAAATCATTGTATGTAGGCTTCGAACTCCTAACTCTAGGCTAGGAGGACCCTACAAAAGGTCTATGAACACTCACTTGGTATTACAATAGAAAGAGCCTTCCTCTAGAACTTTGTTTGCAATGCACACATCAATATTGGTAATAATTGTTATGATGGATGGTCTATTAGGACGGTAAATAAAATGCTTATTATTTTTCCACCCTTTGAAACTACAACAAGGTATTTGACTTGGCAGGGTCCCCACACATCACTTCAATAAAAAACATTAGGCAATTCAACCTTTTGCCTTCTCAATGCATTTTTTTGTTGTCTTTCACTGGTTTTCTCAGTCTGATACATAGGGATATCAGACTTTTCATGGCATCATCACACGCGCCTTCCAATATATAGTCCTTTCATATTTTAGGTGCCTACACACTATGTTGTTGTTAAGTATTGATGTGGTCTTAAGACATCTCATGACTCCATTACATGTCCACACTTGGGTTTACAAACACAACTCTATCAAAACAAAAACAATATCAGTAGTAAAACTATGACTATGATAATAAATACCCTTAGTAAAGTCATAGAAATTTAATCTATTTCATTTGGTTTTGATCGACAAACCCTTCCGAAGGTTGCATAGGGTCCCCTCACCCCTCTCTCTATCATCAACCACTTCAAAATACCAATAGCTTGGTCTTCCCACCAAATTCCTTCCTAATATGATACATAGCATGAAAAAAGGTCTTCCCACACATTTGGGTGAATTTATATGCATGGGAGACCAAACTATACATTATTTACTCCTCTCGGTAAACACTAGCTAGGTAGGGTTTTGACATTTTTTGGAAAAACTATGATATCTAATTTAAAACACAATGAAATTAAATGCCACAAAAAGAAAAAAATGAAGTTAACTCACTTCTCTACCACATCCAATCGACTTCCCATCAAATTATGATGATTTTCACAATGAAAAATGAAGAGAATCAGACCGAAATGTAAAAAAATGCACATAAAACCCCAATTTCATTAAGCAAAACTCTTGGATGGCATGCCAAAGGCCTATTTATTCCCATCCAAGTGGGTTACAACCTCAAACAACCATAAACTAACTTTCCAACCATATTTTTAAAGAAGTTTCTACAAGAAATGCAAAAGTTGTCATGGCAATATGACAACTTTTTTCCCAATGGACCTCAAACCTTCACAATTAGGTCTCTACTTGTTGTTAGAACGCGATCTATGACTAAGTATTAGATGATCTTACTAACTTGGGTATCATGCTTTTATGTGTCTCTGACATGACTCCTAGTGACTATATAAGGATCTTACTAGTCCTAGATCTATGCCTTGTCTTTTTGATATGGTTCCTAGTGAGAATATATGAATCTTACTAGTTCTAAATGTCATAACTTTGTGTTTTTCATGCTCCATGTGTGTTACCAATGTTACTCATATTACTCACTTTGACTTCCCTTTTATCTCAATATTGTAGATTGACAATATCATAAGTCTTGGGAGCTACCACCTTTCCAAACTTGTAGTCATCTTGACTCTTCAATATCTTGGTGAAAGAATATTTGGTTTCTGCATATTTTCCCAAGAGTACATGAGCATAATTTCATACTCTTGCTAAGAGGGGGCTAAATATTGCATCATAAGTTGCATCTCTTTAAAAATATACACTAAGTTTGGACTCAATTTAAGTGGTTGTGCCTTATTTATGCCTAATTGTACTTTGGTTTGACAATGTTTCCATAAATTTGGTTCATTCCCTTATTCATGATGTTCCTCATGGCTCATTTTTATAGGACTAGGGTCTTGGGAACCCTTATTCATGGAAATTGGACCCAAAATTTGAAAGATGAATGTTGGATTCGCAAATAGTAGGAATTTCCTCTCCAAATTTGGACTTTTGCAAAAGTTCAATTTGAAAAGGTGCAAGGACCATTCATATAAGGTCCATCTTGAAAATTAAATGATAATACCATCCATGAATATTAAATGATATAGTCAAGTAATAAAGAAGGAAAATCATTTCCTGAAGTTGTCAAATGATTTTAAAGATGCACAACACTACACTAAATGCAATTCACTAAAAAAGAAAACAAAGTATGCTACAAGATAGTGGGTAAGATGCAAGGAATGAAGTTAAATAGACAAACAAAAACCATGAATATTACCAAGTCAAAAGGAGTAGCTATGACCTCTTAGGTGTTTTTTCACTTGCATAAATTAGACTTCTTAAGGATAGAAACACATGTAGATAGTAGTATGAAGTCTTTTTGACGATTTTTGAAGTAGTTGAAGGAATGGCTTATTTTAGTTATATCTAACCCAAGACAATTTCAACTCAAAATAAGGAATAAAACCATATGTCCTATAAGTTTGGGAAGCTAATTGAGTAGCTAGATAAGGTAGAGCATGACTATAGGGTAGTCTTGAGACTCTTTTAACTCGATTAGAACATGTACCAAGTATCTAGGAGCTTACAAAGCCAATTCAACCATATTTCAAGTGAAAATGCAACAAAAGGAGTAAAAGCTTTGAATACACCTCTAAAACCACTCCTAGGTGGCCAAGTAGGTGGAAATAGTCTTTTCTAACATTTTTTTTCTTCATAGATGCAGCCCTATATTCTCTTTATTATTTGAGATGAGAAATACATTGTTGGCGGTTCCGTTATTACCTAGTCTAGTATCGATCTGATCTTGATACTGTCATAAAAGGAGTGACTATCCTAAGTGCTTGATACTTTCACAAAAACTGAGTGTTGCAACAGTGAATCTTCCTTTGACCTTTGGGTGGTTGGGAGGGTAAAGACCCATGGTGGTAGATGTTGAGTGGTTCTTGTAAGAGTATCCGAAAGTACATTGGTTTTTGGATATCTAGTACATTTTGTGAGTTGAGTACCAGGGGGGATTAGAAGACCCAGTTGAAGGAGGATTTGTGTGAATAAGGGTTGAGGGTGTTGGTGGTGATTGAATGTTGGAGAGTTGGATTGTGACTTAGACATGTTTATTTGTCCTATTTGAGTGTGATTCAATGGTTGGGTGAGGGTTGGTGAGTATGGGTGTGTTTTGGGGTATTGAATCCTTTTGAGTAACTTGTGGCCTTGTAAGGGGTCTTGTGAGTAAGTGAAGGGTTGACACCTAACTGTATAGGTGAGTTGGGAGAAATATATCCCTTGTTGGTTGAGTTTATTGGATTCTTTGCATCATCATGCCTTTTCGCTATCAATCCATTCAAACTTCCACCCAAAGATTCAATCTTGTCAAAGTTTAAAATAATTTTCCTTGTTGTCCTTACTATCTTGCATCAACTTTCATATCACTAGGTAGTCTTTTGCTTAGAACTATCATCTTTCATGGTAGGATACCATCTCAGTCCCTTGAGTTAAGTTAGCTTACCTTTAGAATTTATCATTTCCTAATCAAGTTGTTCAAGGGGAAAATGTCACTAATCAAGTTGAAATGTCAATTTCTCAATCTGCCTAAGCTAAAAGGTTAAAATAAATTGCAAAAGATAGAACAAGGCTACGAGAAAATGAATCATCAGTATTACCTAAACCCACATTATCTACAAAATCTAGAAATAACCTTGTATGTAAATAATTTATCATGCCAAAATTGCCAATTCTAACATGAAAATGAGACCAAGGAAAGCTCTAGAACAACTACTACTATTCATTCACATGTTCCTTATTAACCTCAATCACCACGAAAGATGCACAAATTGATTATAACAAAGTAGATGTTTCATAAATGTAAATATTAATTCAAGACTAAGGAAAATGAAAGAAATAAAAGAATACCAAGCAATAAAAAAAGACTACCAATACCATTGCAAACTATGAACTTCATTTCCATTAATTCTTCAAAATATACTAGCAAAGCACAAGTATTCAATCTACAACCTATTGCTAAATGTCTTTTGAAAGAAAACACACTAATGAGTGTTACTAAACTTGGACCTTAAATAATCAATTATTAGACCCTCAAAATGAATTTTGAAATTACATATATAGGGAAACTTTTTAGTCAAAATTAGAGATTAAATTCCACCCAAAACCTTATCAAACTAAGAGGTACAATCAACACACAAGATACTCCTATAACTGAATTAAGAACTATAAGTTGACTCATGAAAATGAAATATAAGTCAGAAGGAACTTAGAATATGGAGTCAAAGAAACATGGAGAACAAGAAAAAGAGGATCTATCTAGGCCCCCACCCCCAAGATGACTCCTCCAAAATTTTAAACTTAGGTGCACAAGCAACAAGATGAAGAACAAAGGCCAAAGTAGGTTGTAACTACCATGAACCCGTTCATCCAAAGTGATGAGAATCTAGATGTTCCTAAGTGGCCACAATTCAACTTTGAAAGGATAAAGAAGAGAGTATTGAAGAAAGTAAGTTTGCAAAAGATGATCATTGAGGTTGAGGCCGCAAGGAAGCCAAAGAAGGCAATGACTTTGTATGCCACCTAAAACTATGCAAAAGGAGAAATAGTTGCCAATACCCTAAAATAGAGAAGATTTAGTAAAAACTGCCAATACCCTAAACTAGGGTAACCCGAGACAGTAAGAAAATGGTTTGGGGGTCATATAGACTAGCTTTATACTGTATGTTAATTACAAAGTGATAAGTTGTGTGGTTGGAGATTTTTAGTCCACCCCTTCTAGGTTAGGATTGTGCTGAACCCAACACAATTGTATCTCCCTAGGGCTTCCAGGTCGGGTGTGTTAGGCTGGCTGGCAAGAGAAAGAAAGGCTTGCCCGAACAACACTAAATGAAGGTTGCAAATCACTTGAATAATATTCATTCCCATTATTTTCTTGTGCGTTGGTTTGATCTCCATCGATTCAGCAGCCAGAGGCAGACACCGCCCTATATATTAGTTCGTACAATAATGATCAATCAACACGTATACGGGAGGAAGGGATTGCTTCGACAAAATTGAACACTCACTCCTCAATCACAGTTCTATGGTTTTATGAGGAGTGGATTCCTATAGGGATTACGCATTCAAGGAACCACACCTTTGACTAGGAGCCATCCGGCTTGAGATTGGATAATCAATATGAATACGAGATTGACCAATTTGGATCTAAAACTTGGGCAATTAACCACCACATGTCTCATTTCCTAACATCTTTTGCATAAAAAAGGAATCTCTCATACTCCAAGAGTTGCTTCCACAATCGGTCAATATCCCACAAGAATGCAGGCATATCTAGCATGTATAAAAGCAAAAGTTGTAGAATCTCTTGAATGGTGTAATTTTTTGCAACATGAAATTAAGGTGAAGAATCTACCTCCTGCGCGGGATTGCAATGCACAAATGCCTTCGATGCGGGTTTGATCTTGTTGGGGGTTGAAGTCGCCACGAACGCCTACGTGGGATTGCAATGCACAAATGACTTGCCCTCTTCTTTTTTTAAAGTAATAGCCGTTGTCGTCGGAATTACGACGAACTCGAGCACTTTTTTGAAAAAAAAACAATTTTCATTACTAATGCCTTCTTCATCGAAACCAAATGACAAATTGCTATCGGAATTCCAACAAATTCGGGCATTTTTTCAAAAAAAATCAAATTTGGTCACAATATACCTTCTCCGTCGGAAACCTCCGTTGGAAATCTAGTCCAAATGTATTAGTGAGCATACCATGCTCTTGGTGCTTGCTTTAGGCCATACAAGGCCTTCTTCAATTTGTAGACCTGATATTCTTCTCCTGCAACCTCAAAACCTTGTGGTTGTTCCACATATATCTCTTCTTCTAAGTACTCATTCAAGACGACACTTTTCACATCCATATGATGTATGTTCCACTTCTTCTGAGCTGCTAATGAAAACAACATTCTAATGGTCTTATGTCTTGCTACTGGTGCAAATGTCTCTTCATAATTAATTCCACACTTCTGTGTGAAGCCTTTAGCAACTAATCATGTCTCGTGTCTTTCTACACTTCCATCACTATTAAAATTGGTTTGTATACCCATTTGGTGTCAATCTTCTTCTTGTCATGTGGAAGCTCTGTCAACTCCCAAGTATCATTCTTGTGAATGGAATCCATATCTTCTTCCATTGCTTGCACTCAAATCTCATTAGTACATGTGTTTCAAAACATGATGGTTCAAAATCAGCCTTGACTAATAAAGCAAAATTCACTGTCTCACCTATTAGAGTATCTTCATGTGCTTGATTTGCACTCTTTTGATAGACGACAGAATGAGTTGACGGAGAACGGATAGGTAACAGAGTAGACGGATGGACAACTGACAGAGGCAGATGTTTTGAATTTTAAAAATCAATCTCCCGCTCCCGCCTCAAACATAATTTCAAAATGTTTGCTTTGAATTCCTCCCGCTACTGCTGCATTTCTATTTTCATTTTCTGATGCTCGGTCTGGATGGTGCAGGTTGTTCACTCTGTGGGATTTCAGTTGCAGCGATAAAATTTGCCATCTCTGGCCCAAAATTTCTATGGTTAATGCATACGTAAAATAGCTCCAATTTGATTACTTGCTTGTAATGTGATTTTGTTTTTGTTTGGATTTCTATTCACGCAGAAACCTGTCGTGATGATGGATGGACGTGTTTTGGAAGTTGTCGTCGTTGCCGATGGGAGTGGAGAGAGAGCACCCTACCTGTAATCCGGTGGCTGAGGCGCTGCACGATGTAAATTTACCGTTGGTGATATGGGGTGGCGGTGGGACTTCATCAGCCCCCTCTTAACTATATAAGATACTGCCTTTGCCTTGGTGATCAGGCACCGTTCCGATGGAGGAAATAGATCTCAACGTTAAAGTGGTGAAGCCGTTCCTTGTTCGGTCAACGGAAGTAACTCAAAGGCAGCCATTTTTTCTGTCCAACTTTGATCAGAATCTAGTTTTTACGATGGAAACTATCCATTTCTTTGGTTGCAATGGAGAAGAAAATGTTGCACAAACCGTGGAAAGAGCTTTGAGAAAATTGTTGGGAGGCTGAAGCTCAATTCTGAACAAGGAAGGCTGGAGATTGACTGTAATGGGGAAGGGGCGCTCTTTGCCTCTGCTCCTTGTGATCTGAGAATGGATCAGTTGCCTGATATTGCATATCGCAATCCGGCCTTTGCCCAATTCATATTGCAGGAGTATGGGGTTTCAAACCTTCACGACTTACCCCTCCTGTTTCTGCAAGTCTGCATTTTTTTATTATTTTAATTTGTAATTGCATTTACTTGAAGTGGGTCGTCGTTTGAATTGGTTATGTTCACTGATTTTTCTCTCGTGTTTGTGCTTTGGTACTGCTATTTATATAAATGATACTAATTATTTCTTACCAAGGGGTAGAGGAGCCTCTTGAAAGATCTCTGCAACCTCTGAAGATTTGTAGCCCCCAGCTACTTGTAGCATCCCTATGAAGGGGTTACTGATCATCTTAATATGGAAGGGGTTCCTGCTCCTGCTAGGAGACATATATACCACCAAAATAGGCGTAGTAGCTTCCTTCAATTAAACCCATCTTCATCTGAAAATTAAGAGCAGCAATACGGAGTGGTGAGTGTGATGGATTTTTGGGTACAACTTTGTGCAACTACAGAGCACTAGAAGTGCAGCTTCAATCGATTAAAGCTATTGTAGAAAAATATTATCCTCATCCAAATGTAATGTAATAATTTTCTCAAGTCCTTAAGCAGGTAACATTATATAAGAGGTATTTTTGTTCCTGTTAAGCTATGATACTGATATTTTCAGGATTCAATTTTTTGTTTTTAAATTAATTGATTTCATATTTGTTGAGTCATTGTTTCAAATGAGGTCTTTAAGTAGGTAACATTATATAAGAGGTATTTATGTTCCCGTTAAGCTATGATACTGAAATATCAAGTCGATTGATTCATATTTGGTGAGTAGTGTTTTACACCAATTCATTCATTTCTCATGAGGTTTTTAAGAAGGTAGCATTCTATAAGATGGTATTTTCGTTCCTTTAAGCTATGATATTGATATTAGAATTGAATTTGTATTTTTAAATCAAATTAATTGTTTCACACCAATTTATTCGTTTTTCATGTGAACCTATTACATTCTCATGAGAAATAATTGGCTCATTTAGCACCTATTATATCTAGTTCATTGCATCTATGTCAAGTGAATTTATGGAAAGTGGTTCACACCAAACCATCTATCATGAGAAATGGTGTACTTAATACATTGCATCACTTGATGCTAGGTTCTTTTGATGTCTTATTTGTTCCATGGTTACTTGATACAAGCTTTGGCATATAATCACTTACTAATATAGATGATAGGGACTTCACTAGTCAATTAAACTATAAATTGTATTCATAAATTTTAATATTGTTACAACTTGACACTTCTGGGTAATTTGCTTACGGTTCAAGAGTATAGGCTTTAAATAGCTACATGATGACTATAGACCTCTCACGCATAAGAATCCTAATACTTGAACTATTAAGTGAACTAAGGGAAGGGTACTCTAGTTGTACCAAATTATTGCATGAATGAATAAAAGAAAACTATTAATTAATTTAATGAATTATAGTTAACAACTGTCTATGACCATGTTGTATGACATCCTCATATCATTGTTGACAAATAAGATCATAATTAGTTATGAGTGGAAAGTGTAAATACAATTATTCATATTATTGAATGTACATCTTTATACAATGATATAAAGGATATAGTGTTTCTATATATCTTGAGTATGAATTAGGCACAAATTAGACTTAATTAGAGCAATAGGGATCCAACAATGTAGTGTTGTTTCTAATGAGTGTTACTCATTCTTGCAAGCTAGTTGATTAAACCTTACATGGACTGCATTAGGATATAACTCCTTGTATGTGGTGACTATCATTACAATAATGTAATTTCATGTTTATGACCCCAATTATGAAATATTGTCTTGGTCCAGTGATAAGTGTAGTTTGTGCTAATAAAGAGAAATAGAAGATCAACCTAACCTTTGTGCCAAGGACAATTTTATTCTTCGTGAAATTTTTAATTTTACTTGAGGTAGGTAAAAATGGTTTTGAAGTAGCAAGAAAATGTAAAATGGATTTGAACTAATCTAGCAAAGGATGCATTTCCCCTACCTTGTAACAATCCAAACTAATGGGGGAATTTTTAGAGAGTTGGTAGTAGCAATGTGTTCTAAAATGCACAATAGAGATCTTTTGTTTAAGTATATGATATTAACAAATTTGAACCGACAAACTCCTTTTATAACTTTAGGTTTTAAGTTGGTCAATATGTTTGAGCCACATAGAACTTTGCCACTAGTTTAAAAATATTTAAACTCTCTAAAATATCGATTGTTATATCTTGGGTTATAATTATGTTCATTTAAAATCATTGGAGATTTTAAAAACCTTCACAACTTTACCATATTTTCAAGACACTTTGAACTTGCATGCTTGCTAACATTGAAAATTTGATAATATTGAAAAAAAAATACGAGCTTCAAGTGAACTTTTTTAGTGATTTCAAAGGTTGGTAACCTTGGAAATCTTTTATACTTTGTTCTTCACCACTTTGTGGAGTTTAATAACTTTTGAAAGGAATGATAAGTGAAAACTAAGAATACATATCAACAAGTTAGGAAGTTCAAGAATCGAAGGAAAAAATGATAAGCTAGTTGGTCTTGGATTATAAGGACACACATGAAGACCATTGGTGATGATTTGTAGAAACACAGTCAACTAGTGAATCCACATCATCATTTGAGGATACTATGACTTCATGTCACATTTCTAGTATGTCTTAATTCAAGAGTTTGGACAACATAGTGGAAATTCTTCAAACATAATCCTACAAATGAATTATATATGGATATTAGGTTCTATCAAGATCTTAGAGATCATTTGAGTGGAACAGTCAATGAAGAAAAGAATAGTGGAATCATTTGAGCATGATTACAATCTGTATTGTCACTGTATGTTGATGTCTTTGTGAAAGTCATACCTCTGCATCATCTCTACCTTTATTGAGGCGATAAACACAGTGTTTTCACCTTTCCTTCTTGTGGTGATAAACACGATGTTTTCAACTCTCCCTCCTTTGGTGATAAACACGGTGAATTTACCGTCATGATAAAAATTACGCATTTAGTATGGTGATAAACACAGTGTCTATAACCTGAGCATGATCTGTATTGTCATTGTATGTTGATGTCTTTGTGAAAGTCATACCTCTGCATCATCTCTATCTTTACTAAGGTGATAAACACAGTGTGTTAGCCTTTCCTTCCTATGGTGATAAACATGGTGTTTTCGACTTTCCTTCACTTGGTGATAAAAACAGTGTATTTACTATCGAGATAAACACGATGCCTTTACTATGGAGATAAACATGATGTTTGTAACATGAGCACGATTATAATCTGTATTATCATTGTATGTTGCCTTTGTGAAAGTCGTACCTTTGCATCAAATTAAGCTAGATCTAAGATACAATTGGCTATAATATGCTAGAATTTGATCAAATTAAGCTAGATCTAAGATGCAATTGCCTATAATAACAATGCTTAAATGATATGCAATAATGGATATGCCTATAATAACAATGCTTGAGATGGAATGAGATGGGATCCTTTGTGCTCCAAAATGGGGGATATTTATAGGATTTCCAAGGCCAAGGGTGAGGTGGCAGGAATCAATAGTCAAGATTGAGTCTGAAGATATCAAGAGTCAAATTGGAGGAGGTTGGAGAAGAGGTTGGAGGGAGGGACACTTGTCATCTCTTTGGTGACAAGTGTTAAGGAATCTTGCTCACAAGAGGAAAAGTGTCCAAGGGAAGAGACATGTGGCAAAAGTGCCATGTGTCTCAAGGGGAGAATATCCAACCCATAGGAGGTTAGGATGTGCAAGATAGGACAGGGTTAGTTAAACCCAAGATTAGGTGGAATGCATTAGTTTAGGGGGTGGTTAGGTTAGGTGGTTAGAAGTTAGGAGGCATGTGGGCAATTTGAATTTCAAATTTCAAATAATAGGAAAAGGCTAATTAACTTTCAACAAATCATAAATTGATTTATTTTAATTAATTAGGGGATTAGAAGAATGAATTAAAAGGGGGAGGATTAATTAATTCAAATTAATTAATCAAAGGGGACTATTGAAATGAACTTATTAAATAAATCCTTAGATTTATTAATAAGCAGGTGAATGGGGAAATTCAATTAAATTGGAAAGGGGGTTCAATTAAATAATTGCTTATTTAATTAATTATCTTCAGACCATTTTTAGGTGTATACAACTATCGCGATAAACACAGTGCCTTTACTATGGCGATAAACACGGTGTCTGTAACCTGATGACTTAAGAGAGGTTGGCCTACCTTCATTGCCTAAATATAGGTTTTGGGGTGCACATACCTTCATTGCCTAAAGACGAATGTTATAAAACATAACCTTTATTCCGATAGTAGAGAATCATAGTTTGTAACCTCTTCAAACAATCAACTAGATAGTAACAAAAAATCAAATGATCATAAATTAAAATATTACCTCTCAAGATTACCAAGTGTCCTAAGTCAATTTGGTTAAACAAAAAAGGGAAGAATAGGTAGCCTATCGAGACACCACTATTGGAAATTTGAAGTTGAGAATTTCTAAAGATGAAGAAATTAAAAAATAACATAACAATTGAAAATATTTGTAAACAATTTGATAGCTCCAACAAAATTTATACTTAATACATACCCCTCATATATTGTCCACATTAAAATTATAGTTCTTCCAACCTCCAAGTTGTTTCAAGCCTAAGATCAATCTACCTTCACCACAACATATCTAGAGCATTTTGTACCTATTCTTATATTAAAAAAGGCTCCTACATCTCCACCTACAACTATTCTCTCATTCAAGTGGTTAAAATTGAATAGTTTTTATTGGTTGATTATCCCAATAGCAACTTGTATGTGTTTTTCCCTAAGGAGTGCATGCCTGAATACTACATAGATATTCATATACAATCGTTGATATTCATAATATTGTTGATAGTTGACAAGACATAACAAAAGCACACATATAACATGCTCACATTATTATATGCTTTGGGAATTTCCAACCCTTAGGGTATGTTTTTGTTTGGACACCCAAACCCAAGGGTTGGACCGACATTTAAATGGGCATTTGAAATTTTTTTTCATATATTTTAGAAAAATAACACAATATGAAGTGTGAATATATGCATCAAGTTTGCACATATTTCAATGTGAAGTTATAAAAATACCACAATAATGTTAATCTCTCTTTTATCTTTCAAACTATGTATTTTTTCATGTTTTGAGCATGTTAAGGTTTTGATCTATAGTTTCTTTTGTTAGTGTCCCCATTGTTTGTCAAAAAACTTCATATGGTGTTTTTAACTTCATTTTTTACTTCTTGATATTTTTTTTTGAAAAATCAACATAAAATGAGGAATATACACTTAGTTCAAGTACAAATGCCTCTATAACCTAAAGTGGAAGGTTGTGATATCCAACAATTTATTTGATATAATATCAAGTGAGAAAAATAAAAATAGGGAAAGGATTATGATTAAACAACAACTCTTATTGTACATTAAGATGTCAAAGAAATGACCCCTCAAGATTACCAAATGACCTAAGTGAATCTAGGTAAACAAAAAAAAGTCAAGAAAAGGTGGCGTATCTAGACTCTATTATTGAAAATTTGAAGTTGAGAATTTCTAAAGATGAAGAAACTAAAAAATAACTCAAAGAACAACTACAACAATTGAAAATTTTTGTAAAAGATTTGATAGCTCCAATAGAATTTACACCTACTAATTTTACAAATGTACCAATTTTGATATCCAAGAGTGAGGTTGATAACTTGTACATCAGATAGTTGGATAGATTTGATGGTAAATGAATCTTGTGAGTGATTAACAAAAATATGGGTTATTTTTAATCCTTAGTCTATTATCCCTTTGAGCCTCCCTCTCTTTCCCTCTTTCACTTGGGCTCTCTCTCTCTCTCTCTCTCTCTCTCTCTCTCTCTCTCTCTCTCTCTCTCTCTCACATTCCACTCCCTCTTCACATTCCATTCCACTTTTGTTGGGGTGAACATACCTTTATTGCCAATGACTTGAATGGTAGAATATTTTTTTTCAAGTGACCTCGATCATGTAACTGGTGGTATCCCAACTCTTATTCAACATACATAATTAGTCCTTACATGCATGATAAATTATGATTCCAATTATACTACAAAATTTAGAACCATTGATGATCAATTGATAGCTAAGTTGGAAGGTCATCCCTTACTATCACTCTTAGATTACCTTAGAGGGATGAATATATATATATATATATAAAGGATTTTTTGTTTCAAGATAAGAAATATGCCTACCTTTCTGATATTTCTAGACATTGGTTGAAGGTGCTCAAGAAGAGAAAATCCCCAATCACTAAGATTTTTTAGAGACCTCATTTGAAATAACATGAGAATAGAATACATGGAATAAGTCTCTATCACCATTGATAATAAAATGCCTCTGTTATGTTGGGTTGCACATGCTTTTGTTACTTGAAGAGCAAGGTTGTTATATCCATCTATTCATTTGAGATAATAAGAAAGACATGTAATCAATGTTTATAAAACCATGTCATATTGAGAGTTAGGTTGGAGGAAGGGAGAGGAATAGAGAGAGTTAGAAATTTATCTAGAGATAGGAAGTGAGGGAGGGAGAGGGAGATAGTTCGATATAAATAGGAAGAAGAGTAAACCACCATCAATAGTTCCACCTAACATATCAAGGTTCAACCAATATGTGGAGATGATGAGGGTAAACCACCATCAACTATTCCACCTAACATATCAAGGTTAGTTGACTGAGAAAATTGAGAGTACTAGGTGAACAAATAGTGAGTCAAAGAGTGTATGGTTGTGATACTTTGTGAAGTTGCATCGACAACAATTTTTGGATGTTTTATAGGAGGTGGGAGAGGAATAGATGGTAGTATTATAAGTGAATTCTATTGATGTATTATATTTATTTATACATGCATTATGTGCTCTTGTGACAATATGTATTGTCATTGTATGTTGTCTTTTTGAAAGTCATGCCTTTGCATCATCTCTACCTTTACTAAGGCAAAAAATATATTGTGTTCACCTTTCCTTCTTGTGGTGATAAACACGATGTTGTTAACTCTCCCTCTTTTGGTGATAAACACATAGAATTTACTATTGCGATAAAAATGATGCCTATACTATGGCGATAAACATGGTGTTTGTAACCTTAGCACAATTACAATATGTATTATCATTGTATGTTGATGTCTTTGTGGAAGTTGTACCCTTGCATCATCTCTACCTTTATTGAGGTGATAAACACAGTGTGTTCACCTTTCCTTCCTGTGGTGATAAACACGTTGTTTTTTACTCTCCCTCATTTGGTGATAAACACGATGAATTTACTGTAGAGATAAAAATGATGCCTTTACTATGGTGATAAACATGGAGTTTATAACCTGAGCATGATTACAATTTGTATTATCATTGTATGTTGATGTCTTTGTGAAAGTGGTACCTTTGCATCATCTCTATCTTTACTGAGGCGATAAACACAGTGTGTTCGTCTTTCCTTCTTGTGGTGATAAACACGGTGTTTTTGACTTTCCTTCATTTGGTGATAAAAATAGTGAATTTACTATCAAGATAAACATGCCTTTACTATGGAGATAAACATGGTGTCTGTAACTTGAGCACGATTACAATCTGTATTGTCATTGTATGTTTTCTTTGTGAAAGTCGTGCCTCTGCATCATCTCTACCTTTACTAAGGCGATAAACATAGTGTGTTAACCTTTCCTTCCTATGGTAATAAACACAATGTTTTTGACTCTCCCTCCTTTGGTGATAAGCATTATAAATTTCTTGTCGAGATAAACACAACACCTTTACTATGGCGACAAACATGGTGTCTATAACCTGATGACTTGAGATAAAATACAAATCATTCTTCTCTCCCCAAAACTCATCCTCAAGGAAGGACAATCACTCCCCCTTAGGATAAACTCACACCTCTGAACATCTAAATAATAGACTGACTACTCTGACTAAGTAGCAGCATCAACTCATCAATTCAAATTAGAAGATAAGACTCTGAAATCCACTGGATTGATGCAACTTCATGCATCTAGTTCTCATAAGGAGGGGTAGAAACCCCTAACTTGTCTCTCAAATAGACAAATGTATATGCAGGCAAAGGTTTAGTAAAAATATCTTCAATCTAATCCTTTGTAGATACATACTCCAATCTGACTCCTTCATCACTGACTTTCTCCCTCAAGAAATGATACTTAATTGATACATGCTTTGTTTTAGAATGCAGTTACGAATTATTTGAAATATTGATAGCACTTAAATTATCACAAAATATAGCAATAGGCTCATCATAAACAACTCTAATATCCTTCAACATCTGCTTCATCCAAACTACCTAAGTACAATTACTAGCAACAACAATGTATTCAACTTCAATAGTAGATAGAAATACAACATCTTGTTTCTTACTGGACCATGAAATCAACTTCTTTCCCAAAAAGAAAGCTCCACTGGTAGTTCTCTTCCAGTCATCAACATCACTTGCCCAATTAGCATCAGTATAGGCACATAACAGGAAATCATCATTCTTGGGATACCATAAACCATAGTCAACTGTCCCCTTCAAATATCTGAAAAATCCTCTTCATAGTAGTAACATGAGTCTGTTTAGGATCAACTTGAAATCTAGCACAAAGATACACAACATGCATAATGTCTAGTCTAGTCTGAGTTAAGTACAACAATCCACCAACCATAGATCTATACAAAGTTTGATTAACTTTCTGAGATTCATCATTTTTAGACAACTCGCATCCAGTCACCATAGGAGTTCCAATAGGTTTGGAATCATCTAGCCCAAACTTTTTCAACAATTCCTTCACATACTTAGATTGAGAAATGAAAATGCCTTTGTCAGTCTATGTAATCTACAATCCTAAGAAGAATTTCATCTCACCTATCATAGACATCTCAAATTCCTTTTGCATATCATCAACAAAATTCATACTCAAATCATCATCTCCCCCAAAAATGATATCATCAACAAAGACTTCAACAATCAAGATGTTATCATTAACAACCTTAAAGTATAAATTACTATCAACAATACCTTTACAAAATCTCAACCTCAAAAATTACATATCCAATCTAGCATACCAAGCTCTAGGGGCTTACTTTAGTCCATACAGTGCTTTCTTAAATTTGCATACTATATCTCCTTCATCTGATAAACAAAATCCATCTGGTTGCTCAATATAGACTTCCTCTTCCAAATCACCATTCAAAAAGGCTAACTTGACATCCATCTGATACACCTTGAAATTCTTGTAAGTAGCATGTGCAAGAAGAAATCTAACAACTTCAATCCTATCTATTAGAGAAAAAGTCTCCTCATAGTCAATACCTTCCATATGAGAACACCCTTTACCTGCATTCAGGCACATTGCCTAGATCTCACTGCTCAAAATATGATGACCCAGAAGGATCCAACCCTTGGGGAAGGTTCACTACCTTACAATAATATTCAAACTATAATCCGGATTACATGAACTACAAATATAGCATCTTCTTATGCCCGATGATAGTTCTGGTTAAGCTCATTTGTTTGTCCTGCAACAATCTCTGCTCAATACACCATACCAAAGGATAATATTCTCTTATGTGCACATACACCACTCTTTGATAATGCAGACACAACCTCTACACATAAAATATATGAATATAACACCTATTTATACAAATCATTAACCTTGACTACAAGGTCGGCCAAATCCTCAACCCTTAATTACAAAGTTACATCAAACGATACATAGATAAACCACCAGACCAATACAATGCCTTAGAAAACATAGCATGGACCTAAATCAACTCCTCGAACATGCATCACCACCAAAGATCTCGCCAAGATCAACCGCATAACACGAAGAATGTAACCAGATCAACAAAATCACCAATACCATGCACAAGGATCAATGCAGACCACCAAAAAAGAGAGGAAAAGATTAGGAAACATCAACAAGCACATTAGAACAATCCATAATAGTTGCACCAACACTACTTATTCAAATCTTCATCGATCAACATGCTAACACTCAAGAACACTTATCCGCAACAATTTAGACTAGAAAGATAACTTGTGGAGCACCAAATCATGAACCATCTGAAATGAAGATATAAATGAACATCCAAAATACTCTCCCAGATCCGTAACCAAAAATTTAATCACACTAGAGCACAACTGATCAAATACCAAACTCTGCCAACCACTGAACAAAGAAGAACAGAAAGACTAAACCTCAAACTAGATCAAATGATATGATCAAGTGAACTTTTGGATCACTGAAACCAATAAAGAATGAAGTATCTCTATTTGGTTCATCATCCCAAACAGATAAACCAACCAAATCAACTCAATGCAATCACGGGATCACCAAAACAACTCTCTGCAATACCAAAACATAGGAATATGTTGACATTAATGACAACAATATATCCTAGCAATAGCAATATCCAACAGACACCACTTTCATAGAGGGAATGAATGGAAAGGGTGAAAAATGGACCAATAGATAACTCAATCCACTCTAAAAAGTTCTCCTTAATATTATTAAATGTAGTCACCTTTAAGGAATCCTCAAAATAGGTAGCTCAATTTCCTCCTATTTCTTTACCATTGGCCCATGGGCCCAACTTTTCTTAATTTGGGTATTTTTTTTTTAATCAAGTTCTGCCTAGGGGGCAGTGCCCATTATATTTCCTTCAAAAAAAGACCTTACAAAGGGTGAAAGAGATGAACTCCTTTGGCTACATCCCACTTGGATCAATTATACAAATACTTAATCCCATTTCCCATAGCCACCAACCTATCCCCTACTCCATCAGGAAAGAGATCAACATTTTCCTGGAGGAGAGCTTCAAACCTTTCCATGCTATTCTCCTTAACAATACCTACCTTGAAAACGGTCCAGGCCTTCTGCATCTTCTTCTTCTTCCCTTTCGCCTACAAGCCAAAATACCCCAACATACAACCATCTGCTGGGCTAGAGACTATTCCGTCCAAGGCTCTCATAACTTCAAGATAAATGCCTTCATCCACTGTCTTGCGTAGGATACCATTGGCTGAGATAGGATGGCCCAACACCTGAATAATTGGCTGAAACAGATCCTTCATCAGACGACCATCGTGAACATGCCTCCCGACCCAATAGTCGGGGCCCAAAATGTCTACCACCGTGACTTGCTCCTGCTCGTTGGCCTTTTTAAACAGCCGCTCCACTTGTTCTTCGGGCATTTCCTCCAACCCAACTATCTTGCTACATTTACAAACAATTCCTAGATGATCCACCATTCTTCTGAGTGTTGAAAATGAATCCCTGATTGATTCGATAAATATTGTTCTTGGTGGACCTCCGTCAATGCTCCCCTTCCAATGAAGCTTGAGGCAATCCGACTGATAGTAAAACTTGTGTACTGGCTGTGAGGGAAACACCCTCTGCCAACACCGTCAAAGCCATATGAGATATCAATCAAGTGCATTCTGTCCAAACCCTGATAGGATCTTTCATTCTACAAACATATCATTTTCGATGATTAGCAATTTCTAAGCATCTTGATGAACTGCTTGGGTGTCATGTGTTCCTACCGCCAAAGAGTCAATATCCTGTTTAGAGCCTCTAGTTCGTACTTCACCTTATCAATTTGCCACTACAATACCCTGGCAGCCGATGGGGACCAAAAGGTCATAGCCATGCTATCCGATCCCCTATTGAAGATATCTTCTGCAGTCCTTCAAGCATTGTCCTTTGCTATCCTCCATTGCAGAAATCATTTTAGCACCTGAGCCAGCCAAAACACAAGTGTTGCTTCACACACTCACCTCAGCATCTATATAATCACACAGTCTGTCGACCCCCAAAGATATTTTCCCAATCAATGGCGAATCTATAATTTGGCAGACCTCAAACACTATGTGCAATTGTGTTACTAATACCATATCGCCTATCCTTGATGCACACTTCCTATCTCATACAAGATCTCTGTTATCTAATTCCAGATCTTGGAATCCTGACTTTATTTGCAGCAAGGACCGAAAATAGACCATCCGACAATTCCTCCACATTAGACAACTGTTTTGGCCCATCACAACCAATTCCATTGTTTGCTAGCCAATCCGCCGCTGAGTTGCCCTCTCGATATATGTGTTTGAAAGAATATCTGTCTAGGCTATCACATAAACCTTGGATCTTGTGATGACACACCTCCAATTTCCAATTCTCAAATTTCTGTTTGATTATCCCGTTCAAGACAATTTGAGAGTTGCCTTCTACTCCTAAGGATTGAAATCCTCGGCCCACACTCCATTCCAATCCAGCTAACAACCCTGCAATTTTTGCCATATTGTTTGTAGTGATTCCTAAGGGACCGAAATTTGCACCAACAAAATTACCAAATTCGTCCCTTATAATGGCACCATAGCCTGGTTTACCAGGATTGCCGCGGCTAGCCCCATCAAAGTTAACCTTCAAGCTTCCAGTTGAGGGAGGAGTCCAAACTATACTTCCTCTGTTCTGCTTCTTGTCGACATTTCTTAATTTGGGTATTATATAACATGCTCACATTATTATATACTTTGGGAATTTTCAACCCTTAGGGTTTGTTTTTGTTTGGACATCCAAACCAAAGGGTTGGACCGATATTTAAATGAGCATTTGAACATTTTTTTCATATATTTTAGAAAAATAACACAATATAAAGTGTGAACATATGCATCAAGTTTGCACATATTTCAATGTGGAGTTATAAAAATATCATAATAATGTTAAGCTCTCTTTTATCTTTCAAACTATGTATTTTTTCATGGTTTGAGTGTGTTAAGGTTTTGATCTATAGTTTCTTTTGTTAGTGTCCCCATTGTTTGTCAAAAAACTTCATATGGTATTTTTAACTTCACTTTTTTCTTCTTGATAATTTTTTTAAAAAAATCAACATAAATTCAACATAAGGAAGATTGTGATATCAAACTAGTCATTTGAGATATGTTTTACACAAAAGTGTATTACATATTATGTTTTACATAAATGTGTATTAAATATTATGTTGTACACAAAGGTGCATTACACATTATGTTTACATAAAAGTGTTACATATTGTGTTTTGCAACATACACAAGCTTAGTTCATGGTTGGTAATAAGTGTTTTTTCTTGATTTTATGTTATCTCAAATGAGCAACCTTCCTCTTTAGGTAACATAGGCATGTGCACCCTAACAAAATTATATTTTTCATTTTATGATGTTGTAGAGTTTTGATAGGGTTTCATTGTATATATGAAGTTATAGGTTTCAATACACATTGTGTTTTGTAACCTATAAAATATTAGTTCATGATTGATAGGTGTAGTGTTGTAAATTGTAACCCTTTTAAATTTAACACTCATTTTAGGTCCTTTTCTTTGGTGTGTTCTATAACATAGTGTCTTTTGAAACCAAGAAAAAAACATAAACTGTTAGATCACAAAATTTTCCAACATCCTTTCTACGTGTACCATGATTGAAGCTTTCTACCAGGATATAGGCATCCTTTAAATCAAAATGGGAAGAGGATTTTTGATCAATAATATTAATAATTAGTGGACGAACAAAATCAATTCAACACTACATTACATGATTATTTTAGATGTCTTAAATAAATGATAGGGAGACAGATATAGAGATATAGAGAGGGGGGTAATAAAATGATAGGGAGGGAGGGAGAGAGAGAGAGAGAGAGAGAGAGAGAGAGAGAGAGAGAGAGAGAGAGAGAGAGAGAGAGAGAGAGAGAGAGAGAGAGAGAGAGAGAGAGAGAGAGAGAGATAACTGGATAAGGAGTGAGCGAGGGAGGGAAAGATAAATATATATATAGAGAGAGAGGAATAGATAGAGACGCAAAATGAGGAATGCACTTTTTTTGGTGTGGTTTTGAAATACATTGGGTTTTGCAACCCATCATATTTTGAAACACATTGTTTATTCAAAAATAGTGTGTTTTTAAACCAAGACAATGCAATCATTTTTTAAAAAAGCTCCCCAATCATTTAAAGTGATCTCCATAATCATTTGAGAAAGTATAGAAGATATAAAAAAATGAAATCATGTTATTGAAAACCCTATGTCTTAGCTATAATCAATTCTTCTTGAATACAATGCAAATTTGATTGATATGATGGATAAAGAGGTACTTGTGAAGTACTACAAATATTTTCTATTTGAAATGCACAAATACATAGACCTATGTAGCAAACACATGGGTTAGGTATGCTGTAAATTGTAGGTCAAAAAACACATAGATAGTGGAGAGATAGCATACAAGAGGAAGAGAGAATAAAAGAGAGTGGGGTAACGAGATAGATATGGGGATATGGTTGTATGGATGGGGAGATAGAGAGGGAGAGTGGAAGAAAGGGAGGGAGATACCTATAGAGGGGAGGGAGGTACAAGAGGAGAGGCAAAAGAACAAAGAGATGAGTAAGGCAGGATGGATGGAGTGGTACGCATGAAAGGAAGGAGGAGATAAAGAGGTTAGGGGAGAGATAGAAGAGGAGGGAGTTCATAAAGGGATAGGGTTAAGAGGTAGAGAGGGAGGGAGAGAACTATAGAGGGGACATATAGATAGGTAAGAGACCTAGAGGGGTAAAGAGAGGTGAGAGACCTAGATAGTGAGAGAGGAGTGAGATAGATGGATGGGGATAGAGAGAGGTGGGTAATGAGACCTATTTGTAGAGGCAGATAGGTGGAGAGGAAGTGAGGAAGAAACCTAGATAGGGGAGAGAGAAGGTTGGATGAAGAGGTGATGTCCTAGACAATAGGTATCTCAATTTCCTCCTATTTCTTTACCATTGGCCATGGGCCCAATTTTTCTTAAGTTAGATTTTTTTTGCTATATTGGTAGAAATACAAGGAAAGATAAATAAATAAAAAATCTCAGAAGAAGCCCAAAATTCTCTTAGTCGTCGTCTATAATATATCCTCTCCTTTTCTAAAAACTAAATAATATAAACTATGAATTATTAGGCAAAATATAAAACACATCATTTTATGCAAATAGTTTGTAAAACACAAAGCATTTGTAAATAGACAATGGACAACAAATGGTATTTTGCCAATGTTTAATAATGTATAACAATGTAAAAAAACACAAGATGGATAGATAAGGGTGGAAATCTATGATGACATGGTAAGGCCAAGATCAATAGGTTCATGAAACCTAATTCATAGGCATATCAATGAAGCACAAGATGAAGTGACAAGACCAGGATCAATAGATTCATGAAACATAATTTGTAGGCAAATCGATGAAACTCACTTTCATTGATATAAAGGGAGCTACAGAAAATCTTTAAGCAGTCACTCTTCTTGAAAAAATAATGAGTGGTCACAAGCACTTTTGAACAAATATAAAACTTATTAGAAAGTTAAAGAAACTTGACAATCTAATAGTGGAGCTTTATCTCAAATTTAACTAGAACATTTGCTTGAGAAGGAATGACTGGTGTTGAAACCATCAAGTGTTTTACAACTACATAATGGAGATGAAGCAAAACAATAATTATTACTATTGAACTACCCATTCTTAATAATTGACTTGTTATCCCTCACCTTTTGATGGCGAGCCAATTATCCACCTTTACAAATGATATATTAGTGTCTTTGAAGTGTATCAATTCTTTTAGAGATATGAGTCACCTAATTAAATCAATTTAAGGCATTAAAGGTCCACAATATCTTGTTTGATATAGATAGGGATAAAGAGCGAGGTGTAGAAAAGAGTACAAAGGGGAGGAGAAAGGGAGGGACAAGTAGGGGGAAGGATAGAGAGATTTGAAGAGAGGGAGAGGGATAGAGAGATAACATGGGTGAGGGATTGAGGTAGAGAGAGGGAAATTGAGAGAGATAAATATGTAGAGAGAGTTAGTTATGAGATGAAATTATTTCCTAAAGTGTGAATTTGGAAATTTAGTACAGTTTTCATATTATGTACGACTAGTAGTAAAGAACTTGATATCCCATAACAAATATTTATTAAAAAGGTAAATAAAAAGGAAACTGACTTAGTCGCAAGTGATAAGTAAAATCACTTGAAAGAACCTAGTGGTGCTATTAAAAGCGTTATAGGTACAAATATTTGAAAAATGACATATTATGGTAAAAGGGATGAAATGAATGTGCATCCAACCATAATCATAACTAATTATATATATATATATATATATATATATATATATATATATATATATATATATATATATATATATATATATATATATATAATTTAATTAAAATATATTAAAATTTACTTAAAAATATAATTAAAATTTATTAAATAAAATATATTAAAAAATAAAAAAACATAAGAGAAATAAAATGTATTAAAAATAAAAAATATAATATAAATAAATTACAATTTAAAAAATATACATTGAAAAAAAAAATCTGAAAAAATTACTAAAAATATAATTTAAATTTTATTAAATAAATATAAAAACTAAATAAAATTTATAAATTTTTTAAAAAGAAATTGTTTGAGGAGCAAGGAGGGGAGGCGTTGTCTCGCCAGCATGCTGGTGGGCCCCACCATCTCACCTATTCATAGCATGTTTGTGACACACTTTTAAAAAAACATGAGCGGCAAAAAGATATTTAAAAAATCCTCCATTTAAAAAAAAGAAGCTTCATGACGTGAGTGTTACCGTGCATAGTTGTCCTTCCGTCAAACCCTTCTGTCAATCAGACGCGACAGATTGACTAACACGCGTGTTAGTCGCACATTTTACACCATAGATTTTGTAATTAACAGTTGTGATTGACTAACCTGTCATTAACACGTTGTACGAAAGGTCTGTTTTGGAGCCAGAATAGCTTCAGCCTTGTCAATCCCGTTAACCCTCTGTTTTCCTTTCTGTCAAATTCAATGGTGGGATGTGTCTATTCTAGCTCCAAAACAGTAATATGGATTGACTAACACGCGTGTTAGTTGTATGTTTTACATTGTCGATTTTGCAATAAACGACTGCGATTGACTAACACGTTGCTATCACGTTGTACAAAAGGTCTGTTTTGGAGCCAGAATAGCTTCGGGCTCAATGGTGAACGTGGGCCCCATCTTGCTATGAACTAATGCACAATGGTATGATAAGTTATGGTATCATAGGCACAACGTGCTATTTTATGTGGAGAATAGCCGCTTCTGTTTAATTTGTCTCTATGTAAATAAGTCAAAGTTACGATTGCTATCGAACAAGGATTCTATAAATATGAGACTCATATCATTGTAAAAGGGGAGACTTTTATAAACGAGAAACTCTACAAAAATTTTCAAAGAAACTTGTAAACATTTTGATTTTGCATTATGTATAGAAATGTTTATGAGATAATAAGGAATGCCTTTGTTCATATGTTCTAAATGCTCTTTTGAGTTATGATTGTTAATTTTTCATATGTTAAATTAGTGATTCCTTTATGTACCTATGTGAATCATCAATAATGCATGCAATTAATGTAACAAAATAGAGTCATTTCTTGGTATCTTGAGTAGAGTGTGTCAAGATAACTTATCTCCTCATATGTTGAAATTTGTTACCTTTATTTCTTCATCATTGCATATCAATATTTATTTTGTGTTTAAACCCCTTTTGTAATCATAATCAATTATGGAATCCTATTTGGTCTTCGTATGTCTTCTAGTAGGGTTTTTGTTGCCCATTCTTTTTTAGTTTTATGCTTTCTCCTTTATGTACTTTTGGGTTAAAAGTACACAAAAATCCTAAAAAACCCATCATACAAGGGAGCTACCCCTGTCAAATGCAAAGGAAGATTGTAGTTTTACCACAATCTCTCCAACTATTGGGATATTTTTCACTACACTTTGGGTGAACAGGGTGAATTTCAGAGAAACAACCACAGTGACAAATCTATTTACCGACAAGATACAAGGAATGTAATGAAGACTTTGTTCTCTCATTTATGAAGAAAAATAACTTTTTTGAAACTTTATGTCTAATTTGTTCTTCATGGTTTATATATTCTTCTTAAGTCAAGTACAATAGAGTAAATCATTTTAACCAAATCAAACTATATTTTCTATCAGGTTCTATATATCCCTTTTTATTGCCTCGAATTTCCCTTTCATTTTTATGAAATCCATAGATGGTTTCTTTGTACTCTTAGTCTAAGGTTTCTCCATTTCTCTATCTTTTCATCATTTTTCATTTTCATCTCCTTCATAATTTTTAGCGAAAAGTACTAAAAACTTGAAAATTCCATCATATAAGGGAATTTTCCCTCTCAAACATAGAAGAAAATTGCTCATTTAATAGAAATTCCTCTAATTGTTGGAAGCACCTGATAACTCAATGATGATCAATAAGTACCAAACCGGTACTGAGGGGGGGGGGTGAATTAGTACAGTCACAAAATCTTTTCCTGAACTGGTTTGACTACAAACACTGCAAATGTCTGATAGGCAGTAACACTGGTCTGAAACAGAATGCAACCGGTAAGGCTAGGAATGACTGTGACAAGCGTTAATCGGTTAATCACTTAGTTTTACACTCAACTTAATACTACATTTCCATTTCACCTTTATGCATGAATGGGTAATCTATCATCAGAAATATAATAACAGCTAGCTCAACATGTTTTACCTTCAGACACAAATCACTTAAATCTTCACATGAAAAATACTACACATGACACAGATTTTTCACATGGAAACCCAACTGGGAAAAACCACTGTGGGGATGAATACCCACAAGCTTCTTTTGAACTCTTTAGAAGTCCGCTCTGTTAGGAGCCTAGTCTGGTTAAAGACTGTTACAACAGGTTCTGCTAGGAACCGATCCTGTTAGAGATCACCCGGTTAAGGGATGGCTAAATACCTGGTTAAGGGTTAAACCTTGTTAGAGGTTACCTTGTTAGAGGATTTCAAGAACTCAATTAGTTTGAGTCACCCTGTTAAAGGATTTACAACAAGCTGATTAAAGCTACCCGGTTAAGGGATTTTCCAACTATTGAAGTGGTTAAAGATCAACAAGTATTACAATGATCTGATAATAGTACTCAATTCCTAATGCAAATCCGCTTAAGTTCCTTCCATCTGCACTCACACAATGCAGGAATCAATCCTCTTATCTCATTTGGTCTAGCAAGAATCACGTATCTCTTCACTTAGACACACACACACACACCATTTGCCAACAACCTCAGCATGAAACACGACATCGACCTTATAGGAAACAGATAGGTCAGTAGCATAAACCTTAAACCCTAAACATTTAGGTTAAGCAATTCAGGCGGTTCAATCCTGGCCATTGAACACTTTGTATTTGAATACAACGGTCTTGAATAGATCTCAAGACATTCTCCATCGCTTGTTCTTCACCGCTTTATGGAAGCGATAACCCATCACGCGTTCTCCATTGTTTACAGGGACTTCGCACATTCCTGAGGTAGATAGGATCAATCTCCTTCATGCAAGATCCTCTACACACACAAGGATGACATGGCACCGTGATCTGATCTTCATTACAATTCTAACTCATCACACAATGTCATCGGTTGAGTCACACAGGCTTGGAACACTTCGACTGGAAACCCTGAGGTTTGAGACTACCAACCGGTAGTCATGCAAAACTTCCATAAACCGGTTCTCATACGAACATGCCGGTTCACCTTTTCACATATATCGGTTCACAAGTATACCGATTCTCTCATATACCAGCTCTTAGTATCATATCGGTTCTCTTGCCAGTTGCTTCTCTTGCCAGTTGTTTACTTCCATATACTGGTTCACTCTTTAGCATATTGACATCAATGACAACATTCAATGTCATCATGTATTCACACTGTTTCACATATGCCAACAATCTCCCCCTTTGGCATTGATGGCAATATACAAAGATCTCTCTTTCTGCATCACATCTTCTCCCCATTGTTGCGGATATCTTCTCCACTTCACATCTTCTCCCCCTTTGACAACAATGCCAAAGTGGAGGGACAAGCTTTCCTGTTCCACTATGCTGCTCCCCTTGAGGAGTAGCATCCTTCAACACATCAATCCTGAAAAATATTGGACACTGCCATACCTAACTGATGTGGAGCACATATTTTCAATTCACCTCTTGAAGGGGCAACACCCCTAATTCACCTCTCAAATAGGTAAATATAGCCTTTGGTAGAGGCTTGGTGAATATGTCTGCTAACTGCTCCTTACTGGAAACATGTTCCAACACAACCTCCTTGTTCTGAACCTTCTCCCTCGAGAAATGATACTTGAGCTCAAAGTGCTTGGTTCTAGCATGCAAAACCAGATTCTTGGAAATGTTAATTGCACTTGTATTGTCACAAAATATGCTTACCGGTTCAGATCGGGAACTTTGAAACCATTCAATACATGCTTCATCAAAATAGTCTGGGTGCAGTTCATAAAAGCTGCAACATACTCCACTTCTGTTGTAGACTGAGAGATACAACTCTGCTTTTTACTCATCCATGAGACAAGTCTACCACCAAGAAAGAATGCAGCACCAATTGTGCTCTTCCGGTCATCTACATTACCAGCCCAATCAACATCTGTGAACACTTTCAGGTTGAAATCATTATTGTATGGATACCATAACCATAGTCAATAGTTCCCTTGAGATATCTAAGAATCCGCTTGACTGCTACCAAGTGGGATTCTCTATGTCTTTGCTGAAACCGAGTGGTAATACCCACTACATGTGCAATGTCCGGTCTGCTATGCACTACATAATGCAACTTACCAATCATTGATCGGTAATCCTTCTCATTTACCACCGCTGAGTCATCTTATTTTGATAGCTTACAACTAGTCACCATTGGTGTACCAATCGGTTTACTATCTTCCATGCCAAAGGTCTTCAACACCTCTTTGACATACTTGGATTGAGTAATAAAGATTCCATCTTTCATTTGTTGAATCTGTAGTCCAATGAAGAACTTAATCTCCCCTATGAGTGACATTTCAAACTCCTTTTTCATCTCATCAGCAAATTCATGACTCATCTTGTCATCACCTCCAAAGATGATGTCATCAATAAATACTTCACAGATCAGAATCTGATCTCCTTCTGATTTCAAGTAGATATTGCTATCTTCACTTGTTCTTTCAAATCCAATCTTCACAATATGGGAGTGCAAGCATTCATACCATGCTCTAGGTGCCTGCTTCAGTCCATACAAGGCTTTATGTAGCCTACACACCATGTCACTATCTTCTAATAGGGAAAACCCATCTGGTTGTTCTATGTACACCTCCTCTTCAAGTATTCCATTTAGGAATGCAAATTTTACATCCATTTGATATACCTTGAATCCTTTAAAAGCTGCATATGCAAGAAGCATACGCACTCCTTCCAATCTTGCTACTGGAGCAAAGTTTTCTCCATAGTCTTCTCCTTCTTCTTGAGCATATCCTTTACATACTAGTCTGGCTTTGTTCCTTACCACTGTGCCATCCTCATTCATCTTGTTTCTGAAAACCCATTTGGTACCAATGACATTTTTATGCTCCGGTCTGGGTACCAAAGACCATATACCATTCTTCTCTATCTAGTCAAGTTCCTCCTCCATTGCCTTGATCCATTCTTCATCTTTATGTGCCTCTTTGAATGATTTAGGCTCAAATTTAGAGATCATACAAGAATTTTCTCTGACCTTTCTTCTTGTAAGGATTCCTGCATCCTTATCTCCTATGATCTGCTTTGGATCATGATTCAGTTTGACATATCGAGGAATGCTCTTGACTGATTCCTCCTTCTTTTCTTCTTCATCCTCATCTTCATCAGCATCAACATCTACCAGTGTAGGAACACTGTTACCGGTACTTGGTTGATTAGCAACCGGTTCCCAGAAGGTTACTACCAGTTCATCTCTTGCTTACTGCTGGTTTCCTCAGGTTTTCCAGAATTTTCATCAACTCTAACATTGATACTTTGAACAATTCTTTGAGTCCTATTGTTGAAACATTTGAGAGCTTTACTCTTGGTGGAATATCCTAGGAATACTCCTTCATCACATTTTGCATCGAACTTGCTCTGTTGTTCACTTCTCTTGATATAACATTTGCTACCAAACATTCTAAAGTATCTTACCACTGGTGTCTTACCAGTCCAATACTCATAAGGAGTCTTATCCTTTCCTTTCTTGATGAGTACCCGGTTCATTGTGTATACTACAGTGCTCACCACTTCTCTCCAAAAGGTGTGAGCAATTTTTCCTTGGATCAACATAGTTCTAGCTGCTTCAACCACAATCTGGTTGTTTCTCTCTGCTATGGAGTTTGGGGGGCAGATAGTTGCCATTCTCTTCACAATATTTGTTGAATTCACCGGAAGTGAATTCCCCTCCTTGATCAGTTCTAAGGCATTTGATTCTTCTACCACTTTCCTTTTCTACCAATGCTTTGAAAGCTTTAAACTTTCCAAAAGCTTCAGACTTATCTTTCAAGAATGTGACCCACATCATTCTTGAGCAATCATTAGTTAGAATCATGAAATACTTATCTCCTTGCACACTCCTAGTTTTCATAGGACCACACAAATCAGTATGCACAAGATCAAGTAAATTGTCTACTGTGAAAGATTTACCTTTGAAAGTTGAGGAAGACATTTTCCCCAGTTGACATTCTCTACACAAAGG
Organism: Cryptomeria japonica; assembly: GCF_030272615.1. Taxonomy (NCBI): domain Eukaryota; kingdom Viridiplantae; phylum Streptophyta; class Pinopsida; order Cupressales; family Cupressaceae; genus Cryptomeria; species Cryptomeria japonica. Next base: position 401,261,898 of record NC_081413.1, on the reverse strand, counting down.
ATTTTTCGGTTTGCTTAGCACTGACAATCCTCTGATTGCCTTGGTCTTACTAGCCTTCACAATGTTATCAAAATTTACATGGCAGAGTCTCCTATGCCATATCCAACTATCATCAAATTTAGCCATAAGACGTGTACTTACATTTGCATTCAGTGGAAATAAGTTACCTTTGGTCTGCATACCAGTGGCCATCAATTCAACATTCTTTCCTTTGATTTTGCACGCTCCTTTTTTGAATTCCAGAGTGAATCCACTGTCATTCAGCTGTGCAATACTCAATAGCTTGTGTCTGAGACCTTCCACCCAATACACATTGTCAGCACTGCTCTTTCCATTCAGAGAGATGTACCCTCTTCCTTTAACCATACATGGTGCATCATTACCAAAGCGAACCACACCATCCTCATATTCTTCCAAAGATAGAAACTTGCTCTGATCACCAGTCATATGGTGAGAACAACCACTATCAATAATCCACTCATTGGAATTATCAAAGCGAGAGACAAGAGCCTTCTTGTCTGACACATCTTTCTTTACTGCAACAAACACAATATCTTCATTCTCTTCATCTTCTGATTCCTCATCTGTGACACCTTCATCAACTGCAACAAAACAGTTTCTCCGATTTCCTCCTTTGAATTTCTTGAACCTCTCCGTTTTGTCCTTGTTGTTAGCATTAGGATAGTTTATAGCAATATGTCCTATCCGATTACAAGAAATGCATTTCAAAGGGAGCTTACCTCTGTATTTACCGGTTCCTTTAGGAAGTTTCCTGGCAAGAAGAGCTTCAAATTCCATCAGGATCTCCTCATCATCCATTTCTCTGCTCTGTCTTGGTTCACCACTGGTGCTTGCTTCTTTTCCTTTTCTGGATGGTACAATAGAAGCTCTAAAAGTTGATTTAGTCTTTTGAACACTTCCATCAAAACTATTTAGCTCATATGCTATCAACTTTGCAATGATGGAGTCTAGGGATACCTTAGTCTTCTCTATTGATCTCAACTTCTGAATAGAAGCAACCCTTATTGCATAGACCGGTAATAAGGATCTCAGAACTTTGCTTACCATAGTGTAATCTTCCATTTTACCACCTGCACTCTTGATATCTCCAACAATAGTTTTGATTCTTATTCCATACTGTTGAATGGTCTCACCTTCAACCATCCGCATGTCTTCAAACTTCCCTCTAAGGCTTTCTTCCTTAGCTTGTTTTACATGCTCATCACCGCCATAGACATTCTCAAGAGTGTCCCATACTTCTTTGGGATTATCTTTATCCCGGACATCAATAAACTCAATGTCAAATAAGCTGCTGATTAGGGCTTCCATGACTTGCCCATTCTCCTGTATTTCTCTCTTTTGATCATCGGTGAGAGTACTAGTAGGAATAACAAAGACATTCTCAATATAGCTCCATTGTTGAGCACCCATGCTTCTGATGTAAATCTTCATTCTGTCCTTCCAAATTTTGAAGTTATCTCTGTTGAACTTTGGACCTTCTCTCTTCATCATTACAATAGGATCTTTCCCTCAAGCGGTTAAGCTTACAACACAGAGGACCTGGAGGATGCTCTGATAGCAATTGATAACTCAATGATGAACAATAAGTACCAAACTGGTACTGAGAGGGGGGGGTGAATCAGTACAGTCACAAAATATTTTCCCGAACCTGTTTGACTACAAACACTGCAAATGTCTGATAGGTAGTAACACTGGTCTAAAATAGAATGCAACTGGTAAGGCTAGGAATGATTGTGACAAGCGTTAATCAGTTAATCACTTACTTTTCCACTCAACTTAATACTATACTTCCATTTCACCTTTATGCATGAATAGGTAATTTATCATCAGAAATATAATAACAGCTAGCTCAACATGTTTTACCTTCAGACACAAATCACTTAAATCATCACATGAAAAATACTACACATGACACACAGATTTTTCACGTGGAAACCCAACTAGGAAAAACCACGGTGGGGATGAATACCCACAAGCTGCTTTTGAACTCTTTAGAAGTCCACTCTGTTAGGAGCCTAGTCCGGTTAAAGACTGTTACAACAGGTTCTCCTAGGAACTGATCCTGTTAGAGATCACTCGGTTAAGGGATGGCTAAATACCCAGTTAAGGGTTAAACCCTGTTAGAGGTTACCTTGTTAGAGGATTTCAAGAACTCAATTAGTTTGAGTCACCCTGTTAAAGGATTTACAACAAGCTGATTAAAGCTACCCGGTTAAGGGATTTTCCAACTGTTGAAGTGGTTAAAGATCAACAGGTATTACAATGATCCGATAATAGTACTCAATGCCTAATGCAGATCTGCTTAAGTTCCTTCCTTTTGAACTCACACAATGCAGGAATCAATCCTCTTATCTCATTTGGTCTGGCAAGAATCACATATCTGTTCACTTAGATACACACACACCATTTGCCAACAACCTCAACATGAAACACAACATCAACCTTATAGGAAACAGATAGGTCGATAACATAAACCCTAAACCCTAAACATTTAGGTTAAGCAATTTAGGAGGTTCAATCCTGGCCATTGAACACTTTGTATTTGAATACAATGGTCTTGAACAGATCTCAAGACATTCTCCATCGCTCGTTCTTCACCGCTTTATGTAAGTGATAACCCATAACGCATTCTCCACCATTTATAGGGACTTCACACATTCCCGAGGTAGATAGGATCAATCTCCTTCATGCAAGATCCTTTACGTGCACAAGGTTGACATGGCACCATGATCTGATCTTCATTACAATTCTAACTCATCACACAATGTCATCGGTTGAGTCACACAGGCTTGGAACACTTCAACCGGAAACCCTGAGGTTGAGACTACCAACCGGTAGTCATGCAAAACTTCCATAAACCGGTTCTCATGCCAACATGCGGGTTCACCTTTTCACATATACCGATTCTCTTATATACCAGCTCTTAGTATCATATCTATTCTCTTGTCAGTTGCTTCTCTTGCCAGTTGCTTACTTCCATATACCGATTCACTCTTCAGCATATTGACATCAATGACAACATTCAATGTCATCATGTGTTCATACTAGTTCACATATGCTAACAACACCTACCACTACCCATTGTGTGATTCATGTTAGTTTTAGAGAAATGCCATAATGATAGGTCTAATTGCCAACATATTTTTGGTTACTTTGTTTGGAAATGAACTATTGGTGTATTTTGAATTTCTAGGCATTTTAAGGTACCTCCCCCAAAATGGATAGAAATACTATTTGAAGATTCAACTTGGAATAGTGGGTTGGTATCTAGAAAATAAAACAAGCATCTGTATACCCATGGAACAATACATGTCAATTATTGATGAATTCTTGCATTTAATAATGAGGTAATCTTATCTTTTTGGGACCAAATCTGAAAAAGTACTTTTGAAGCTACAAAAATGGGGTTGTATCCATCACAATATTATATATCCAAACTCTTGATTCAGAGTCTCCAAAATATGTTTCATATGTTGAAAGAGAACAAAAATCATGTAAAATTATAAAGTAGGCCATGTCCATGATTCATGAAATTCTTTCATTGAATTATGGTGAAGTAATATATCTATATAAAAATCATAGGAAACATATCATAAAAACTCAAAGAATGAAACTATAGACCATCTAGAACATTATAAATATAGTCTCCTTATGAAAGAACTAAAAAATAGTCTTAGTCTAAGAAATAATCAATTCATAACTATGCTTTTTGTTCTTTTGATCTTTATTTATTGAATATGAAACATATTTAAAGACAAAGAAGATGATCGTCCACTCTTGGAATCATTTCAATTTCTTAGTTTTTAGTGAATAATATCCATCACTAGAGTAATTGATTAAATTAATGCTCAAGATGCATATTTGTCCACTCTTGGAAATCATTTCAATTTCTCAAAATTTTGTGAACACAAGACATCCCTAGAGTTTTTTTTTAAAACCTTATGGTGGAGACACTACTAGAGTATCTTATACATATGACAAGGACAATTATGGTGAGTTGAACCTCATTCTTGGTAATCAAGGGAAAAATAGTATTTTTAACCACACAAGAGAATTTTGATCACCATTGCACTTAATTAGAAATATGGCAATATGTTCCACACCAACAATGACAACCATTGGGCAGTCGATTAGTAACATGACCTATAAAGAGACAATTAAGAATTATTCTTTTCTTATATTTTGTTCCCCTTTCTAAGGGAAATTATTTGCATTCAAAGCCATTTAAGTTCACTCAATGAGAAATGCAACTTAAAAAGAGATTGGAAATCCTTTTGAAGTTCATTATGAAGATAAACTAGAGGGTATTGTTTTTTATTACTTTAGTAGGTGAAGGGCCCTGAACCCTCACAAAAGCAGACACAAAATAACAAAATAGAGTAGCCATACTATAGCTTTTGGCATCGCACAACCAAGCGCCCAAACAAAACACTAGAAGCTAACTCTCAGAAGTAACCAAACACATAATAGCTCAACCAAAATGCCATAACTATCCTACCAAATAGACTAATATATAACATAATAAAATTAACTGTAAACTAATAATAGTAATTAAAAGCATTAACAAAAGTTGTCATAACCAAATTAAAAATAGTCTTAGGGGGCATGCAAGCCATATATACCAAAATTTTCACAAAAAATAACCCATAACTATTAAAAATAACTATTTGCTCCTTAAGAAGAAAATTAACACTACAGGAACAATCAAAAACTATAATTGTGGGAAAAGAAGCAATAGCACTACAACCAACACCATAACCTGAACAACAACCTAATTGATGTTGAGGATGTCCTAGTTTCTGGCCAATCTCTTCATCTGTTCCTACCAAGCCTCTTGACCCAACTCTTCCTTGTTCTTCTCACCCTCCTATATATTACCCTTACCTTGTTGTTTCTTGGGTTTTTTCTTCAATTTTCTTTGACCGAAGACTAATCCCATAGTTACCTTACACATTATTATGTTAATGATTAACATACATATAATTCAAGACCTCCCCCATTTTTCTATAACCCTATCTGTACTCCTCCACTTTGGACTCTAGGTTAATAACTCTAACATGGAGGTCAATAATCTGGCCTTTCAAATTAGTGGTGCTGACATCTTCCCTTACCACCAGAGAATTTTGAGAACACGGCTTCATCTCATCAATTTCATAATCTTTACGAGAAGGGAACCTTTGATCAGAATTTTTATTTTCTTCCTTAAGCTCTTTTATCCCCTCCAAATCATTCTCACTATGTACCTCATGTTCCTCTTCCACCTCTTGGAAGTCTTCATCCTTTGAGTCTTTAGTAGAGGATTCCTCATTGTCATCAAGTGTAAAAACTTTAGCTAATTCAGGGGAGGCCTCCTTCATTTCAACTTTACCTTTCTTGTCCTTCACAATAAGGTGTGCAGAGCGTGTCTCCCCCAAATTTCCCTCATGTTTGTCATGCTCCTATTTAGCACCATCCTCCTCTTTGGACTCCTAACACTTCCAAATCAATAGTATTTTTCTATTTTTGGGAGTCTTTTCCAGTTTTCTAGCTTTAACAAGGCTACTTTTTGGGACTGACCACCTTGTGTTTTTCAGGGGTAGTTCTCAAAAGAGCCACCTCAAGGGCTATAGTGACCAGTTCACCTTTGAGGTTTTTTGTCCTTTTTGGAAGAAGAAATGGGCTCATTTGAAGGTAAAGGGTTTGACTCAATAAGCTCAATTTGGACCAACGGGTAAGGAGCATCTTCCATTACATCAGGGTTCCTAGCAAGGGTAAGTAGATGACTACAATGAGGGCAACACTCAAAGGAATACTAGTAAAGGGTATATATTAGCCCTTGGTAAAGAGGAGGAGAAGCCCCTTTCAAAATACTTGCAGACAGTGAGGTAAATAGATAGTGAGGTAAATCATTTTTTTCTCCATGCCTAATGTGGTTTACTATTGGAAAGTGGTACCCATGCACAACGGAGTAGCAACCTTCAAGGGTGAAATATTTCATCACATAATAACTTACCATGGCATAAGGCATAGGTGAGATAGAAAATTCATAACCATTTTACATGACCACGAGCTTCTGACCTTTCTCGAAGATTTTTTTCAGGTAGCTTTTATAATCACTAAAGCTCTTCTTTTCTACCTTCTTCCCTTCAATTTTCAAACCAGTCACCTCTGCAATGAGCTCTGGGGTGACAACTGTAATGGTGGAAAATTAGGGTTAGGGTTAAATTAAGATAATAAAACCACTAAATGACCTATTTAACCATTACATTAGGGAGGAGAGGAATCTAATAGATCTAGCCTTGAAAGACTGAGATTTTGATCAGATTTAAGGCTCCTTTTGATAGGCCTTTCTCCTCCTTAAATTGAATTAAATTATATTGTTGAATATTAGGGAAAAATTGGTGATTAATGAGTAGATTGTGTATAGTAAGCTTTCAGATATTCACGTTTCATCTTAAGTGTCCCAGAAGATCAAATAAATTTATCTTAATAGTTTTTCGGAGTATATGGTAATCACTTTTTGGTTCAGATCAAGGAATAACGAATGATTAATCATATTTAAGGATATGCAGTAGCATGTGAATTGGATAGATCTCTTGGAATTGTGGGAGTCGATAGTATACACATTTTTGTGCATTCTACATAAACGAAATTAGGTGTTTTTTGTTTGGTCGCAATATACATGTTGCATCTCCTTCTACTTGACTTCATAATATATGTATTTGATTTGGATGATATAAAGAGGTCAAAATAAATTATTAATTGGATGTATGAGTATGTGTGGATATGAGAAATGTGAACAATGCAAAGATTTGAAGTAGATCAGAAATCTAGAGACTTAGCAAATGAATCAGAGAGTGCTTTAACTGGAACTAATATCAACATTGTATAGATGCTCTTTTTGTACAATCAAATAATATTACATATTGTACCAAATAGTTATCTATATCTTGCCCTGAAGAAGTTATTTTTAGCAATGCAATTCATCTTTTGTATCTTGCCTAAGGTAGTGCACCTTAGTCTACAAGTTTGGAGCAATAAGTTCTCTGATTGGTGGCCAAATTTATTGTAAATAGTGAATATAAATATTGTGTTTAACTCTCACCGTGATTTTTTTTGAGTTGGGTTTTCTAGGTAAAAATCTAGAGTTTTCCGGGGTGAATGTGTTTACTACTTTTTTTATTTGTCTTGTCATATAACTGAAGTAAGTGAATAATGTATTTTGGCATATTTAATTGGTAATATTTTATTTATGTTGATTCACCCCTTTCTCGACATTTGGTAAGTGTTCAATAATTGGTATCAGAGCCTTGGTTCTTGAAGAAGCAATTTAATCATTGGGGTAGATCTAAGAATTGAACACTTATTGATATGAATACTAAGAGTCACTATAATTGTAAATTTGAAGGTGTTGTTTACATGGAAGGAGAATCTATATTTTCCTTGATAGATCTTGATGAGAGAAAATTCATGTGCAAAAAGGCTAAAGACAAAATTGCCTATTTAGGAAAACTACTCGATGAAGGAAGAAAATTGATGGATGATATTGATACAAAACTAAACAACAAAATAGAGGAATGTTCTAAACTTGAAAAGGAAGTGCATAAACTAAGAAAGGAAGTAAAGGAGGCTAAATAATAGATTGACAAAAGTTTAAATTTGAAAGGAGTAAGCAAAGTGCTTGTTGCTATGCTCAATGCTCAAAAGCAAAATAATGACAAGGATGGACTCAGCTATGAAAGAGGTGAAAATTCCAAAGGAAAAGAGAAGATCGAAGATACTAACTTCATTCTGAACTAGAAGAACATCAGACAAAGAAAAATGAGGAATGATAGGAGATCCAAGCATTCCTTTAATGACAACTATTTTCCATGCAATAAATTTTGACATAGAGCTAGTGAATGCAGAAGTCAAATTAGAAATCAATCAAGTAACTTGAGATGTTATTATTGCAATAAGTTTGGGCATAGAGTTGTTGAATACAGATTTAGAATAATGATGAATGGATATAGAAACATGGGTCATAATCAGTCCTTCAATGGAACATGCTATGACTGAAATATGTATGAACATAAAGCAGTTGGGTGCAAGTCAAATCAGAGATTTTGAAATAACAAAAAGGATAATGGCAAGTTTCAGAGAGGACTGATATGTTATAATTGTAATAAGATGGATCATATCCCAAAACATTGTGGAAGTAGTGTGAATTTATAATTCACATTGCCTCCGCAAAAGTTTTTTCCTTTTCATTTTTGTCTAAATATGGCCTTCCTTTCGGTCAAGGATGTTTTGGACTACAGTTTGCATGCGCTTTCCACGTGTTGGCACGATGCACCCTTTTGATGGTTTCTTTTTCCTTTGTCCACAAAGCTCCACTCGAGCGCCACATGGCATCATTTTTATTCTCATGTAGAGCCTTGCTCACATTTTGATGGGACACATATTTGAAGATAGGTGGCAACCTCATGGGACTTTTTGGGTTGCAGTTTTGCCGAAAGGCAAGACTCCCCATCCTGTCGCCGCATGTCATCTCAAGGAAGCTACTGAAAGTTCCACATGTCCAATTAAAAAAATATGCAAGATGCTTCTCGTGAAGTGAACAGTATGATGACTATCCATGAACCAATTTTGGGTTATTTTTCTAGATATGATTGAGAGTTTTTTGTAAAGGAATGGTCGAGATGCTTTTTTGATCTGATTAACAAACAAGTAAGCTTGTTTGTGCCGCAAGTCGAAAACAATCATCGCTTTCACAATTTGTTATGCTTACTCAAAATGATGACTTGGTGCCAGTTGGTGTATTATCATGATGTTTTCTTTCTTTCCTAGTAGTGGGCAGTTAGGCTTTCCTCTATTTGAGGAAAAATAATTGTATGATCAAGGGTTCAAAACTTTTGTGTTAAAATTTACAGAGAAGAGTTCTAGACAAAATTTTGGCCTCAAAATTGCTATTATTTTTCCGAGTTTAAATATTCAAAATATGCCTTAGGCCTCTTGGACTATTTTATTCGGTATCCATTAATGGTTTTATGTGCAATTTCATTTTCAGTCTCGACTCTAGCAAGGAATGACTTAAACTCTGCTAGTTGAATCATGTTATATACTCTTTCATTTCAGTAGATGTTTTATGTATGCTTTATTCCATATTTTTAGAGATCTTTGAACGTATCTTGATAAATGTTTGCAAGGCATGTAGATTGTTGAATGGGCCTTAAGATTACATGTATTTGAAGTTCTCTGTGCAATTTGTTGAACAAAAATATCAGTTCAGGTGTATCACCTTAGATTAGATTTATTTTTTATATTCCTTCCTTCCCTTTTACCTCTCAATGAATGAAGAGTCATCTTCTAAAATCCCAGAGGTTACTCAGTGAAAATGCATAGGTTCCCCAACACTGAGTTTCTCATAAGGCTATATCTCTTGAAGCAATTTTAGAGATCAACAGTTCTTTTTCTGACACACTCGATGGGACCAATATTCTCTTATCTAAAGTAATTGTATGAGCCACAGACTTGTTACGAAATCCCAAACTGCTTTGAATATGAGCTTGTTAGTTTCACCCTTGTTAATAGTCCAAGCTAGAAGTTCAGGAGGGGGTAGTCAAGTTCAAACTCAAACTCAAGCTCAAATCCCTGTGCAAATGGTAGTCCCTCCTCAAATAAAAATTGCATTGAATAATGGGAGTCCCCTTATTCCACCTGCTCCTCCTAACCAGTGGGATGTCATTCCGACCTTCACATTAAAAGATTTGCCAAAGTTTACTGGGGAGGATTCTAAAACTCCCAAGGAGACTTTCCAAGACGTGGTTGATGTATGTACTATACATAATGTCATGTAGTAGAATGTGGCATTGAGGTTGCTTTTGGCATCTTTCAAAGGAAAAGCTTGGGATTGGTATAGGTCTCTCTGACCAAACTTAATAGCTGATTGGGATCAGTTGGGAGATTAGGTTTTTGTATGCTTCACCAAAAAAGGAGACATATCCTCTTTATTATAGTAGTTGATAACTATCAAACAAGATCTCCAAGAGGTCGTGACAGATTTTAATACCAGGTTCCAAAAAGACCTGGCAGAGGATACCTTTGACATCTCATCTCGTTATAGATATGGCCTTTGTTTTTACCTTAAAGTGTTCAATTTAGATATATCTTTTATGATTCAATCCCAAGGTGGACATACCCTTCCTGATGCCTCTAATCTTGTAGTTCGGATAGAGAACAAACTTATTGATGTAGGAAAGCTTCCTTCTAGACCACCCATGCTAGTCTTTCCTGAATTATCAAGCCAAGCATCTGAACAAATTCTCACAAGCACGTCTGCACCACAATCCATGCATATCAATCCAAATGCCCAGCAAGCTAACACCCCTACTTCCACTTCTCTTGTTTCCGAAGTGACATGAAAAATTTATTAAAGACCTTTTCGAATGAAAAAATCAACCTAAAAAGAAACAAGCAACACCTTCTAGGCCCCATTTTTAGAATTATCAATGAGGAAGACCCTCATATTAACAAAACTGATTTCAGGGAGGCACAAAGGTAGCTCAAATACAACCTAATAATCAAATTGTACTTGTGCCAACTCCTTTGTAAGCTATACCACCTATTAAGAATAGGGAGCTAGTGGAGGGTCAAAATAAATTGGTAGATGATACCAACTCCTGGTGTTTTCCCTATAATGAAGCCCATATGCAACAAAATTGTTTGTGGGGAAACTTGCGATAGAAATTGGTAGAACAAAGAAGCCAAGGAATGAGTCCTGATACTGGAATTTATGCTTCTGCCGAGATGGAAGATTTTTTTCTTACAACTCAAATGCAGAGCATGTCTTTGGAGCAAGACGTAGAAATAGCCCCAGATCATTAGGCATTTTGATTAAATTTATCCCTTTCATCTACTTATTAATAAATCTAAGGATTTATTTAATAGGTTCATTTCATGGCAACCTTGGATTAATTAATTCAAATTAATTAATATTTCCCCCCATTTCAATCAATTATTCTAATCCTCTAATTAATTAAAACAAATCAATTTATGAGTTGTTGAAAATTAATTAGTCTTTTCCTATTATTTGAATTTTTAAATTCAAATTAACCACATGCCTCCTAACTTCTAACCACCTAATCTAACCATCCCTCTAACCTAATCCATTCCACCTAACCTGGGGTTTTAACTAACCCTATCCTATCTTGCACATTCTAACCTCCTTATCCTAACCTCCTATGGTGTGGATATTTTCTTATTGAGACACATGGCACTTTGGCCACATGTCTCATCTCTTGGACACTTGCCCTTTTATGAGAAAAGCTCCTTGAAACTTGTCACCATAGAGATGGCAAGTGTCTCTTCCTCCAACCTCTTCTCCAACCTCCTTCAATTTCACCCTTGATATCTTCAAACTCAATCTTGACCGTTGATTCCTGCCACCTCACCCTTGGCCTTGGAAATCCTATAAATATCCCTTATTTTGGAGCACAAAGGATCCCATCTCATTATCAATTTAGGCATTGTTACTATAGGCATATCATTTGATCATTATTGTTATAGGCAATTGCAATAGCTTAGTTTGATCATTTTCTAGCATAATTGTTGAATCATGTAGCTTAATCAATCTCTTTTCTATCTTAATTGCATCATCATCATAGCTTAATCATGCATATCATTAGCTTAATTAGTCTCTTGGATCAATCTAGCATAATCAATCTCATCTTTGCATATCATTATCATTTCAAATCCTCCATCTAGGTGTAGTCAAGTCACTGGGATTGCTTATCCAGATCTGAGAGCAAATTCATACTTGCATCTCTTAGGAGGCGATAGGTCACTTTGTCATGGTTCATCTTTAATTTGCTTCTTATTTGCTAACCATGCTTGTAATGATCTATTGAGTGTTTTGTGTTGTAGCTGCAAGTATCACATTTCACAGGCACAACATTTTGGCACCCATCATGGGGCCGAAAAGCTCTTTTTTGGCCTCTTAGCATCATCAAATTTCCAATTTAGCAGGTTTATGGCTGGGTCTAATTCTGAATTTTGTACGAGGTCCCTTTTTGCCTCGTACGAGTTCCTTTGTGTCCTTGTATGAGCAGAGAGAATTTTTGTACGATCAGGTGAGAATTGTCGTATGAAATTTTGTTTCTGTGTTTTCAAAGCAAATTGCATTTTAGGGTTTTCTTGCTTCAATTTGATTATTACTAATGCTAACCCTGGTCTTTTTGTGAGTTTTTTGGTAGCCTAACTAGTTTTTGTAGGACGATTGTCGAAGGTTACGCTTGCCAAAGCTTCATTTCATCCAAACATCATGACCACTAATGTATCTATTTTGCAGGTTGCCCAAGAGGACTCAACCAAACTTTATGTCTTCTTTAGATTTTCTAGGAACACTTGTTTTTACTAATGGAAATGAACACACATGTATTATGTGTTTTGATGATAGGTGAGTATGCTCTCACCTTTCTTAGGTGATCAGAAAGCCAGACTCATCCTTTTCTTTCATTAGTGCATATCTTTAGCGGGCCTGCCATCTCGAGGAGCCTATAAGGCCGAAACCATTAAGGTCGGTGAGAGGGGAACGACCCAAGTGGGAATGGCTAACACCAAGTACTCCAACCCACTATAAAATAAATGTGATTTGATGAAAATCAAGTCAACGATAATGCTTGGTAATAGCTCTCCTTGGTACCTTTGGGTATATCAAACCTTGCTTTTCAAGGTTGGGAGACCTCTTAATTGAGTTTATGCCCCGACGCACCGAACATATCCCTTACTAATTACGATTAAATTAGAAGCTACCTGCTTCACCTTCGAAAGGGGGATAATCTTTGTGCAAGAGAGATAGTAACTCTCCCAAGACACTTTCCATATCATGCCCCCATTAGCGTTTGGAGTCAGATATACAACGTTGAGAATCCATTGCGTGAGACTTAGCGGTCGTATTCTGATTAGCTATTGGGTGTGTACCTAAGTTTGCAAGAAAAGGTTTTCTCTCTCAGCCAACTTCCTTAGGTAGTGTATTGTGCTTGAGGTCACTTAACATATCATGTGTTTGTTGTGTCTTTGTCCCTAAAATAGAAAATCAGACATCTAAGAAACTAGAAAACAAAAGCAAAACATCAAACTTCATTGATCAAAAATCTGTCCAAACAAAGTTTTGTCTCTATTCTGTCCTCTGTTGTACGAGCTTGTTAGTTTGTCATACGAGGCATCTAGTTTATCATCCCGTCCAGGGATAATTATTGTACGAGCTTGTTTAGTAGAAAATTTATGTCATCTGTCATCGTCCGGTCGAGTGGGAATTGTCGTACGAGCCAGTTTAGCAAAGAATTTTGTGTCATCATTTGTCGTCTGGTTCAGTGAGAAAACTTGTACGAGTTTATGTCTTCTATCGTGCAAGATTTCTGGTTTGTCATATGAGCTTGTCTAAATTGTTGTTTGAGGTTGTGTAATCTGTCGTATGAATTTATGTCTTTGTCTACCCAGAATTGTCTTCTTGCATGTCTTTTTCAGTTCTATCATATTTGCTTGGTCAGTTTATAGTGAGCATAAACACCTATTATCTGTCATTCTGTGCTTAGATTGTCTGCTTTGTTTGCTTGGTCAATTTATCATTTGTCAAATTAGACTCTAGAAATAGACACTTCAAGATTTTCAAGTATTCACATTCAACAAGTTCAATATCTAACATCTCAAAGTGCATCATCACCCTTTTTGATAAACTGATCACTCAAAAACATAGTTTCTCATCATAATGTATCATCCTCTATCACTAAACTACAATGTTTGGTCAGGATAACCTTGTCCCACATCGTAGGATATATCATTCCTATTAGACTTGGTTTTTATCAAAATCATCATCATTGCACTCCAAAACCGAAGATCAAAAAACTTGCAAACTTTTAAACACTTGAATCACCCGTTTTGTGTCATATCACTCTATCACATTTAAATTGATAGTTGATCACTTATTGAGACAACTTTTGGACAATCGAATCCCAACACAATATCTAACACATGCGTATGCCCATTTTAACCAAGGCCTAGAGACGAAAGATTGCAGAAATAGAAATCAAAACATTGGAAATAATTGAAGATCATAGAACCATGGAACACAAAGATGAAATACAAGTTGAAGAGGAAATAACATAACAACATGTTAGAGACATCAAAAAAGATCCTCAATTCGATAAATTTATGTAGAAATTATTGGAGGGAGAAAAAGAAAAATATTTCCTAATGTTAGCAAAATCTGGTGCTACACTCCCCCAAGACTTTGATGTGAACACACAAAAGAGAAGTGACCCTCCCCCTAATAATTAACAATATGAGAATATTTTTGGTCTCAAAATGAATGACATGTCAATTCCTAGTAACACCAGAACCAATGAGGAAACTTACATTCCCAAAAGGGATGACGTAGAAATTCTAAATAACAATCAATTAAATGAAGACACAGAAAGGGGTAGAGATGATACAAGAAGAGATCAAGACCCTCCTAGAATGAAAAATCATGGTTATGCAAGAACAAATCATGTTGATAATCCTATTACAACTCTCACACAACAAATACAAACACTGCAAATGCAAATTCAAGATATGCAAAGAGGAAATGTTAGAAGATACTCACTTCAAGAAATTTGTCCTTATCCATTCGACATAAATCTAAATATGATACCATTTCCTATAGGTTGTGAAACTCCTAGATACAAAAAATATGATGGAAGCAATGACCCTCAAGATCATATATGAGAATTTTGCACAATTAGTATGGAGTTTGCACATGAGGATACCTACTTGATGAGATTATTTCTGAAAAGCTTAACTGGACTAGCAATGGAATGGTTCTCCAAACTTACACATGGAATCAGATCATTCTCAGAATTGGTGGATAAGTTTGTTTCACAATACTCTTACAACATACAACATGAAGTAACAATGATATACCTATGCAATGCCAAACAAAAGAGTGGAGAACCTTTCATGACATTTTTACAGCGATGGAGATGGTTAGCTTCATGATATCCTCGTACAGTGCTAGAGTATGAAAAAATGGACATATTCATCAACAACCTAAATGATCAAATGAGTTATCATCTAAAAATGCAAGGAAATCAAAGTTTTGGAAAGATGATTGATAATGGAATTAGAATGGAGGAAGCCATGATAAAGAAAGGTGAGTTGAAAATATACAAAGAAGGAGTTCATCCTCCTAACAACACTAACAACAATAATCACAATGATAAGCCAAAAATTTGGAATAGAAATCGTAATGTTGTCAATGATGGAATAGTGGATAAAAACAATGTGAAACCAAAGAAACCGGTTTTTAATTTATCCAATCACTCAGCAGTGGCTTAACAAAACAACCATTACCAAAAAGCAACTATCAAAAATTTCTTTCGAAGTCAATTTACAAATATTGGTGAACCCCTTGGGTCAGAACTAAAGACATTTCTTGCAAACAAATTGATTACTTTGCTAGAAGAAAGGAACTATGAACCTCAAGTTAACCCCCCTTGGTGGAATGATAACCATTATTGCGATTTCCATCGAAACAAGGGACATCACACAGATAATTGTCAGCGGTTGAAATATGTCATCCAATATTTGATTGACAATGGAGTAATAACTATGGATGGACATACAACAAATGAATCTCATACAACTTTTTAAACTTCGCTTCCAAACTATGAGAAGGGTGAATCATCAACAACAAATAATGGTAAGGGTAAAGCGAAGGTAAATTATGCTCATACATATGATAATATGGTAAATATGATTGTAGTTAAAGAAAAGCAAAATCAAGAACCTGCTCATGCTATCACAATAAGAAAAGATAAAGTTGTTTTTCCAGGTCCTACAGCAAACACGTCATCGACTACAAAACAATATAATCTAGTGAAGCAATTGCAGAAAACGCCTGCACAAATTTCCATCTTAGAACTTTTAAAGCTTTCACCTGCACACAAAGAAATTATATAAAGAGCATTAGTCGTGTTGGGTCTCAAATCAGCAGATTGGATAGGTTATAAGGAAATGCCAACTCATATGATCAAACCTTCCAATTTGACTTGGCTAGCTTATAGATTGAACCTATTTTGTTACTAACTCTCTCACTTTAGGCTTCCGGTGACTAATTCTTTTTATAGAAGATTGAGTATCTTGATCTAAATTCTTCCCTATCTCAGAATGACATA
The DNA here is from genome assembly GCF_030272615.1 of Cryptomeria japonica. Lineage (NCBI taxonomy): Eukaryota > Viridiplantae > Streptophyta > Pinopsida > Cupressales > Cupressaceae > Cryptomeria > Cryptomeria japonica. The sequence goes on along the minus strand of NC_081413.1, from coordinate 401,245,705 downwards.
GGTTCCTAGGATAGGTGGCTTTTAGATGAGTTCAAAAATTGTTGTTGTGAAAACTATTAGATATTTGTACTTGAAATTTATATGTATACACTATTGGTAATTGATTCTATATACATCCTACTCAACTATTCCTATTTCTTTAAAGTAAAGGTAATTGATATGGTAAAAAGTTGTTGTTTATGAATGACCAATGTCTTTCCTGTTATTTGGACTACAGAGTCTGATATTTCCCTAGGACTTAATGTATGATTTGTGAGACAGTTTTTAAACCTACCCCCTTTGGTAAATCTGTCAGTTACTATTTCTTATGAGATCTACTAAATGTTTATATCATAAACCGCCTGAATAAATTTAACCCTAACCTTAAGGTACCATTCAAGGAAGAACTACAAGGAACAATTACAATCCACGAGTACATCTTTTTAATCCAAGTTTATAATATAGGAACATAGACTTCACTGTAAGAATATGAATAACCTAATCTCCTTTAAATAATATCACAAACAACTGCCTATAGAAAATGAAATAACTCACACCACATATGTGAAGGAAAATAGTTGATTATATTAAAGGTTCAAAAATAGTACAGTGTCATGCCAGAGTCTCTATTATATCTCTTCTCACTCTCCCCTTCTTTTTTTTTTTAACCTTATATATGTGGTTGAATGGGCACCATACTCCTTTTCAGGTGAAAAGTCACCATTTTACATTAAAATTAACAAAACCCTTTGAAATTAATATGCAAACTAGTTAGTCAATAACCTTGCTTTAAGCTATCTTTCGGGTTTTTGTTTGGTCAGAAGTGTTAAACTTCTGATACAAATCTGAAAATTTTTTTGGTGGTGGGAAACATCCACTTATAAAATGGGTCTTCATAAGATTTGATATTTGCATACATTTTCATTCCAAGTCGACATCTTCTTTCATGTAGGTTGAAATAACAGGCTTTTCAGCCTTCTTACGGTCTTATGTATGGTCTACAACCAAAAACACATTGTACAAATATAATAATTTTACTAGAGCTTGGAAACTTGAATTTCTAAAATGGGTATTTCTTATATTTTCATTTTTCATTCATTTTAATTCTCTTTTCTATAGATCAAAAACACTAGTCTTTCATGGGGTCCATTGGAATTAATTTATTCATATCCTCCTTTACTCTAGTTGTTCAAATCATTAATCATCCATTATGTGTCATTTCCATGAAGTGATCACCATTTTTAATAGTAGGGTGATTGAAATTATTTGGAAATTTGAAGCCCCAACAAGTCGATGCAACAGTGTCTAAAGATTTGGATATAGATCAATTCCAAACCATGGTGGGACACCTCACGACCCCTCACTACTTATCATTCACCGACGAAGACAACATGTCCTTGCAACATCCCCATAATGCTCCCTTGCATATAGAAGTCATCTTTCATAAGACACAAGTTAAGCATGTCCTAATAGATGGAGGAGTTGGCTTAAACATTTGCTCTTTGAGTCTAGTCTGTGCTCTAGGTTATTCAGAAGATGTAGTTGATCCCCGAAAAAAGATCACCATTAAATCCTATGATGAAGAAGAACGTTCCTCTAAAGGAATTGTGATGTTACCCATCAGAGTGGCACCTTTATAGAAATACATGACATGCTAATTTCTAGACTTGGACTTATCCTACACAATACTCTTGGGAAGACCCTGGATACATGACATACAAGTTGTGCCATCAACATATCATCAGTACCTAAAGTTTCCCTGCAATGGGAGGAAATCATGATCTCAGCAGATTCAAATCCATTTAAGTATTGTAGTAACCCCAAACCAGCTCAAGAAGTCATTGTTCCTTATAATAGGGAGACATCATCTTCAAAAACACAATCTAAAGAAAAATAATTTGCCTCAATTTTGTCAAGTATGGAAAAACAAATGCATCTAAGAGATTGACGGATTGGAGAATATTCAATATCACAATTACCACTTTCTCCTAAATCCTTTGGAAAACCATCAAACTCTAAACAACAACCAATTGTGAAACATCTTCCAATATTTGATGGAGCATTTGTTAGTGTTGGGACCTTATCAGAGGAAACATAAGACAAAGATGTACTACAGTGGCTATAAAAGGACAAAGAAGTTCAACAAAAGATCAACCATGTCCGCATACCTACAGAAAAGTATGGAAAAGGATTTAACATTCTTAGAAAAATGGGATACACTGAAATAGGTCCTATAGGGAAAAGAAAAGAAGGTCTATCAAAACCTATCCTACCTTACACTCAACAGGCTATAGACAAAACAAGCTTAGGGTATGGACAAGTTACTTTGCCAAAAGACACATCTTTTAGCCAACAATAAGAAGAATATGAAAATAGACAAGAATAACTGGCAATTGAAAGAGAAGAAACATCAGCTAAGCAACACGAACAAGCAAACATGAAAGGGAAAAGAAGAAAGCTTCAAATCAACAAGAAAAACAAACTAAAAACACATCCCAAACAACCTTAAATCTCAATCAAAACAAGCACGAACTTGGTACTAATCAAGGAGAGCTCAGAGAAAGTTTGACAGAACTCAATCTCAGTCCTGAAGAGGTTGAATATGAAAGAAGAGAAGATATAGGAACAAAATATGAAGAAACAAATCAAATACTATATGCACAAATCTGTAGATTGCAAGCTGCAAGTGATATAGATTCTAATGAATGGGAATGGGATTCCTATCACTCTAAAGAATCAACTGAAGAAAATTGCTTTGAAGAAGATGTAGGAGTAGATGTAGTTCACACGTATGCAGGACAAACGTTAGGAACTAGTTCACTTGAATCAAAATCACATTCAGCTGATTTGGACTTAATCGAGAATGATTAGGAGCTTCTTGTGCAAGGTCATTCTAACAAGAGTACCATTCTAGACATCGACATACATATCAAAAAATTTCATACATCCATCATGACCCTTGATACTCTCGAAGCATCTCAACCTGATGACCCCCTACCTCTAATCCACTCTGAACTTATTGATTGGGAAAATGAAGGACATACTACCATTGATACCTTTTTGAATGACCATGCCATATCTATATATCTTAATGTAATCAAACCCACAAAAAATTTCACCAGGAATTTCAGCAACACATCTTCCAGTCAAGTGGGTGCCAAATCTCCTAGTCGCAAAAAGGAAACTAAAGAAAACAATATCAGGTCTAATGCTGAAAACCATTTCTTGGCAACATTAGATCAAGAAAAAGTAAAAAGAAAGGACACATCTAATGGTGAAAAACTCCTCAAGGCACCAGAAGATGGGAGATTTGACACTTTACCTACACACTATCAAGAAAGGTCATCCATTTTGATCGAACCAATAGAGGAAGTTAACATTGGGACAACAGAGCAACCAAAGATCCTACATCCAACAACTTCTCTGTCATAAGAAGAAATGCAACAATATATGGAATTCTTCAAACGAAGGTGAATCAATCTCACCTGGTCATATGCAGACATGCCGAGGTTAGATCCAGAGCTTATTATGCATCACTTAAATGTTAGTCCAGGAGCCAAACCAGTTAAATCAAAATTAAGGAAAATGCATCCGCATATTGCTCTTCTAGTCAAAGCAGAACTAAAGAAATTATTGGATGTTGGATTCATCAGACCTGTAGCTTATCCTCAATGGGTATCCAACATCATTCCTATCTCCAAAGTAGATAAAAGTATCAGAATATGCACAGACTTCAGAGATCTTAATAATGCATGTCCAAATGATGACTTTCCTTTGCCTAACATTGACATCATTGTAGATTTAATTGTTGGACACTCCATGTTTTCTCTAATGGATGGTTTCTCCGGATACAATCAGAATAAGATAGCACCTGAAGATCAAGAAAAGACATCTTTCACATGCCCATGGGGCACTTTCTACTGGAACGTCATGCCTTTTGAACTAAAACGTGCAAGTGCTACGTATTAGAGAGCTATGACAGCAATATTCCATGACATGATGCATACATTCATGGAAGACTATGTGGATGACATCTTGGCCAAATCACACAACAGAGAAGACCATATAGGAATACTAGAAAAGATCTTTGACAGGTTAGAAAAATATATGCTACGGCTCAATCCTAAGAAATGTGTCTTTGGTGTCACTTTATGCAAGCTATTGGGATACATTATTTCAGCTAGAGGTATCGAAGTAGATCCAGCTAAGGTCAAAGCAATCATGGAAATGGTATCTCCTAGGAATATCAGTCAACTCAAATCACTCCAAGGAAGACTCCAGTCAATTGGAAGATTTGTTGCTCAACTGGCAGATAAATGTAAATGATTTACTCATCTATTACACAAAAATGTTCATTTCAAGTGGGACCATAAATTTGAGGATGCATTCAAAAAGATCAAGGCATATCTTATGCAACCACCCATTCTAATGTCGCTAATTCCAGGAAAGCCATTGTTACTCTATGTATTGACCACTAAAGTATCGTTAGGAGTTCTGCTCGCACAATGGGATAATGAAGAAAAAGAATGAGCTACCTACTACATCAGTAGAACATTAGTGGGATACAAGCTCAACTATTCACCAACAAAAAAGCATGCTTGGCAATAGTTTTTGCTTCTCAAAAATTAAGACACTCTCTACTATCTCACTCCATCAAGTTGATAGCTAAAATCGATTCTTTGAAGTATTTGCTCAACAAGGCAGCATTAACAGGAAGATTAGAAAAATGGATCATGATTCTAAGTGAGTTTGATATTGAGCATGTAGATAGAAAATCTATCAAGGGACAAGTCATTGTAAACCAACTAGCCGAGGCACGACTTCAAGATAATTGTCCTTTGCAGATTGAATTTCCTGATGCTGATATCCTAACAGTCACAACAAAAACATGGAAATTATACTTTGATGGTTCATATACACAACATGGATCAGGAGCAGGTATTCTATTCATCGCACCACAAGGTCATACAATTCCAAAAGCATACAAATTAAGCTTTCCATGCACCAAAAATACAACAGAATATGAAGCTTTGGTTACAAGTATCAAAATGGCTATAGAATGGAACATTACACAACTTCAGGTCTTTGGAGACTCTCAACTCATCATCAATCAAATCAATGATGATTATCAAACAAAGGATGCAAAGTTAATGCCTTATAAAAAGATGGTTGATGATATCAAGAAATACTTTGTAGAAATATTTTTTCAATAGATTCCAAGGAATGACAACAAAGCAACAGATGCCATGGCTACACTTGCTTCTCTCCTTCAGACACAAGAAAATCAACAACGTTATGAATTCCTGGTGGAAGAGTTGTTTTACCCTGCTCATAATTGTCCTGATTCCCAAACTATCTGTCACCTTGTTGGGCATGATTCCTCTCATTATGGCCAAACCTACACATACCTGAAAGATAATATCATCCTTCCTGACTTATCAAAAAATCAAAAGAGAAACTTTATTCGCCAATCCTCCCATTATACTCTCATCGTGGATACCCCATTTAAGTGAGGTCTAGACAGTACTCTTTTAAGATGTCTCGAACAAGAAGAATCTGAGAAGGTCTTACATGAAGTCCATAATGGAATTTGTGGCACTCATTCAAGTGGTCTTACCCTTTCGAAAAAACTCATACGCTTGGGCTATTATTGGCCAACTATGGAACGAGATTATTTTCAAATAGCTAGAACATGCAAACAATGTCAGATCCATGGGAATTTGATTCATGCACTAGCACAAGAACTTCATGCTTTGGCATCTTGGCCTTTTTTTCAATGTGATCTTGATCTAGTAGGAAAGATAAATCCTTCTTCATGTAATGGTCACAAATTCATCCTTGTAGCTACAAAATATTTCACAAAATGGATTGAGGTAGTACCTCTCACAAATATCACAAGAAAACAAATTGCTGCATTTATCCTAAACTACATCATTTATCACAATGGAATACCCATGACTATTATCACTAATAATGGGCGACCATTCAAGAATCAGGATGTACAATAATTATGTGAGAAATTCAAGATCCAACACAAATTTTCCACACCCTACTATCCACAAGGGAACGAGCAAGCAGAAGCATCAAACAAAACTATTTTGAAAATCCTCAAAAAGATAGTGAATGATGCTAGAAGAGATTGGCATATTCAATTGAACCCTACTCTATGGGCATACCGTACTAGTATCCGCACACCAACAGGTGCCACATCTTTCTCTCTTATTTATGCATCAAAAGCAATATTGCCAATAGAATTAGAGATATCTTCTCTACAAGTATCATTAAAAGGTCTTATCCTAGATGAAGAACAATGAGTATCTAGATTGCATGAGTTAGAATTGATCCATGAACGAATACAAAATGCCTTTGATCATTAAAGGTATATCAACAAAGAATGTGCTAAAGTTATAATCACAAGGTCAAACCATGAGTCTTTCAAGTTGGGGGACTAGTACTCAAAGAAAATCCACGTAACTAGGTAGATCAAGAAAAGAAAGGAAAGTTTGAACCAAACTGGTTAGGTCCATTTGTGGTCACAACAGTATTTGGGTTAGGAGCATATCAACTATCAACACAGGACAAGGATCAACTCAAGGAACCCATCAATAACATGCATCTAAAGAAGTTTTATGTCTGAAAAAGTAAAAAAATCCAAAAAACAGTGAAACAACAGAAAATCCAAAAACAATGAAAAAGTAGAAAAATCCAAAAACAGTGAAAAAGCAAAAAATCCAAAAAAAGCAAAAAAGTAGAAAAATCCAAATATAGTGCAAAAGCAGAAAAAAAAATCAAATATGAGAAAAAGTGCAATAAAAACAGATGGTGAAAACCTAGCTAACAGGCGCTATCTGTCAGCTAGCTCTTCTATCTATTACTTCATGCATCCTTCCGCTTGCATTCTTTTCCATCAGCATTGTTCATATCCATAATAAATCCCTTGTACATACATAGGCATCCCGGGTGGCTCCTTGCCATGGTTTGGATCATTGGGTATATCATAATGAATTTGTTTCTAGGCTTGGGACAAAATCCTACAACTAGCTGGGGGCAAAAATTTTGATCATTTTGAGCTTAATCAAATAGGAAGAACAACAGTTAGGAAACTCTTATCAAGTGAAAACTTAGACACATCCAACGTTGAACACAAGATCAAATTATCAATCATCAAACTATCGCATGTCAGTCTAAGCACATTCACACACTTTTCAATGGATGGTATCTTTTGGATAATGATTTTAGCATGATTGTTCAACTTTTCTATCTTGATTTTTGCTATCATGATTTCTAAGTAACTCTAGGATGTGTTTGACTAGAGGAATAAGGAAGGAACATGATATTTTTCTTGTCTGCTATCTGTAAATTAATCATTAATATGTGCAAATTTGTCTCGGGACATGATCGCCAAAGTATCATCGAAGACATTTCCAATTTGCGTATTGAAATGGTTAATACTGCCTGTTTTACGCAAGCAACACTCAGGTAATCTTGGTTCAATTATACCTCAATGCTTGTGATAACTTGCGATATCAAAATCTAGGAAAGTAGTGCTCAGGTCATCATGGTTTATTTATACCATTGATGTTTGCACTCACTTCCCACATTCTAAAAATCTCAATGATGACAAAACACAATAACCCAGTGACTGGTCCGGTCATAGCTTTGCATTTCATTTGCATTTAGCTTGCATTTCATTCTTGCATGGGATCCCACATGCTCATTCTATCCAAGGTTAAATTTATCGCATGAATCATCAAGGTATCATCATAAGCATATACACAATCAAAATGATAACTCATCTCTCTCCAGATATTATCGACCCAATGAAAATCTTATATTACCCCCCTCAACAGAACCACAATCAGCATATCTAAATCTTCCTGCAACTTAATATCAACAAACTGTCAGTTCTTTATCCAATCAACCTTATCAATTCTATCAATCAATCGCATCTAAATCTATCCTATCATGTCTTATACTGGATATATCTTTCCTGAAACCAAACGTTTTGATCATGTCTTATATAGGATATATCGTTCCTCAAACTAGACGCTTTGATAATCTTTGTCTTATACAGGAGGTGTCATTCCTGAAACCAGACTAAATCTTGATCTGATCAAATCTAATCAATCACACTTTATCAATAATCAAAAAGTACATCACCGTGACCGTAGAACTCACATTTTCATCAACCACAGTTGCAAAAATCAAATCATTTCTAATCGGGATATCAATTTCACAAAAATCCAAAAACTCCAAAGGTCAATTATCTCAATTAATCTCCTGAGGGGTATCATCATACCGTAATTTCTCAATCAATAGCTGGGGCATCCTATCAAACCAATATCATCATCAAAATGAGATTATTCTTTGAATCAACATGTCATCACACCTCACTTCAAAGAGGGGAAAAATGTATACACCTAAAAATGGTCTGAAGATAATTAATTAAATAAGCAATTATTTAATTAATCCCCCTTCCTAATTTAATTTAGTTCATTAGGCAATTCGATTAAATTTATCCCTTTCATCTACTTATTAATAAATCTAAGGCTTTACCGATCAAAAAAAAAAATCTAAGGATTTATTTAATAGGTTCATTTCATGGCCCCCTTGGATTAATTAATTCAAATTAATTAATCTTTACCCCATTTCAATCAATTCTTCTAATCCTCTAATTAATTAAAACAAATCAATTTATGAGTTGTTGAAAATTAATTAGTCTTTTCCTATTATTTGAATTTTTAAATTCAAATTACTCACATGCCTCCTAACTTCTAACCACCTAACCTAACCATCCCTCTATCCTAATCCATTCCACCTAACATGGGGTTTTAACTAACCCTATCCTATCTTGCACATTCTAACCTCCTTATCCTAACCTCATATGGTGTGGATATTTTCTTCTTGAGACACATGGCACTTTGGCCACATGTCTCCTCTCTTGGACACTTGCCCTTTTATGAGAAAAGCTCCTTGACACTTGTCACCATAGAGATGACAAGTGTCTCTTCCTCCAACCTCTTCTCTAACTCCTCCAATTTCACCCTTGATATCTTCAAACTCAATCTTGACTGTTGATTCCTACCACCTCACCCTTGGCCTTGGAAATCCTATAAATATCCCTCATTTTGGAGCACAAAGGATCCCATCTCATTATCAATTTAGGCATTGTTACTATAGGCATATCATTTGACCATTATTGTTATAGGGAATTGCATTAGCTTAATTTGATCATTTTCTAGCATAATTGTTGAATCATGTAGCTTAATCAATCTCTTTTCTAGCTTAATTGCATCATCATCATAGCTTAATCATGCATATCATTAGCTTAATTAGTCTCTTGGATCAATCTAGCATAATCAATTTCATCTTTGCATATCATTATCATTTTAAATCCTTCATCTAGGTGTAGTCAAGTCAATGGGATTGCTTATCTAGATCTGAGAGAAAATTCATACTCGCATATCTTAGGAGGCCATAGGTCACTTTGTCATGGTTCATATTTAATTTACTTCTTATTTTCTAACCATGCTTGTAATGATCTATTGAGTGTTTTGTGTTGCAACTGTAGGTATCACACTTCACAGGCACGACACCTACAGTTCTTAATATGGTAGAGCAACTGAAGAAGGATCCTACAAATGTATCCTTATGGGATATTATCACTATTCCAGAGTAGAAGTCCCTTCTAAAGGAAGCGTTGGGTGAAATAGAAAATCCTACCACCAGATCAACAACAAATACAACGCACACAACGCACACAACCATCTACAGTACTCACTAATGATGAAGAGGTTCCCACTAATGGTAAGATTGATATACCAAAACCTACCCCTTTCTTCCTCACTCTTATTGCAGGAGATAGATTTCTCCACAGCTCTATGATAGACTTTGGAGCTAGTACCATAGTAGTGCCTAAACGAATAGCGAAAGTTTTAAAGCTAGAGTATGAGCCCTTAAGAAGAGGAGTCGCGCAACTTGATGGAAACAAAGTATAGATTATAGGTTTAATTAAAAAACTTCTACTTACCTTATTTTCTTGTCCAAGTATCACAGTTCCTCAGGAAGTGGTGGTTGTTGATATTCCCCCTATTTTTGAGTTTTATTTATCTAGATATTTTATTGCTAAAATAGGAGGATACCTCTCCCTAGATTGGTCTCACCTTATTCTTACAACCAAGCATGGGGATAAGTTGAAAATATTCTCTGAACTATTACATATGCATATAGTTGATGAGGCCATGATAAATTTTGAAGAAACTCATACTTCAATTACCAAAAATGAGATGAGGTGTGTTGAATTGCTTGAAGATGAGGTAGTAACTGGTGACCGTACCCCAAACCAAGAGGTTTTCCTTGATGAATTCATAGATGCAGATCCTTATGGAAATTACCATGCCACAAGACTTGGATCTTACATGATATTTGATGAGGATCACATAGTTCCCAAAGTATTAAAAGACTTACAAGACAAAGAAAAGGAAGAAGAGGATCAAACCTCAAAGCTCTAGACTCTGCACTTTGGTAGGGCAAGATGCAAAGTAAGATCCAAAATAGGCATTTGTCTTACATCTCCATCCAAAGAACAGACCCTTTGGTCTTTCCATTTTTATTTTGCTTATTCCAACAATAAATCAAAATATGAAGAATTGGTCCATGGACTAAGCCTTGCAGAGCACTTAGGTGTTAAACAACTAAGAGTCTTGGGAGACTCTGAGTTAGTAATCCAACAAGTTTGGGGTATATCTGCTCCAAATCATGTCCATGTGTGTTCATACCATCATAGAATCTGGAACTTGATTGAAAGTTTTGAAGCTTTCAATATTCAGAGGATTCCCCATAAGCAAAATGAGGTTACATATTGTAAGGCTACAATAGGATCCCAATTTGATCCTATTTTAGGTTTGTTAGAAAATAAACACTCGGTCTAGGTAATTGTTAGGCCAGTCTTTCCAAACAATGATTTAAATTGGAAAGTATTTGAAAATGATGAACAGGTAGAAGAATTCATACAATAATCATGTGAGTTTGTCGAACATCTATAAGCTAAAGTTGCAAAAGCATACGGTGATCAAGCTATAGAACTAAAATCAAACAACCTTCCAAAGGATCTAATCACACTAGAAAACTTGTTTGATTGAGATGATGCAAAAAATGACAAAAGGGAGTTCACTATTGATAAAGAGACTACATTGATCTCCAAGTTGGAGATGGAAAAAAGTTTAAAGTTGGTAAGAATGTTCCTTAATGGGACAAAGACTGATTGGTCTATTTTTGTGACAAATATAAGGGAGTAATTGCATGGTCATATGATGAGCTTAAAGGCTACATTCCCACCATAATCTGGCACACTATTGATCTCACTGAAGGAGTGAAGCCAGTTAGATAGAAGCAGTGACTGGTTAACCCTAAAATCGAGTCCTTGATGTCTCAAGATCTTGGGAAATTGATTGATTCTCAGATTATCTATCCAATCAAACACAATACATGGGTTTCTAACTTGGTACCAGTTCGCAAAAAAAATGGGGACATATGCCTTTGTGTGGATTTCTAATATCTAAATAGAGCATCCTTGAAATATCATTATCCCCTTCCCTCCATGGAGTAGATCTTACACACAATTTTTGGATATGATATTTTTTCCATGCTTGATGGCTTTTCTGGGTATAACCAGGTGTTAGTAAAGCACAAAGATCAACATAAGACAACTTTCACCATAAAGTGGGGAACATTTGCATATGCTAAAATGCCTTTCAGTCTTTCAAATGTTGGAGCCATATTCCAAAGAGAAATGTATGTTGATTTTAAAAACCTCATAAATAAAATTATCCTCATCTATTTAGATGATTTAACTATGTTTTCAAAGAATAAGGAAGACCATTTTGATCACCTGGAGCTTATTTTTCAGAAATGCTTAGAGTTTAGAGTTTCCCTCAATCCAAAGAAGTGTATCTTTCATGTTCCTCAAAGAAAGTTACTAGGATATGTGGTGTCCAAGGATGGGGTCTCCATTGATCTAGACCAAGTAAAGGCTATTAAAGAGCTTTCCCTACCTTTCAATAAGAAGGCCATTCAGGCTTTCCTTGGAAAGTCAATTTTATCAATCAATTCATATCTAACTTCACTGGAATGGTCTGACATATCACTTTGATGCTAAAAAAGATATGCATTTCAAGTGGACTTGGGAGGATAAGGAGGTATTCAATAAAATAAAGGAGATCATCATCTTCTTTGGTTCTGGTTAATCCTAATTTGTCCAAATATTTCCTTATGTATGTTTATGCTAGTGATTTTAGCATTATTGTAGTGATGACACAGAAATATGATGAAGGAATAGGAGAACATCTGACCACTTTTTATTTAAAAACTCTAAAGGATTACAAAGTCAAATATAAATTTGTTGAAAAGAATGCATTTGCCATTGTCAAAGGGCTGAAGAAATTCAGGCATTTCATCGCTTGAAATAAAACTACAGTGTATGTGGCTCACCCAAGTGCCTAGGAATACATAATGGAAGGGAAGATCATAGAGAAGAGAGCTAATTGGATTAAAAAATTCCTTGAATATGATATTGATGTTATACCAACCAAGATAGTCCAGGGAAAGGGTCTGTGTGAATACTTAGCTCAAGAAGTAGAAGTTACTAAAAAGGAACATGATGAAATGGTCATCTTTCATGAGTTTGTAGTAGGAGAATGTTGGATATCTAATAGAGTGACGTTCATGCAAACTAGGAGAATTCTATTTGATCATCTCCACAATAAGAAAATATTCTACAGGTTGCAGAATAGTGGTTACCGCTTGGTTGAAGGAATTTTGTTTAAAAGAAAGTTTGATAGAGTGCTTCTCTGTTGTGTAGATAAGCAGCAAGCATAAAAGATCTTGCATAAATTTCACAATGTCCCCACTAGACGTCATTTTTCAGCCCAAACCACAACTATCAAAATCACCCATGCGGGATATTGATGAACTTAAAGGCATTGAGAGGGGGGGGGGGGTGAATCAGTGCAAGTAAAAATAATACAAATCTGATTATCAATTTCACCAACTTAACACTCAATAGGCATATAATGAATAACATCAAGTAAGCAATCACCACATAAAGTATAAACCACATGACATAGGAGTTTATACATGGAAATCCCAAATGGGAAAAACCACGATCGGAGTTAGTACCCACAAAGATCCACTATCTGCAGTATCTGACTGATTAATGTCTACAACACCTGGTTAGGGGCACACCCTGTTAGGAGTGTCTAAGCTTGGTTAAGATCTATACAATAAGGTCAGTGAGGACCATCCCTGTAAGGAGATACCCACATTACTGGGATTTGAAAATACAAATTAATGTGTCACCTCGCTAGAGGATTTAATTATCAGACCTGTTAGGATCTGACTACACCCTATTAGGAGTGACCTTGTGAGAGGATTTTCTTGCTACAAGTGTTAGGGAGACAACAAGTTCAAATGGTCTTAATATAACACCATCAATGTTTGATAAGATCCACTTCAGAATATTACAACATCATATATACTTCATCTCAGAACTCCTCTGATCACCGCAATATCAAAAATATGAAATTCGTTAATAATATCTTACACATTCAAGCTCATACTCATATATACCTTCATACCTCATCACACATCTTTAAAATATTATTAGGTCCGTAGAACCTTGGAAAAATTCCCTAGGTTCAATGAATCTAGAAACTCTTACATTGTACACCTTAGTTATGTCGGCCACCGACATAAAAAACAAATTATGTATCATTTTACCGATCTAAGTGATTTTCATCACTACCGATTGAAAGTCCATCAGAATACTTGCTCTATCAATCAACTATCATTCACCTAATAAAATCACCACATGCGGTCACGAACATAACTTCATCTACCAGTCTTCTTTGCTGTTGCAAAACCACATCATCTCATTCTTCATAAATTTTTTGTACCAGTTGTCAGAATATTATTTTGTTTGTTTTTTACCGGTTAAAGTCCTAATTATCAGTTTTGATAAAAATTGTCTTTGCTTACCGGTTGAACTGTGAGACTCAGATGACTATAGAAACATAGTTGCCATCAATGACAAATTACAACATAGTCATAATACAACAATCTAACATCTCAACAAAACAAACATGTACCGGTTGCATCAAGCAAACAAACAATTACCAGTTTAGATCAAATGATCAAATGTCAACATTCTCCCCCTTTGGCATTGATGGCAACACTTGAAAAAAAAATTGCCAACTAAGTGTGCAAGACAAAAATTAACTACATGACATGTAATCTCCCTTAGCAATTGCATGTTGTTATACAAAAATGAAAGAGACTCCTACTACTCCCCCTTTACATTATATACGAAATTTTTGTTTGATTCTTTAACTATTACTCCCCCTTTGACAACAATTCCAAATAAAGAAGTAAAATACATGAAAGATATATACATTGTACATCAAAATTTGCATCAGAGCATATATATATATATATATAAGTTAAAAAGTTTTTACAAAGCAATTTTAGAAAAAGTGTCACTGAAATGAAACTTCAACTATTTTAGATCAGTATCCCATGTCTCCAATAGTGTGTCGGTAATCTCAACATGTGTATTTATCTGCCCTTCTAATTCCTCCATTGCATCAACTGTGCTCATCTTAGGTGTAGCCAAAATAGCCTCTGACTCCTTGTATGCTCACTGTAAAAGTTCCACTTTAGGAATCAATTGAGTCTGGAGCTCCTTTAATGATCTTACTTGTTTGACTTGCTCATGTTTATACACCTCAAGTTTGTGATGAAGTTCTACAACTGATCTACCAAAATGAATAGCTGAGTCATTCAGTGGTCTAAATGTTTCACTCAAGATTTCAAGCTTTCTCAGCATCTTCCCTTTTCTCCTTCAAATCAACACAAAACAAAATAATGGCCAAAATCTTTCCTCTAGTTTCCAGTCCATTCTTCAACAAGTCTTTATTAACCATGAGTGCTACCTTACCTTTATCTATCTCAGACATCAGTTGTTTTTTTCTTTTCTTCTTGTAGTCCTTTTCAACTGATATGTATGTTGCATCTTCAAAAGTCTTGAGTTGATCTCCAACATCGATAACCAACTGTCCAAGTTTGTCAATGGGAGTAACAAAACTTTCAGTATTAGTCTACGGAAGAAGACTAGAGAAAATATCAATTGTTGTCCTTATTGTTTTTGCCTATCTATGTTGTTCCTTCATTCTCTTCTTTTGAGATCTGGATTGGATTGTTGTTTCAATCTCCATCAATTGAGAAGAACTCATATTGTCCATATCAATAGGCCCTTTAATACTAATCGAGTCATCATCATCATCATCAATTATTTTCTTCTCCTTTGTCTCCTTTTTCTATGTCTTTTCTTCCTCTATTTTCTCCTTCTCGATCTTATCTTCTTCTGTCTTCTCTTCTTCAGTGGTGTCCTTGACTAGTGATGGTTGAGTTTCCACATTTTGTTCATTCACCGGTGCTTCCTCATCAGTCTTTTCCTTTTGATTGTAATCAATATTTACATTTACACTTACCAATAGAATTTGAGTATCAATAGGCTGTGCGTTCACCGATGGCTCTTCAAAGCTCTTTTCTTTAGTTTTCTTCTCTACTTGTTCCTCTTTCTTCTCATGTTGTTCAAAAATCTGAACATCAACATTATATACATCTATATTATCAAAAATATTATCAACATTGTCTCTAGTGTTATCATCAAGAATGATCTCCAGTTCAGTATCAATAGGATCACCTTGCATATACTTATTATCCAGTTCAAAATCTATGATCTTAACACCCTTAGGAAGTTCTTCTGCCTTGAAATTTTCTGAACTATCTTCCTCAACTTGTTCATATTATTCTTCATCCATGATGAGACCTAAAGCCTTCTTGATCAACATCTCAATCTCCTTCTAGACTGATTCGGTCTCTCCTATTAACATTCTTGTTAATCTCTTTTTGGATCTGAATGATGCTTTTGAATTAACCCTTATCTATTCAATTTCTTCTTCAGTTGCTTCTGGTTGCAGGTGCTTAAAGATATAATCAATGAATTCTTTGTCTTGGCTAATGGTAACCTGCCACCTTGCATCAATTAAGTTATATAAAGAAATTGGAATCTTCCCTTGTACCTCAATGAGGGCTTTACTAAATTTATTCATACTAAAGATGATTGCATCTTCAATCTCTCTTTGTTGACTTTCAGATAAATGAATAAACAATGTGTTTAAACCTTTGTATATCCCATAATTCTTAATTATTTGGACCACCCTATTGAAAGAGTCTTCTAATGTAAATGGTTTCTTAGGTGGTTTTCCCTTACTAGTTTCCTTAGGCTTATTAACACTTGCTCCAAGTGTTGTTTTATCCTTATTTGATTCAATAGCCTCTTCATCATTTCCCAGTTTGTGGGCTTGTTGTTTCTTCCTCTTTCTGGTTTGTACTGGTGCAATAGGTGGATCAACAATTTTATGCTTTATCTAGAACTGAATTTTAGATGGTTTACCTCTTTGTGATTCATCTGGTTTCTTTGTGATTTCTTCTTTCATCTTCTTTTCTGTTGTTTTGGCTTTTGCAGCTCTAGTCTTATCGGTAGGTACACTAGATGCTTCACCTTGCTTCGCTGCATGTTTTGCCATAGTTGTTTCTATATGTTCTTTTGTAAATCCTACCTACTCAATGAATGATTCTACCTCCTTATCTTCTTTGCAATCACTAGTCTCTACAGCTCAATGTGGAATTGTAGTGATTTTTCTTTGTATGCCCCAAATATCTCTGCAGTGGTATCCACTGATTTCTCTAACAAATGATCATCATAAGCAATGAGTAGATCCTTGTCTACCTCATATCCCATAGGTAATACCCATGTGGTTTTAGGGATAACTGCTTCCATCATACAAGTATTTGTATCCACCATGAAACAGATTGTTTTCTCATATCGGTTAACTACTTCTATCGGTATATGCTCTCTAGCATGCATTTTCTTTTAAAACTTCTTGAAGCAGCCCCAAGAAATATTATCAAACTTGTCCTTCAACATCCTAATGTTGTTCTTCATCTGTATTAGTGCAGGGGAACCTTGAATCCATTGAACATCTCCAATACTGGGGAAATAGTTTTGAAAATAGAAAAATAAACCTAAAATCAATTGACCAAATTTGAATCTCAACTTCTTGTCTTTCTTCACAGCTTCTAGATCCACCATCAATTGGCTTCTTAGTGCCTCTATCAAATCATAATCAATGTTCTCTTTTACCATTCGGTAGGTAGTATGAATAGTTGTTGTTGGTATGTTGTTCATTCTTCTTGAATAATAAATCATATACCCAATCATCATAGAGGCATATTTCACAGCTGGATCGTTGATGTTGTTTACTGTCATGGATCTACCATCCCATTTTGATCCTGTCAACTTCTCCACATCATTCTTGGGTACTGATCTAAGTAAGGGTACTTCATTGGTTGAGCAAAATCTGGTTACTGCATACATTACTTCGTTGGTTATTTTATGCGGTTGATCCAACCACATAAATTGATCATGAATCCCACTCAAAAAAAAATATGACTAACTCATTATCAAAATCATTAATGAAGTTGACTACATGATTGAACCCTTTCTCGGTGACATTCTTAAATTGTTCTTTCAGTATGCCCTGATTATCACACAATGATTTATACTGGTCATGAATAACTAATACACCCATGTCCTCCAGTTTGCAGTGATAAAATGATCTGACATCTTCAACATGAAAAACTCCATACGGTACATTGGATAAGGCACTGACAAGGTCTATTTCTTCTTATTTGAAAGGGTGACGTTTCAACTTTGGTTGTGGCCTCTCGGTCACATCAACAAGATGTAGAGTATCCATACTAAAATATGCAAAATCTGGAAGCAAAGAGTAATATTTACTGATAAATACCTTTCCTTCTTCTTAACTGGGGCTACACATCGACAAAACCTTCAATACTCAATCACCAATTCACAATGCACTTCCGATCACCTCATATCTCTGCTAAACACGATGAATGTTGCAATCACAAAATTTTCTCTTCTCTGCTTGCTCGCCAAATTCTCTCAAGATCGCAATGTGAGTTGAAATTCAAATATTTTCTTTTTATTTTCTTTGTATCTACCACATTAAATGCTTTAATCGACAAAACCCTAAAATGCCTTAAAACACTCTTAAGCATATTACCGGTTGCTAAAGTTGTATGTTATTTAATAGTTATGATTCAAAAAGACTTATAACATAAAATTGTATTAGAATATGAAGATTTAACCTATAGTACTTCATCCAGGGGTTCATCTCAAGATTTGACAATATGTACACCACAAGTTGTAGAAAAAACTTAGTTCGTCGGTAATGGATTCTCCATACTAGGTGAAGAATTTGATTCCTCAGATGGTTTGTCATTGTTAGATACTTGAAAAGTCCCAAAGACATTGAGAGGGGGGGTGAATCAGTGTCTAACTAGTAGATGAGATATTTAAACTTGTTTGCAACTTTACAACCCAAATTAATGTACCGGTAAACAAGCAATAAAACAATAAAGAGAAATAACAGTATAACCATCAATGCACACCATAACACAGATATTTTGGCAAGGAGACCCAGTAGGGGAAAAACCTCGGTGGGATTTGTGACCCATAATATTTACTCACTAGCCAATATGAATAAATATTACTTATACAATAGGGGCCTGCACATGCAGGAAGGCCAACAGCCTAGAGCTCACTGCTCAATACAAAATAGGAGTCCCACTGACTACAAAGTTGGATGATTAAATACAATGACAATGTACTGCTCAAAATAGCATCTGCAATGTTGGATTCAGTACCGGTTTAAGCTCTATCAAATACCTTTGCCATAAACCTTTCCTCTCTTTTCTTTGCTCTTATTCACTCATCAAAATTATTACATCAAAATGCATATACAGATATTCGCTCTCATAATCGTTACCTAATTACATAATTGTCTTTTTCAAAATGACCTACAAGATCTCATACATATATGAGTTTACAATACAACTTGTCGGCTACAAATAATTAATTACATTATAATATAATTCACATAAAAAAAACTTTATCTTATGTTGGTCTGGGTGCTGGTATGATTCATTGCCGGTGTAAACTAGAAGCTGATGTGAATGAAATTTGTGTAGTTGTCGGTGTCGGTATATGAAAAGTCAGTTGTCGGTGTAACCTGTGAACCATATTACAAGTTGGTTGCCCTCAATTACAACATCAACTATTCGTATCTGAGTGTATAATGCCAACAATCTCCCCCTTTGGCATTGATGGCAACACTCATGAGAAAAATCCAAAAACTGATATCCAAAAATGAAGTCCAAAACTGATCCAAAAATAGGAGTGGTCCCCTTGAGAAAATGATCTCTTCTATAAATATTTCTCCATACTACCACTCCCCCTTTGACATCAATGATAAAGGATGTCAAAAAGAATCAAAGAATTCAAAATTCTACCTCAGCCTGCATCCGGTTCTATACAATTTGAAAGATATCCACCAAAATCAAATTAAGACTCTGTATGAATTTAGTGTTGTCAGAGATAATGGTTTCAGTCTGTTGGATCATACTGGTTAGATAATGCATCTATTGCTCCAATGATCTTTCTCCTTGAATTGTTGCTTTAGACAGCTCAATCCACTGAGTTATAAGGTTGTCCAATCTAGGACCAAGTTTTTTTTTTAGCTCACGTGCCTTCATTCTTATCCTTTCTTTTTCTTTTTCTAGTTTCTCAATCTTTTCCTCAAAAACTGTCATTTCTTGATAAAAAACTGAGGTAAGTTCTGAAGAACCTATCATGTTGTCTGCTATATCATCAATCTCTTTTTGTGTTTTCTTTATCTCTTCCTCAATGTCTTCTTTCAAGTTATGAGGCTTGCATGCTTCCTTATACAATTCTTTATATTCCAAAATAGTGGAATTAAGTACCGATTATAAGGAATCAATATACTCAGTGCAGTCCTTGATAGTTTTATCAAGGAATTCACTTTTCTCCTTATTCACCCTTTCCTTAATAATCTCCTCATTAATCTTATCCACAGTTAGAATATTTGAAGCAATGAATTTGGATGATGTGTCCAATTTCCCTAAAGATCCATCAATATGATCTATCTTACAAGTCGGTGCAATCATTTTCAATATAGGTAATGTATCATCAATGGCCTTAAATGCTAAGGTGTTGCAATCTGTGATCCTCTTTATTGAATCCAAAAGTGCATTAGTCACATTTGTAGGTCTGTAATCCATGGTGGAAGTGTTAAGCTCAACAATAACTTTCCTTTCTTCAGATACTTGTCCAATTGCCTTAACCACTTCTTCCTTGTTTCCATCATTGACCTCTTCTTTATTCACTGTTTCTGCCTTTTGCTCACTCTGTGTTTCACTTTTGTTTTCAACCTTGCTGATTGTTGGTTCAACTATAATCTGTTGAGGTTATTTCTCTGTCGGTTTCTCTACCTTCTACTGAGTGTCAACATTTATAGGTTCAGTTTGTGTTTTTACCTCCACTTCTTCTTATGCTTCTGTTGGTTTCTCAATGTTCTGAGAGTTAACAATGTTGACCGGTGACTCAGACATCTCAATATTTGTAGCTTCAGTTTGCTTTACCTCTGTGGTTTCCTTGTCCATGACAATGTTGAAGTCGTATGTGTCCACATTCATGGTAAAAAGAATTTTAGATTCTGCATTAGTGTCATATTATGTCATCTCTTATGCCTTCTCTTCTGGTTGACTATCAGTTTGTACCGGTGCCTCTGCAGTTATTGGTGGTGTGTCCTGTGCTAGTCGAGGAAGGTTATCCTTGACCGTTATATTAGGTACACTACCAATTTTACTTTTACCTTTATCCTTATGATATACCTTTACAAAATACTTATCCATTTTCTGTCTATCCTTTTCTTCTTTCTTTTCTCTTTCCACAAAAAATATGTCCCACTTGTCTACTGTTTCATCTGCTATTTCTTTCACTTTGCCTTCCATAAGGCTAACCTGTCGGTGACCACTTACAAAAACTGTTATATTTTCCTCTGAAATTAAGTCATCAATTTCCTTGTTTGGAGTTGACAGGATGCAAGCAAGTAGAGCCTCTACTTTCAATTTCTTATCTAATTCCATTACCGAGATTCTTTTAGCCTCTAACCTCAACTACAAATCATTAGGTAGATCATCTACAACCTCAATGAGAACTTTCTTGTAGATATCTAGGTGCAAAATAATGCTTTCCTCTATAGTGTCTTTGTCTAAATATTTGAAATAATGATAAAGTTTATTCACATTGCTAAGGTTACCTTCTTGTGTAATTTCATTGATCAATTCCTCCGATGTAAGAGTATCCGATGCTCTAGGTTTTTGTTTCTTCTTTGGAGTTACCTTCTTCTTTGGACCACTAGGCTCTCTTATAGCCTATTTTTTCTTTCTTTGAGTTCTTGACTTCTTGGGAGATGGAGCAGGTGTCGGTGACGGTTTTCTTTTCTTCCTATCCACTCTCTTGAATTCAACTACCCTGTCATCATCAGAATAAGAAGAAGTAGCCATAGGGGAAATGTGAGCTATCGGTATATGCTCTGATTGGATTTTTTCACACTAGCACCCATACCACTAAGATTCATTAACCCTTATGTAACATCTTTTACCATTTTTGAAGTATCTTTCATGAATTTATCTCTTTTCTTCCTCTCCTTCATCATAACTACACCACTTTCAATGGTTTCAACATTGCCAAATATTTCCTCTGACGGTTCTGGTGGTGCATCTAGGAGTATTTTTGCATATGAGTCCAAGTTGTGAGAGTCCACCTCATATCTCATTTCAGTAATCCATACAGTTCTAGCTCTAACTGCTTCCATCCAGATTTCGTCTCTCTTCACTACAACGCATATTTGTTTATCATATTTATCTACAATGATTTGGGAAATCCTTTCTCTCTTTCCATCTGGTTTGGAAATTCTTGAGGTAGTCTTTAACCAACTCATCATTGTTAGCTCCCATACCGGTGATTGCCTCCTTTATCTATTTTCCAACATAAATATCATAGGCAAAATCCTTATGACCCATATCGGGGATTTCCTTTGAAAAGTAAAGCATTAAACTTACTAATAGATTTCCAAATTTGAATGTTCCTTTCTTGTCACCTATTATCTTATCCAAATTTTCTAGCAACTCATCCTTCAACCATTCACAAATATCAATCTTTGCATTGTTTACAATCATCTCATGTGCACTGTGAATGCATGAACTTGGCATTGAATTCAACCTATTTGTATGACCAACTTTATATCCAATGACCATGCTAGCAAATTTAACATTTTTATCCTTTATGTCATTAACCCTAAGTGACCCTTTGTCATATGTAGCTCTGGTTAAGCTCATAAATTCCTTGTTAGGGATTTTCTTCTTGTTGTCAGGTCTAGAACCGGTGGAGGGTAAACCAATAACAGCTTTGATAGCTTCCTTGGTAATCTTGAATACTGAGTCCAACCACATAAATTCTTTGTGAACCCTGCTAAGGACATAGTAGATAGCTTCATCTGAGAATTCTGGCATATGGAGGATGTCTATGAAACCTAAGTCCTCAACTACCTTATGCTCTGGTTTCACTATCCCATCCTTGTCAGTAATTACATTCATGTACATGTTCATCAAATATTCAGACCCTAAACTTTCTATGTTGCAATGTATGTATGCCCTAGGGTCTTCAATGAACGTGACTCCCTTCAGGATTTTAGAAAATGAACCAATAGAATTATCCCATTTTGCTATCTTAGGAATGATCTTGAAAATGGGTCTAGGTTATTTAATGTTTTCCACAATGGTAGGGTTTGCTACGAATTCAGGAACAAAAGATGAAGATGCCATTGCAAAAGATAAATACCTTTTTGGGTTGACTTGAATTTCATCCTCAAAATGCTACCTACAACAAGTTAGTTTCACAAAATACAAAGGAAATGCTATAGGAAATCCAAATTCAACCTATGAAACTACATGAAATACATATTAAAATAAAACATTATTTTTACCTTCATGGTTTAAGTCTCATTGTGTCCTCACTCCACTGTTCCAGGTTGCAAATGGTGTGCTCTCAGACAAGCATTGATGGCTTCGAAGATGGCATATGAAGAATGGACTGATAACTAGTAGTTAACTAATACTATGATATGCAATGCTAAATGATTATGCTAAAATGATTATGCTATATGATTATGCTATTTGCTTCAAGATTAAAAACTCACCGATGCATAAGTTTTAGAAATTATTGGCTTTCAAATTCACTTGAAGTCTATTCTCTCTCAACTAAAACTCTTGATTTTATAGACCTTGAGAGGATAAGATGATGTGGCTCAGATCAACGGTCATGATCAAATCTACAAATTTAGATGGTTGTGAGAAAAGGTGAAGGTTGAGAGAAAGGGGGAAGGAGAAGACAAGTGTCGCTCATCTCACCTTGACTGGGTTTCTGACTGAGGGAATCTAGGGATGGTTGGAGAAAATTTAGGCATGAGAGGACAAGTGGACTCAAGTCTTTCCTAAGATGTAGGGATGTTGGAGAGAATATAGAAGGAGGTTATGAAATATGTGTACGTACACAATATTTCATTAATTTTGGAGGTTGAAGATAAATGATGAATTAATATTTAAGAAATATTAATTTCCTTAGCCACATGATGGATGAGTTGGCAAAGAGAAGATGAATTGGAGATGGAAGGTGAGTTGGATAATAGATTAAATAATTTAAGAAATCATTTAATATTTGAGACTATAGGATAGGAGAATAATCATTAAACATTAGATATTCAAATGATTGAAGGCAATAATTAAATAGTTAGATATTCAATTAACTTGAGGAATATGATAGATGAATTGATTAATAGAAAGACACGAAATGAATTAAATAAATTAATCTTTTTAAATTAACTATTTAATAAAAGAATAAATATTAAATAAATATAAAATATTTATTTAATTGCTCATAGCCATTTTTATGTGTATACGTTTTGGCTCTCTTTGAAATGATGTCGAGACAACATTGTTTCAAAGATTAAATCAAGTTTCAATAGCGCGCTTGATGGAGATAAAAATCCTGATTATGTGCCCCCTCGGGAGATTGATCATGAAATTGTTGAAAAAATTAGTTTGAATGATTGATCTCATGATAATTGAAAAGTTCCATCAATTAAATTCATTTGTAAAAAACAAATTAAATTGCCCAATTGAAAAGCATTAATTACCCTTTCAAATAGTAATTATAAAATTAACCAAGGTTAATTTTAATTTTGTTTTCATCCTTGTTAGCTTGTGAAGAAAATTGTCTTTGGTGAGGTGACAAAATGGTGATTCCTTTGGAGAACCATTGATTTAAGCGTGTTTGACGATATCAACGACCTCCTAAGTATGGGCTTCCAATATGTATCTTATCCCGAGCTTTGTTTTCAACGTGTCATACAATTCATGTTTTTTTGGCGCATTTTTGGATTTTTGGATTTTTTTGTGATTTTCGGGATTTGGTTAGCGCTTTTGCAAATATTAGCACTTTTGCATTTAGGTTTAGCGCATTTGCATTTAGGTTTAGCGCATTTGCCAATGTTAGCACATGTTATCATTTTGGTATCGCATGTGTTAGAAATGTTAGCATGTTTGCTTAGGTTGGCGTTTTTGTTAAAAAGGTTAGCGCATATGCTCTAGGTGAATGTTTTTGATAGATTTCATAGGCAAAAATCACTTTGTTGATTAGATTTAAGCATGTCTGATGTGCAATTATGATGAATAGGTACTTGATTGATTGATTGATTTTGTTTGATAGATCTATTTGATTTGATTTGAAAGATTAGCTCTAAGAAACTGATTTAGTTTCTGATGAAAGAGCATAGCAGAGTTTTGATTGAACTCAATGATTGATAGAAAACCATGTTTGATAGGTTTAAAATGATTTGATAGCCTAATTTGCTTCATTTTGAAAAGATTGATATGATAGATTATCAATCTCTTTGATTTGGATAGATAGATGAGTGATGATTGATCGAATTCTCTTGGTAAACAGGAGAAACTTGATGTTCTCCAGTGTCGGGAGAAATTCCTGGTGATGCGGCACTTAGTGCCAGAGCTTACATAGGCAGAGGTGAGACATATAGATGCCTACGGATTACGCCATCTGTTATACATGCCTAATATTACCTATAATAGGGGTTTGTTGATAACGTTAGCCGAGAGATGGCATGTAGAGCATAACACTTTCCACCTGCCCACGGGTGAGATTAGTGTTACCCTTGAGGATGTGTATAGTATTCTTCATATCCCAGTGACTGGTGAGCTAGTTCAGTATGATTTTTTAGTATTGTGTAGGGACAGAGGCTTGCAGAGCCGTATTTGACGATGAGAGCATCTCAAGAGGAGAGATCCAATGGGAGGATATGATTATGTATTACGAGACTCTCCTTGTGATTCTTGTAGGTTTGATTGGGGGATTTATTTGTCTAGATAGGATATTTGAAGGTTTTTCTATTGGCTGGGGTGAGATTCTTCAGAGCATGATACAACATCAGACTCGATATGCGTGGGGTGTTTGTATGCTTGCTCATTTATATCATGATCTTCATTAGGCTATTTATGGTGAGAGTTCTAGTCTATCGACAGGATGTACACTTTTGCAGATCTAGTGCTGGGAGCACATTGCTATCACTCGGCTTATCCATCATAGAGTTCATGGAAAGAGGCAACCATATGTTTATCTGTATGTAGGTATCCTTACTCAACATAATCTAGGTAAGATGGAGTATTGGCATTGGGTTCTTGATTCCTTGGATAGTGTTACTTGGAGACCATATGCTGATTGTGAGCCATGGATGGATGATGCACGGACATTACCATTTATTATGTAGAGTAGATATCTTCTTGGTTGGACTCCATACATTGTTGAGAGACAATTGATGAGTTGCATTCTTAGAAAATTCGGTATCATTCAGCCTATGCCTACTAGTATCACGATATATGCTCGGCGATACAGAGATAGGCAAGATTGGGGACCTTCTTTGTCATTTGAGATTGGTCGTACAGAGTTTCTTGCCACTCCTAGGGTGGCTTATGATATGAGATTGCACACTCTTGATCCTGGGGTTACTGTAGATTATGCTTAGTACATATTACAACATCCATTTCCTCATATTACTGATCTAGCAGATCCTCCTCCCAACTCAGGAGATGAGGATGACGATTCAGATGATCCATTTTTTAGGAGATGGAGACAAAGACAAGAGCTTAGAGCTGCTCAGGAGGCTGAGGGAGGTGGAGATGAGGGTGGGGATGGAGGTGGTGGCGGTAGGAGACCTAGACAGAGAGGAGATCGATTGAGAGTTTGTGGAGGACCATTTGGACTAGTTGGAAGGATTGGGAGACTGCTTCCTATGGGTGGGAGAGATGTTGGACAGATTGGGAGGAATACTGGTAGGCCAGGCATGAGATCACTGAGAGGGTTTCCATTAAAAGGAGGAGGTAGGATGACTAGACTAGATGGGGGTTGTGAGAGAGGCATTGATTTTGGTCAGATTCAGCCATACCCTAGGGTTATTGCAGCTCATGGTGGAGAGGATGAGGATCCAGAGGATCATGTTCCACTCATTAGACGATGAGTTCTGAGAGCTACTCAGACTGAGATTCCAGTAGGTGGACAGGGAGGTGGAGATGAGGGGATTGGTGTTCATGTGCCGCAATAGGATTTAGCAAAGCAGGATGTACCAGAGCATGATGTGCCAAAGTAGGAGACCATGGATAGTCTCAAAGCATAGGTAGATCATCTTAGAGCAAAGATATAGACACTCATGACAAAGAGAGACACAACTATTAGGAGATACTCAGGGCCTTCTTGATCATATTTAGCAGGTTGGATCGGGCACTCTCTCAGCTGATACTGTTAGAGCACTAGTTCGGGTCGGGAAGGAGACTTCCCATTGGCGACGACTATAAGAGGATTTAGTCACAGAGAGCCAGAGAGTAGGTAGTTATCATACCACCATTTTTATGGATACTAGCAGTGGTGGAGTCATGGGGCCTCCTCAGAGGAGTGGTGATCATGGGAGACAGGCATCTGGAGGATCTTCTCGTCCATAGCCACAAAGACGGACAAAGCCAAGTGGTAGTGGTACAAGACAGTAATGAATTGACTTTGAGGCACTTGTATTTTTGTACCTGATATCATTGTATACTTGGACTTTTATTGTTTTATGATGATCTATATGCAGACATGGACTCTATATGATGATGATCTTTATTATGCATGTTATTCTATATGATGATGTTCTATATGCATGTTATAAGGATGCGGTGATTAGATGGATGATGTTATGATCTTTTCTTTTCTTTTTTTTTTTTTCCTTATTATTATGATCTATATGATGATTCAATGATAAATGTTTTTAATTTTTTATGCACTTGGATACAAATGAAAATGATGTGAAAATGTAAATGTTTTATTTTATATGCAAATAACAATGAATGAATCTAAGTGCAAAGATGCAACTAAATGAGTTTAAAGGATAATAATACAAATAATAATGATGATACACTACATGATTAATGAAATGCACTTAATTGAATGCAAACTAATGCAATTTTTGAAATGTAGCTAAATGAGTTGAAGTGATTCTAAAAATGAATGCACCTTCAATGATCAAATGCAAATTGTTTTTGTTTGTCCAAGTATACTCAATCTTTATTCATTGACCGTTAATCTTTGAATGAAATGAAATTCTTATATTGCAACTGACAATGAATTCTTATAATGTAGACGAATAATGAGCTAATCTAAAATGATCTAACTAAAAATTATATTTCCATTCTTCATATGCTTGCCTTGTAACAATGCTTGATTTCATCATTGAGCTTTAAAATGTTGTAAGAAAATACAAGCAACTTGACATAATGATTCAAGATGATCTGAGTATTTCTTACATGGATTTTGATATAGCAAGTTAATACAAGCAACTTGATACTATGAGTCAAGTTGACCTGAGTATTGCTTGTAGAATAGACAAGGATTATCTCCTTTCATGCATGACTCAGAACGTCCTCCTTGATCTTTTGTCGATCATATCCTGAGACAAGTACATACCTTAATAAGAGATAAACCACAGACAACAATCAAAGAAAAATAATCATGCCCCATCATAGCTTCTCTATTCATGGACATCCTTGAGTTGCATAGAGTACATGATTAGCAATAAAATCAAGAAATAAACACTGAATTTCGCATGTCATTCACATGTTCTTATGGTCATTAACTAATATAATCATCTTGATGAATGATCTTTGGTAATACTTTATTACTTGCTGGTTGATTCTTTGGTTTCGGAGTTTCATGATTCAACTATTATAAGATGCCTTGATCTTTGTTTACTTTGTTGCTCGTTATCTGTTTCAAAACCCTAAGTATTTTTTGTTTTTCTAAGTTTTTCGAATGTTTTGGATTTTCAAAGATTCAAAAGATCACCTTAGCAAAAGGAATTAGGATTTTGCCACCAGCGAAAACAAAAATTTATTATGGATATATGAATTGATCAAGATCCAAATCATGACGGGATACAAATGCAAATTGATTGATTTTGATAAAATCTAAGATAGTGACTATGACAAGTGTGTCAAAGATTGATAATTGTTGGTAAGCTACATATTTTCTGCTAAATGGTTCAGAGCAATGGATGTGAAAGATGGAATGGATAAGCTAAGATATGACAGAGTGGATAGATGTGGTAGAAGCAGATAGGATGGAGTGAATAGGTGCGCAAAGTGATCTCATAGATGGAGGAACTCACTTTTTAGATAGCGTCTGTTTACCAAGTTTTCACCATCTAAATTTATTGCATTTTTCTCTCTCTTTTTCTTTTTTTATTTCTTTTAACTGTTTTATGCTTTTTTTTAGGGATTTTCTACTTTTCTGATTTTTACTGATTTCTTCAGGACTTTATATGTTTTTTATAGATTTTTTCCAGGACTTTATATCTCAAGCATAGAATTTTTTGAGATGAATATAATTGATAGGCTCATCAAACCAATCACCTTCAAGGGTAGATAACTTGTATGCTCCTGATCTATATGCTGCTACTATGACAAAAGGTCCTAGCCAATTTGGTTCAAATTTTCCCTTCTTTTCTCGGTTTTGTTGATTTCTTGGATTCTCTCTTAGAACTATATCTCCAATCTGAAAAATGTGTGGCTTGACTCTGTGATTATAAATTCTTGCCATTCTTTGTTGATATACTTTCAAATGATTTGTTGCATTTTCGCGACGTTCTTGAATCAGTTCAAGTTCCTGGAGTTGAGAGACTCATTGCTCTTCTTCTGGTATAAGACCTTTCAAAGATACTTGTAGAGAATTTATCTATACTTCTATAGGTAATATGGCTTCTGATCCATAGACCAAACAATATCGAGTTTCCCCCGTTGGAGTGCGGATGTTGGTTTGGTATTCCCAAAGAGCAGGATTCAGCTGAATGTGCCAGTCTTTTCCAGCTTCATTGACTATTCTCTTCAAGATTTTCAAGATATTTTTGTTTTATGCCTCAGATTGACCATTTCCCTATGGATAATATGGTGTAGAAAACCTATGTTGGATATGAAATTATTCACATAGCTCCTTCACATCCTCATTCTTAAATGGTCTTCCATTATCAGTGATAATGGTCATAAGAACTCCATAGTGACAGATTATATAATTCAAAATGAATGATGATATTTATTTTCATGTAATTGTTGTTAGAGGCACTACTTCAATCCATTTAGTGAAATATTCAGTAGTAGTTAGAATGAACTTATGTCCATTAGAATATGAGGGATTTATCTTTCCTACCAAATCAAGGTCCCATTGAGAAAATAGCCATGATCCTATCATAGGATATAATTCTTGTGTTGGTGCATGAATGAGACTCCTATGGATCTGACATTGTTTGCATTTCCTAGCATATGTGAATGAATATCTCTCCATAGTAGGCCAACAGTAACCCATACGAAGAAGTTTCTTAGCCAGTGTTAAGCCACTTGAGTGTGTGCCACAAATACCTGCATGAACTTCGTTAAGGACTTTCTCAGATTCTTCTTGTTCAAGATATCTCAATAAAGTACCATCTAGACCTCACCTATATAGGATATCTACAATAATAGTATAGCAAGAGGACTGCCAGATAAAATTCATTTTCTGATTGCGGGATAGGTCAAGAGGAAGGATACTCTCTTTTAAGTACTGATAAGTTTGACTGTATACGGATTGACTGGTTCCTGATATATGAAAAATTCGGTAGATATGCTAGGATTGAATGGTAGGGGTTAAGATATCATCCACGAGAAATTTGTAATGATGTTGATTCTCTTGATTTTGTAAGAGAGATGCTATTGTAGCCATTGCATCTGCTTCTTTACTCTCATTTCTTGGAATCTGGGTGAAAGATATTTTTTTAAAGTGTTCTTTAAACTCCTCTACTAGTTGTTTGTATGGCATGAGCTTGTCATCCTTAGTTTGGTTATCATCATTTATTTGGTTTATGATAAGCTATGAATCACCATAGACATGTAACTCTTTGACATTCCATTCAATGGCCATTTTAAGCCCAATAGTCAATGCTTCATATTTTGTAGTATTGTTGGTGCATGGAAACCGCAGTCTATATGATTTCGGAATTGTGTGTCCCTGAGGTGTGATGAAAAAGATTCCTACGCCTAATCCATATTGTGTGTAAGAACCATTAAAGTACAATTCCCAAAATTTTGTACTTACTGTTAGAATGTTTGCATCAGGAAATTCAATATGCAAAGGCATGTCATGTTGTAAAGGTGCTTGAGCCAATTGATCAACAATGACCTGTCCTTTGATAGTTTTTTGGTAAAAATATTCTATATCAAATTCACTCAGTATCATAACCCATTTGGCTAGTCTTCCTATCAAGGTTGACTTGCTCAAAAAATACTTTAGTGGATCTATCTTTGCTATTAGTTTCATGGAATGAGTCAACATATAATGTCACAGCTTTTGAGTTGCAAACACAACTGCTAGACATGTCTTCTCTATTGAGGAATAATTTAGTTCATAGCCAACAAGTGTTCTACTGATGTAATACACTGCTCTTTCTTTTCCTTCTTCATCATGTCGAGCTAAGAGAGCTCCTAATGATACATTTGTCGCTGAGATATAGAGCAACAATGGTTTCACTTTGGTTGGTGATACCAATACAGGAGGATTCATAAGATATTCTTTTATTTGCCAAAAAGATTCTTCACATTTTTTATCCCATTTGAATGGAATATTCTTATGTAGAAGATGGGTGAATGGATGACATCTATCTGCTAATTGAGAGACAAATCTCCTGATTGATTGCAATCTTCCTTGTAAAGATCTCAATTGACTTATGTTCCTAGGTGACTCCATTTCCATGATGGCTCCGACCTTTTCAAGATCTACTTCAATTCCGCAAGTTGATATAATGTACCCAAGGAGTTTTCCAGAGGTTACTCCAAATGCACATTTCTTTGGATTTAATCTGAATTGATATCTTTCCAGCCTGTCAAAAATCTTGCTTAAGATATTCAAATGTTCTTGTCTTGTATGATATTTTGCAAGTATATCATCTACATAATCTTCCATAAATGTATGCATCATATCATTGAAAATTGTCGTCATTTCCCTTTGATAAGTCGCTCCTATATTCTTAAGCCCAAATGGCATAACATTCCAGCAATAAGTTCTCCATGCATAGGTGAATGTTGTCTTTTCATGATCTTCAAGTGCAATTCTTATTTGATTATATCCCGAAAACCCATCCATTAATGAAAACATCTCATGTCCTGCTGATAAGTCCACAATTATATCAATATTCGGTAGCAGGAAATCATCTTTAGAACATGTTTTATTCAAATCTCTAAAATTGGTACACTCTTATGCTCTCATCTAGCTTTGACACTAGTACAATACTTGAAACCCATTCTGGATTAAGCAACGGGTCTTATGAAACCCACATCTAATAGTTTCTTCAGCTCAGTTTTTACAAGAAGAGCAATGTGTGGATGCATCTTTCTTAGCTTTTGCTTAACTAGTTTTGCTTTTAAATCCACATTAAGATGATGCATGATAAGATCTAGATTAAGTCTTGGCATGTCTGCATAGGACCAAAAAAAATTTATTTGTCTTTGTTTAAATAATTTCATGTATTCTTTCCTCTCTTCATCTGATAATGAGGTAGCATAATGAAGTATCTTAGTATCCTTTGATGTACCAATGTTTACTAATTCTGTTGGTTCTATTAGGATAGCAGATCTCTCCTGAAAATATGGAGGAAGAATGTCAAAATTTCCATCTTCTGGCACCTCAAAGAGGTTTTCACCATTAGATACCGTCCTTTTTTTTCCCTTTTGATTGATCTAGTGTTGCCATGAAATGGTTTTCAACAGTAGGTCTCTTTCCTTGTTTTATTTCAATTTTGTGACTGGAAATTTTGGCATTCTCTTGACTGCAAGAAACGTTACTTGATTCTACAATGGAAGATATCTTAGATGTTATGGGTTTGATAGCATTAAGATACACGGCTAAGTCATGATTATTGGAAAAGACATCTAATTCAGGGTTTTCTAAGTTATCCCAATCAATTAGTTTAGGATGAAGAAGGGGTAAGTTGTAATCATTGTCATTGTTAGGTGCTTCAAAGTTCATGACATAATGATCATAATTTGGCATAGAGTAGGTAATGTTATAGATCGAATGATTTGAGAATTGTCTCTCCCAAGTGTCTTCCAATTATTTCTAACAAAATCAGTATTAGTTTTTTGTAGTTCAAACTCAAATTGTTCTTCAGCTGATGTTTGTCCCTTAAACGAATGGATTATATCAACACACACATCTTTAATACTGCAAATTCCTTCTTGATTATTTTCAATGACTTCATTTGCATTTTGAAGTTGGAATACTTGTGTACATGATAAAGAGGATTATTTTGCTAGATTTTGTCTTCTTTCAAACTCAACTTCTTCTGGACTAATAGTCAATCCTACTTGACTATTTCTTAATTCTTCTATGGTTCTGCCACATCTTGATACATCTTGTTCCTTATTTGATAAAAATATGATATTTCCAAATGCTTGATCTATCTTTGTTTGTACTTCTTATGGTGTTACTTCTTTGTCTTTTTCATCTCCTTTCTTTTGTCATCTTGTATATGCCTCTTTTCTCTGGATTATGAGTTCTTCTCGACTTCTTTCTAACTCCATTTTTGTTTTGTAATAGACAAGTCTTCCTCTGTAATAGTTGTTTGTTCTTCATTGTTTTCTTTTCTTGATGTATTATATAAGACATCTTGACCCCATTAATACTTGTTTGAATCTCTCTCTGAACCATGGTCTAGGACTACCCCACTATACCATACAGGAATGTTGCATGGTGCAAAATGTTCCCTGATTTCTGCCATCTCTGTTTTCACTGCTTCTGGAATATCTTGCTCGGATTCTGTATTTTCTCATATTTCTTGAACTTGTTGACAAGATTCTTATTTTCCTTTCATGGTAATGTCTTCTTCTTTCTTTTCATGTTCTTCTTGTTTCTTTTGTTTATTGGTCACTATTTATGCTGCTTGATGTAGTTTTTCTTGCCAATTTGCTTCTTTAGAGATTGATTTCTTTCTCCACTTTGATTGTTGATAATTATGGTGCATTTGATTTGACTTTAGATATCCAAGTCCTGACTTATCTTCTTTAGATTGTGAGTGGGGACAAATTGGTTCTAAAATAACTTGATGTCGTTTACCAATTGGTCCTTTTCCTTCATATCCCATTTTTTGCATGATTTCATAAACTTTGCCATATTGTTTTATGGGAATATTGACTTCTCCGGCTGTTGCTATAGTTTCATTTTTCTCTTTGTACAACCAACCAAAAATGTCCTTGTCTTCGGTTTCTTCTTCAAGGGTTCCAGCTCTAACAAATGCTCCATTAAACATATCTTTTGATTTCTCTAAGGTCTTTGATTGGATATTTGTAGGCTTTCCATATGACTTAGGAGAAAGTGGAAAATTATGCAAATAATATTTTCCCATTCCTTCATCATTTAATTTGAGCTTTTTCTCAAAGGTTTCCCATAAATTTTCTTGAATTTCTTTGGAAGGATATACTGATTCTCTGTTATGTGGAACTCTTGTATCTTGTGTTGGCTTCAAGTTATTGCAATATTGACTAGAGTCTGTAATAATAGTGATCTCTTGTCATTGATGTGGAAACCTTACACATTGATGATACGTAGAAGGAACCGCTTGCATATTTTGATTTCATGACCTTCCCAGAAGAATGTTGTAAGAGAGGTTCAAATCTAAAACCTGAAACAATGTATTCCTTACCACAGGCCTATTTTGATTGGTAACACCATAGTTCCTTTAGAAGAACGTTCTGCTTCATCATAAGCCTTAATGGTTATTTTCTTCTTTGGATCCACTACATTTTTTGAATATCCCAAAGCTTTTATCAAACTTAATACACAAATGTTTAAGGCAGTTCCACCATCTATGAGTACATGTTTGACACGTGTTTTATTAATGGTGACTTCAACATGTAAGGGAGCATTGTGAGGATGTTGTAAAGACGCATCATTATTTTCAGAAAATGATAAACAATGAGGGGCTATAGGGTGTCCCACCATGTTTTGGAAATGATCTATATCCAAGTCTTTTGAAACTATTGTTTCCATTAAAGATTTTTTCCAAAATTTCCTTATGCATAGGTGAAACTTTGAGAAGTTCCAAAATTGATATTTGAGCGGGTATTATTTGTAATTGCTCTACTAAATTATATTGTTGTGAAGTGGATCTTGGGTCTTTTGTTATACCTGGAAAGGTAACCTTTTCTTTGCTTCTCATAATAACATTGATTGGCTCTAAAGGTGTATTATCTTTAACAA
Source organism: Cryptomeria japonica (assembly GCF_030272615.1). Classification (NCBI taxonomy): domain Eukaryota; kingdom Viridiplantae; phylum Streptophyta; class Pinopsida; order Cupressales; family Cupressaceae; genus Cryptomeria; species Cryptomeria japonica. Next base: position 401,210,784 of record NC_081413.1, on the reverse strand, counting down.
TGATAACATTTACCACATCATCATATGTATAAGTGTAGTTCACTTTGGCTTTTCCTTTGTCATATTTTAATTGGGATGGTTCACCTTTGTCATAATTTGGAAGTGGAGTTTTGAAATCTAGGTGTGATTCATTTGTCTTGTGGCTATCCACTGTGATAGTTCCATTATCAATTACATCTTGGATAAGGTGTTTCAATCTTTGACAATCATTTGTTTGGTGTCCTTTATTCCGATGGTAATTACAAAAATGATTGTCATTCTACCAATTTGGCTTGACTTGCGGTTCATAGCTTCTTGCTTCTGGTAACACAATCAGTTTGTTGGCAAGAAGAGTTTTTAAAGTTGATTCAAATGGTTCTGCAATGTTTGTGAATTTCCTCAGAGGATTGGAGAAGAAGGACTTGGTCTTATTGTTTTCTTGATTGTTATTGCTTGGGATTTGACTTGATAGATTAAAAATTGGTTGTTGTTGTTTTGTAGCACTATTATCATCATTTCCTACATTGCTAATGTTTCTATTCCTTGACCAGAACTTGGGTTTGTCATTGTTGCCATTGTTGTTGTTTTTGTTGTTGTAAGAATTATTGTAAAGTTTTAGCTTTCCTTTCTTTACCATCACGTTCTCTATTTTCAGACCATTCTCAATCATCTTGGCAAAGGAGGGAGGACATTGTATTCTTAGTCGATAACTCATTTCACTAATAAGATTATCAATGAATATGTCCATTTTTTCTTGATAAGGCACATCTCTTGGATACCTATTAAACATGCATTTCCATCGTTGTAAGAAGATCATAAAAGATTCACCATTATTTTGTTTAACATTGCATAAATCCATCATTGTTATCTCATTCCTTATATTATAGGAGTATTGTGAAATAAATCTATTCACGAGTTCTTCAAAAGATTTGATTCCAGATGGTAATCTTGAAAACCACTCCATTGATTGTCCATTTAAACTCTTAGGAAAAAGACGCATCAAGTAAGTTTCATCATGGGAAAACTCCATACTCATAGTACAAAACTCCCTAATGTGATCCTAAGGATCGGATTTTCCATCGTATTTGTCATATTTAGGGATCTCACAATTGTTGTCGGGTAATTAAGCATTAAGGTAAATTGTGTTCGCGTCAACAATTAACCTATCGGTCGTTGGCAGTTGGTACTGGGTAACTGACCAGACTCCTTTATATTGTATCTATTTCTAGTCTTTGGGATGTAATTGTAGTTGAACATATTGCTATCATTATATGTATTGGCTTATTATGAATGAATAGAACACTTGTGAGTTCCATATATTTTGTATACTTCTATCATTTATGCAATGTCTTAACCTGACACCTTACAGGGAAAACATTTGGCATTGTTGCCTAAGTAAAAACATGGGAGCAACGGGGAAAAGGACGTACTACATGGAACATGGATAATGGGACAACCATTACCAGAAGGAATGAGTGACCCTGATAGAGAACCCGAAGAATTGTTCAAGGGGGAAAAGACACTCATGAAGGATTTCTCCTGCATCCTACAGGTGACAATCGAAACACACGTATGGAGGGAAGCCACTGCCGAAGATGTCCCAGAAGATGCTGTGTGGAGTTCACTCGGAGTAAGCCCTGTTGTGAATTGGTTGATGAGAAAACTACCTAACCTTTTGGCACAAGGATTTTTGGCTCTCCAGAACTGAAGGGAAGACATCTATTGAGAGAACGCACGACAGCAAATTCTATGGTAATTTAGGGAGCGCTAAGAAAATGAGCGCAATACATGAACTCTGACAGTCAGAGAGAATAAATAAGAACACTCCCATTGTAATGAGTATATCAGTGACATACATTATGTACGAGGGATGAAGTAATAAAAAAAAAAACTGTTTTGTGCACATGGTGTGTGCTTGCTGTGTACGGAAGTGATTTATGCCCAATATACTAAATAAAGACAAAAATAAAAAGATACAAAGTGACGAATAGGAAGTGGCACAAAGAGCGTTGAATCTCAGACAATAGATAGAACAAAAGTGTAGGCTAAGGTAGCTTGCCGACGGACGATCAGTCGAGGGGTTGCTCGAAGGGAACCCAGGAGGTGTCACGAAGGTCGCAGAGGTAGAGATAGACAAAGAGAATTACACTCTCTACACTATTGTAGGGTTGCCCGAAGGGAACCTAGAAGAAGTCATAGAGGGTACCAAAGGAGAACTCTATAGTTTGCCAGAATACCACCATAGGATAAGAAGTCACGAAGAGTTGGTGGAACAAACAAGGCGAAATCTAAACTTGATTGATGCTACCAAAGACCTCCTAAAGAACTTGTCCATTTTGGAGGACAACCAGAGGGAGACGACCGAAGGTGCCAAGGGAACACAAGGGTACCATACGGGAGGTAATTTGTTCAGTTCAGGGTCAACAATCTTCTCCGGAGGACCCATGAGTGGAGGGTCAGGTGCAGGAGGTGGAGGCGGCAGATCACTAGGTACAAGCACACAAGGCATCAGAGGAGCAAGACCCAACAGTGGGATGGCAAGTAAATCAAAATTGCCAAAGTTCACAGGGGACGACAAGGAGGATCCCGCACGACACTGCCATACATGTGAAACTATTTGATCCACCAATGGAGTGACGGATCAGGATGAGTGGGTACAATAGTTCCCAGCCATGTTATGTGGAGTTTCCATAGATTGGTACTCTAATGTTGACAAGAAAAAAGTGGCCAATATGGGCCAATCTACAGAAGCAATTTAAGGAGGAGTTTTGGTTGCTCTGTGATGATAATGAAATCATAGCTGAGATATACAGTACCAAACAAGGTCCCAAGGAGACAGTATGGGCATACAGCCGGAGGCTAAAAGAATTGTTGGGTAAAATGGAAAGCCAACCCATAGATGGGTTGAAGAAATGATGGTTTGTTGAAGGGCTGAAATCCTCCCTACGGAAGAAGATGAAAATTGTACCCCCGACGTCATATGATGATGCCTATAATAGGGCAATGGACCTTGAGAGTGAATACAAAATGTCAAAGAAGAAGAAAAGTAATAAATTCTCATCTGACGATGATGAATACTCTGATGGGGAAAGAAACAACAATGGTGAATCGAGTAAAAAGGTGCACGCGCTCCAAAAGGATATGGAATGAATGTTGAAAGAATTCAAAACCATGAAGGGGAGTACGAGTAAGACTGAAGAAAATGACGTGTGGTGTATAGACTGTAGGAGTGACTGACACACCAAGGGGTTCTTCCCCAAGAAGGATTTCTATGACATTTGTCAAATTGTCGGACATTTGACAAAGGAATGTCCCTACAATATGAAAACTAGGAGCCAACAACTTCTCTTCACGCAAGAGCAGCCAGTTGCTTGAACTTCACAAACTACCAACAATAATGCATCATCTGGAAGATACCGGAACAATCGGTGAGGGGGGAAGACCAATAATAATAATAATAAAAGGGGCCGAATCCAATATGATGTGAAGGGATGGCCAATGATCCAGTGTCAAGCCTACAATCAATGGGACCACTTTTCCAAGGAATGCACCTCTAAAGAAACTCCACAAAAACTATGCAAATGGTGTGGGCCTAGAGACCATGATGATGGAACTTACCTAAAGTCTGGAGAGAACCTACTCAACATCGACAGGATAGAGGAATGGGTATTGGCAATCACACGATCACAGGAAAAGAAGGCCACATACCCGGACCCTCACACGAAGAAGCAGCGGGCCTTGGACAAGAAGGCTGAAGTATCAAAGGAAATGTTGGCACAAGGGAACACTCAGGAAGTGGCAAGTACTTCCCACTCTGAGGCTGAGGAAAATATCCTGAATCAAATGTTGCAGATTGAAGTACCTATGAAGATGAAGGACCTCTTGGAAACGATGCCACAATTACATACGACACTCCTACGTACAGTGCAAGTAACTCCACAGAGTCGGGTGACCCGGAATACGGATGTTCCTGGTAGAACACCAACAGACCCATTGGTCTTGACACTATACAGTGGTTGGCACCCGATGGTGGTAGAAATGGGAATACTTGGCACCATTTTGACTCACACCATTGTCGACGATGGGTCGGGAATGAATGTGCTTCCAGAAGAAACCTGGAAGAAGCTTGGCAAGTCGACACTATGGTTGTTAACCTTCAACTTACTGGGAGCGAACCAACATGGTATTAAACATCTTGGAACGCTCATGGCACAAAAAGTGACCTTCGGGACACAACTATTTGTCCTCGACTTCGTGGTGATTCTGCTCGCGAAGAAAGGATACGATGCCCTTCTTGGCAGAGGGTGGTTGGTGGCGACCAGAGCGAATCACAACTAGAAGCATAACACACTGTCTATGGAGAAAGTCAGGGGAAAATTTATTATCAACCTGAAAACACAACTTGTGAGTGAAGAACTCACATCAGAATCAGAATTGGATGGTGAGGGCGGAGTTGACGAAGGAAAGAACGGAAGGGAACCAGATGAGGAAGGCATCCTGGGAATCCAAGGATGTTCGAAAGATGAGACTGATTCCCTTAATGGGCTCTTCCACTGGCAAATGAAAGACTATGAGCTGTTGTATGGGTGCAACATGTTGTAGGTTGATGAGGAGCCGAACGGAAATGAATTTCTGCCAGTGTACGGGGAATACACGGAAGGGGATGCTCCTGTCAATGAGGCACCAGCACATAGGTTTGACATGATGAAACCAATCTAGTACAAAGAGTCCATAAAACCTACAAACCTCGGCATGGAAGCAAAGTCGAGGAACATCCTGATTGGCAATGACTGGAATCTAGTCCTAAAAGCCGACGCGTTTAAAATATTCATGGAATACAAGGATGTATTCACCTGGACGTACAAGGGCCTCAAAGGGGTGCCACAAGAACTGTGCATACACCAAATTTCACTCGTACCTAGGGTCGTACCTATACAGAAGAGGCCATACAAAACGAATAAAAACTATGCTACGAGAGTGAATGATGAAATCAAACGTATGCTTGAAGCTAAGATTATTTTTAAAGTGCAGACCAGTGAGTGGGTGTCGCCCATAGTGATATCCCTTAAAAAGGAGGTAAACCAGATCCGAATTTGTGTGGATTTCATATGCTTTAATGTGGTCACCATAAAGGACCCATTTCGAATACCATTTATGGATAGCATCTTGGAGGTCGTGGCCAGTCATGAAATTTATTCATTTATGGATGGATTTTCTGGGTATAACCAGATATCCATTGCCAAAGAGGACAAATTAAAAATGACCTTCATAGTGGAAGATGGCATGTACGCGTATAATCGAATGTCATTTGGGTTATGAAATGCGTCAGTGACATTCTAATGGAGTATCCTTCACATATTTGACAAGATGTTAGTAGGGAACTTCAGGGCGTTCCTTGACGACTGGTCCATTTACAGTAACCAGGATGCACATCTGGCTGCACTTGGCGAATGCATGGAGAGATGCAAGCAAGCCCGCCTAGCACTCAATCCCCAAAAATATAGATTCATGGTGCCTCAGGGGAAGCTGTTAGGACACATAGTGTGTAAGGCTGGACTCAAGACTGACCTAGACAAGAATCGGGTGATAGTGGAAATGGAGGCACCGATAGATGTCATGGGAGTCAAATCCTTCCTAGGACACATAGGGTATTACAGGCAGTTTATCAAAAAATTTGCTCAAGTATCCTGCCCTCTGGACAAACTAACAAGGAAAGGTGAATGGTACACAGGGGGGATAGTTCAGGAAGAGGCCTTCCAAGAACTAAAGTCACAGTTGGTAGGTGCACCAATCTTGACATATTTAAATTGGGACAAAGAGTTCCATGTACATGTCGACGCATCAAATTTTTCCATAGGGGCCACACTGGCGCAGGTTGGCGATCACAGGCTAGATCACCCAGTATCCTTCACGAGCAGACTCCTATCAAAGGCAGAAAAAAACTATAGTACGATAGAGAGGGAATCCCTGGGGATGGTGTACTTCATCCAGAAGTTTAGACATTACTTACTAGCCACGCTGTTCACATTCTATGTGGACCACCAGGCGTTAATGTACCTAGTGAATAAGCCAATCATTCAGGGGCGAATCAATCGATGGTTGTTGTTGCTACAGGAGTTTACATTTAACATTATTGTATGACCTGAGAAAAGCCATGTGATAGCTGACCAGCTATCTAGAATCAAGTTAGGGAAACCGGCGGAAGGAGTAAATGAAGACTTCCTAGATGCCCACTTATTTCGCATTGTCATCCTTCCTGCTTGGTACACAAGCATCGGGGAATATCTGTCGACATCACAATTCCCTAGAGAGATGCCACCAGGGGAGCAAAGGAAGCTCATACTAAGGAGTAGGACATTTCAACTCATTAATGGCCTTTTGTATAAAATGGGACTTGACTTGGTCCTACGACGATGTGTCCTGGAGGAAGAAATTCAAGGTGTTTTACGGGAAGCAAATGAAGGCCTGGTAGGAGGGCACATGGGGCCCGACACCATGGCCAGGAAAGTTCTATTGGCAGGGCTATGGTGGTCGACACTGCACAATGACACCTGGGAGTTGGTGATGAGTTGTGACACGTTCCAATGGGCAGGGAGGCCACTGAAGAGGGATTTTATGCCCCTCAACCCGTCCAATGCCCAGGAACTGTTTGAACGATGGGGGCTGGATTTCATCGAACCTTTGAAGGCAAGTCAAGCTTGATGGTGAAGATACATTATGGTGGCCACAAAATACTTGACCAAGTGGGTTGAGGCACAGGCTCTGCCAGACAATTCGGCCGTCAGTATGACAAGGTTTATCTATGAGCAAATCATTACATAGTACGAGATTCCAATCCAATTGATGAGTGACTGGGGAGGAAATTTTGTCAATCACATAATTTGGTTGCTCACGACGAAGTTCAAGATATTCCACTCCTTATCAAGCCCCTACTATCCTCGAGCGAATGGGCAAACCGAGGCGAGAAACAAAATAATCGTCTCTGCGATTTACAAATCTTGCAAAGTGGAGAAGGAAGATTGGGAGGAATGCTTACCGTTAGTACTATGGGCATGCCGGATGACATATAAGGCCACCATAGGACAGAACCCCTTCCAGTTAATGTTCAGGCAGGAAATGGTGGTGCCAGTGGAATTTATGGTGTCGAGTCTTCGGATCGCAATTGACAATAGACTAGGCGACATGGAGAGTCTCCAAGAGCGGTTGTACACCTAGAACAAATTGGATGAGAAATGAATGATAGCTCAGTGGGTGACAGAGACGGCATAGTAGAGGCAAAAAATGTGGCACGACAAACACCTACAAAGAATGCAGTTTACTCCCGAAGAACTTGTGTTGAAGTTTAACGGACCCAATGAAATAAAGCCTGGCAAGTTCAAGGTAAAGTGGCTGGGTCCATTTAAGGTTCACAAAGTCGGTGCGAATGGAGCCATTAAACTGTGGACGCTCAACGGCAAGGAAATAATCGAGGCAGTCAATGGCTTGAAATTGAAGGTGTACCAGGAACAACGGGAACGCCCAGACTGTGAAAATTGAAAAATTGAAAAGAAAAAAAAAAATGTATTGTAGCTCAAAAATAAACTGGGGGTCTAGGGGCAGTGCCCCCAGCGGGGTCTAGGATAGTGCCCCAGCAAGGTTGAGGGGTAGTGCACATCATTTTTGTTATATTTCTTTTATAAGCAATCATTGCCAAATTGACAGAAATCATTGCCAGATCGACGGAAATCATTGCCAAGTACAAAATGTTACACATTAGTACGAACATGTTAGTATGGACAAAGACATATTAGTATGAAAAAATACATATTCATCTGGCATTTTAGTACATGGTAATTCCATACAGACCCATACGGACAAAGGTGCCAAACGAACTACACAAATCTGTATGGCCACGAACCTAGACATTTTTGTACAGAACAATTATGTACAGCTCCGTACGGATGCAACTCTAGAAAAGAGGAAAGACATACAATCCCGTATGGTCATTGGTGTATGAAGAAAGACTGAGATGATTCATTGGTATAGGAAAAAAAAAAAAGGGAATCGTATGATGGCGAATTAATCCATGGGAAAGAGAAAAGTTCATAGGCTTTTGAATTGACGATGTTTTGATCTATAGGCCCATATTCTGTACACCATTGCATCAGGGAAAGAGGTCAAAACTTGCCATGTCATACAAACTATGGCAGCCGTACCACCATACCGCACCACCATAATGGAATTGGCTATATGCATACCCTAGGAAACAAAATTCAGTTGATGGAGCAGGCAACTAGAAAGTTGAAGAAATTAGATTGGTGAAGGAGGCTACAGGAAACTCAGAGAGGACAACATGGAAAGGATTCGATGGGTGATCAGTAGGATGCGAGTCAGGGGAAGGTCATGGTGTAGGTTGCACACACGCACAAAGTCACACCGGACACTGTGATGTTTGAGGGACTAGCTAGTTGTACGTGTAGACAATGGTGGGAAACGGCTCTAACCTCAACCAACATTAAGGTCAAAGTAGCCCTTGCCAAAGCACGCGTCCATGGCGTAGTACAAATGCTGATCTTTTCTATTAAGGAATTTGAACCATGCTTGTGCATTATGATCAAAACCTATGATCCAGAGTTGCGTATGTTGTCATTTAAGTTTCATCATACATATATCATAGTTTCTTTCAATCCGGATGATTTCGAGAGGGTTTTTGGCATTCTGAATAAAGGGAGAAAGATTGAAAAAAATACAACAAAGATGTCCCAAGAGCGGAAAATGCAACTGTTAAAAGAAATATGTCAAGATGACTTGATGATAGCCGACTGGGAAAGGATTCTCGCACCGCAGGGCAGAGGGTTAAAGAAAACATTACTGAAACCAAACATCTGGCAGTGCTTGCTCGATTTGATGCAGAGTCGATTAACTGGTGCAAGTAGGGTGTCAGATGCAGCGGTACCTATGATTGCACTGGTGTAGGGCCTGAAGAAAGGTACGGTATATGATTAGGTGAGTTTTTTGTCGGATAGAGCCCATGATTTCCTAATGCTGAAGCACAAAGTTTTTTACATGTCGTACCATGCCATCGGCTTCTTTCTGGACTCCGTACGAGTACAATTACTAGCCAATCTGAGAGGGTGGCAGGCATGAGACTACATTGATTCCTTGCAGCCAGCTATTTTCTATTGGACAGAGTTGGACGCACTCACGACTAGTGGAGAGGGTCAGACTAGCAAGAAGAGAAGAAGGCAGGTCCTGATGGTGGTGTCGGCCAATGACACCGATTCAGGATAGGAAGAGAGTAGTGCAGACAAGAGTGTGGAGTCCAAGAAGACATTGAGGTGTTCTGGAGGTGACACTACTTTCTGACTCTCAGACCCGGCCGAAGTAGAGATGGTGACAGGGACCCCTGGTGCGGAAGAGGACGGTTGCACAATGTCTTTTGGCCAAGTACCACGTGGAACCCATGGGCTGCCAGCAAAGGGTGTGGCACGACCTCCAAGAGAGGGGGTTTGGGTAGGGTAATTTCTATTCACACCACCATTCTTGCACATGGATGGGGAATTGACACCACTTTCCTCATCTGGGGTGATGACAGGAGTCCTCCCTAGGGTGGCCATTCTAGCATTCGGGCAGAGGAATCCTTGTCTTATAATGTAGACACCTGCAGTGACCACCACTCCTTGTATTCCACTGTGCTCACCTGTCACGGACTAGGAAATAGGGACGGAAGGCATGGGGCAGGTAAAGGATAGTGGGGAAGCAGTGGAGGACATAGACACATGGTTGGACCGGTATGCCGCAACACCCATCGTTCTGGTAGGACCACCGCCTCACCCATAGTTCTGGTAGGACCACCACCTGCTACACCTAACCATCCTACACAAGCTGAGGTAGTTGATTTGGGGGAGCATCCTACACAGGTAGAGGTAGTCAAGTTTGTGGAGCATCCTATAGAGCTAGTTTTTCCCACTAGTGGCAAGGAGGAGATACCTTCATGGATGGGCCTTCAGGATGAAGGTGTAGGGAGGACCCAGCCTTCTGCCGTAGCACAATTTTTTGCTGAGATGGAGGGGGTAGTTTAGCGGTTGGTAGCCTCCATAGTTGAGGAATCCATTGGTCAACCAGCCTTGGAGAGCCTACGTGAGTTTTGTACTATGAAGGTAGGAGAGGCATTCCAGAGGTACTTTGAGGCACGGGGATGGCCGACCATAGACCTACTTGAGATGAGAGCAAAGTGGCAATTTCAGGAGGTGGCTAGAGAGAGCCAAGTGCACACTTTGGTGAGACAGATTGAGCAGGTTGTGTGGGATGGCTATTACCGACTCTTGGAGGCTCATATCCAAGTAGATAGAGCTGCAGAGCTGGCCGCTCGCATCCCGTCGTTGGAGACGGAGTTGGCCCAACAACAGGCTTCAGCCGACCGTGCAGAGGAGGTTCTGGACATGGTGCAGAGAGAATTGAGCTCTATGAGAGTAGCCCTAGCGGCTGAGTCAGAGATGAGGACCATAGCAGAGACCCGCGTTACCAGCCTTGCAGCAAAGTTGGAGGCAAAGAAAAAGGAGCTCATGGAGGCTGTATTCAGGATGAAGCAGTCATGGGAGCACTAGTTGGTGGCCGAGCGGGACCTTGCTTATCGCACTAATCAAGTGATGCATTTGTGGGTGCAGTTGGCTTCGACATCAGTGCCCCCTTCTTCTTCAGGGACACCCTCTTGCCCTCCCTAGTGATTTGTTATTTTGGGTCTCAATTTTGCTTGTACATCATTCCCATTTTGGTTGTATATCATCCGGAGATGACATTTCTTTTTGGGGGGGATGATGTTGTCGAGTAATTAAGCATTAAGGTAAATTGTGTTAGCGTTGGCAGTTAACCCGTCAGTCATCGGCAGTTGGCATCGGGTAACTGACCAGACTCCTTTATATTGTTTCTGTTTCCAGTCTTTGGGATATAATTGTAGATGAACATATTGCTATCATTATATGTACTGGCTTATTATGAATCAATAGAACACTTGTGAGTTCCATATATTTTGTGTACTTCTGTCATTTATGCAATGTCTTAACCTGAAACCCTACGAGGAAAACAACAATGTTGTGGAAATGGTACCACATTCAAATTTTTATCGAAAGGATATGGGCAGATATCTTCCAATAAATACTTCTTGGAGCTTGTTCCATTTTGCATATCTTGCATCTGTTGTTGTAGAGTTTGCATTTGTTGAGTAAGGTTTAACAACAAATTATCCATATAGTTTCTCCTTGTTTCTTTGTAAGTTCTTTTATCACTATGCTCTTTTCTTGTATTATCGCGTTCTTTTATTGTCTCTTCATGACTTTCTTTGTTTACATCTTCATTATTTGGATCATCTGTGTTTTGGGTGTTACTTGCCTCCGCATCTTGTTTTAAGCTTTCTATATTAAAATCTTGTGGCAATTTAGCTCCATATTTTGCCAACATCAAGAGAAATTTCTCTTTTTATTTTGCCAACAATTTTTCCATTAGCCTATCAAATTTGAAATCTTGCTCAAGGTCTCTAATGGTATTATTGACTGCTTCTTCATCAGCAACGGTATACCGAAAAGTTTGGAATATAGGATTATCTTCTTCCTCCATTTGTTTTTATTGTTTTCTAAGTTGTTCATATTGAGCTCTTGCCCAAACTGGCATGTGATTATTTCAAAAAATTTGAAATTTCCAAAGGACCAAAGTCAATAGGTGATTGTTGGTTTAGGAAGATATGCTTTGTTGATTTTACCACTATTATTTGTTAACTATGATAGAGTGTCTCTTTGTTGAAAAGCACGTCTTTGCAAAATTTCTCCATCAAACTCTGTACCGCAGCCACATAAGTAATGACGAAAACGGTGTAGGAATGTCCTATGTTTTAATAAGATCTTGCGATTGATATACAAGAATCTTATTCTTCTCTGACTAGCTTTATAACTGGGTTTTCTTTTCTTAAGGTGATACTTAAAAGTCATATAAGGATCTGACAGTTTACAAGTTTGTTTGATTCCAATGTTGGTGCAATTCTGATTTTGATATAACCTAGGTTCAAAATAGGAAAGATATATCCAAGATAATGAACATAGGATAAATTGATCAAGCTTCATGATAGAGGATTTGATATATCCTGATGAGAGACTTGACAATGGTGCTGATCTTTTGCACTTAAGATGTTTGAATCAATAGTTTATTGAATGTTTATGCTTATAGAAACCTTTCGGGAATATCTTGTTGGATTAGTGACCTAGTTGTTGAACTAGTTTGAAAATGTGTGATGGTTTAGAGACAAATCTACTCATGAAGTGTTTGGATATTGGTGTTTAAAGGTTGGAAAGTCTTTGTACTACCCTTTTGATCAAATTTTCTGGTAATTAGTTAGATTTTTGCTCACTCTTAGATAATGATTTTCTTCAATTTTTGACCATTTGGAACATGTTACAGATAGAGAAGACACGATGTTTAAGAAACAAAATGCATAAGCAATTACAAATCTTATGGCAGGCTGAGGCAATAATTGTTGAATCTCACATGGGGTTTCCCTTGAGGCTACGCTATTCAAAGCGGATATTTAGATGCTTGACCCCACTAGCTCCACCCTCGGTGCTCACTTCTCTGGGGCAGCCAAGCACCAGTTTCCATGAAAACTCCCCATGGAAAACTTTATATCTCTACTAAGAACCGTATGTGTGTGAGCCGCTTCAGAGGTCCGACCTCCTGCGCCAACAACTAGAAGGATTTTGGCAACTAGTACAAGTGGTTTTTAGTAAGGGCTTCTGATCATGTGGCCATACATGTGACACTTTTAGCTCTGTAAATACATAAGGTTCCTAGCCTATAGAGGTTACGCTCCATAGGGTTTATGGGGAAACATAGTGTCGGTATGAACTTATCAGCATATGTTGTTTGGGACTTTCATCACAAACATAATTTATTTAGAGTGGATTGGAAGGACTCGGTATTAGCCCATTTCTAGTTTGGGTCATTCCCCTCTCACTGGCCCCCTCAAGGCAGCTTGAGAAGGTAGGCCCTCTAAAGGTTATACATAAAAGAAAGTAGGTCTAGTTTTCTGATCACCGTATGATGGTGAGAGCATACTTACCTATTACTTCATCAAGCACGGAAAACACAAGTTTATTTTAACCTTTTAAAGTCTATGTGCAACTATTTTAAAGAAGTCACTCAAAATGCAAGTTGCATGCTATCAATTTATCCCCTTAGTTAAACTAAATGAGCAAAACATGATGTGTTACTTTCCAAAATAGAGCTCTTAATTAACTAGGTGAGGAAATGCATAAAATTCGCTTTAAACACAATCCTGCACATGCATGTCAGTAGTTTGAAAAATTTAAGCTCTTGGACATTCGGACCTGCAAGGAAATTCTGTCAGTTGCAAATAAAAGCATTGTTCTAACAAATACGCTATCTTTCACCTCAAAATTGCTAATCTACAGGGCAAAAGAACTAACCTGCACTACAAAAGCATTGCTCTGTGGACTAAGAAGTGAGAATTCTCTAACAGAAGTGTTAACCAAACTAACAAATCACTAACCTATAGGACAAAAATGCTAACCTAAAGGACAAAAGAGCTAACCTGAAGATTAAATGCGTGGATTCTTGGACAAAAGTGTTAACCTACATGACAGATGTGCTAATCTAAAGGACAAATGCGCTAACCTATCAAACAAAAGCATTGTCAGAATTCACACATGCATGAATCTGCATTAAAAATGTGTTAAATTTGCTTTTACGAGAATAAGATAGGATATTAGAAAGATGAGTTCCAAGCCTGAGCCCCACAGTGGGCGCCAAAATGTGTCGACTTGAAATTCATCCTCAAAATGCTACCTACAACAAGTTAGTTTCACAAAATACAAAGGAAATGCTATAGAAAATCCAAATTCAACCAATGAAACTACATGAAATACATATTAAAATAAAACATTATTTTTACTTTCATGGTTTAAGTCTCATTGTGTCCTAACTCCACTATTCCTGGTTGTAGATGGTGTGCTCTCAGACAAGCACTGATGGCTTCCAAGATGGCATATGAAGAATGGATTGATAACTAGTAGTTAACTGATACTATGATATGAAATGCTAAATGATTGTGCTAAAATGATTATACTATATGATTATGCTATTTTCTTCAAGATTAAAAACTCACAGATGCATAAATTTTACAAATGATTGGCTTGCAAATTCACTTGAAGTCTAACTCTCTCTCAACTCAAACTCTTGATTTTATAGACCTTGAGAGGATAAGATGATGTGGCTCAGATCAATGGTCATGATCATATCTACAGATTTGGATGGTTGTGAGCAAAGGTGAAGGTTGAGAGAAAGGGGGAAGGAGAAGACAAGTGTCACTCATCTCACCTTGACTAGGTTGCTGATTGAGGGAATCTAGGGATGGTTGGAGAAAATTTAGGCATGAGAGGACAAGTGGACTCAAGTCTTTCCTAAGATGTAGGGATGCTGGAGAGAATATAGAAGGCGGTTATGAAATATGTGTATGTACACAATATTTCATTAAGTTTGGAGGTCGAAGATAAATGATGAATTAATATTTAAGAAATATTAATTTCCTTAGCCACATGACAGATGAGTTGGCAAAGGGAAGATGAAGTGGAGATGGAAGGTGAGTTGGATAATAGATTAAATAATTTAAGAAATCATTTAATATTTGAGACTATAGGATATGAGAATAATCATTAAACATTAGATATTCAAATGATTGAAGGAAATAATTAAATATTTAGATAGTCAATTAACTTGAGGAATATGATAGATGAATTAATTAATAAAATATTTCAATAAAATTAATTAATAGAAATACATGAAATGAATTAAATAAATTAATCTTTTCAAATTAACAATTTAATAGAAGAATAAATATAAAATATTTATTTAATTGCTCATAGCCATTTTTATGTGTATACACTTTTAACTGTGAAATTCTTGAATGCCTTGAAAAGACCTTTGTTCCTTTGCCTTTAGAATTCACTTTCTCAATTTCACTCTCTTCAAATGATTGGATGCTTGGTGAATTGAAATGAGAGGTTACAATGCCTTTATAACCAAAATTGACTTACAACCGCAATAAATGCTTCGTCGGTGAAGTGAAAAACTCCACATATCTGTCGGTAAAGAAGAAATATAACTTCTTACCATCAACCAATGGTAAATGCATGATTTTCAATTTGTTGGCTTACCCCTAAGGATTATTCCTTAGTTGGATGAAAAATCTCCTACCAGTGCAGGATTACCCTGTTCTGCCAGTGCAGTGACAGATTCAACACCTCTCTGATCTTTCTTCCTAATCCATTGTTTTGAAAATTCTTTCTTGATTTCAGTCACCTTTTCTTTTCCTTTGTTATTATATCCTTTATTGTTTTCTGGTATAGTCTTGCTTCTACAAAAATTTGCACTATGCCCAATCTTGTTACATGCATAACAAGTTACATTATTTCTCTGAATAGCCTTTCCATAACCTTGACTGGTTTGAGTTTTGCATTGATTAGATAAAAGTCCAAATATACCACAAACATAGCATTTCACATTCATTCTGCAATTGTGTGAGTTATGACCATTTTTATTGCATTTGGAACATTGACTGGTGGGTAAGTTTTTATTCTGATTATTCCTAAATTTGCACTGATTTTCTCTATGACCAAATTTGTTGCAATTAAAACATTTCCCATTAAGTTTATAAGCATTAGGTTGCCTTGCCGGTTTGTTGTGGTCATGGTTGTTTGCAGTCCCGAAACTTTCTCCATGTTCAAATCCAAGTCCAACTGTATCTCCATCAGGTTTCTGACTTTTCAGCATATCATTAAGATTATCTAAACTTTTCTTGAATTTGTCTTTGTATTCATTTGTACTGACCAACTCACTTTCCAAAGTGCTAACTTGTCTCAAAAGTTCCTCTTTTTCATGTTGCATGTGAATTAAATATGTTTTAAGCATATCATTTTCATAACTAAGCCTTTGAGATTCATTTGATCTTTCATTTAGTCTTCTAGCCAAATCTTCCTCATTCCTCTTTCTATCTTCAATATCCTTGCATAGTCTCATGGTTAAATCTTGCATCTCATTCTTCATGTTACTATTCTCTTGTCTCAATTTATCTGCAATATCTCTAAGAGTTTCTTTTTCTTCATCATCTTGATTTTTCAATTGCACATTTAATTATTTTCTCTTATTCTTTTCTATAACCAAGTTATCTTGAAGTGCTTTGATAAATTCCTGAGCAGTTCTGAGTTCATCTTCCAGTCTGATATTCTTCAATTTTTCTGCATCAAAATCTTCAAGAGCTCCTTCCAATTGTTGTCTCAAACTTTCCATTGGTACTAGTTTCAGAATCTTACTCAAGATGTTAGGCTTCTACAAATAGAGGACTAGGCTCTGATACCAATTGTTAAATACTTGATCAGTCCCAAAGACACTGAGAGGGGGGTGAATAAGTGTCTAACCAGTAGATGAAATATTTAAACTTGTTTGCAACTTTACAACCCAAATTAATGTACCGGTAAACAAGCAATGAAATAATAAAGAGAAATAATAGTATAACCATCAATGCACACCATAACACAGATATTTTGGTGAGGAAACCCGGTAGGGAAAAAACCTCAATGGGATTTGTGACCCATAATATTTACTCGCTGGCCAATAAGAATAAATATTACTTATACAATAGGGGCTTGCACATGCAGGAAAACCAACCTAGAGCTCAATGCTCAATATAAAATAGGAGTCCCACTAACTACAAAAATGGATGATTAAATCCAATGACAATGTACTGCTCAAAATAGCATCTACAATATTGGATTCAGTACCGGTTTAAGCTTTGTCAAATACCTCTGCCATAAACCTTTCTTTGCTCTTCTCTTCTCTTATTCGCTCATCAAAATTATTACATCAAAATGCATATACAGATATTCGCTCTCATAATCATTACCTAATTACATAATCTTCTGTTTCAAAATGACCTACAAGATCTCATACATATATGAGTCTTTACAATAAATCATGTCGGCTACAAATAATTAATTGCATTACAATATAATTCGCATAAACAAAACTTTATCTTATGTCGGCATGGGTGCCGGTATGATTCATTGTCGATGTAAACTTGATGTCGGTGTGAATGAACTTTGTGTAGCTATCGGTGCCGATATGCGAAGTCTATTGCCAGTGTAACCTATGAACCATATTACCAGTTGGTTGTCATCAATGACAACATCAACTATTCTCATCTAAGTGTATAATTCCAACAATCTCCCCCTTTGGCATTGATGGCAACACTCATGAGAAAAATCCAAAAACTGATATCCAAAAATGAAGTCCAAAACTGATCCAAAAATAGGAGTGCTCCCTATGAGCAAATGATTTCTTATGTACTTTTTTCTCCATACTACTACTCCCCCTTTGATATCAATGACAAAGGATGTAAAAAAGAATCAAATAATTCAAAATTCTACCTCAGCCAGCATCCGGTTATGTACAATTTGAAAGATATCTGCCAAAATTAGATTAAGACTTTGCATGAATTTAGTGCTATCAGAGATAATGGTTTCAGCCTGTTGGATCATACCAGTCAGATAATGCATCTGTTGCTTCGGTGATCTTTCTCCTTGAATTGTTGCTTTAGACAACTCAATCCGCTAAGTTATAAGGTTGTCCAATCTAGGAACAAGTTTGTTTTTCAGCTCACGTGCCTTCATTCTTATCCTTGCTTTTTTTTTTTTTCTAGTTTCTCAATCTTGTCCTCAAAAGCTGTCATTTCTTGATCAAAAACTGAGGTAAGATCCGAAGAACCTATCATGTTGTCTGCTATATCATCAATCTCTTTTTGTTTTTTCTTTATCTCTTCCTCAATGTCTTCTGTCAGGTTGTGAGGCTTGCATGCTTCCTTATACAATTCTTTATATTCCAAAATAGTGGAATTAAGTACCGGTGATAAGGAATCAATATGCTCAGTGCAGTCCTTGATAGTTTTATCAAAGAATTCACTTTTCTCCTTATTCACCCTTTCCTTAACAATCTCTTCATTAATCTTATCCACAGTTAGAATATTTGAAGCAATGAATTTGGACGATGTGTCCAATTTACCTAAAGATCCATCAATATGATCTATCTTACAAGTCGATGCAATCATTTTTAATATATGAAATGTATCATCAATGACCTTAAATTCTAAGGCATTGCAATCTATGATCCTCTTTATTGAATCCAAAAGTACATCAGTCACATTAGTAGGTCTGTAATCCATGGTGGAAGTGTTAGGCTCAACAATAACTTTCCTTTCTTCAGATACTTGTCCAATTGCCTTAACCTCTTCTTCCTTATTTCCATCTGTTGGCATATAATGAACTGACATGTTGATATGATGATAATGCATGTTGTCATTGATGTCAATAAGTGTAAGTGAACCGGTATGAAGAAATTCAGTGAACCGGTGTCGGGGTTTCACTGAGTGTGACTACTAGTTGGTAGTCTCATCTCTAGGGTTTCCAGTTTGGCAATCTCGTTTGTGCGATGCAACCATTGACATTCTGTGTTAAGTTAACTAAGAGATAAAGATGAGATCATGATGCCATGTCAGCTTTGTGCACATGAAGGATTTCCTTGAGGATCTTGCATGAGAAAATTGAGTGCATTAAATGTCTACCTCGAGAATGAACATTCTTCTTAGCGGTATGAGAAGAAATTGTGATGAGTTACTGATTTCTATGTGTGGTGAAGAATGGATGATGCAGATTGTCTTGTGATCTATTTGAAATTGTATTTCTCTATGCAAAGTGTTTGGACGGTCAAGATTGGACCACTTGTATTGTAAACCTAAATGCTTAGGGTTTACGGTTTATGGTACCAACCTAATTGTTATCTATAAGGTCGATGATGTTTGTTATTGTAAGTTGTTGGTAAATATTGTGTGTATCCGAGTGATGAGATACTTGGCAGAACAGTAAGAGAAAACTACAGAGTGTGATTGCAGAAGTAGAGGAACTAAAAAGGATATGCCATAGCATATAGTGTTGTTATCAGATCAAAGCTTTACCTGTTGTCTTCTAACCATTTCAACAAAAGGAAAATCCCTTTGTTGGGTAGCTTTAACAAGCTTACTGTAAATCCTCTAACCAGATGACTCAAGTTCATTGAGTTCTTCAAATCCTCTAGTAAGGTAACCTTTAATAAGGTATATAGCCATCCCTTAACTGGGTGATCTTTAACAGGATCGGTTCCTAGCGGAACCTTATTGTAAAGTCTTTAACTGGACTAGGCTCCTAACAGAGCAAGCTTCAAAAGAGTTCAAAAACAAGCTTGTGGGTATTTATCCCCACCATCATTTTTCCCATTTGGGTTTCCATGTGAAAAATCTGGGTGTCATGTGTTGTGCATTTTTCATGTGATGATTAAGTGTTCTTTGTTTAAGTGATTATGCATGCAAAGCTAATGGTTATGGTATTGGTGACACACCACATGCATATGTTTATGGGTAAAGTATCTATCAAGTATTAAATGTATTTGAAGTGTTTAGACTTACAAGTCTATGTTGTCTGAAGTCTTACATTGTTTAACCAGTATTATCATAGTTAAGTTCAGTGATGAAGACAACCGGTTAGTGTTGTTTTAGCTTGAAAAGATTGTCAGAAAGTCTTTGACTATACTGATTCACCCCCCCCCCCTCTCAGTACTAGTTAGGGTATCCGTTGTTCATCATTATTCATCACCATCATTGACCTCTTCTATATTCATTGTTTCTCCTTTTTCTCACTCTGTGTTTCAACTTTTTTTTTAACCTTGTTGTCATGCTTACTTTCTGCCTTGCTGACTGTCAGTTCAGCTATACTCTGATCAAGTTCTTTCTCTATCAGTTTCTCTACCTTCTACTAAGTGTCAACATTAATAGGTTTAGTTTGTTCTTTTACCTCTGCTTCTTCCTGCGCTTCTATCAATTTCTCAATGTTCTGAGAGTTAACATTGTTGACCAGTTACTTAGAGATCTAAATATTTGTAGCTTCAGTTTGCTTTACCTTTGTGGTTTCCTTGTCCATGACAATGTTGAAACTCTGTGTGTCCACATTCATGGTATAAAGAATTTGAGATTCTGGATTAGTGTAATCTTGTTTCATCTCTTATGCCTTCTCTTCCAGTTGACTGTCAGTTTGTATTGGTGCCTCTGCAATTATTGGTGGGGTGTCTTGTGCCAGTGGAGGAAGGTTATCCTTGACCGTTATATCAAGTACACTACAAATTTTACCTTAACCTTTATCCTTCTGATATACCTTTGCAAAAGACACATCCATTTTTTGTCTATCCTTTTCTTCTTTCTTTTCTCTTTCCACAAAAAATATGTCCCACTTGTTTGTTGTTTCATCTACTATTTCTTTCACTCTGCCTGCCATAAGGCTAACCTGCCGGTGACCACTTACAAAAATTGTTCTACTTGCCTCTGAAATTAAGTCATCAATTTCCTATTTGGAGTTGATAGGATGCACAGCAAGGAGAGCTTCTACTTTCAATTTCTTATCTAATTCCATTACCGACATTCTTTTAGCCTCTAACCTTAAATATGAATCATTATGAAGATCATCTACAACCTCAATGAGAACTTTCTTGGAGATATCTAGGTGCAAAATAATGCTTTCCTCTATAGTGTCGTTATCTGAATCTTTGAAAGAATGATAAAGTTTATTCACATTTCTAAGGTTACTTTCTTGTGTAATTTCATTGATCAATTCCTCCGATGTAAGAGTATCTGGTGCTTTAGGTTCTTGTTTCTTCTTTGGATTTACCTTCTTCTTTAGACCACTAGGCTCTCTTACATCTTGTTGTTTCTTTATTTGAGTTATTGACTTCTTGGGAGATGGAGCAGGTGTCCATGAGGGTTTTCTTTTCTTCCTGTCCACTCTCTTGAATTTAGTTGCCCTGCCATCATTAGAATCAGAAGAAGTGGCCACAAGGGAAATGTGAGCTATCGGTATCTGCTTTGATTGGCTTTCTTTCACACTAGAAGCCATACCACTAAGATTCATTAACCCTTCTATAACATCTTTTACCATTTTTGAAGCATCTTTCTTGAATTTATCTCTTTTCTTCCTCTCCTTCATCATAGCTACACCACTTTCAATGGTTCCAGCATTGCCAAATATTTCCATTGATGGTTTCTGGTGGTGCATCTAGGATTATTTTTGCATATGAGTTCAAGATGTGAGAGTCCACCTCATATCCCATTTCAATAATCCATACAGTTTTGGGTCTAACTGCTTCCATCCAGATTCCGTCTCTCTTCACTACAAAGCATATTTGTTTATCATATTTATCTACAATGCTTTGGGAAATCCTTTCTCTCTCTTTCATTATGGTTTGGAAATTCTTGAGGTAGTCTTTAACCAACTCATCACTATTAGCTCCCATACCGGTGATTGCCTCCTTCATCTATTTTCCAACAGAAATATCATAGGCAAAATCCTTATGACCCATACCGGGGATTTCCTTTGAAAAGTAAAGAATTAAACACACTAACATATTTCCAAATTTGAATGTTCCTTTCTTATCATCTTTTATCTTATCCAAATTTTCTAGCAATTCATCCTTCAACCATTCATAAATATCAATCTTTGCATTGTTTACAATCATCTCATGTGCATTGTGAATGCATGAACTTGACACAGAATTCAACCTGTTTGTATGACCAACTTTATATCCAATGACCATGCTAGCAAATTTAACATTTTTATCCTTTATGTCATTAACCCTAAGTGACTGGTTGTCATATGTAGCTCTGGTTAAGCTCATAACTTCCTTGTTAGGGATTTTCTTCTTCTTGTTAGGTCTAGAACTGGTGGAGGGTAAACCAGTAACAACTTTGATAGCTTCCTTGGTAACCTTGAATATTGAGTCCAACCACATAAATTCTCTCTGAACCCTGCTAAGGACATAGCGGACAGCTTCATCTGAGAATTCTGGCATATGGAGGATGTCTATGAAGCCTAAATCCTCAACTACCTTATGTTTTAGTTTCACTATCCCATCCTTGTGAGTAATTACATTCATGTACATGTTCATCAAATCTTCAGACCCTAAACTTTCTTTGTTGCAATGTATGTATGCCCTAGGGTCTTCAGTGAGTGCAACTCCCTTCATGATTTTAGAAAATGCACCAATAGAATCATCTTGTTTTTTTATCTTAGGAATGATCTGGAAAATGGATCTAGGTCGTTTAATGTTTTCCACAATGGTAGGGTTTTCTACGAATTCAAGAATAGAAGATGAAGATGTCATTGCCAAAGATAAATACCTTTTAACTGTGAAATCCTTGAATGCTCTGAAAATACCTTTGTTTCTTTGCCTTTAGAATTCCCTTGCTCAATTTTTCCCTTTATGAATGCTTGGATGCTTGGTGAATTTAAATGAGAGGTTACAATGACTTTATAACCAAAATTGACTTACAACTACAATAAATGCTTCACCGGTGAACTGAAAAACTCCACATATATGTCAGTAAAGAAGAAATATAACTTCTTACCATCAACCAAGAGTAAATGCATGATTTTGAATTTGTTGCCTTACCCCTAAGGATTATTTCTTAGTTGGATGAAGAATCTCCTACCAGTGTAGGATTACCTTGTTCTTTCGGTGTAGTGACAGATTCATCACCTCTCTGATCTCTCTTCCTAATCTATTGTTTTGAAAATTCTTGCTTGATTTCAGTCACCTTTTCTTTGCCTTTGTTATTAGATCCTTTATTGTTCGTCAGTATAGTCTTTCTTCTATAAAAATTTGCAATATGCCCAATCTTGTTACATGCATAACAAGTTACATTATTTCTCTGAATAGCCTTTCCATAACCTTGACTGGTATGAGTTTTGCATTGATTAGATAAATTTCTAAATCTAGCACAAACATAGCATTTCACATTCATTCTACAATTGTGTGAGTTATGACTATTTTTATTGCATTTGGAACATTGACCGGTGGGTAAGTTTGTATTCTGGTTATTCCTAAATCTACACTGATTTACTCTATGACCAAATTTGTTGCAATTAAAACATTTCCCATTAAATTTATAAGCATTAGGTTGCCTTGCCGGTTTGTTGTGATCATGGTTGTTTGCAGTCCCGCAACTTTCTCCATGTTCAAATCCAAGTCCAACTATATCTCCATCAGGTTTCTGACTTTTCAGCATATCATTAAGATTATCTGAACTTTTCTTGAATTTTTCTTTGTATTCATTTGCAGCAACCAACTCACTTTCCAAAGTGCTAACTTGTCTCAAAAGTTCCTCTTTGTCATGTTGCATGTGAATCAAATATGTTTTACACATATCATTTTTCATAACTAAACCTTTGAGATTCATCTGATCTTTCATTTAGTCTTTTGGCCAAGTCTTCCTCATTCCTCTTTTTATCTTCAATATCCTTGCATAGTCTCATGGTTAAATATTGCATCTCATTCTTCATGTTACTGTTCTCTTGTCTCAATTTATCTGCAATATCTCTAAGAGTTTCTTTTTCTTCATCATCTTGATTTTTCAATTGCACATTTAATTCTTTTCTCTTATTATTTGCTATAAACAGGTTATCTTGAAGTGCTTTGATAAATTCTTGAGTTGTTCTGAGTTCATCTTCTAGTTTGGTATTTTTCAATTTTTATGCATCAAAATCTTCAAGAGCTCCTTCCAACTCTTGTCTCAAACTTTCCATCGATACTGGTTTTAGAATCTTCCTCAGGCTATTAGGCTTTTGTAAATAGAGGACTATGCTCTGATACCAATTGTTAGATACTTGATCAGTCCCAAAGACACTAAGAGGGGGGTGAATCAGTGTCTAACTAGTAGATGAAATATTTAAACTTGTTTGCAACTTTACAACCCAAATTAATGTACAGTAAACAAGCAATAAAGCAATAAAGACAAATAACAGTATAACCATCAATTCACACCATAACACAGATATTTTGGTGAGGAAACCCAGTAGGGGAAAAAACCTCGGTGGGATTTGTGACCCACAATATTTACTCAATGGCCAATATGAATAAATATTACTTATAAAATAGGGGCCTGCACATGCAGGAAGGTCAACAACCTATAGCTCACTACTCAATACAAAATAGGAGTCCAACTGACTACAAAATTGGATGATTACATCCAATGACAATGTACTGCTCAAAATAGTATCTATAATGTTGGATTTGGTACTGGTTCAAGCCCTGTCAAATACCTCTTCCATAAACCTTTCTTCAGTCTGCTCTACTCTTATTCTCTCATCAAAATTATTACATCAAAATGCATATACAAATATTTGCTCTCATAAGCGTTACCTAATTACATAATCTTCTTTTTCAAAATGACCTACAAGATCTCATACATATATGAGTCTTTACAATACATTATGTCGGCTACAAATAAATAATTCCATTATAATATAATTCGCATAAACAAAAATTTATCTTATGTCGGCCTAGATGTTGATATGATTCATTGTCGGTGTAAATTGGATGCCGGTGTGAATAACCTTTATGTAGTTGTCAGTGCTAGTATGTGAAGTTTGTTGCCGATGTAACCTGTGAACCATATTACCAGTTGGTTGCCATCAATGACAACAATAACTATTCTTATCTAAGTGTATAATTCCAACAGTCATCACTCTTCTTCTTCCAGATTATATTTATCTCGGCTCTGGTTTCTTCAATATCAACTTTCTATTTTCCTTTTCGGTCTCCAAATGATTCACCAATTGGTTCTTCTCTGTTCTGTAAAACATAGGAATGTGTCTCAGTTTGTTACAATGATAACATGTCATTCCAAATGCTCTCCATGGTCTTGCATTGCCTCTACATGTCCTTCTTCTACAGTTCATTCACACATGTCCATAATTGTTGTATATTGAACAAATCACATTGAATCTTTTCTCCATCTCATAGGGACTAGAGTGGTTAACATAGGGTGTTTTCCAATTTGTGCTTCTCTGGTCATTGGAATTCCTTCTCCAATCACCAAAAAATCTTGGATTCATATGAGGTGTTGGATTATTAGCTCCATACCTACATTTGATCGATCTATGCCCATACATGTTTCATGTATAACCGTAACCTTCAAATTTTCTAGGCAAATATCTAGTATTAGGTCTATAACTAGTATTAGCATCGGATCTTCTTCTACAAACATTAGTAGTATGTCCTGGTTTATGACAATTAAAATAAATAGGTTTGTAAGCTTTCTTACCAGTAGGTTTCTAAGCCTTACGAGTTGTTTTACCTTCATCCATGTTGCTCTTTGTACCAAAAGGTTCTCCTTTCTCAAATGTATTGTATCCTAACTCAGATGTATCACCATTCATCCTCTGAGATTGGATTTGTTCATCCAACATGGTAGAACTCTTGTTGAATTTTGCAATCTTCTCATTAGCTTCTGCAAGATCTTTAGTAAGATCTTCATTCTACTTCATAAGAGTCTCTCTAAGAGACATTGCCATATCAAGATTTGCTTTGATTTATTCTTTCTCTTATTTTTCTTCATTCCAGTGTGCATATAGAGTGTCATTTTCCTGATTTATCTTAAAGATCTCATGATCTTTCTCTTTGATATTGTCTTCAGCTACCCTCCTAGCTTCAAGTTCTTGACTCATTTGTATTGTAAGGGCTTCAAGCTCTCTCCTCAAGTTGATTTTCTCACCATTTAGTTTCTCCACTTCCTCAACCAATGCATCTATGTTTTCTCCATCAAAAGAGCTTCTTTCATTGAACTCCAACAATTATTTAGTCAGATCTTTTCTTTTAGCTAGTGATGCCTTGTACTTGTTTCTTAGGATTTCTAGATCTTCCTTTGTTTCTGCAAGTTCCCTATCCATCTCTCTGTAGCTCATTCCTTCCCCCATATTTGCCTTCGGATTAGAGATCCCTTCCAAGCGGTTAAGCCTTAAAGAAGTTTTTCTCTAATACCAATTGAT
This sequence comes from Cryptomeria japonica, assembly GCF_030272615.1. Lineage (NCBI taxonomy): Eukaryota > Viridiplantae > Streptophyta > Pinopsida > Cupressales > Cupressaceae > Cryptomeria > Cryptomeria japonica. The sequence continues at coordinate 401,184,868 of NC_081413.1, read as the reverse complement.
GAACTTAAAAGACACTGAGAGGGGAGGTGAATTAGTGCAAGTAAAAATAATACAAATCTGATTATCAATTTCACCAACTTAACACTCAATAGGCATATAAGAAATAACACCAAGCAAGCAATCGCCACATAAAGTATAAACCACATGACACTGGAGGTTATACATGGAAAACCCAAATGGGAAAAACCACAGTGGGAGTTAGTACCCACAAAGATCCACTATCTGCAGTATAGAGATCTAACCGGTTAAGATCTACAACACCTGGTTAGGGGAACACCCTATTAGGAGTGTCTAATCCTGGTTAAGAGCTATAAAATAAGGCCTATGAGGACCAGCCCTATTAGGAGCTACCCACGTTACTGGGATTTGAAAACACAAGTTAATGTGTCACCTGGCTAGAGGATTTAATGATCAGACCTATTAGGATCCGACTACACCCTATTAAGAGTGACCTTGTGAGAGTATTTTCTTGTTGTAACTGTTAGGGAGACAACAAGTTCAAATGATCTTAGTATAACACCATCAGTGTTTGATAAGATCCGCTTCAGAACATTACAACATCATATATACTTCATCTTAGAACTCCTTGATGGTATGATGAAAGAATAAGGATTCAGTCAACTACTGAGAAGGGGGGGGGTGAATAAACTAATAATAACTTTCACCAATCTCATAATCAACCTATCAAAGTAAACTTAGAATTGACAAGTTAAACCACTAAACTATAAATGCAACATCATTGTCAAGTTTAACCGGTTGACTGTTATAGCAGATTAACAGTAAACAACTTGAAACTCACAAACATCAAAATACTTTACTAACATAAGTAAAACTTCATCTCATATTGTTGTCAGTTAACATAACATATCAAAGTGGATTAAGCAATTAAGAAATTTAACTATAGTAAACATAACCACAAAAACATTCACCATTTGACACAATATTTTTGACGTGGAAACCTAGATGGGAAAAACCACGGTGAGATGAGAGTCACAAGTTAACTATTTGAACTCTTGTGAAGTTCACCCTCTTAGGAACCAAGCTTGTTAAAGCTTTTACAAAAAGTCCTGTTAAGAAAAGATCATGTTAGGGACCACCCGATTAAGGGCTTGACTATAATGCCCTATTAAAAGTAATACCCTGTGAGGAGTAACCTCGGTAGAGGATTTCATATCCAAGCTAATGGACCACCTGGTTAGAGGATTTGAATAACACTAAGCTTGTTAGAGATTACCTGGTTAGGGGATTTTACTGTTGTAATTGTTAGAAAATAACATGAGTTTACTGATCTATTTGAATAGCACTACACTTGCTTGTTCAGATCCTTTTCATGCTCCTATCTGCCTTTACACAAACTACAAATACATCATCCAGTTCGGCAACCACACACTCAACTAGAAATTTTCCAACTCTAAAACAAAACAACTCATTGACCTTATAAACAAATCACTAGGTCTCTAACACAACAAAAACCTAATTCTCTCATAGAGATTACAAACAAGTCGGTTCAAGTATGACCATTGGATTACATAACAATCTTTGCACATCATTCAAGATAGCCTCGACCACTCCTTGATCACCGCTTCATCGAACTCAGTAACTCATCACGCAGTTTGCATTACATGCAATATACTTGCTCATTCCCAAGATAAAAACCGTTATCTCAACATGCCAAAAATACTTCGGAACTCTTCTCATACAACATTCATACATGTCATAATCATTACCGCTCATCATCATATCATAAACCAATATAACAAACTTCATCAAACTCAATCAGTTAGGGTTTATCAAATCAACAGGTACGGTTTATCAATTCAACTCTCCATTACTTAGAAATACCAGTTCACTCCACAAACTCACCTACCTGTTATAGTTCCCTTCACTGCCTCTTCCTACCACTTATAAAAAACATTATAACAACAACATTATCGGTTACAATTGACATCAATGACAATATAACATTTCATTAATGCAATCTTCATGCAAATGCCAACAATCTCCCCCTTTGGCATTGATGTCAATACAAATATCAATACCATTGATTGCTATGATTGTGAATAGGAATCCTAGTTTACATTTTACCATGTACTCTCCTTGTCTTTAGCTAGTAGCTGGTTGTAGATCTTCTATCCGTCAATCATACAATTCTTCTCCCCATAATCACATAGTTCTTCTCCCCCTTTGACAACAATGCCAAAGTGAAAGTAAAACATGCAATGTCAAACTTCACTACTAAGCATCAATAGCCTATAACTTAATTCTCCCCCCATGGAATAACTCCACTCTACATCAATCCTGCTATGAAATTCTACAAGTAGCTCTGGGATTGATGTACTCTACATCATGCTCAATTGACCTCATGAAGGGGTACAACCTCTAGCTGACTTCTAAGATACTCAAAAGTAGTCTTAGGCATAGATTTAGTAAAGATATTTGCAATTTGCTCCTTGGTACAAACATGCTCCATTAACACATCTTTACTCTGCACTTTTTCCCTCAACAAATGATACTTCAATTGAATATACTTGGTTCATGCATGCAAAATGGGTCTCTTGGAAATATGTGTGGCACTGGTATTGTCAAATAAGATCTTTAAAAGTTCTGAAAACTTCATCTTGAAACCTTCCAGAATGTGCCTCGTCCAGATAGCCTGGGTACAATTCATATAAGCTGCAACATACTCAGCTTCAGCAATAGACTATGATATACAACTCTGCTTCTTTCTACTCCATGAAACAAGTCTTCCTCCAAGAAATAATGCTCCACCGGTTGTGCTTTTCATATCCTCAACATTACCTGCCTAGTCTGCATCTGTATACACCTTCAAGTCAAAGTTACCTGCATATGGATACCATAATCCATAGTCAATAGTGCCTTTCAAATATCTGAATATCATCTTGGTTTCTATCAAATGTGTTTCCTTAGTATTCTTCTAAAATCTAGCAACTAGACCAACTGCATGAGCTATATCGGGTCTGTTGTGAACAACATAGTGCAATTTCCCAATCATTGACCTGTACTCCTTTTCATCAACGGATGTGGCTTCATCTTCCTTAGATAATTTACATCCTGTAACCATTGGTGTCCCAATTGGTTTACAGTCACTCATACCAAATGTCTTTAATACCTCTTTCACATATTTAGACTGTGTGATGAAAATACTGTTAGGTCCCGGAGACAACTGAGAGGGGGGGTTGAATCAGTTGTCTAATAAATTTAAACCAAAAACCAATTAACCAACTTGATGCTTAATACCGGTAAACCAATTAAGTATGCAGGTAGACAGTGTTAACAGTAAATTGCTATACCGGTAAAGATTAATGCATGAAACATAAACATAAAGTCATCCACAACACATAACACCAATATTTGTATGTGGAAACCCTATAAGGGGAAAAACCATGGTGCGAAACCTTACCCACAATCAAATGATACTACTACAGATAGTAAGTGTACATAAATGGGGTTTGCACATGCAGAAAGGCCAATAGCCTAGAGCTCACTGCTCAATCACAAAATGGGAGTCACACTGACTACAGTTGGATGGTTAAATCCAATAAGAATGTACTGCACAAAATAGCATCTTCATATGTTGGATTCAGTACCGATGTAATGCTGATATGCTTATACAAAAACCTAGCTTCACCTTCAAATGATGTCTTCATGTATTCCTCTGCTTAATCTCGCATATACCTTCACTCAATTCTTTTTCGCATTCCACACTTGATCTTACAAATAAGATCTTACATTTATACCATACCCTAAGACCAATTTTCGTAGGTCGGCTCTACAAGATATTACAATAAAATAATTTTACATACAATATAATATCCGATGCAATTAACCGATTAAACATGTCGGCTTAATGAATTTACATCAATAATAAATCATCTCCATAGCATGCCATGCTGATCTGGAAAAGATAAATCTGTCGGTGTAACCCTAGATAACCTGGACCTATTTGCCGGTAAAAGCAAATATGCAAATATGAATATACCAATGATCAATTCTTCAAATCAAAGTGTCCACATGATGTCTTCGACATTACCAAGTGTCTTCCATATCATTCTAGATATCGGTGAACATTATATCCTGTCGGTGAACCATATACCAGTAACTATTGCAATAGTTACTTGTTTGTCGGTGAATGTTGTTGGATCTCCAAAGTGCTTGTTTTCAATAGGTGTTGACATCAATGACAAAACCATACCAAAATACCAACAATCTCCCCCTTTGGCATTGATGGCAACACAAGATGGAAAAACCATCAAAGTGCCAAAACAGAAATGCCAAATACCAAAAACCAACAATCTCCTAAACAACAATCTCTCCCCCTGGGAGCAACATGAGTTTATCCAAAGATTTATTTTCAATACCAATCTCTCCTCAAAAAGATAATGTGTTTTTCCATAGATACCTCTCCCCCTTTGACATCAAATGCCAAAGTTACAAAAATCAAGTTCATACAAAATACCAACTACTCCCCCTGAGAAGTAGTTTCCTCATCAAAGACCGGAATAAAAGATTTGTCTCTTAATTTTGTCGGTTGATGACAATCATCAATTGTCTAAGTCTCTACTGGTGGTGGTATGACTCTAAGCTGATCTCTGAGATATTCAAAAGTTTCCTTAGGTTTTGTGAAAATATCTGCAAGTTGTTCTTTAGTATTCCCATAAACCAGTTTTATCTCTTTTTCTTCAACTTTTTCCCTTAGAAAATTCAATTTGATAGAAACATGTTTTGTTTTAGAATGTAATACCGGATTCTTAGATATATCTATTGTTGCAGTGTTATCACAATATATAGTAATACGTTCCTTGTATTTTACCTTTATGTCTTTCAACATTTGTTTAAGCCATAGTACCTATGTACAGTTAGTTGCTGCTGCAACATATTCTGATTCTGTTGTTGATAAAGATGTACAACTCTGTTTCTTACTAAACCAAGAAACTAATCTCTTTCCAAGAAAGAATGCTCCTCCAGTGGTTCATTTTCTATCATCCACATCTCCTACCCAATTTGCATCTGTGTATGCACATAGATCAAAATTTTCATCTCTAGGATACCATAATCCAAGATTTGTTGTGCCTTGTAAGTATCAAAAAATCCTTTTTACTATTGATTCATGATTTTTCCTAGGATTACTCTGAAATATAGAAACAATACATACTGCATTCATAATATCAGGTATGGTTTATGTCAAATACAGTAAACCTCCTATCATAGATTTGTATCTAGTTGGATTAACAGGTGTAGATTCATCCCTTTGAGATAAATTGTCATTTGTAGTCATAGGTGTGCTTACTAGTTTAGAGTTCTCCATCCCAAATTTCTTTAGTAATTCTTTCAAGTACTTGGATTGACTCAAAAATATACCTTTATCAGTCTGTGAAATCTGCAATCCTAAAAAGAATTTTATCACTCCAATCATAGACATTTCAAATTCTTGTTGCATTTTAATAGAAAATTCCTTACATAATCCATCTTCTCCTCCAAAGATTATATCATCAACAAAGACTTCAATAATTAAGATGTCATCATTAGTTATTTTGTAATATAAATTGCTATCTGCATTTCCTTTAGTAAAACCAATCTTTAAAAGATACTTATCCAACCTTGCATACCAAGCTCTTGGGGCTTGTTTTAATCCATACAGAGATTTTCTTAACCTGCAAACCATATCATTGTCATCTGTCAAAGAAAATCCATTAGTTTGTTCAATATATACTTCCTCTTCAAGATCTCCATTCAAAAATGCACATTTAATATCCATTTGATAAACTTTGTAGTCCTTGTGAGCTGCAAAAGCCAAGAATAATCTGACTGCCTCAATTCTGGCTACCAGTGCAAAGGTTTCATTGTAATCAACTCCTTCTTTCTGAGAATATCCCTTACACACTAGCCTTGCTTTATTTCTGACAACCTTACCATCTTCATTAAGTTTGTTTCTAAATACCCATTTGGTTCCAATTACATTTTTTTTCTTTAGGTCGGGGAACTAATGTCCAAGTATTATTTTTCTCAATTTGTCCTAATTCTTCTTCCATAGCTTTAATCCAAAATTTATCTTCACATGCCTCATTGATAGACGATGGTTCAATTTGAGAAATAAGACATACCTCTTCATTTGCCAATCTTCCTCTTGTCATAACTCCTTTAAATTTGTTTCCAATTATCTGATCTTCAGAATTATTCAATCTTACATATCGGGGTGTCTTAGTTTGATGTTGTTCTTCAATTACTATGGAATCCTCTGATGATACCGAAGTAACTGGATCTTCATTATGTACCGATGGATTCAGTATAGGTTCATTTGTCACAATTTCTGTTGCCGGTTCAGAGTCTATATACCTTGAAGTTCCTTTGAATTGTTCATCAATCTTTACATTTGTACTCTCAACAATTTTCTGCAATCTCTTATTAAAACATCTATATGCCTTGCTCTTAGATGAATAACCAAGAAATATTCCTTCATCACTTCTAGGATCAAATTTTCCAATATACTCATCTCTTCTAATATAACATTTACTTCCAAAAATTCTAAAATACTTAAGAGTAGGAGTATTAACAAACCATAGTTCATGAGGGGTCTTACCGGTTTCACCTTTGATGTGAACTTTGTTGAATGTATAGACAGCAGTGCTAACTGCCTCTCTCCAATACACATGTGGTAGATTTGCTTTTGATAACATACTTCTTGCTGCATCCAAGATAGTTCTATTTTTCCTTACAACAACTCCATTCTGTTATGGTGTCCAGGTTGCTGATAACTGTCTTCTGATTCCATTCACTTCATAGAATGTATTAAAGTCCTTAGATGTGAATTCTCCTCCTTGATCTGATCTTAAACATTTGATTTTCTTACTGGTTTCATTTTCAACCATTGCTTTGAATAATTTGAACTTCCCAGGTGCTTTTGATTTTTCTCTGAGAAAAGTAACCCAACACATTCTAGAATAATCATCAATAATTAGCATGAAATATCTATCACCTTGTAAGCTCTTAGTTCTAGCTAGACCACATAAATCAGTGTGAATTAAATCAAGAGCATTATTGGATTTTTCTGGAATACTTTTGAAAGTAGCTCTAGCTTGTTTTCCAAATTGACATTCCTTACAAATTGTATTATGAGGTTTCACAATTTTAGATAGATCTCTAACTGCCTTAGAAGTACTGATTTTTACCATGCAATCAAAGTTTACATGACACAGTCTCTTATGCCATAACCAACTTTCATCTATATGTGCAATTAAGCATGTCTTTTCACTGTTATTCAAATGAAAGATATTACCTCTAGTCTGATTACCAGTTGCAATTTCCAAACTAGTTCTATTCATGATTTTGCATTTTCCATTTTTAAATTGTAACTAAAATCCTTTCTCAACTAATTGACCAACACTTCAAAGATTATGCTTTAATCTTTCAACATAGTAGACATTGTCAGTGTTATGCTTACCATCAAGAGATATTGAACCCTTACCTTTAATTGAACAGGCTTTGTCATCTCCAAATCTTACTAAACCTCCATTGCATTCTTGAAAGTTTAAGAATTTACCTTTGTCTCCAGTCATGTGATGTGGGCATCCTGAGTCAATGATCCATTCATCCTTTGCTTCAACTTTAGTTGCTAGGGCTTGTTCTACCGGTTGAGCAATAAGTGCCGGTTGATCTTCTGTTATAGCAACAAAAACCCATCCATTGTCTGTTGGATCCTCATCAGAATCATCAGTCACACCTTTATCAGCAATGTAACAGGATTTGTCTTTGTTCTTCTTAAATCTGTATCTCTGATATTCAGGATTAGGCTTGTATGTTCTTCTAGCTTCTTCTCTTAGTCTATCATGTCTATCAAGGCATCTTGAAGCCATGTGACCAATCTTATTGCAGTTAAAACATTTAAAGGGTGCTTTACCTTCATACTTACTTCCAATTGGACCTTTTGGCATTTTTCTTGCAAATAGTGCTTCAAGTTCTTCAAGCTCTTCATTCTCCTTCCTAGTTTCTTCAAGTTCTCTTGCATAAAAGGTTCTCCAATCTGATTTGTCAAATGATGGAGCAGATGATGTTGATGCTTTAAAGGCCAAATCAGTTTTTATAGTAGCAACAGGACCAAATTCCTCAATTTCAAAGGCTGAAAGTTTACCAATCAATGTATCCCTAGTTACTGATGTATTAGGCATTGTTCTTAACTCATTTATAGCAATAATCTTCATTTTATATGCCGGTGGCAATCCTCTTAATATTTTTGAAACAATTTCATCCTCACTCAGGGTTCCTCCACAACATTTAATACCCAAAACAATTTCATTTACTCTTTCCATAAAAGTAGAAATCCTTTCATCTTCTTCCATTTTCAGATGTTCATACCTGACTCAGAAGCTTTCAAGTTTTGCAATCTTGACTATGGAATCTCCTTCATTTAGTGTTTCCAAATGATCCCAAATAGCTTTAGCAGTAGACCTATCTGATAATCTCATGATTTGTTGATCTGATAATGTGCTCAAAAGTGTTTCTCTTGCTTTGCAATCATTCTCTTCATCTTTGGAGCAGTCTAACCAGCTACAACAACAGTATAACCATTCTTAGTAACTTCCCAGATGTCTTTACTGATGCAATTCAGATGTGTCTCCATTCTGATCTTCCATATCTCATAGTTGGTTCTATCAAGTTTAGGACTGTCCTTCCTGAAGTAATTAGTAGACATTGGATCTCCTCAAGTTGTTAAACTTCTGCAAAATAGGACTAGGCTCTGATACCAATTGTTAGGTCCCGGAGAGGGGGGGTGAATTAGTTGTCTAATAAATTCAAACCAAAAACCAATTAACCAACTTGATGCTTAATACCGGTAAACCAGTTAAGTATGCCGGTAGATAGTGTTAACAGTAAATTACTATACCGATAAAGATTAATGCATGAAACATAAACATAAATTCATCCACAACACATAACACCAATATTTGTATGTGGAAACCCTATAAGGGGAAAAACCACGGTGGGAAACCTTACCCACAATCAGATGATACTACTGCAGATAGTAAGTGTACATAAATGGGGTCTGCACATGCAGAAAGGCCAACAACCTAGAGCTCATTGCTCAATCAAAAAATGGGAGTCACACTGACTATAGTTGGATGGTTAAATCCAATAAGAATGTACTGCACAAAATAGCATCTTCATATGCTAGATTCAGTACTGGTGTAATGCTGATATGCTTATACAAAAACCTAGCTTCACCTTCAAATGATGTCTTTGTGTATTCCTCTGCTTAATCTCGCATATACCTTCACTCAATTCTTTTTCACATTCCACACTTGATCTTACAAATAAGATCTTACATTTATACCATACCCTAAGACCAATTTTAGTAGGTCGGCTCTACAAGATATTACAATAAAATCATTTTACATACAATATAATATCCAATGCAATTAACTGATTAAACATGTCGACTTAATGCATTTACATCAATAATAAATCATCTCCATAGCATGCCATACTGATCTGGAAAAGATAAATCTGTCGGTGTAACCCTAGATAACCTGGACCTATTTTTCGGTAAAAGCAAACATGCAAATATGAATATACCAATGATCAATTCTTCAAATCAAAGTGTCCACATGATGTCTTCGACATTACCAAGTGTCTTCTATATCATTACAGGTACTGGTGAACATTATATCCTGCCGGTGAACCATATACTAGTAATTATTGCAATAGTTACTTGCTTGCCGGTGAATGTTGCTGGATCTCCAAAGTGCTTGTTTTCAGTAGGTGTTGACATCAATGACAAAACCATACCAAAATACCAACAAATACCACTCTTCATTTGTTGAATTTGTAAACCTATGAAATTTTTTATCTCTCCCAATAGAGACATTTCAAACTCACTTTTCATTTCATTTGCAAAGTCATTGCTCATATCATCATTACCTCCAAATATGATATCATCTACAAACACTTCACTAACCAGTTTCTTATCTACTTCAGATTTGAGATATATGTTGCTATCTTCAATGGTTCTCTAAAAACCTATCTTCATCGAGTGTGAATGAATCCTTTCATATCATGCTCTTGGTGCTTTCTTTAATCCATATAATGCCTTGTGCAACTTACATACCATGTCTTTTTCATTAGTCAAAGCATAACCATCTGGCTTCTCAATGTATACTTCTTCTTCCAGTATTCCATTCAAAAATGTTGACTTCACATCCATCTGATATACTTTGAATCCCTTATGTGTTGCAAATGAAAGTAAAGTTTTGACACCTTCCGGTCTAGCAACTGGTGCAAAAGTCTCACCACAATCTTCTCCTTCTTCCTGTGCATAACCTTTGCAAACCAATCTAGCTTTGTTTTGGACTACTATACCATCGTCATTCAGCTTGTTCCTGAATACCCACTTAGTACCTATCACATTTTTATTCACCAATCTAGGTACTAGGGTTCATGTATTGTTCTTCTCAATTTGATCATACTCCTCCTCCATAGCTTTGATCCAATGATCATCTCCAAATGCTTCCTTAGCAGTTATAGGCTCAATAGTGGAGATCATGCAAGAATTCTCTCTAATTCTTCTTCTGGTTAACACTCCAGCATCCTTATCTCCAATAATCTGGTCAAGATTGTGATTGAGTCTCACATACCTTGGAATAACATGATCATTATCTTAAGGTTCTTCTACTTAATTATCATCATCCTCTTCTGAATCTACCCATTCTGATTGAACTGGTACAACAATATTCTCCTTATCAGTTTCAAGTTTCACATAATCTGGTTCCAAAAATAAAATGCAAGGATCTTCATCCTTTTTCTCCACATTGGTTTCCCCTGAGACTTCAGGATACTCATCCACTCGAACATCAACACTCTCAATGATTCTCTATGTCCGGTTTTTGTAACATTTGTAGGCCTTACTCTTGGTGGAGTAACTAATAAATATACCTTCATCACTTTTAGCCTCAAACTTACTAACATAGTCACCTCTCTTAATAAAATATTTGCTACCAAATATTTTAAAATAACTAACATGAGGTGATCTACCATACCAGTATTCATAAGGAGTCTCAACCTTACCTCTTTTTACCAAAATCTGGTTCATAGTGTAGACAGTTGTGTTGACAGCTTCTCTCTAGAAATTTTTCACTACACCTCCTTGTATCAACATCGTTCTAGCTACTTCAATAACTGGCCAGTTGTTCCTCTCTGCAATACCATTATGTTGCGGTGTCCTTGGTGTAAAAATTTGTCATTTGATACCATTTTCTTTGCAATATCTTGTGAGTTTTGTTGCAATATGTGCAGATTATGTTGACATGATGATATTGTGTTGTCATTGATGTCAATATGCTGAAGAGAGAACCGGTAATATGCTGATGAGTGAACTAGTAATATGTTGAAGAGTGAACCAAATTATTGAAGTTAAGCAACTGGCAAAGTGAATTGGTATAATGTTGTGAACCGGTATATGTGCAAAAGGTGAAGTGGTATGTTTGTCCAAGTGAACCAGTATATGGAATGTTTTCTATCAAGGTTTAATATGGTATGACTACTGGTTGGTAGTCCCAGCCTTAGGTTTTTTGGTTGAAGTGTTTCGAGCCTGTGTGATTCAACCGATGGCATTGTGTGATGAGTTAGCATTGTAATGGAGATCAGATCAGGTTGCTACATTATCCTTGTGCGCATGAAGGATCTTGCATGAAGGGGATTGATCCTATCTACCTCGGGAATGTGTGAAGTCCCTGCAAACGGTGAAGAACACGTGATGGGTTATCGCCTCCAAGAAGCGGTGAAGAACAAACGATGGAGAATGTCTTGAGATCTGTTCAAGACCATTGTATTCAAATGCAAAGTGTTCAACGGTTAGGATTGAACCGACTGAATTTCTCAACCTAAATGTTTAGGGTTTAGGGTTTATGCTACCAACCTATCTGTTTCCTATAAGGTCGATGTTGTGTTTCATGTTGAGGTTGTTGGGAAATGTTGTGTGTGTATCTAAGTGCAGAGATATGTGATTCTTGCCAGACCAAATAAGAGAATTGATACCTGAAAAGTGTGTGTGCAGAAGGAAGGAACTAAAACGGATCTGCATTGGCATTGAGTGCTATTACCAGATCATTGTAATACCTGTTGATCTCTAATCACTTCAACAGTTGGAAAATCCCTTAACAGGGTAGCTTTAACCAACTTGTTGTAAATCCTTTAATAGGGTGACTCAAAGCCATTGAGTTCATAAAATCCTCTAACAAGGTAACCTTTAATAGGGTTTAACCCTTAACCAGGTATTCTAGCCATCCCTTAACCAAGTGATCCCTAATAGGATCGGTTCCTAACAGAACCTGTTGTAACAGTCTTTAACCGGACTAGGCTCCTAACAGAGCAGACTTCTAAAGAGTTCAAAAATAGCTTGTGGGTATTCATCCCCACCATGGTTTTTCCCAGTTGGGTTTCCACATGAAAAATGTGTGTGTCGTGTGTGATGCCTCTTTCATGTGATGTTTTGTTATTTCCTGTTTAGTGGTGAATCATGTTGTTCTAGTAAATTATTGTATCTCTGATGATAGATTATTTGTTTATGCATTAGGATGAAGTGGAAATGAGGGAGTAGATTATATGGAAAGCTAAGTGTTGCCGGTTTATGTCTTTCACAGTCTCATTATGTTTAATCGGTAGTAATCTGGTTTAGACCAGTATTAGTGTTTGTCTGTCAAGTGCATTGTTTGCAGTCAAACCAGTTTAGGAAAAGCTTTTGTGCTTGTACTGATTCACCCCCCCCCCCTCTCAGTACCGGTTTGGCACTCACTGTTCATCATTGAGTTATCAAATTCCTTAGAAGTAAATTCACCGCCTTTATCAGTCCTCAGACACTTTATCTTCTTATCACTCTCCTTTTCAGCTAAGACCCTGAATGCCTTGAACTTACTAAATGCTTATGTTTTATCCTTCAAGAATGTAACCCACATCATTCTTCAGAAATCATCAGTGAAGATCATAAAATATCTATCACCTTGAATACTTTTGGTCCTTATTGGTCCACAGAGGTTTGTATGAACCAAATCTAATAGATGTTTCACTGAAAAGGTTTTGCTCTTAAAAGTTGAGGATGTCATCTTTCCCATCTGATATTCCTTACATAGAGCATTAACTGGTTTTTCCAACTAAGGAAAACCTCTCACTGTCTTGGACCTACTCACTTTAGCAATTAAACAGTTGTTGACTTTAAGATTCGGGTGAAACATGTTACGTTTAGTCTGCTTGCCGGTTGCAATCAGTTCACCTTTTCTCCCATAGATTTTGCACATACCATTCTTAAACTCTAATGGATATCCTCTATCATTGAGTTGAGAAACACTCAAAATATTGTGCTTTAAACCTTCAACCCAGTAGACATCATTTGCACTGCTCTTTCCATTAAGACAAATAGTTCCCTTACCTTTAACCATGTAGGGTGAGTAATTACCAAATCTCACAACTCCATCATCAAATTCCTTCAAAGAAAGAAATTTTCTCTGGTCACCGGTCATGTTATGTGAACAACCACTATCAATGATCCAATCATTAGAATTATCCATGCTAGAAACTAAAGCTTTATGATCAGATGTCTCCTCTTTAATGGCTACAAACACAATGTCTTCATTAGCATCACCCTCTGATTCTTCATCAGTGATACGACCATCAACTGCAATAAGACAATCTATTTTACCTTTTCCCTTGTACTTCTTAAACTTCTCTCACTTATGCTCATTATCACCATTAGGATAGTTAGCTGCAATGTGTCCAATCTTGTTGCATGCAAAAAATTTCAAAGGTAATTTACCTCTGTATTTACCGATACCTTTGGGCAACCACTTGGCCAACAATGCTTCAAGCTCAACCAAATTGTCTTCATCATCAACTTCTCTATTGGATCTAAATTCATAACTGTGACTGACATCTCTACTTTTCCTCATAGATGGGTTAGAAACTGAAGCTCCAAATGTAGACTCAAATTTCTGAACACTACCATCATAACCATTTAATTCAAAAGCAATAAGCTTACCAATGATGGAGTCAAGGGTTACCTTAGTTTTGTCAATTGACTTTAACTCCTAAATGGTTGCAACTCGGATAGCATAGACTGGTAGCAAGGTTCTAAACACCTTACTAACCACTGTGGAATCATCCACTTTACCACCAACACTCTTGATCTCACCAACTATCTCTTTTATCCTTTGACCATATTGTTGGATATTCTCACTTTCAACCATTCACATGTCATCAAAATTTCCTCTTAGACTCTCTTCCTTGGAAATATTCACATGTTTACCACCGCTATAAATATCTTCAAGTTTCTTCCATACCTCATATGCAGTCTCTAGACCATGAACATCTGCATACTCTGCATTAGAAAAAGAACTGATAATAGCCTCTAGTGCTTAATTATTTTCTTGTTTCTCTTTCTTCTAATTATCAGTCATAATCCCACTAGGTGCAACATATTGAGTACCAACATGTTCCCAGTATTGACTTCCTAGACTCTTAATATAAATTTTCATTCTATCACTCCATATTTTGTAGTTCTCTCTATTAAAATTAGGACCTTCCTTATTCATCATGTTCTACAAGATCGTTACCTCAAGTTGTTAGGCTTAGACCTTAGAGGACCTAAGAATCTCTGATACCAATTGATGGTATGATGAAAGAAAAAGGATCCAATCAACTACTAAGAGGAGTGGGGGTGAATCAGTAGATAGAAAACTTATAATAAGTTTCACCAATCTCAGAATCAACCTCTCAAAGTAAACTTAGAACTGACAAGTTAAACCATTGAACTATAAATGCAATATCACTGTCAAGTTTAACCAATTGACTATTATAGCAGATTAACAATAAACAACTTGAAACTCACAAACATCAAAATAATTTACTGACATAAGTAAAACTTCATCTCATATTGTTGTCAGTTAACATAACATATCAAAGTGGATTAAGCAGTTAAGCAATTTAACCATAGTAAACATAACCACAAAAATATTCACCACTTGACACAATATTTTTGATGTGGAAACCCAAATGGGAAAAACCACGGTGAGATGAGACTCACAAGTTAACTATTTGAACTCTTCTGAAGTTCGCCCTGTTAGGAGCCAAGCCTGTTAAAGCTTAAAAAAAAAAGTCTTGTTAAGAACAGATCATGTTAGGGACCACCTGGTTAAGGGATTGACTAAAATGCCCTATTAAAAGTAATACCCTATGAGGAGTAACCTCGATAGAGGATTTGAAATCCAAGCTAATGGACAACCTAGTTAGAGGATTTGAATAACACTAAGATTGTGAGAGCTTACCCGGTTAGGGGATTTTACTATTGTAATTGTTAGAAAACTATAGGAGTTTGCTGATCTATTTTAATAGCACTAGACTTGCTTGTCCAGATCCTTTTCATGCTCCTATCTGCCTTTACACAAACTACAGATACATCATCCGGTTCGGCAACCACACACTCAACTAGAATTTTGTGCACTCTGAAACAAAACAACTCATCAACCTTATAAACAAATCACTAGGTTGGTAACACAACAAAAACCTAATTCTCTCATAGAGATTACAAACAAGTCAGTTCAAGTATGACTGTTGGATTACATAACAATCTCTGCACATCATTCAAGATGTCCTTGACCACTCCTTGATCACCGCTTCATCGAGCTCAGTTACTCATTACGCGGTTTGCATTACATGCAATATACTTTCTCATTCCCAAGATAAAAACCATTATCTCAACGCACCAAAAACACTTTGAAACTCTTCTCATACAACATGCATACGTGTCACAAACATTACCGCTCATCATCAGATCATAAACCAATATAACAAACTTCATCAAACTTAATCAATTAGGGTTTATCAAATAAACAGGTAGGGTTTACCGGTTCAACTCTCCATTACTTAGTAATATCAGTTCACTCCACAAACTCACCTACGGGTTACAGTTCCCTTCACTAGCTCTTCCTACCAGATACAAAACAACATTATAACAACATCATTACCAGTTACAAAAGAATATTATAACAACATCATTACCGGTTACAATTGACATCAATCACAACATAACATTTCATTAATGCAATCTTCATGCAATTGCCAACACTCCTTTCATCACCGCACTATTAGAAATACAAAATTCTCTAATAATATCTTACACATTCAAGCTCATACTCATATATACCTTCATACCTCATCACACATCTTACAAACATTATTAGGTTGGCTAGACCTTGGAACAATTCCCTAAGTTCAATGAAGCTAGACAATCTTGCATTGTACACCTTAGTTATGTCAGCTACCGAGAGAACATAACAAATTTTGTGTCATTTTACCGATCAAAGTGGTTTTCATCACTACCAGTTGAAACTCCATCAGAATACCCTCTTTCTCAATCAGATCTCATTCACCTAATTGAATCACCACATACAGTCATGAACATAACTTCATCTACCAGTCTTCTTTGTTGTTGCAAAACCCCATCATCCCATTCTTCATAAGTTTCTTGTACCGGTTGTAAGAATATTATTTTGTCTCTCTTTTATTGGTTAAAGTCCTAATTACCGGTTCTGATAAAAGTTGTCTCTGCTTACTGGTTAAGTCTTATCGGTTGAATTGTGAGACTTAGATGACTGTAGAAACATAGTTGCCATCAATTACAAAATACAACATAGTCATCATACAACAATCTAATCTCTTAACAAAACAAACATGTACCAGTTGCATCAAGCAAACAAACAATTATCGGTTTAAATCAAATGATCAAATGCAAATAGATATTACTGGCCTTCACTATTCAATGATGCACGCCCTTTGGTCCGTTCATGCAAAGAATGCCAATTTTATGTTGGTAAGCATAGGAATGCAGTCGTGCCTTTGAGACCTATAGTGGTAGAAGAACCTTTTGCTCAATGGGGGTTGGATTTTATAGGAATGATCAACCTTGTATCTACTGCATCACAAATGGATCCTTACTGCAACAGATTATTTCACTAGGTGAATAGAGGTAGTTTCTCTAAAAAATCCAATGGAAATAGAGATCTTAAGCCTCTTAGAAGAACTTGTCATTAGTTTTGGCCCACTAAAAACATCATTTCAAATAATGATAAAGCATTCATAGGCTCTCAGATCATGTAATTTTCCCTTAATCATGGTATATACCTAAAAACATCCTCCAACTATTACCCTCAAGGGAATGGTTTAGCAAAGTCAACAAATAAGAATCTAATCTAAATCATTTAAAGGATAGGAGTGGAATACAAAAGGGAATGGCATAGACATTTGAGAAGTGTGCTCTAGGAAAACTACATATCTCCTAAGTAGATACTAAATACTTCTCCCTATGAGCTTGTCTACTGAAAAGAAGCTTAATTTTTCAGTTTCATTAGAGATTCCAACTCTGCAATTTCTCAACTCTTTGGAATTGGAGGAGAATGAACCCATGGAAGTCTGACTGGCGAAACTTCTAGAATTACAAAAAGAGAGGGAAAAAGAATTTAATTATTTTAATAATAGGCAGCAACTTGTTAAAATATGGTTCAACAAGAAGAGATCAGACCCTGGTTTCAAGTGTGGATACCTTGTTTTAAAGTATAATGAACGAGGTGCTAAACTAGGCTATCATGCTAAGTTTGACAGCCTTTGGGAAGGCCCTTTCTACATTTACAAATGCAAAGAATTTAATGCTTTTGAATTAGAAAATATGCAAGGTGAGGAACCTCGGATTCCTATTAACGAAATCCATCTTAAGCATTTCAATTAAATATTTTCAAGATAATTATGTAAATATTATAAATATCGTATATTTTCACTTTCCTTGAGGCCACGTTTTGTCCTAGTCTAAAATCCAAAGTTTTATTTAAGACTTTTTAATCTTTGAATTGTTAAATAAATAAAAGACAGAAAAAGAGGACATACATTTGAAGTAAAGAGTCATGTAACACAAATGCAACAAAAGTATAGTATTATAGTATGTATAAACTTTCTTTACATATACATTGCAAAATTGGCTCTTAGGCCTTGGTAAGTAAAAAATACACAAGGGCATGATTGCAGAAAGGAGGCCCTAATCATCTTCCTCATTATCAACTTCATCCTCATCTTATTCTTCATCATCTTCCTCTTCCACGTAATCAAAATCAAAGTTAGAGAAGAGCATAATCACCCTGAGAACTAGAAGTTCATCTGAAGTTAGAATCCTTAGGAATATGTAGTCCTGGAAGTTAGAGTACCAAGTGACATCGTCCGATTGAACTAGGAAATGCAACCGCAACAGAAAATCAGAGGCACACCACAGCTAATCCTAGTATTGTGTTAGGGTCATGTTTTTGAAACCAGACACAAAATGAAGCCACGAAAGCACCTGCCCATGATCAACAAAGAGCCTTAGGTGTGAGGCTATGAGAATTCCCATGTTAGGAATGGCAACCTCCACCACCTCACCAAGCCCACCTAGATAAACCTCTGGGAAAAGCACTTTAGTAAGAGGGATGATATAATGTTTTGGCATATTAATGTCCTACAATGAAGCCACAAACCAAGAACAAATATTCGTTTTCACATAGTATCAATCTTCAGAAGTTACAAAATCTTCTCCTAAAACCCATTTAATTGCAACAATTAGGATTTGGTTCTTATTCACAATCATTCTTTCAAGGCGAAGGTCATAAATATTGCCTAAGAAAGTCGTCTACGCCCTAGTGCTCAGTAGCCTAATAGGAGTATCCTTAGCCTCTATACTTAGTAGTTAAATCAAATACAAAATTGAAAATGGTCATCTCTTTGAAAGATATTTATAGAAATGAAATCAAATGACCTAAAAGTAAGATTAATAGCTCATAAAATCAATGAAAGTTGGTATGTGCTTTCCACATTGTGTATATTTCCTCCCTTTAAAGTATCAAGGGTATTTTGATTTTGTGTGCCTTTTGATTTGTCTTGCACAGGTTTGCCATCTTTCCATGCAGTGTTATATGGCATATCATGCAATCTAGCAAGTCTATCATGCCAATTGTAGTGAGGCCTCTCAGGTTTACTTACTTTAGCAGTTAGATCCTTAACAGTAGTCATTAATTTTTCTATCTTATCCTCTTCTTTAGAGGATTTATTTTCTTGTGGCTTTTGTTCCTACCACAATATTCCATCAGTCCTTTTTCCCACTTTACCTGGTGCTTTCCTATTACTCTCTACATTGATTGCAATTCTGAAGGCATCCCTTAAACTATGTGGGTTTTTGTCTCTGAGAATGTAAGTCATTTTGGGGTCAAATGCATTATAATAGGAAGTTAGACAAACATTTTCATCTAGCCTCATTACTTGAAAAAGTTTATGCATTGCCTTTTGAAACCTTGCATTAAAATATGTGACGGCTTCATTATCAAATTTCCTGATGTTATTAAACTCATTGAGCATGAAGCTCACATTAGTCTTGTCTCCATATTTCTCTTGAAAGCAATTTTTGAACTCTTCCCAAGAACCTATACTGTCCACAAGTAACCCTTTGTACCAATCTCTAGCATCCTCAATCAAGGATTGCACAAATAGCTTCATGATGACATCTTCATATGCAACTTCATAATCATACCAAATGATTTCAAATGCTCTTCAGCACTGACAGCATTATTCCCAGCAAACTTTTGGAGTTTATCCCTCATTTCAATAGGGACATGGTTTGGGTATCCTGGAATTCCATCAAAATACAATGACCTATACAGCTCAACATTTATTGGTCTCCTTTGAAACTAATTTCCAATAAAGTTGTTTCCAGTATTTACCCTTGGGCCTGAACTACTAACTATAAGAGTTTGATGACTTTGATTGCGGGTTGGTCGCTGACTAGTTTGGTTTACTGGAATTGCACTTGAGGGAATAGAAGAATTACTTGGGGTAGCAATTTGAGATTGGTTAACGGGTGGGATAGAATTTGTTTGTATCATTGGTTGGGTGTTCAACAAAGAGGCAGAAGTATGTTGGGACATAGGATTACTATGATCTTCAAGTGGGAAGGTTATAGCAGGAGCCTTTAAGCAACGTATTTTTCTTCTAAACTCTGCATTTAGTGCTTCTATTTCAGCCTTTTCTAACTCTCTTTTCAAGTCTTCATTTTCCTTCCTTACCCTTTCTACTTCAATCTCATGCAACATCATTCCCTGGGGTCCTTATGCACTTCCTGACACTAGACCCGTAGGTCTATTCTCCACCACCTTCTGCTTCCCTTTGTCAATAACAGGTCTAGCAGGTTGGGGATCACTGTAGACCTCCCTACTAGGTTGTGATACAACTTTAGGTGCGGAAACAATTTTTGGATCAAGGATTTCCCTAATAACAATGGAAGAGAACAACTGCCTCTGTGTTGCAATGGAAGAGAACAACAAAAGTTTGAAATAAAGACAACAATATAAGGTTCCAAACTTAGGAAACCTCCTACACTTTAAGCTTATAAAAGCTTGGGCAGGTGAACCCTTTAAGACTATTTTCTCACAAAAATATTAAATGTTTTGTAGGAAACCAATGTAAATTCCTGCAAATTCTCCTTACTGACCAGTACAACTAAAACATAAATGGAAAGTTCATTTTGTCTATTGAATAGGATCACAAAATGCACCCAAAGACTCAACAGATAAACCAGTGCCTTATCTGGGCAACAGATTCATCTATAACAGACTGCAACCTGACAAGAGAAACTAATACACATATCACAAATTCTTGATCTATCAACTCTGAATATGCCTAACATATATAGAGTCCAAATCTGCATTAGACTTCATCATCCAATCCACACCGAAAGTATTGATATTAATGATTTTGTTTCAAGTATATTTATATTTTTCTCCTTGAGAAAAAGACTAAAAACAACATCATTAGATGCCTAGCAAATCATTCAAATAAGCGATCCTTGATTACTTAAATGGAATAAACACTAGTACAATGACAGAGACAATATAAGTCCGAGTTTGAACTCTTTGGACTGTATATTTCATTCCTCTGTCAGAAGGTTACAAGTACTTTATATTTGACTCAGAATTTGCTAAGACAAAGGCCTGTATTAATTTTGCCAGAGTTTAGCTACAAAAATTATGTCCCCTTTTCTAGGTAGCCTTGGTATCCTTTTATATAAATTAGGATGCAACAAGCTTCGAACCACCTAGAAGAATAATAATTTTACCCTAACAGTCATTTAATGCAAAAGTTATATCTGTGTCATTGTAGTTGGGGGACAAACCTAACATTCTTCCTGGGATGTGTGCTTCATTAATTCACTGGTCATTCATTTGAAAAGTAGCCAAAAGGGCAGTCTCCTATCTCCCAAAATTGGTTGCAACAATAGGCAGCTTCATAATACCGGTGGATCATCTTGTACCAGAGCATTGATGAGTTCTTATTATAGAGCGGCGCACCATTATGTTCTTCGCATATCTCCCTATAGATTTCCTGGGTACCTCTCACCAACCCACTTTCATCTTGAAGCAATATCTTATGGGATTTGCACATCTCTGCCATTGTTTCTTTTCAATATTTAAATTTCTTTGGTGCCAACAGATCAGGAGACCTTCTCTCTGGGCACTTTTTCCTTTAGTTTCCAAGTCGCAGCCTTAAAAGTTTGAACATTTTCCCATAGTGGTATAGTGATGGCCATCTGATCATGGGAAACTAACATGAACTTTAACTTTCTAGAGTAATCTGTGTAGAAACGGGCCCCACCACTTGGTCTCTGATCTGTTAGAAAACTTAACCGCTACCACTAGTAGTCCACCGTAACCACTGGCAATAACCACTGTTTGGATCCACCGCTAGTGGTTTATCGCTATGTCATAGGTGATAACCATCGTGCACCTTTAGACTGCGGTGTAGCAACAACCGTCGATTATCATAGGACTTGCTTGTTCTTTATTTCCTCTAGATTTCTCAACTTTCCCATCGGGCCTCACCGCTTGGTCGCCAAGTCATGGCTATAATCCATCACACATCTTTTCATTATGACTTGGTGATAGTCGTAGATCTTCCCTGGATCACCTTTGATTTGCCTTGACTTGCTCGGCTTTTACCTCTCTTTGGCCATTTTCTTTATCACCTTTTCTTCTGGTGGGCCCGACACATGTCACATCTTGATTTTCCTTTGGATCCATCTACCCACTACCTTGGACTTTCCACTTGCTCAATCGCCAAGTCACATGGGATACTTGGCAAGCATCTTCATCCTGCAGTATGGCGACAACTGTTGGATCATCTCGCCCGACCGTTGATCCTCTTTAATCTGTACGAGCCTTAGCTTCTCTGAATATATCTCGCTTATGCCATGGTGTCACCATGTGGCATCTCTGGATTCGCTATGAGATCTTCCTGGACTCCACCTGTCCAATCAAGCCTGCCACTTGTCAACCTTTGGTTCACCACCTGATCCATCTGTCTTGCCAAGTCATCTCCACAGGATCCATCACCTCTTTTTGGTTTGTTCGGCCTTAGCCTTTCGGCCAAACATCCTCTTCAGCTATCCTTTTTTGTGTCTCATCAAAACCCCATTTTCATCGATGCCTTCACTTTTTGATGAAACCGATTGAAATCTCCTTGATGTGCCCTTTGTCGATGGATCTGAGCACTCGATGAATTGTTTTCTCATCTTATCGAAACCCAATTTTCATCGACACCTTCGCTTGTCGATGAAATCGATGCCTTCGGTGAGTCCATTTTGAGATCTATCGAAGTCGTCATCTTCTCGATATACACCTTGATGATATGCCACCTGTCCGCTACGTGTTACCATTTGATTGGCTCTAAAGTTCACAACTAGGTGCCACTTGTCGTGAGGGTATTCATTCTCAGTTCTCCACTCTAACACCTTAGCATGACCTCCATTAACCGCATGAATGAACTGTCTGCCTTAACCACTTGCATCAACTATCAGCCATGGTTCACTGCTAGTCATTTATCGCCAAGTCGCGGCCTTTATCTGGTGAGCATTTTTACATCGCGACATAGCGGCAGCCCTTGGATCCATCTTGATCAATGTTCATCTTTATTGATCTTCTTGACCATTAGCCCCTCTGAGTGGCTACATCCTATGCCACAGTGCCATCATGTGTCTACCACCTTTCAACTGCATGTCACCACGTGGAACCTCGTGACTTGCTTAGTGCTCTACCTCAGCACCACCTATCCTCCCAGCTCATCAATCACCAAGTCACAGCTGTTAACAGTCAAGCACTTTCACATGATGGTATAGCGATGGTCGTGGATCTACATTCAACCTTCTCACTATTTAATTCTCCCTTTTACTACAAAATAAGGCCACTCTGAGATGCACACGCATGCGGGGAGGCACCACTTTCTTGATTGGTCACTTGCCAAAAGCCTGTAAGCTTTGACACCTAAGATATATGTGGCCTTGCATATAAATATTGAAATTTTCCTCCCTGTGGCCAATGTGGGATAAAAGGTTGCCTTATCCCTTTCCATTGGGTCATCAAGATCACTTCAGAACTTAATTTCCAATGGCCGATGATGACTTTCTGTGCTCCTCAGCTTTCTCATGGGTCCCACAACTTAGTCACCATGTTGTGGCTATTAACCATTGAGTACCTTCGAACTGTGATATAGAGATAGCCACGAGATCAACAAGAACCTGCTAGATCTTTAGGAAACCCGACAGATACATAGGAAAAGACATAAGACTTGGGAAGAAGTAAAAATTATCAGAACCCGCCCAGGCCTAGACATAAAAAGGGGGCCCCTCTTAATGACACACAGACCCTTCTGCTTAAGTACAAAAAGGCGACGAGAAAAGATCATGGGTAAAAAGAAAGGGACATTTTGAACCATGAACCTTGAACCAATTTGCAAATGGTTCAAAACAGACATAACACACTCTCACTTGCTTAGTATAAGAAATAATAGAAAGTCATGACACAAGCAAGAGAAACGATTGAACCTTGAACCTTGAACCAAAATGGTTCAAGTTCAAAGTGAAATACAACAATGCGCTACAAAATCTTAATTTTTTAAATGTCTTCATGAAAAAGAAAAAACCCAAAACCCTTAGAAATTTATAGATCCCAACACATCCAAAAAAAAGGCTGAAGGCAAAAGTCATGATTAAAAAACCTCTATTGTTATAGATAGGTATGAAGAGGTTTATGATCCAGACCTGCATGAGCATCCTAAGAATCTTTGAGAAGGCACTTACCAGAGAATGTTGAAAAATAATAATGATCCAAAGGTGCTTATAGCCAAACTTTAGAACTTTGATCTCCCACAATACATGGTGTCAATGGTCCCTCGTTGCCCTGAATTTGTTGATGCATGTGTTTCAAATTTCAAGCCAAATCCACCAATTATTCAAGGGAATTCATTGAAAGTGGTAATAAGTGTGGATACTATCAGAGATATGTTATGTATTCCCCTGCTCGATGAAGGCACATAAATTTTTCACAAATAAATTTTAGAAGGATATTGATGAGGAAGGAGAGATGTTGTAATTTTATGCAACACCGCAATGGATAGAGACTAAACTATCAAGGACCTTCCAAAATTTCCCTTATCATATTGTGCTTTGAAGAAAAATATCTACAAGACACATCTTCCATGTTGGCATACATTTTCGGTTTTGATGATGATTTCAACATCTATCCTTTCCAGATGGATTTTCTGTTTAAGTTTTGAAAATAGAAGGATGCTTTTTGGTATG
Organism: Cryptomeria japonica; assembly: GCF_030272615.1. Lineage (NCBI taxonomy): Eukaryota > Viridiplantae > Streptophyta > Pinopsida > Cupressales > Cupressaceae > Cryptomeria > Cryptomeria japonica. Next base: position 401,160,171 of record NC_081413.1, on the reverse strand, counting down.
ACTTTGCAAACATCCTTTCCCAAGGGTTTATAGAGTACTTAACAAATTTCCTAAAGAAATATCAGTTCAAGTACACTTCATTCTTATCCATATGTTTCTGCACCGAAATCTAAATTTCTTTAGTCAATATATGGACTTGTCAATTTTTTATAGTCAAAAGAAGAGGAAACTTGTAACCGTATAGACCCATCTTTTATCTGCTACATATGATTCATATGTATTCTCTGATTCCTTCCTGACTTCCACCCTACAAGATTTGAGTAAGAAAGACCCAGATTCTATTTTTCGCCTTTCCGAAGAGAAAATTGGTTGGATGATGTCATTTCGACCCCATTGCGACTTGTTTTTGGGTCAAGATTTGTCCTTTATCAGATTCCATGGTTTTAAGAAGATCCTTTTTGCCTTCCAACCTATGTCACCAAACAAACATTAGCTTTGGAAATTTTTAGGCAACTAGTTGTAATTAAGCTTAACCTAGGTGCAAGAAGACGTGAAACTACCATAACTCAAGATCATAAGATTTGAGGGTCGATTGTTCTTGAGAAGTGGCTTCAAGCGAATAGTGTGATTACCTCAAAACTAGTCCAATTGGATTTTTTAGTCATTGATGATAAATGGAGTTATGATCTAGATGACTACCTTTCTAGAAGAAAGATACCCATAGTACATATTCCATGTGAATCATAGGAGCCTGGGATAAATCCAACCCAAGAAGATCCTAACTTATACGTGAATTTGGCTCTCATTCCCAAAGAAGAATGATCGCTATGGTTGAAATTATACAAGCCAATAGGGAAAGCAAATCTTACCAAGAATTTGCCTCTTATTTTACAGAGGAAAATGGATGACGAGGTTTGGCCCGAGGAAAAGAGGTTAGCCTTTTGAACATATAAGAAGGAAACTTAGTAAGTCTGAGTAAGATTGGGCAACATCTCCACAAATGAGGTTTTTCAGGAAGAATGGAAGAAGTATAAAGGTGATGATAGTATAGAGGTCGACTACAATCCTCCATCAGATGGTACTGACTCAGCGGATCCAGTTATTTTTCAAGTAGTGTCACCACGAGGAAAAGGGAAGCAAATTGAATTAGAACCATCATTGTAGGTCTAGGACCCATGACCACATTCAAAGCTATAAAGAAGTCTGTAAGCAAACCCCACTCACAAGTGTTAAGGAAGTGATCCAGTGAGGCATCTAAGCCTGAAAGTCCTCCAGGAAAAAAAACACAACAAATATTATGGGAGATCCTCAAATGAAAGTACCCTCCTCAACTCAAGCTTCAACTGCATCAACAACCTTCTCAGCTCAGGTACACTTTTTCCCCCCTCTTCTCTCTTCTCAATCTTTGGTCTCACCCATGGCCTCATCCTCACATGCCTCCACTATTGTATCTAGTTCCCCAACTATGATAGTATTGTTTATAGTCATTATGCAATCCCAATCAACCCTTGCCTGCTCACTGTTTAATTTTCCCTTTTACAGCAAAATAAGGCCGCTCTTAGATGCATGCGCACGTAGGGGGGAACCACTTTCTTGATTGGCCACTTGCCAAAATCCCATAAGCTTTAACACCTAAGATATATGCAGCCTTCCATATAAATACTGAAATTCTCCTCCCTGCGGCCAATGTGGGATAAAAGTTTGCCTTAGCCCTTTCCATTGGGTCATCGGGATCACTTCAGAACTTAATTTCCAATGGTCTATGATGACTTTTTGTGCTCCACACCTTTCTCATAGGTCCCACCACTTAGTCACCATGTTGCAGCTATTAAACATCGAGTACCTTCGAACTGTGGTATAGTGATAGCCACGAGATCAACAGAAACTTGCTCGATCTTTAGGAAACCCGACAAATACATAGGAAAAGACATAAGACTTAGGTAGAATTAAAAATTATCAAAACCTGCCCAGGCCTAGACATAAAAAGGGGGCCCCTCTTAATGACACACAAACCCTTTTGCTTAAGTGGAAAAAGGCAACGAGCAAAGACCATAGATAAAAAGAAAGGGACATTTTGAACCATGAACCTTGAACCGATTTGCAAATGGTTCAAAACAGACATAACACACTCTCACTTGCTTAGTAAAAGAAATATTACAAAGTCACGACACAAGCAAGAGAAACAATTGAACCTCGAACCTTGAACCAAAATGGTTCAAGGGTTCAAGTTCAAAGCAAAATACACCAATGCGCTACAAAGGCTTAATTTTCTAAATGTCTTCATGAAAAAGAAAAAACCCAAAACCCTTAGAAATTTATAGGTCCCAACACATCCAAAAAAAAGGCCGAAGGCAAAAGTCATGACTAAAAACCCTCTGCTGTTATAGATAGGTATGAAGAGGTTTATGATCTAGACCTGCATGAGCATCCTAAGAATCTTCGAGAAGGCACTTACAAAAGAATGTTGAAAAATAATTATTATCCAAAGGTGCTTATAGCCAAACTTTGGAACTTTGATCTCCCACAATACATGGTGTCAATGGTTCCTCATTGCCCTGAATTTGTTGTTGCATGTGTTGAAAATTTCAAGCCAAATCCACCAATTATTCAAGGGAATTCATTGAAAGTGGTAATAAGTGTGGATACTATCAGAGATATGTTATGTATTCCCCTGCTTGATGAAGGCACATAAATTTTTCACAAATAAATTTTAGAAGGATATTGGCTAGGAAGGAGAGATGTTGTAATTTTATGCAACACCGCAATGGATAGAGACTAAAATATCAAGGACCTTTCAAAATTTCCCTTATCATATTGTGATTTGAAGAAAAATATCTACAGGACACATCCTGCATGTTGACATACATTTTTGGTTTTGATGATGATTTCAACATCTATCCTTTCTAGATGGGTTTTCTATTTAAGTTTTAAAAATAGAAGGAGGCTTTTGGTATGACTTTACAGACATCCTTTCCCAAGAGATTATAAAGTACTTAACAAATTTCCTAAAGAAATATTAGTTCAAGTACACTTCATTCTTATCCATATGTTTCTGCACCAAAATCTAGATTTCTTTAGTCAATATATAGACTTGTCAATTTTTTATAATCAAAAGAAGAGGAAACTTGTAACCGTATGGACCCATCTTTTATCTGCTACATATCATTCATATGTATTCTCTGATTCCTTCCTGACTCCCACTCTACAAGATTTGAGTAAGAAAGACCCAGATTCTGTTTTTCGATTTTTCGAAGAGCAAATTGGCTGGATGATGTCATTTTGACCCCATTGCGACTAGTTTTTGGGTCAGGATTTGCCCTTTATCAGAGTCCATGGTTTTACAGAAGAGCCTTTTTGCCTTCCAACCTGTGTCACCAAACAAACATTAGCTTTGGAAATTTTTAGGTAGCTAGTTGTAATTAAGCTTAACCTAGGTGCAGGAAGACATGAAACTGCCATAACTCAAGATCATAAGATTTCAGGGTTGATTGTTTTTTAGAAGTGGCTTCAAGCGGATGGTATGATTACCTCAAAACTAGTCTAGTTGGGTTTTGTAGTCATTGATGACAAATGGAGTTATGATCTAGATGGCTACCTTTCTAGAAGAAAGATACCCATAGTACATATTTCATGTGAATCATAGGAGCCTTGGATAAATCCACCTCAAGAAGATCCTAAATTATACGTGAATTTGGCTCTCATTCCCAAAGAAGAACGACCACTATGGTTGAAATTATACAAGCCAATTGGGAAAGAAAATCTTACCAAGAATTTGCCTCTTATTTTACAGAGGAAAATGGATGACGAGGTTTGGCCCAAGGAAAAGAGGTTAGCCTTTTGAAAATATAAGAAGGAAACTTAGTAAGTCTGAGTAAGATTGGGCAACATCTCCACAAATGAGGTTTTTTAGGAAGAATAGAAGAAGTACAAAGGTGATGATAGTATAGAGGTCGACTACAATCCTCCATCAGATGGTACTAACTCAGCAGATCCAGTTATTTTTCAAGTAGTGTCACCATGAGGAAAAGGGAAGCAAATTGAATTAGAACCATCTTTGTAGGTCTATGGACCCATGACCACATTCAAAGCTATAAATAAGTCTATAAGAAAACCCCACTCACAAGTGTTATGGAAGTGACCCAGTGAGGCATCTAAGCCTAAAAGTCTTCCAGGAAGAAAAACACAACAAATATTATGGGAGATCCTCAAATGAAAGTACCCTCCTCAACTCAAGCTTCAACTGCATCAACAACCTTCTCAGCTCAGGTACACTTTTTTCCCCCTCTTCTCTCTTCTCAATCTTTGGTCTCACCCATGGCCTCATCCTCACATGCATCCACTATTGTATCTAGTTCCCCAACTATGATAGTATCATTTATAGTCATAATGCAATCCCAATAAGACCTTCTATCCACTAGCCTTATTGTCTCCTCTCCACTTAGTATCGCATCATTCAACACAATATTGAGTGCTTCCCTCTCTACAATAACCCTAGGTCAGTTAGTAATCGTATCCTCAGTAGCGAGAGCTCTAGGATTTGCAAGCTCAATGCCTCTAGTATCATCAAGTGTTGGTTTTCTTTTATTCCCTCCTATTAGCACTCTACAGGGAATCCCTCCATTCTCTCCTACTACTCTCACTCTACCAATGCAAACCCATTTGCGAGCCCCTATAGCCTCGATTCCATTTTCTCTCCCACCTGGGGCTCCCTTTGTGAGCCAAGCAATCTATTCTTTACCTGAGTTTATGCAACATGCAAGTTCCACTAAGCACGCTCGATCTCAAAGGGCACATAAAAGAAAAAAGAAAGATTCTCAGAAACCTACTAAGCCTAGCATATAGACACTCTACAAGGAAAATCATAGGAATTTGTTGTTCGCAACCATGATAGCTAATGTCATGAAATCAATAGGTCAAATGCAACTGAAAAACTATGTAGTGCATGTCATTGGCATTAACTTAAAGTAGGCACAACCAATGGGTTTAGTGTAACTCATAGAAGAAACCTAGAGAGTGGTGTCGTCTGATTACCTTAAGTATACCTGACGCTTAGATAAGGTCACAACTAAATTGGATGCAATTAAAGCTATAGTTGAGCGTTTGCAGAAAGAAGAAGCCAGAGAGGCAAAAATCGCTCAACTGCAATCTAGTGTGCAACAAGAAAGGGTGGAGAAAGATGGAGTCCAAAGTGCACTGAACAATGTGGTAGCCCAATTATAGGGAGAATAGGCTGCAAAGAATAAGTTAACCCAAGAGTTCCATGAAAAGGAGAAAGAGTTTTTGTATATTTGAGAAAGTTCACCAAATGTGACTCAAATTTAGGCCTAATTGCAAACCGCTCTCAAGGAGAAGGATCAATATTATCAGGAGCTGACTAATGCGCAAGTTCTCCTTGTAGAGGAGAGAAAGGTACAAGAATAGGCCCTGCAAGAACTACAAGACAAACAAGCCCAATTTGAGAAGGAACTTCAGTTTGCAAGGCTAGCCCTGAAGACTAAACATGCAAATAACAGTCAACTACAAAAATAAGTGAAAGATAAAGGCATAAGGGCCATAGTGTTATAGCATCAAGTGTCTGATGCAACTAAGAAGATGAAAGAATTTTATGAGAAGATAGAGTCAAAGGAAGCAAAAATTGATCTCCTTTCAAATCCCTCTACGCTTCCTTCTTCTCCCCTTGCAGACTTTTCTCCTATAATTAAAGAACTCTACATCTCTTATTGGGAGAAAGTAAAGCAATTATTTCCCCTTCTGCAACTGTCTCTTAAGTTCTTAGCAGACACCCACTCCCTATGCATTGAGGCAAGTATCACTATTAACCAGGTCGTTTAGTCCATCACACCTAAAGTCCTTGATTCTTAGAAGCTCATAAATTGGTTATATATTGCTTCTGATCAGGAATTAGTTGTTGTGAGGATTGGAAATCACAGAGAAGTGACCAAGAAATCTAATGAATTCTTAAATTGCAATAAAGCGATAGTGCGGGCCACATCTAGTTTGTCAACATTGAAAGCCTCGGTCACATATATAAGGGAACATTTTGAACATTTCATAAGTCTTAGTGTACCTTCGCCTTTCCTCCCTGATGGTTTATCTATGAGTGCCAAGAAGGTTATGAACCTAATAGAGTAGCAACAATGTGATCAGTCATACCTCCAAGCTTTAAGAAATCCACCTGATGCAGACAAAGTGGAAAATTTGATCCATCCCCTACCTCAGATCCCCACTCTCTTTGAGAACTCATAATGAGCTAAATGATTTTCCTTTCGAGTAAATCATTGAACTATATCAAAGTTATCAAAGTCTCAAAACCCAGGCATGGACCTCAGAAGATGATTGGCTTCCCTTGTAGCAGGTCTTCAACCAACTTTTCTAGACACAGATACATAAGTCTAGTTCGCAAAACTAGATATTTTGGGTATCAGCATCCAACAAGTAGGATTTCCCCAGAGGTCATGAAAAAGATGTGAAATTATAATTCATATCACCTAAGCAAATTTTTTTTCCTTTTCATTTTTGTCTAAGTATTAATTTTCTTTCGGTCAAGGATGTTTTGGACTAGAGTTTGTGCATGTTTACCACATGTTGGCACAATAGACTCTTTTGATGGTTTCTTTTTCTTTTGGTTGCAAAGCCCCACCTGAGTGCCACATGTCATCATTTTTATTCTCCCACAAAGTCTTGCTCACCTTTTGATAGGGCACATATTTCAAGATATGTGGCAACCTCATGAGACTTTTTAGGTTGCAGTTTTGCCGAAAGGTAAGACTCTTCATCTTGTCGTTGTATGTCATCCCAAGGCAACTACTGAAAGTTCCATGTGTCTGATTAAATGAATATGTAGGATGCTTCTCACATGGTGAACATCATGATGACTAGTTTCAAACCAATTTTGGGGCATTGTTTTGAATATGATCAGGAGTTTATTGCAAAGGAACGATCAAGATACCTTTTTTATCTAATTAACAGACAAGTAAGCTCGTTTGTGTTGCAAGCCAAAAATAGTCATCGCTTTCATAATTTTTTATGCTTACTCAAAATGATGACTTGGTACCAGCTCATGTATTATCATGATGCCTTCTTACTTTCCCACTAGTGGGTAGTTAGGATTTCCTCTATTTAAGGAAAAAAAATTGTATGATCAAGGGTTCAAAACTTTTGTGTTAAAAATATTCAGTATTTATTAATGGTTTTCTATATAATTTTATTTTTTAGTCTCGACTCTAGCAAGGAATGACTGAAACTCTGCTAGTTGAATCATGTTATATACTCTTTCATTCTGGTAGATGTTTTATGTATGCGTTGCTCCATATTTTAGAGATCTTTGAACGTATCTTGAGAAATATTCACAAGCCATGTAAATTGTTGAATGGACCTTAGAATTACATGTATTTGAAGTTCTCTATGCAATGTGTTCAACAAAAATTACTGTTCAGGCATATCGCCCTAGATTATATTTATTTTTTGTTTTCCTTCCTTCCCTTTTCCCTCGCAATGAATGAAGATTCAGTTTCTAAAATCTCGGAGGTTACTTAGTGAAAATGCATAGGTTCCCCAACACTGAGTTTTCCATAAGGTTGTATCTCTAGAAGCAATTTTAGAGATCAACAAGAAGAACATAGAAGTCCAATGGTATGGCAAGGAAAATTGATATAAACCAAGAAAAGGAAAAATTGAAGAAGATTTGGGTGAAGAAATTAGAGGATAAAATTGAAGTGAAAACTAAAGGTGAGTCTACACCTCCAAAAAGTGTTGAACCTTTTTCTGGAAACTAATCAGACAACAAGGTTTGAGGGGAAATTTGAAGGAATATCATATGAACCCCTGAGTTATGTGATGCTAAGGAATGATTTCATCATTTCGATGTTTGGAAAGAGATTTCCAATTATTTCCAGATACTATGTTGAGTCTGCAGTTGGAACGAAGTTTTTATCAACTTTTTAGGGTTCTGTGCATTTAAGAATGTTAGTACACTAAAAAGGGGATACATTGGCTTTTTTCAAGCTCATTTTGTCCACTTGTAATTTGATATTTCAAGAGATCCCATGAAAAGAAACAAAATAATGCATCTTGTATTCAAGAAGTAAACCCTAGTTGTAGACACGATGTTGATTTCGAATGTTATTGATGATTCTCTCAAGCCGCGACCTCTGTTGAAGCCAAGTCTATTTGTTGCTACAGTAAACAATAAAGAAGTTGTGTTTTCTAGTGTGCCAATTCACTATTTATACACTAAATATGTTCTACCTTATATTTATGTAGACATAGGAGAATTTGGTCATGGAAGTTTCATTGACCTCTAGGACAAGATGTCTGAAAGTGATGGAATAACTCTCAAGAGTGATTATTAGAATATCACCAAGTCAGGGTTAGGATTTGGAGAGTTTTCCCAATTATTCTTATAATCCCAATAAGAAAAGGGTTATCTTAAGAAGAATTCATGGAGACACCATGTACTTAGACAACCCCTAATAAATTATGATGATATTAGGGCATTGACTGGCCTTTGCAAAAAAGGTACTATTCCTGCAAAAATTTCTATGAAAACTAACACTATGAGTGAGTTGACAGGAGCAAAGACGGATGGAAGAGCCATGACAATAGAAAACATTACTGGTCCCCAAGAGTCAGATATGTTGCAAAGGTGCTTGTGTATAAGATTTATTTTTAGAATTCTAAGGGCACTGCGACTCCAATTGCCATTCACACTACTTTTTGAATAGTTGTGTGTGGAGAACAATTAGACCTATGGGAACTTTTGTATGAACAATTGATGGATAATCTATAGAAGATGACAAAAATTAAGTATCTATTCAAATTCAGGTCTTTGATTATCTATCTTGCATTTGTGTATCTAAATGAGAGGGAAAATTATGCATGGAAGAAATCCACACCCATTGGATCACAAATGGGATTGTATATCAAGGTTTTTGATACTTAAGACCTATAAAAAGGAAATCAGAGGATGATTTTTGGAATTCAAAGAAAAGATGTAAGAAAGGTATATATTTCCTCAAGATATAGTATTGAAATACAAGGAGACATCTACCTTTCTAGTTAGCAGAGACATGTACTACATTATGGCCATTGAACCATGAGTAGCTTGGATTCGAAAATTGCCCTATGAAGTTTTACAAGAGTTGGCAGAAGTGAAAAGTTTAAAAATTATCAAACTGGAAAAGAATCCCAACAAGCCTCGTTATGTGATAGTTGAAGAATTGGAAGCTAGCTTGGGGGAAGAGAGATCTAAGAAAGGATTGTAGTTTAGAATAGACAAAATTTTTGGTGGCATTGGTCTACCCAAAGTTGCAGATGCCTTTGGATAGTGATTGACCGGATCCATTTCGACATTACCTCAAGTGATACAGAGTTCCTCTAGTGCTCCTGCTCAATCTAGTTCTGGTAAAAGAAAAACTCCAAGTAAGAAAATAAAATCTCAAAGGAAGCTCAAGATTCAGGAAGGTGAGGAAGTAAAGAGTAACAACAATGAAGAATTTAAAAAAGAAAATTTTGATCAGTTTGAGAACCAAGAGGACTAAAATGGAAGAGATTGAGGAAAAGGATGTTGCTCCTCCTGCAAAGAAGACCAGAATACAATCTACCACTACTGAATCAAAGAAGAGTACCTAGAAGAAGCCAAATCAAAAGAAAGGTGGAAAGAAAAAGGAGAAAAAGGTAGAACCATGTCTTAGTGTAGATAGTCTTGTAAATACTATGTATAAAAATGGCTTTGTAGAAAATGTTGTAGATGTTTATGATGATGCACAACCAATTGATAAAGAAGTGATGGAAAGTGCGATTGTAAAATATTTGGTCATCCATAACAAAAATTTGTGTGGTATCCAAAATTCTATTCCCACTAGTTTGTATGATGCTTTGACAAAGAAAAAAAGTAAGGAAATGCAAAAGGACGATGATATTCAGAATGTTGCCCTTGAGAAAGCTTGTAGCCCTTTATCTGAGGAAGCCAGAGGCAAGATTCAATTTTCTCTTAATACAAGGCTTCACAAAAAGGATAGAGTAAATTTAATAATGTGTGATGATCCAAAGGATATTAAATGAGTCATTAAACAAACTAATGATATTGTAGTTGAGATTGCCCTAGAAGTTGTAAAATCTTTAACGACTCCTCTACAAAAAGTAGATAAGCATTTATGTGTTGGTGAAACCAGTGGGAGTACTCCTATGTCAAGAGTAAAAGAAAAACAAAATGCAAATGAAGTTCAACTGACAGTTGTTCTGATTAACAAAGTTTAGCTTGAACAAGCATCTCCTATAGCAGAATAATAAAGGGATAAAGCAGAACAATAGAGTGACAATATTTTAAAAAAATATCATGTTGACACATATGATTATGTTATAAATGAAGTCCTAGAATCATTGCCTGAAACCTATAAATATTCAAGCCTAGAAGAGGGTACTAATATTAGCACAATGCAGAACAAACTAGACAAGAGTGTTGATGAAATCGATGGAAAAGATCAGGGAGAGGATCTATTGCGCAAAGAAGCACATATTGTGTTTGACTCGGCAAAATTAAAAATGGATATTTAACAAGAGATTTCTTTTGAGGTACTACAAGTACCAGTTTCTCAAGGAAGATTGGATTTGGGAAAAATATCCCTCTAACAAATGCCTGAGTTGACCAATGTGTTATATTTTGTAGCTACAAAAAAGGATTGTGTGTCTCGGAGCCTAGTAGAAGATATGTTGAAGTTTATCCATGAGAATCTTTTGGATATGCAAATTGGTGATTCTTTTTCTAATGAGGACCAACTAATATTTTCTTTTAAACATTTTAAAGGTCAAGTTTCAATCCTTGAAATGAAAATTTTGAAGACTCTGGAAAGAATCTTTCAGGTAATTATTTGACTTGGTCAAGGTACAAGTGTGTAGAAGCACACAATCATCTAAGAGATTGTATTATTAACTTTGAGCAGAGTGTGGATAGTGTAATCTAAGTTTATAGATATTGTCATGGATAGCCTGAATCCACCAGTCCAATCCAAAAATATTGATGCTATTGAAGTAAAAATCCAAGAGTCATTCAAGTCTATTGATCTAAAGATCAATGAAGAATCTATTAAAAGATTGGAGATAAAAGAACTTTACAAGAGATTGGATGAATATTGGTTAATCAAAGGGAACTTGTAAAGTACTTTTACATATTGTGAGACATTATGGACATACATCTCATCGATATGGTGAAAATTTTAGAAGACTTGTAGAAGTTAAGTATATGAATTTCAGCTCCAACAAACTACAATTATATGAAGTTGATGCAGTCAAGGTAGGGAGATACAATAAAGGACAACCCATCCTTGCAGCCTAACATAAAAACCATGGAAGATATACCGGTAATCGGTAACATGACACTAGATAAAGCAGAAAGAACAACTGGTAATACCACAGAATACTCAACCAGTAAATAGTATGAATAAATCTTATAACAACTTGAATAATTATATATGCTACATGTTGGATCGCAGTCCAGGATACAAACAATACTTACAACACAAATATAAGATCCATAGATTATCTACACATCAAATCGGCCTCTGAAAACAATCTGTCGATTCAACCATAATCTGGACCTCAGCCCTTCTGGCTTTAGTCCACCAGACCAGAATATTGCTAGTTCTACATCTTCGCTCAATCTACAAAATCTGTCTTCTATCTTCTATTTTATGTTCTCTCAAATGATTCACAAACTTCTATTTATACCATCCACAAATAATAATAACTTGATCAAGTCGGCCCAAAGACCAATCGGTTCATGAAACGTGCTAAAGGTAACATGTCATCTCAAATCACTAAGAACACCTCCAAAATGCATAAAACATCATGCGGTTCTCTAGGAACATAAAACATGACACAAGAAACACAAATCAACAATCCACAAGTCACGGAGATCAACCGCAACCTAATCCAACTTCGCTCAACACACTGCAAGAGTAACCGGTAAGAACATATCAACCGGGCCAATGTCGAAATAGATATCATCGGAATCAAATCCAAATGTCATGAAACTCAAACATGAGAAAGACAAAAAACTCAAGGGGATAAACCCAAAACCACAAAGCCAAACTTTCAAACAAGAAGAAATGCCATGATCTCCAAGTAATTCCACTACTAACTGCTCAATTGGTAAGAACCACATCGGTGCTCTTGCATCAAACTCTCAAAGTAAATTGAAAAGTGAGTCCCATCACTTGATCTAGTTCGGCGATTTGTCAGTAGGTACTTGCAACTACCTCAAGGATTTGGCAATCCGATCTTGGATTGCGATCTAGCATGTGGCATATGTAATTCTTCATCTCACTTCATTCTTGAAGGATTTTTATAGATTGTGATACATTATGGACATACATCTCACTGATATGGTGAAATTTTTAGAAGACTTATAGATGTTAAGCATATCAATTTCAGTTCCAACAAACTACAATTATACGAAGTAGTTCATTCTTGAGATTAAAAGTTAGATCAAGGTGTTGGTCTCCATTGAAGATGGTTGGGCTATGGCTTGGAGATCTTTGAAATTAGTGAATAAAGCTATCATTCCCCCTAGCCTACAAAAACTATAATCTTCTATGGAATGATTCTTTCTTTCTTTTTTATATACATATTTTCTTGATGTTGATAAGGTGTTACCCTTAGAGGGGGTCAATTTGATAAAACATAAATCCATTTTGTTATTACTATCAAAGGGGGAGAGAATCTAGGAAGAAGTTTTGGTTTTGAATTTTGTTGGTACAAAGTTGTCGTCAATGACAAACGGGGAGATTGTTACAATATTCCCACTACTTGTCATTCATGTATTCTCCTCTTGATTGGAGCTTATCCAGTATCTCCTACCCAATTTGATTAATGCATATATTTTGTATAGTAAGCTTCCAGATATTAACATTTTATATTAAGTGACCCACAAGATCGATAAATTTATCTTGATAGTTTTCTAGAGTATATGGTAATCACTTTTTTCTCTGGATGAAGGAATAATGAATGATTAATCATATTTGAGGATATGTGGTAGCATGTGAAACATATAGATCTCTTGCAGTTGTTGGAGGTGATGCAGTATACATATTTTTGTGCATTCTGCATTAACAAAATTGGGTGTTTTTGGTCTAATGGCAATATACACATTACATATTGTTGGAAAGAGACATTGTAGAGTGTAGATAAGTGTATGGGAGTTGTCATTGATGGCAACCCAACTTAGTAATTTCATCCGGTTTGTATAGCTTCATCCTACCAGAAGTATGAAATTCATTTTGCTTAAGTCTGGAAGGTGGAACACAATATTTGATATTGTGGGATTATTTTGAGAAGAAATTCACTTTGGTTGCATACTTTGCTTTTTTATGATTCAGGTAGTTGGTTGGATGTCTGGAGTAGCTTATCCCATAATCTTAGCCTCCGGTGTTGTCCGTCGTGCAAGATTGAAGATCCGGTATTCGGCATTTCAGGAAGAACAGTGCTTTTTGGACAACTAGTGATGTATAGTGTTATGTGGAATTATTGGAATGATTTCGGTGATTAATTTTATACTCAAGGTTGTTTGGACGACATGTGGGTAGCGTGTAGCCAATTTTTTTTGGTTTGGATATATGCATTGAGGAACTGATTCAACCGACACATCTTACACATTCATATTTTGCAAATATTTTTGAAGTCGACTTGTTGGTGAGCTAAATTCATGCTGCGGATATATATAAGAGATTGGAAAGTTCATTTTGGATATTAGAAAGTATGTGAGTGGTGTGTATGTGCGATTGTGTGTAGTTTCACATGTGCCATTGAAGGATTTTTCTCCAGATTAAAGCAGAATGAAGTAATGAGTCTTAGAGCAGTGAGATAGTTGTACTTTGTGCTTAAACCGAAATTATCCCAATCATTTGTAGATGCTAATTCATAGTTTAATCTTGGTGTTATCCTTTTGTAATTCCTTTATAAGGCATTGAGCCTTCTAGGGTTGTAGCCCTTATTGTACTTGAGTAGTGAGCTCTAGGCAGTGTGCTTGAATGCATGTGTATTCCTATGTAAAATTTTCACATACTTATAACAGAGTATCTTCTTACTGTGGGTAGGATTCCCACTATATTTTTTCCCTTGATCGGGTTTTCCACATACAAAATCTCTATGTTATGGTGGTAGTTTTTTGTGTGTTTTGCTTTTTCTTATCTCTCTTGTTCATTTGCATTAAGTGGATTAAAGGATAGCTTAAGAAGATTAAAAATTGTAGAACACTGATTCACCACCCCCCCCCACTCTCAGTGTTCCCTGATTCCAACATTTGGTATCAGAGCCTAGTACCTCAAAGGAAGCCTAATAGCTTGAGGAAGATCTGAGAAAGAAAATCCATGCATTCTGGTAATCTCTGACAACAATTGTTATTTCTCTTGAAGATCTTGATCATGCACAAGCTTAGATCTAGCAAGTAAAATCAAATCTCAAGGATGCTGAGAAATACATTGAAACATTGAAAGATCAGTTGAAAAAATAAAGGGATAAGAGAAAGGATATTGTTGACAAGCTGAAGGAGAAAGAAAATCAAAGCATTGATGAAGAAGCCCTGAAAGAAAAGAAAGAAGAATGTTAGAAACTTTCTAGAGCTAATATAGTCCAGAAGAATGAGATGAAAGCCACTATGATGAGATTGACAAAGGAGATTGAAGAAAGGAAGAAGAATGAGAAAAATCTTGCTCAGTCACTGAAAGACAAATCTAAAGAATGTTGCAGACTTGAGAATGAAAATGGACAGTTGATAAGTGATCTACAATATGCTAGAGATCATGAGGAAGATCTTGGAAAGAAGATCCTAGTTCTTAAGGTTGATCTTGAAGATGCAAATGAATACAAAGAGAAGTTTTGAATCAGCTCAGCCAAGCTTAATGAGATGCTTGCCAATCAGAAAAATCCTAATGATACTCAAGGTCTCAGATATGAGAAAGTTGAAAGCTCCAAATCGGCACAACAAAAGAAAAATTCAAGAAAGTCTCTCATAAGGTAGCCTAATGCTCAAAATTTCAATGGTAATTATTTTGTTTGCAATAAAGTTGGTCATATGGCTAGTCAATGCAGAAATAGGATGAACAATAATGGCTCATCTTTTACCGGTCAATGTTTCAAATGCAATAAGTATGGTCATAAGGAGAATATATGCAAAAGTGTGATAAATAACTTTTAGAATAGAATAAATGTCAGATGTTATGCATGTGGCCGTATGTGTGGACGTATTTCTAATCAATGCAAATCAAGGACAAATCAAAGAAATTTTAGACCTAATCAGAGGAACAATGTTGTTTGCTATGCTTGCAACAAATTCTGTAGTGTCCACCCTTGACTTGACTTGTTTTTATTAGAGTTGACGTTTATTCCATGCGTGATAGACTTATCTCTACTATTTATGATGATTATTCATGTGATTTGATGGATACTATATGCTTACTATGTGATAGATTGTCGAAAGATTATATTGATCATGGATTTGATGTTGATTATGATTATACTAACCCTATTTCATGATTACATTTGATGAGATTCTTATGAGATGTGTTTGACTATAGTTTGTTTGTCTTTGTGGAGAATCAATGTTACATCACTCATTGCAAGCAGGATGTGTCGTTACATATTTCTACCACTTGTCTGTTATATATATATATATATATATATATATCTGTGTGTGTGTGTATGTATATGTATCGTTATTGGTGGTTGCAGGACTAGCAGGTACTGGACATTTATTCCTTCTAGAATTCCTAGGTGTGAGCTCCCCTGGCTTCACAAGTGCGAGCATGTCCTTATCCCAATGGTAATATGTGGTTTCGGAGTTGACATGGGTTCCCTTCACATACTCTAGGTTTAAGTTGTCACTAGGCGCAATTGGTCATGTCAGTTTTCAGCTTGGCTCTTTCAGTTTTGGGAGTATGTTAGTATTGATTGACTCTTTTGGTATGAGGATTTTTTATGTTGTGATTGATTTTATTGTCACGTGGTTATTTATGTGGCGTTCGATTATTTATCTATTTGTTAAGAGATTTGATAATTAGTATTATTTATTTTTTAATTATTTGATTTAAGCTATTTAAGCTTTTGATTATTTGATTTATGATTTTTAGAATTATAGTATTTATTTAATTAATAATTTTGTAAAGATTATTTAATTAATTATTGATTATTTCTTATAGTCTAAATATTAATTAAATATTTAATATTGGAAGCAATAAATTATTTAATGGTTGACTTATTTAATTATGTTTTCTAGTGGCGAAGTATTCAATTAAAAATAACAATAGTTCATAATGTATTCAATAGTAATTCTTATAGGGCTATAGTTTAAATATTAATATTTATTTGGTGGTATGGTAATTATACCTTGGGATATTAAAATATATATATCCCACCTACTTATAATATATGTTAGTATTTCCTACCTACCCTATTCTCCTATTGGAGGATTTTATTTTAGGGAAACCATAGGATATGAGAAAAATATTCCAAAATGGAATTTACCCTATTGGTTGGTTTTCTAGGGTTTCTTGTTTTATTATTTCCTTTTAATGGATTCCCTAGGATGGTTACGGGGGTTCCATTCTTTGGCTTTGGATTCTCGGTGGATTGCCTAGATTGGGTTTTGGAAGAGATTTGGGTTTGGATTTGGATTGCAAAACTTATGGGCTCTCCTTCAGTGACCTACCATCACACGGGTTGTAGGTTGGAGGCCATACCTATTGTTCATCAAAACTGATTAACCCAAGTACACCTACAATTGATCTATGAAATAGCCAATTCAATCTATGAAGAACCTGAGGGCTTGGACAACATGACAAGGATATGAATCCTTCTACTCTTCAGGCTCTACAAAACCTAGATGGGTGTACCTTTGATGCTTAAAATTAAACCCATTACACACCTATGACAACATCAACAAAAGCAGATAGATCTCACTAGGGCTCAACAACAAGTGGGTTACTACAGATGGGCTAGATCTACACATACAACTCAGCTATGTTTGAGCATGAGATAAATGAAACATTTCAAAACATAACATGAAATAAAGATATTCTAATTGGTTTGAGAATCCCCTTAATTGCAAGATTTGTGCCTTATCCAAGGGCAACAGAGTCACAAATCAAACTATAGATGAAAACTTATGTTGCAGATCCATCTTCATTCTTAAGTATTCCTGCATCTAATGCCTTGCATAAATGTACTACTAAGCTTATCCATAGAAAATATCAGATCCAGAAACATGAACCCTATTTTATTAATGTTTGCTCATAGAGTTTAAAATCTTCCTTGAAGATTACCTACAAACAAGAATTACACTCATAGACACAGCTGCTCATGACCAACTTGATCCTCCTTAAGAATTAGATTTGAATAAAATGAGAATACATTTCAGAGACAAATTATGTATGAATTTGTGCATGCCTTACATACAAAAGAACTTGCAACTAAGAACACCTACAGCAAGAATTGAACTCAATTACTGAAAGAAAAGCCCTTCCCTGTACAATCTTGAAGAAAACTCAAAATTGGAAACCATGAAAATATGGACCCATTCTCCAAATTTTTGGAACCCTTACAATTGAGAAGAATTGGGAATAAGAAGGAGAGGGAAAAAAATCATAATCCATTAGAACATGCCATGTGTCTTCTTTTCCCTTAACTGCAAAAATATCTCCTTCCTTCCCATGGAAACTTCTCTCAAAATATCTCATTCTTGTTTAAACTAATTCCATAACTACATTCCTCATCCCAAGAACTTTCTGGTGATATATAATACTTGATATTTCAGACAAAAATGAGCCTTTGAGCGAATTAAACATTCAATATGTGCACATCATTTAAATTTTTCAATTTTTTATATAGTCTGCACTATATATTTAACTTTGATTTTAACTTTGATTTTTGGCCTGACACCCTACCACGTGTCAGCCTACGATTCGTTGATGGGATCCACTAGGTGCCACCTAGGATGACACCTCATCCTTCGCCACTTGTCTGCCTCATCACCGCCATTGGACTGCCTACTTGTACGCCACCTCGTCGACACGTTAGCAGGACCCATGAGCTAGACCTCCACCTGCACCTACCACCTATACGCCATGTCATCTTTTTCCATTTCATAATGGCTAACAGACATGCATCTTCGGGTCACAAAATCACGCCAGCCGTTGGATCCTACTGAACCTGCATGCTCTTTAACTCTTCACCATTTCGCGAAGCTTAACCGGCGAGCATCTCTGCTTCGTGAAATTGAGTGCACTGTCGATCTTCATGGAACATGCTCGATCTTTAGTCTTTTTGCTGCTTCGTGATGCTTAACTCTTGCACATCTTTACCCCGTGAAACAATGCACGTCGTCAGAACTCCTGCAACTTGCTCACTGGTTAAGTTACCTTTCTCTGCAAAACTCACCTCGAGAACTGTGCCTATGTGGGGTCCACCTGGTTGCCACTTGTCAGCCTCCTTGGTCACCTCGGGAAGTGTGCCCATGCACGTGGGGTCCACTTGGTCACCCAGCCAACACCATCCGTCAAAAGCCCTTGAGGCTTTGACATTATAGATGGGTGGAGTTTTACTTATAAATACCACAAATGATGCCTGCCCAGCCAATGTGGGATAATGCATTTTAGCCTGAGAATGCATTTCTGAGCTTTTCCCTTGGGTTTTAATGGTGTTTGCTTGAGCTTTTTTAGATGCTTTTTCACCAGACACTGCGCAGAGAGGACATTGGCAAAGTCACATGGGGTTGCAGATTACATTTGCCATTGATTTTAAACCCTTTACCATGCCATTGATTCTAAACCCTCTACCATGCCATTGATTTTCATGCAGGGAGGAGGCATAAGGCATGGAGATGCTCACTGAAGTAGGGAAAAAAAATCTGCTAAACTTCCTTCTGCAACTACCTCACAGAAGCTCACGCACCAATTGCATTGCTTCAGTTTTTTCCATCAATTCAAACATAGTTCATGCACCACGAACAGGGGAATAAAGTTGTCTAGGCTTTATGCCTGGCAATTGAATTTTCTATTTATTTTCAATGCCTCCCCTAACTCCACGCAGGGGCTGAACTGGTTTCACACCTGCCATTTGCATTGGCAAATGTTTTATGTTGCCTCTCCTCCACCAACCACGCAAAGGGGGAGAGAATTTGATGCTTCAAACCTGACAATTTGCCTTTGTTTCATGTTCCACACAGAGGAGGGGGGAATGGACCTGTTTGTTTACTTGAGATTTCAATGCTTGAGCAACCACGTGAGAGGGCAGGTTTGGCTGGAAACCTACCAATTGCATTACCATTTTCCTTTTAAACAAATACCTTCATCATCCTACGTAGAGGAGGGAAGACTAGTAGCGATTAAATGCTTTTTCCAACAAGCCAATGCAATTTCTAGAGTTCATGTTTAACGTGGCTTCTTCAAATCTAAACGTTGCACAGGGGCTTTGTTGGTTTTCACATGGGGAGAGGATTTGCTATGGCTGAAAGCTTTCTGCAACCTCTTCAATGTGACTTCCACGTGAGGATTTGGCACTTGCTTGGAATTTTACTTGTTGAAGGTTCTTAAAACCTTTTAACACCTCCCTCTTATGCAAACCCAGGAAGAATTGCCTTCACATCTGCAGATTGCATTTGGTTGATAGCTCATAAAATGCCTCTCCTTTCAGCCAGGCGTGGGAAGATCTCGGCATTATGTATGCCCATGGGATTTTCTTGCAAATTTATAAAGCTTCTTCAATGCCTTCTCCAGTTCACCCACCACACTCAGGACTATACCAGAATTACACTAGCCAATTGTATTTGTCTGGAAGTCAAATGCCTTCTTACAATATCGAGCCATGCACAGGCAAAGAGGAGCTACCAAAGGTTATGGAATTACACCTTACACCGGCCATTTACATTGATAGTTTCTGAGGTTTTTGAATGTAGTCTCTTATCGGCAAAGCTAAGATAGATCCAATGTCTTATCCACAAGATGTTGATTAGCACTTGGCCCCAAATTGTAAATATGATGTGTAACAACACCTACAATGTTTTATCCTGATTTCATGAAGAAATTCCTCAAACCAATTTGCATCAAAAAACCATCAGGTGCAACAAGTTGGGGTCTCACTTGAAAATCCTCATGACTCTTTGTCAATATCCTATTAAGCTTAATTACATCAAATGCATACTGCTTAGAGCTAATTCTTGCTTAAAAGACATATGAAGGGTCCAGTTAGGTCGGGCTCCAAGGCAGGTTCGACTAAAACAAAATCATTTTCATGCAACTAACCTTCAAAATTCCTCATGGACCTTAAACATACCTCTGGAATCGATTGGCACCATTTTCGGATCATCAAACTGAGTTTTGCAACTTTCAAGCACTTGTGCCACATTTTCGCATTTAATAGCGAAGACGTAATTTTCAAACCAGTCAAAACACCTTTCTGGACCTTGCCATCTGACAGGCGTGTACTCTGATATACAAGCATGAACTCTACTAAGCGGTTTCTCAAGTAGAATCCTGAGTGAAGAGATATTAATGGTCAAAGATGACCAACTGGCTTTGTCGGCACTATGGACCTGATGAAGTCAATGCGTAGGCAACTCATGATACCTTTCTCAAAAATATCAAACGATCTCCATAGACCCTCAAATTTGAGGCATAGGTACCTTGAAGTACATATCAAATCTTTGAATATTCAGTTCAACCAAAAGGATGATTGGGTGTAAAGGGTACCCTCATGAAAATAGCTACATTAACTGATATAGCAATGAAAGTACGGATCATTGAAATAGATGGCCTAAGAAACCCTTTTGAAAACCGATTAAACGGATTGGAAGGAGCTTGAAACTGGAAACATAACTTGTAATTTATACCAACAATAGCCCAGAATAGACATTCTGACATGACATTCACGGAGGCATCTTTTACACTTATGCAAAACAGGTCTCCGCCTAGCAGCTGAAATAGGGACTTGTCAAACCATACAAACTGCAAACAGATTGAGCTTTAAAAACTAAGTGAATGGATTCATAAAGACTTGAAAATTTGCATGCTGACTCACATTTGTGCATAGAATCGAATCCATTTTGAAATTATTCATGATGATCAACAGGGAAAAAGATATAAGCACTCAAAGTAGGCTACTTGGTAAAATCTGCATATGTGCCTAAAATGCACTTTCAACTCACCCCTTGAAATGGGTACCTGATAAATTGATCCAAACTGAAAACGGAAAGTTGCACAACACTTCATTAGCTAAATGAAAGGTTTAGGACACATTTCCCAAGCCTTACCCTTTGAAAATCAACTGGCTCCATGTTACCCTCTCTCTAACCAGGCCATTCAAACTGACTCATTTTATGATCATTTGGAAATGCATAGCAAAATTTTGAAATGGGCCTCTCAAATTTGACTCAAATTTAATGAGTCCCAACAATACCCTTTCTATTTATCTTTGTTTTCATTGTCTGCAAGTGTTTACTCCGTGAATGTTTTGTGTGGGGAATAAAGAAATAGTTCATTTCATTCTCTCTATTCTTAATGGAAGTTATTGAGAATTCCATGGGTTATGAGATCTTTATTTGGATGAAAGTCTGGAAGTTATCTTTTTTGTGGTTGTCGTGAATGCATGACATTGGATTTATATGTATTGATATTTCTTCCAATTATGATGTGATTGTATTGGATTATTGTTGTTTTTTGAGATTTCTTTCATGTTGTTAAAGATTTAATGGAGTTTGTGGAGTTGAGAGGAGAGAGCCTTGTGAGCTTCCAGTTTGGCCATGTTGTGAGGAAGACTCACAGAACTCATCTCCTTCTGAGAAATTTTATATAGCTCCCTTGTTTTAATGTGTTTTTATGTTTGGAATAAGTTATTGTTTGTGTTTATATGTGTGTTGAGTCTATTTCATGATTTGGATTCAAGATTTGGTGTTTGATGGTTTTCTGAACTTGCTAGAGATGTTTTTTCCTCCTGAGGTTTGTATTATGTTTTCATTTGGAGTTCCTTGGGTGAATTTTATTATTTTATTTTGTTTACATATTCTTATAGTTCATTTTGTGCCAATTCGAATGAGTATAAATACGTCATATTTGGCTCATTATGTTTCAAGCCGTTTTGATCCCGCAATTAAGCAGTTTTCTACCAAAATTTAGACCTTTTTCCTATGCACTAAAGAAATGACCATATGCACTAAAATAAGCACCGGATGCACTAAAGTATTAGCCATGTGCACCACTTCAGAGAATGTATGCGTCATTCTGTGTATTTTTAGGGCTTTGTCCAATTTGAAGTATGTTTGATGTCAGTTGGATTTTGGGTCGTACCAGAGGCTTTTTGAGGGCATTTATGATGTTGTCTAATGTTTATTTATGATTGGTGATGTCTTCATATGAATTATTTGTGGTTTTTGTATTCTTTTTACTCCATTTGAGTTGTTTGTGCTTCCTCTCTTGTTGATGTGCCAAGAGAGAGATTGAGATTCTTGTGATTATGCGTCAGCAAGTGGATAGGCCTTGCTGAGATTATTTGATGATTCATTTCAGATTTGATGGCATTTCTTATGGCCTTGATATTTTTATTTGGCCAAGAGGCTCATTGATTTTTTGTTCTCATGATGTTACCTTTCACATGTCTCATGATTACGAATGAGATTATTGGTTGCATGTGGATTGTTTATGATTTCAGATTTATGCATGTTCTCAGATTTAATTATGATTCTAGATCCTCTTGTATTGCCATGTTTGAGACCATGTTAGGGGGGAGTGGGCTTCCTTGTGATGACCGGGGTCGCGAGAGATAGACTTGCATGAGGCTCCTTGTAAGGATGCATGAAGTCTAGACCACTAGGGCACATTGGGAGTTTATCATGATTGTAAATAAGTGAAAACCTAATAATTGATGGGTTGGATAGTTAGATTCATTTATAAAGATAAAACTGATGTGAGCCTCATGACTTGATCCTAGGGAGGATGTTTTAGGATAAGCATGAGAAGGTCGTGAAGACGGTAAACCAAATCTCCCTTGATCTCTCATAGGTTAAGTTGGTTCCGCATGTGTGTCGCTTACCAAGAGGTTCCTTGAAAGGATGCTTGTAACATGCAATGACACTCCACTCTTACATGTGTTTCCTTTGATGATCTTATGACTATGCCTTGTTGATTGATAAGCCTCTGGGAGTTTCTTATTATGGTTGTTTGTGTTGGTTGTATTTTCTCCATGCTTGAGAGAGTTGTTGTAATCTTGTCTTTTGGTATTAAGTGTCAGCCTAGATGTAGAGTGTGTGTTGGGACCCTGTGTCATCTCCTAGCACGGGGGGTGGTTCCTTTGGTTCCACATGGTCTGGTGGTTGGTGATTATTACCATTGGGTTTTTTCCCCTTGTTGGTGTTCTTTGTACGTGGATATGGATTCTCCTTCTTGATAGATTATGGATGTACCTTGTAGAAGATTTATGTAATGAATACGATGGAATGCATGGATGTAGTATCTTGTATGTGGTAGATGGAATCGTGTAAAAGGAAGAGATATGTTCATGATGTATTGTTATATAAATGTATTCGTAAGTATTTCATAATGGGTAGTTAGGGTATGTCATGATTTGTAAATGTGGCAATGAGATGGATGGATATGTTCTTGTTAAATGAAGGGAATGATTTCATGTACCCAAATTTGGTAATGGAGATGCAATTGAAATAGATGTGATTTATAATATGATTTGCTTGTATTAGTTAGAAAGGAATTCTATGGTTATTCTTTAGATTGTGATTTAATATGTGAAAGAACCTTGAGAAATGGAATAATCTTAAATATCAGTATTGAGAATGTTAGATAATATGGATAAGGTTTAGATAATTATGTCTCTATGTGTATGGTTGGAAAATATTAGGATTCTTGTGTTATGCATTGGGGTTATTGTCAAATTAGGAAAATGGTTGCATGTGTAGTTGGATTAGGAAAGGAAACTATTGCTATTCGATTTGTGGATATGCTTTTGGTGCTATGTGAAAACTACGATGTTATGAAGGAATGTAATATGCTAGTAGAATGGTATAATGGTATGCATTTCATAATGGATAGATAAGCTAGTGGGTTGCATATCTCATGATTAGGGAATTAAATATGATGTATTAATTCAAGGTGGAATATGTTTATCATGTGAGTAGGCTGTCATTATGGAAGTTAAATGAGTAGTGGCGTTGAAGTACCCTTGGGAAAGGTTAATGATGTTATGTTATTTCCGCTTGCATAAATTAGTGAAATGTGAGATGATGTATGTTCATAATGTTTAAATGGTTAATGAATATAGTTATATGGAGATGTTATGTATTACATTAGTTGTTATTATAAGTTAATTTTAAAAAAATCTCAATTAGTATGATAGATGATTAGTTTTCTCTAGGGTATTTTGGCGGGCATTACAAATTTGGTCACATTGCTAAGTATTGCAGAAGCAGAAATGTTAATAGGAGAGGTCCGGAAGTCAAAAGAAAAAATATAAAGCCAGATGAGAAAGGAAAATAAAAAATTGAAGAGATCAGAGAGCAGACGAAGAAGACTTGGATGAAAAAGAGAGATAATGATGTAGGAAGTGGGTCCGCGCCTAATTCTGGTGCTGGAACCTCATTCGGTAACTAAGCTAAGGCATCCGGCCTTAGGGGGATTTTTTCATGAAATTCTGACAAACCCCTTCTTGGAGATCTATACCTATTTCTGGTAAGTTGCAAAGATATGTATGATGGTCACTGATGCATTTTTTAAAGATTTGAGCCGAACTGAAGGTCCATAGAAGAGAACTTTGTGTATGCAAGGTGTCTAGAAGAAAGAGAATTTATTATACTTAAAGGTTAGGTATGTGGCAGACAAAAGGAGATCCAGTCTCTCATTTATCACTTTTCATTCAAAGAGAGAAAGAAACAAAGTGTGGCGAAGCTGATTTTGCAAAGATAGAGAAACTTGTCGAAGAGATCTTGCATCCGGTTGAAGATTGAAAATGTATTTCTCTAAGCTAGAACTTTTTCAGTTTGAAATCTAAAATTTTGATATGGTATCAACTGGTGTTGTGACTCCACTAGTAGTTGAGGTAATTGAATGAACTAGACCAAACTTCAAGAAACATCTCTACAAATCGATGGAAAATGATCCAAACGGTGCATTTTCATCAATCCCATATGGAGTCTTGCATGTGAAAGATATAAGGTTTTACTATCATTGTAACATTGAAGAACTTGGGAATGCTTAGATGTTAAAACTTTACACAAATCATATGATTAACAAGATGGGAAACCTAAAACTTGATTCAAAATGCTTGAGGAAAAGGGTTTTGCACAGTTTGTGAATTTTCTAGTTTTTTATGAACTTGAGTGGGTCTGATATATCTTGAGAAGAATGCATGGTGAGTTTATATGGCTTGAAAAACCACACAAGATCACTAAGACAATAATCAAGGCCATGACCTGTCTAAATTCGATTGGTGAGGTACCTAGTCTAAGAAATGTGAAAAACCAAACCATCACAGAAGCAACCGGTTCATAATTTGACAAGAGAGCAATGACAATTAGTGATATAATTGAACATGATGTTAGATTTGTATCGATGGTAAGAGGATACAAATTTTATCAATCCAATCATGACAATTCGGTATCTGGTACGACCATTTATGTTTCCTATCAAATCTTGAAGGAAGGTAAGATGTACGACCTATGTGAGGTGCTTTAGAGTGATCTCTTGAGAAATCTGAAGAAAATCAAGCAAGATAAGAAGCATGTATTTAAATTTAGCACTCTGATTATCTATCTATATTTCTAGTTTATGAATGAGATTTCAGGAGTAGGAAAGGTTCAGCGGGCCTATGACAGGCCGGTGGCTATTCAAATCAAAGAGACACTTCAGAATCTAGGAAATTTTCAAGCACATAAAGACATACTTTGGGGATACTTCAAGACATTTCAAAGCATGATGCAAAGTAGAGAAAGGATTCCTAGAGAGATAGTTGAGAAATATCAAGATACTATCTATTTTATGGTTGATACCGACCAATGTCTTATGGAAGATTTTGAGCCAAGGACTTCATGGATCATGCTCATGGGGTATGAGGTCAAAGGACATGTACTTGAGGCATATGCTCAGCACCTATTGAGAAAATTGGTGGATAAATCTAAGGAGAGATTCAGCGCATGTATAAGAAAAAGAGCTTGAGCTTGCTCTCTCAATTCAAGAAACCTAAGATTCAGAAGAAGGTAAGGAAGGAGGTGGAGCAACTGGCAAAAAATATGGGGATCACTAAGGAGGTGATTTGGAGAGCCCGAGAGCATAACATCTTGAAGGACGAAGATATGGTGAAGCCTTGGGAAGCCAAACCAAAAACCCCTCCATCTAAGCCAAGGAAGACAAGGAACTCTGCACCCTCCTTTGATGCTTAGAAACCATCAAATTCTCAGCCTCAAGCCTAGTCATATGATGGAGTAGTGAAGAGGAAGAAAGAGTAACCACATAGAGTTTATGTGTCAGCACTTATAGAAGAAGAGGAAACTGAATCTGATGAAGCAGTAAAAGAAATAAAGAAAATCTCTACAGCTTCCAGAGTTGTCAAGAAGAAACCATCTGATGAGGAGAAACCAAGCAAGAAGTCAAGAGTTGAAGCAGAACAATCTGGAATAACACTCAAGAAAGTAAAGGAAGCAATAATTGAACAAGGTAATCTCAAACTGCTTTCTCAATTTTATGATCTAATGAATTACAAAGGGAATAGATCATTGGAAGAGGCCACAGTTGTATGCTTGAATAATTATAATAGAGATTTTATTGATATTGTATCAGAAGTTCCTAAGAGATTGTATGACCTCTTAGAAATAAGGAAAGAGACAACTAGACTAGAGGAATAAAGGATAAGGGAATATGTGTCAGTGCAACTTTGTCCGGTAATTGCTAAATTGGAAATAGATATAATTCTTAATGAAAATAAAGATAAGTTCAGGAGTAAATCAAGGGTGAATAGATTGATGATTAGCAAAAATGAAGAAGTCCACAAAGGAGACTAAATAAATTTTGAGGGAAATTATTTTGAAGTATTAGTATGAGGTGATTCTTGAGAGATCTCAGGAAGATGTTCAAGAGTCTATTCTGGAAGTCCTAGGAATGTCATCGCTAGGAGATGAGCAAAAAACTATTGATCCGGGAAAACAGATAGCTCAACAGGTTGTCATAGATTTTGAGGCAGATGTAGGAGTTGAGGATACTATAGCTAAGGAAGCAGATGTAGATGAGGGAACTCAAAACCCTCTGGTAGTAATTGTTGAACTTGAGAAGGCAATAGAAGAAGAGAAGGAAGCAAAGGAAATAGAAAGCAAGGTTGAACAGATTCTAGTGGAAAGAGACGTTGTGGAATCTGAGAAGGGGAAGCAGATCATGAGTGACATAGATTTTGCCCAAGGCCCTACCAATCTTGACTCTCTATCCCCTATTCAGGCACTTAAATTGGTTGCACTCACTCAAGCCAAGGCTAGCAAAGGCTTATTAAAATCCCACATAGAGGACAATGAGGTCATATAATTGGAAATGAGTGTTCTTGAGAAAAATTTGCCATCTTTCAACAAGGGCTCATCTGACACACTCTTCGATAAGCTAAAGAGTTTGCTCGAGTCAATTGATTCTTATTTTTAATCATTAGAGAAAGTTGTTAAGGCAAATATTTTAAGAAATTTTAATGCTATTAGGATGAAGATAGTTTTGAAAATGATTGAAGGAGACAGAAAAAGTTTGGCCACCTATGTTAAAAGCATTCAAGATGCATTGGCTGAAGGAGGAAGAGTCTACAAGTCATGCCTACTACTGCCTATGTTCACTATTAAGATTGATAAGAAGATAAAGGAGTGTGAAAGGAAGTTGACTAGTCTATCTCAATCTTATGATCCTCAGTCTATATCAGGAGAATGATATAATTGTAGAAAAATTTTAATTTTTGGAATTTTGACTTTGTCATTGATGTCAAAGGGGGAGATAGGGAACTGAAAAATGGTGTATAGTCTCAGGGGGAGTCTGATGTTTGTAGAAGTTTTTCTTTTTGCAAATCTTGCATTGTATGACATTTTTTGGTTTAACACTTAGTCATTTTTCACTAAGTGTTGCCATCAATGCCAAAGGGGGAGATTGTAGGCAAGAGACACTGCATATTATAGATAAGTGTATGGGAGTTGTCATTAATGGCAACCCAACTTAGTGATTTCATCCGGTTTGTACAGATTCATCCTACCGGAAGTATGAAATCCATTTTGCTTAAGTTTGGAAGGTGGAACACAATATTTGACAGTATGGGAGTATTTTGAGTAGAACTTCACTTTCGTTGCATACTTTTCTTTGCAGTGATTTAGGTATTTGGTTGGATGTCTGAAGTAGCTTATTCCATAATCTTAACCTCCGGTATTATCCACCATGCAAGATTGAAGATCCGGTATTCGTCATTTTAGGAAGAACGGTGTTATTTGGTCGACTAGTGATGTATTGTGTTATGCGGAATTATTGGAATAATTTTGGTGATTGATTTTATGTTCGAGGTTATTTTTCCGACATGTGGGTAGTGTGTAGTCAATTTGTTTTGGTCTGGATATGCATTGTGGAACTGATTCAATCGACACATCTTACATGTTTCATATTTTGCAAATGTTTTTGAAGCCGACTTGTTGGTGAGCTAAATTCATGTTGTGGATATATATAACAGATTGGAAAGTTCATTTTGGATATCAGAAAGTATGCAAGTGTTGTGTATGTATGATTGTATGTAGTTTCACATGTTCCATTGAACTATTTTTTCTCTGGATTAAAGCATATCAGGAAAACATAACAACAAGTCTCAAAGTAGTGAGATAGTTGTACTTTGTGCTTAAACCGGAACTATCCCAAGCATTTGTAGATTCTAATTCATAGGTAAATCTTGGTGTTACCCTTTTTTAATTTCTTTGTAAGGAAGTGAGCCTTCTGGGGTTGTATCCCTTATTGTATTTGAGCAATGAACTCTAGGCAATGTGCCTGAATTCATGTGCATTGCTATATATAATTTTAACATACTTCTAGCAGAGTATCATCTTATTGTGAGTAGGATTCCCACCATTATTTCTCCCTTAACCGGGTTTTCCACATACAAAATCTTTGTGTTGTGGTGGTAGTTTTTTGTGTTTTTTTCTTATGCTTATCTCTCTTGTTCATTTGTATTAAGTGCATTAAAAGATCATTTTTATAAGATTAAAAATTGCAAAACACTGATTCACCCCCCTCTCAGTGTTCCTTGATTCCAACACATCTCCTTCTAGACGGCTTTATAATATATGTGTTTGATCTAGATGATATAAAGATGTCAGAAATGCTTTGTAATTAAATGTATGAGTATGTGTGGATATCAGAAATGTGAAGAATGCAAATATTTGAAACAAATCAAAAATATAGAGACTTAGTAGATGAATCGGGGAATTCTTTAACTGGAATTGTTATCAATATTGTATAGATTCTCTTTTTGTACATTTCAAATCATATTGCATATTGTACCGAATTGTTATCTGTATGATCTTCAGCAGTGTAAGTCATCTTTTGTATCTTGCCTAGTGTAGTGCACCTTAGTCCATAAGTTTGGAGCAATAAGATCAATAGTTGGTGACCACATTTATTGTAAACAATGAATATTACATATTGTGAGTTTAATTCTCACCATGGTTTTTTTGAGTTTGGGTTTTCCACGTGAAAATATAGTGCTCCTATGTGAATGTGTTTATTCCTTTGTTATTTGCCCTGCCACATAATTGAAGTAAGCAAGTAATGTGTTTTGGCATCTTTAATTGGTAATATTTTATTAATGTTAATTCACCCCCCTCTCAACATCTTATAAGTGTTCAATGGAGCTAATATCATTGTCATCGATGTCCTCCTCTAACTCCTCCACCTCCTCAATCTCCACATCCATCCCCTCTTGCTACCTATGGTGACACTGTCACTATGGCATCCTATCCTATAATCTATCCCCATCTCCTCCCTCAGTCTTGAATCTACCTCCATCTCCCCCTGTAGCCTCAACACTTCCATCTCTACCTCCATCTCTCCCTCTACCCCTACCTCTCCTCCTCCCTTGACCTCAACCTCTATCACCCCATCCTCCATCATCTCCTTTTTCCCCATCATCACCACCATCATATTTTTTGTCTCGCCTTTGTCTCATTCACCGCCCAATACTGCCAACAATGTTAACTATTAGATCTATCAAGGTAGTAAGGTTTATATTTTGGATACTAGATGTCATACTATAGTGTGGTATTAGCATCAATCACTATTGATCCTCATCCCCTTTTCACTAGAAGAAAACTATCAAACTTAGTAGACACAACTTTTTCAATGATACAAGGACCCCAGTCTGATACCTCCCTAGTTGAATAAACAAATAAGGTTGTGCCCTGCAAAACACCCTATACTTCCCCAAACTACCTAAGAATATGGTCCAATAATTGCACATCAACAATCTTGTGTGACTAGACAGTTTGGCCTATCAAGTACCTTTTCTACCTACAATAGGGTACATGTTATGCATTGTCCTCCCATTTGGGTCACTCTATACAGCCTCCATATGAAATTTTGCAATACATTAATCTCATGCCATTAATATAAAGTGTAGCCCATATGCCTCTAGCAAATTGCACTTCAATATCTATATGCATAAGGTTGCACTACCTCCAACTAAACATGCATAGTAGGTTTGAACATGATAATTTTCTCCCAGTCCCATACCTGAAGGAATGTGATCCTACAACTGATAGACTAAGCCCCAAGATACACTACTATATGAAGCTGATAATACAACATGGCAAGAATGCATGGGCACTAGGCATAAACTCTGTTGTCAAACATCATCCCATATAGTACTCGACTCAAACCAACAAGAAAACAATGATTTCATCGATTCAAAACCAAAGTACCAACAATCAAGCTACAAAGAACTATGCTAATCTTGTCATACTCTATCATCATAACTCACCACCTGATCTCATAAAGAGCCTTTATACCCATCTCATCCACCTCACACTCATACAAATCACACAGTACCACAATCCTCGAGCTTTGGTCATAAATAACCTTCTCCCCATGAATAGAAATATGCAATATATGACACACATGCTCCAAAGTCATTGATGCCTCTCTAGTGGGTAAATGAAAAGAGATAATCTTAGAGTGTCACTACTTTGCAAGTGTTGTAATCAAGCCCCTATTACTCGTAACCTTGAGCGTGAATAGAATATGATATAGACCAACTTCACGGAATAAATCTCACTCCTCTTCATCCAATTAATAATGTAAGCCAAGGCCCTTAGGCCTATTCTCTCACACACCAAGGACTAGGAGAACAACCTACAAATACATTTTCTTGTCAACTTAAACCTATCAAAATCCCTAATTGACCAAATGAAAACACCTAATTGCAAGAGAAAATGCAAAATAAACCTAATTTAACAATTGTAAAAATTTGTCAAAATAAATGTGACGCCCTTAAACAACTATGAGCTTCTAGGAACAAATGTGGTAAATAATTAACAATTGTGAAACTCTTTTGCATAATTAAAAAATTTCATGCAAATAATTGTGAAAATGTCCAGTTACACGTGAAACTTTTAACAAATGTGAAAATTAAATAACAGTTGCGAAATTCAATTAACAATTGTGAAAAAATCATAAAACAACCGTGAAATGCTTAAAAATAAGACATTAGGCAAAAAATAATAAATAAGAAATTAATACAAAATTTAACAACTACACAGGTGGTACTTACCCCCATTGTTGAGCCCATCGGTCTCCCAAATGTCCTAACTTGCTTAGACAAGTGTTATCTCCACCTAATGCCCACCATTGCTCCTAAAATGCTCAAAATTTGCTCTAAAATCTCCAAGCTTAACAAATGCAAATGGTCAAAATGAAGCCCCTAAATTCAATTTATAACCAAAATGGAGCCCTAATTATGATTTTTCACCCTATTGGTCACAGTAAATTTCAACTTCAAATGCCTTGTAGGTCATTCATATGAGCCCGAAACTTCTACAAACTACATATTTAAGATCCCAGTCCTATTATCAGTAAATTAGTCCTCACATTATAATTTTTTAACCAATTTCCCGAGGGGAAATCATCATACCCTATTATCATTGGGACATACTAGGGCATGTTTTTCTTGATTATTCTTTGAAATAATGCCTAAAAACGCATTGCTGAAAGAGGGGGGGAAATGTAGACTCTCAAAATTGTCCCACTTCTGCATTATGTCAATGTTGCTAATTATTCTTCCAGATTAATTAAATAATTTTAATTGTCTAATTTATCTAACTTGATTAATATTCTTCAGTCATTTCAATTCAATCATTCAATTTACATGTTAATCATTTAATCAATTAACCATTCCCCTTTAAATTAATCAAATAATTTTATCATTTAATTAATCTCAATTTCTCACTTTAATCGAATGATTTTTATTGTTTACTTAAACTCAAACTCTATTTTCTCATAATTAAATAATTTATTTAAATATCTAAGTATGTCCTCTTAATTAAATAAATTTCATAAATTCATTTAATTTATTTTCCACTTCATTTTGAATTAATCAAATTGCCGCCAAATTCAAATTCAAATTTATTTCTCATTAATTTCAATTTCATTTCATTTTCAAAAACTCAAATGCAAACCAAATGACATTTCGTCCTAATTTCCTACACCACATGTGGAAAATCTTAACTATCACTAACTCAATCAATCTTTGATCACTTTTTTCTAACTAGTCAGTCACTTCCCCCTTTTTTGAAATCAACTTTTCCTAACTGATCAATCAATTCAGTCTTCAAATCAATCAAATTATTTAACAATTCAATCAATTTTCTTAACTAATCAATCAAATTCAGTTCCACTCCCAATAATGTCACTTAACTAGTTAGTCAAGTGAGTTAATCTCTTAATCATATCCAGTTAGGATGATTTATTCTCTCCCACCAACCTATCTCATTTAACCTCGACCATTAATCAATCCTATTCCTAAATCGATCTCAACCATTCAATCAAGTCTCTCCAAATCTATAAATTGAACATCAATCTTCCCTTTTTGATAACCACTATCTTTGTAATTCTTATGTCAATAACATTATAGGTAGCTTCCAAAGTGCATCTTTGAGAGCCACATTCCCACAAGAAGAAGCACAATGGAGAGCAAGCATATTGGAGTCAACAATTGTTTCATTGTTTTATGATTTCATGCTTTCTTGTTGATTTCAATTTTAATTATCCATTGAGTTGCGATTGAATTAATTAGTTAGATTTCAAGTTTCTTGGTTGCCTATCGATCTAATTGACATGCATATTTTCTCTTGTACACAATAGGTATGGTAAAACCTAAAATACTACTATAGATAAAAAGATAAGGATTATAATATAATATATTTTATTGCTTAAAAAATTAGACTAGTTCCTACCCAATTGGGAAATGGAGTCTCAACTTGCAAAGAAGATGAGATTTATTTTTAAATCAAGAAATGAAGCAGGGATTTTATACACATAATTCTAAAAGATAAAGAAATTTTCAAATGGAAATACTTAGTTATCCCTTTATACCCCATACACAACAAATAAGATCATTACAAAATATTTTGCAATAATTTATAATACATATCATACTCTAATTAAATCTTGTTACAATCATACCAACAAAAAAAGAAAGTGAGAGAAAGCAACTAGGTTTAGAGCCCTCTTGAGATGTTAAAACTTGTTATGGATAAATAAATTTACTAGTAAAATCTTATTAGACTACCCTTCCCCTAATCTAAAAAAAAATCTTCATCAGTTACTAAAATTTTATTTGATACCCTAGAACTTGCTTAAGTAACTTACATTTAAAAATTGGCTCATTGACCAACTCTAGTTACCTCTTACAAGCATGCATACATCATTACATTGAATCTTGATGCTTGGGCAAGAATGCAAGAATGGTTAATAGATTGACATGTTGCCCATGTTTGTTTCATCAACATCACAATATTGTGCACTAGAAACCATTCCCCTTGCATCAACAACCATATTCCTTTATACACAAAACCATGCCTCTTAGGGGTCCACATGCACTAAAAGTAATTTGAAAGTCTTACTCTATCTAATTTTCTTAATTTGAGACCATCAATGAGAAATTGGTTCATGAATAGAGTAGGAAGGATTTTTTGTTTAAATGCCAATTTTGAGAAAAATACATGCAAAATGACATGATAGACTAACAAACATCCCAAGATCTCCAAATGACAAGCTAGGATTACAAACCCAAAATCTCTAAATAAAGGGAATTGGGAAAATAAAGTTTGAAGGAATGACATGCCATGATGGTAAATCCCAAAATTTTGAATTAGAAAAAAGAGAGTTTGAATGAATAACAAGCTAGGAAGGAAAATTCTAAAATGATATTTCAAGATGGGAAACTCTACAATCTTGAAATGGGTGAAAAAGGGGAAATGGTATTTGGAAGGAATTCAATATCTAGAAGGTAAACTTAGAAATGATATGTTGGGATCAAAAACTTTGAAATCAAGAAATAGAAGGAAATAATAAAAGGGGACTTAAAGAGAAATGGGGAAAACATACTTAAAAAGAATAGCATGCCAAAATGGGAAACTCTCATATATTGAAATGGAGATAAATGGGAAAATGAGACTTAGAAGGAATGACATGTTGCGAAATGAAAATTTGAAATGACATGTTAAGATGGGAAACTCTTAATCTTAAAATAGAGGGAAATATGAAAAGGGTATTTAGAATGAATATCATGCTAGAAAGGGAAACTCCAAAATGGCATGTCAATGTATGAGAAACTTTTAAATTTTGAAATGGGGGGGGGAAATGAGAAAAGGGAAATTTGTGGGAAATGGGGAGGAAAGGAAACTAAGAAAGAGTGGTATGCTAAGAATGGAACTAAAAAATGGCATTCTAGGATAGGAAGCTTGTAAATGATATGTTGAGATGGGAAAGATTGAAATCCCAAAGTTGAGAGAAATGGGAAAAGGGGACTTAGAAGTAATGATATGCTAGGAAGGGAGATTTTGAAATGACATGTCGATGTAGAAAACTCCAAAATACCAAAGTGGAGAGGAATTTAAAAAATAGGAGTTAGAAGGAATGCCATATCGGAAAGAGGACTTTGAAATGACATGCAGAGATGGAAAATTTTGAAATCCTAAAAGTTAGTAAAATAGAAAAAGGGGACTTCAAAGGAATGAAATGCTAAGAAAGAAAACTTTCAAAATGGCATACCAAGGTAATAAAATCTCAAATACTAAGAAAGCCTATAAAATATCCAAAATACCTTCTCTTTAAATATTTCAAAACCTAGGTTGCCATTGAAGTAACAAAGTGGAAAAAGCACACAAACTAGAAAACCTAGAAAGATATGGGAAACCCCCAAAAAAGCTAGGGAAACTAGAAAACCTAGAAAAACATAAGAATCTAAAATAATCAAAATGTTCTAGAGTTTTAGATTCAATAAGGTGTGGCAAGAAGGCCAAGGAAATGAAAAAGATACAAGACCTAGAAAAATATTTATTATTAGGGAAGATGCCACCAAAGATTGAGGCATAAGGTTTTTATGGCTAAAAATAGGTACAGGAGTCATTGTGGAAGGAATAGGAATGGGTTGAACAACATGAGGAATGAGCATGTGCCATAGAAATTGAGGGGCACAAGATGACATGAAATGTGATCCAAAGCTCAAGGGAAGACTATGAGAAGTATGGATATGAACTAAAGGTTAGGAAATGGATGTGGAAACATGACACACCATATGTAGAGCTTGCATATCATTAAATTTTTTGTTGTATCCTTGTGTGTATCTATGTGGCATGTAAGTGTTGATGAAGATGTAAAGATTTATCTATAATGGTTTGGATACTATCCTCTATTTAGTATGAAAATGCAGAAAGGTAGGATTAGGGCCAAGATCCACTTTCACACAAACATTGGAATACAAAGCCACAAGATGTGATTGAATTTGACTCTCTTGTCCAAGAGAGTCAAATAGTACCTTAGGGATTCTATTCCTTTGCTTCTTTGGAAAGTGTATGGATTTGAGATAATGTTAAACTATGATCTAAGTATGATGTGAATGAAAACTTAAATGAGTGTAACAAACTGATACACAAACAAAATCTTCGCAACAAGTATAGAATTGAACTAGAAATACGAAGGTGCATATGTGATTTAAATCTGAAGTTGAATTCATGGGACATGGTGCCCGGAGGGCACCAGTCCTTTGGATTTTGCACACAAGTCCTTTGGATTTTGCACACAAACTCATCTGTGACATTCTGAGACCCTATACTTTTCTCTCCTAAAATTTGGTACAAAATTTTGAGGACTAGGATGCCCAAAGCGCCTCATTCTTGGACCATGACACTTAGAGTGTCCTAGGTTTTTCCATCTAGGTTTTGGGTACTAGCTTGCATATGTCTACTGAAGCTCTCTTGTTATTACAAAATTCATAAAAAAAATATAACTACACACAAGAGGAGAAAAATGGTGTTGTTGATAAACTTTTGCCTAGGTCAAACTATAGGTTTGGAATCAACCCTATAATTGAATTGAAATTAAATTGGAAAAGCTCGCCTTTTGAGGGCAAGATTAAATCTGAATTGAAATGATTGAATATAGATTATACCTTCAATAGGTGATCCATTTCTCTTAGGATAATCTCTCCATGTGTTGATACAATAACTTGATAAATTACATAAAATCTATCATGAAATCATAAATGAAACATAAATGAAGATACCTTGATGTAGTTTGTTTCTCCTTGAATTAGATATGCTCTTGAAGGAATGGTAGCATATTGAGGAGATAAGAATGATATAATAGTAGATAGATGAAATGAACTGAGAGGGATGCCTTATGTAGGAATTTCATAATAAAATCACCTTTATGTCATCCTAGAATTATGATATTTTTGCACAGAGCTAGATTTGAATAGGATAGGATTGTCTTATTATCCTCCCAAAATTCAAGACATAATGTGTGGAACTATGGCAGAATTTTCATCCTGGTCTCGACACTTTCAACCCGTTAGGAATGTGATATAATAGGGTTCTAATATCGTAATTAAGTTTGTGTGACAGTATATAATGTCTAGATGGGGGAAATATGTGAAGAGGGGAAAATAGATTAGAAGGTCAAATGATAAAAAATATAACGAAATAAACATGCAAAATGCTAAAATATCATGAAAAGACCATTTCACCTTGCTATTTTACCCTCTCCTTCAGATTGAGTTTGATGAAGTGAAGCCACCCCTTGATAATGCTCCACTTGATGTGCTCCTTTGATTGTTGGATGTGGATGGCTCTCCAATGTTGTGCACAAATGGAATGGATTTGGAAAATGATAAGGATGAGATGATCAAGTTGCCAAGATGATTTCCTGGGCTCAAAAGGGCAGCATAAGCTTACTGGATTTTGAGATGTTTTTGAATGAAGGGATGGAGCCCTTTATTTATAGGAAGAGGAGAGAAAAATGGATGGCTAGGATGGATTTGAGATGAAGGGCTAGTATTTACTTGTGAGCTCACACAAGGTCCAAGAGAGGGTGTGGAGACCAAGAAATATGCCTTAAAGGCATTTCTTATCTCCACACTCCACAAGGTGCATTGGAGGAATTAAAAATTCTCCAAAAAAGGATATCATGGGGATTGGAGGAATAAAAAAGAATTAAAAATTCCTTGGGAGAGGGGATGCTTGGAGGAATGTGAGATTTTGAAAATCTTACATTCACCTAGGAAAAGAGTATTTAAAAGCAAGGAGTTGACTTTGTGGCTAATCATGTTGATTAGCCATTAACGATTCATTAAGAGGGGGATTAAAGGAAATGTTAGGTGGGACTAGGATAATTTGACTAGGAGAGAGAATGAGTGGAGGGAATAAAAAAAATTAGAAGAATAATGTTAAGTGAGTTTAGGGAGTTTCTAGAAGAATTTATTAGGTTAATGATGAATTAAGAAGATGATTTGTAGGAATCATGTAGGTTAACTAATTAATTGAAATTAATTAGCTAAGAGGAAGATTTGTGAGGATTTGATTTTTTAGAAGAATAAAGAAAGGGATTGATTTATTAAATTAATCAATCACATGCTATAGTGACAATATTAATTATATTTAATTAATATTGAGGAGAATTTGAATTAACATAATTAATTAATTAATTATTTGAGAAATTAAAAATAATTAAAATAATTATTTTTAAGTGTCTACATTTTGACCCTCTTTGAAGTGAGGTGTGATGACGCATTGATTCAAAGAATAATCTTGTTTTGGTGTTGATATTGGTTTAATAGGATGCCCCGACTCTTGATTGATAGATTACGGTATGGTGATGCCCCCTCGGGAGATCAATTGAGGTAATTGATCTTTGGAGTTTTGCGAGATTGATTTCCCGATAGATTTGATTTGATTTGATTGATAAGATCTAGATTCAGTCTGGTTTCAGGAAGGATTCATCCTGTATAAGACAAACATGATCAAAGCATCTAGTTTCAGGAAAGATTCATCCCGTATAAGACATAATTGATCACAACACCTGATTTTAGGAAGGATTCATCCTGTATAAGACATGATTGATCACAACTTATGGTTTCAGGAAGGATTCATCCTGTATAAGACATGATCAGAGCTTCTGGTTTCAGGAAGGACACATCCTGTATAAGACATGATCGATCACAACGTCTGGTTTCAAGAAGGATTCATCCTGTATAAGACATGATCAGAGCATCTAGCTTCAGGAAGGATACATCCTATATAAGACATGATCGATCACAACGTCTAGTTTCAGGAAGGATTCTTCCTGTATAAGACATGATCGATCACAATGTTTGGTTTCAGGAAGGATTCATCCTGTATAAGACATGATCAGAGCGTCTGGTTTCAGGAAGGATACATCATGTATAAGACATGAATCAGAATCAGAATTGATTATGTGAGGAAGAAATAGAGGAAGAAAAATTAGGGTGGAAGGGATAAATGAGGAATAAATATGAAGCAGTTGTGAGGTATTTGGAAAGAAGAATACGAGATGCGAGACCGCGAAGGAAAATGGGGGCAATTGAGAGCTCCATGGGATTATTGAGTTTAGGATTTTGATGGAATGATGGTGAGATTTTGTGCACAACAAATGGGAGAGCCAACCTAGTTTGATGTTGCACTGAGTGACTTGCACCACTGATTATAGAAATCAGGATGCCATGAGAAACCTAGGGCGTGGACTGACTCTGTAGACAAATGGAAATTTCTTGCACACAATAATGCAAGTGTTAAGAAACACTAATACAAAGTTGTGGGTCCGTGCAAGGAAACCCTCAAACACACCGATACCTCTTGTACACGAGAAGGTGAGTGTTGATAAACACTAGTACCAGGTCGTTGGTTTATAAGAGAAGGATCCAAAACATGCCATACTATGAAATATGCCCTAGTATGCGCCTATCATAACGTACCTGGATATGAAAGAATCCATGCAGTCGTAAATAGTGGCAATCGTAGGGCAAAAGATGCAAGTCTATATGAAAAGATCTAACAAAATCTAACAAGTCTCTTCCTTGTGACCAAATGATACCTCTTGTTAAGAGTAGAACTAGGATGGAGGATTAGGTTGCCAGGCGAGGGAAGGAGTCATCCTTAGGGCAAAGTGGGCTTTTGGATTAGGCAAGCGATTTAATAGTTTTGGAGAGTGACCTGTGGACTTGGGATTGTTTCTCAAGACTTCTTGAAGCTTACACAGAGGCATAAAAGCTCAGTTTAAATGGGGCATTCCTTGTTCATGACTCAAGTGAAGACTCATCATCATACACATGTTTTATTGGGAGGCAGAAAAGAAGGAATGTTGTGCATGGGTGGGCTGGATGGCGGATGATTTGTAGTATCAACATGATAGACAGTGGATCCAGTTATTTACCTTAGTGCCTGCACACAAGTTTTCACCAAGGTACTTGTCCATAGCGCCACCAAGTGGTTTTCACTAATGGATGAATTGTTTTTCTTTCTTTTTCCATTTTTTTTTTTTTAAATTTGTGTCATAAGGCGCCTGTTTGCCAGGTTTTTCACCAAAGTGACGATTTTTTTTTTTTCAAGATCTTTTTCTCATTTTTTTATTTTTATTGATTTTTTATTTTTTTTGACAATTTAAGACTTTCTGAGGACTAAGCATAAAATCTTTTGAGGTGCATGATATTCATTGGATCATCCATAGGATCGCCTTTAGGAGTAGCCAACTGATAAGCTCCTGATCCATATTTCGCTATGATTCATATGGTCCAAGCCAATTAGGCTCGAACTTGCCTTTCTTTTCTCTTTCTTGTAGATTTTTCTGATTCTCCATGAGGACAAGATCACCAACTTGGAATTCTCGGGTTCTGACTTTTTTATGATAACTCATGCGCAGATGGTTTTGATATACCTGGAGATGATTCAAGGCCTTGAGGCACCTATCATCTAATAATTCTAGCTCTTGTAAGCAGGCAATTTTGTATTCTTCCTCTGGTAGGATGTTTTGCAACAATACCCTTAGAGAGGGGATCTCGATCTCAATGGGAAGGATGGCTTCAGAACCAAATACTATGGAATAAGGAGTGGCACCTGTGGTGATGTGAATGGAGGTGCGGTAGGCCCACAATGCAGGATGGATTTGGAGGTGCCAATCACGGCCCGCTTCATTGACTGTCTTTTTGAGGATTTTTATTAGGGTTCTATTAGAAGCCTCAGCTTGGCCATTGCCTTGGGGGTAATATGGAGTGGAGAAGCGGTGCTGGATGTTGAATTTTTGGCAGAGTTCTTTGACATCCTAGTTTTTAAATTGTTTTCCATTATCTGTGATGATAACTTTTGGGATGTCATACCGGCAAATTAGGTAGTTCAGGATGAACTTGGATATTTGCTTGCTGGTGGTGAAAGTAAGAGGGATAGCCTCTACCCACTTGGTGAAGTATTCGGTGGCAGTGATAATGAATTTATGTCCATTGGAAGATGAAGGGTGGATTTTCCCAATGAGATCGAGCCCCCACTGCGAGAAGGGCCATGGTGTAATGAATGGCTGCAATTCTTGTGACGATGCATGAATCTTGTCACCATGCTGCTGGCAAGGGATGCATTTCTTCACATAGTTGTATGCATCTTCTTCCATTTTAGGCCAATAGTATCATGTTCTCAAAAGTTTTTTAGCCAATGTGAGTCCACTTGAGTGTGCCCCACAGATACCCTCGTGTACTTCGCATAATGCCCATTCTGCTTCTTGTTTATCTAAACACCTTAGGAGGGAACCATCAAAATGCCTTCTGAACAAGGTGTTTGCAAGGATGGTGTAACAGGCACATCGACGGATGAAGGTTTGTTGTTAAGTTTTGGTGAGGTGTGAGGGAATGGTGTTATCTTTGAGGAAAGCAAAGGTTTCTTGGTACCAAGGGGACTTGGGACCAATGAGAACACACACCATTTCAGACTCTGGTAGGTCATATGTTGGTATAAACAATTGCTCGACCAAGAACTCACACTTCTGACTGTGTGTTGGCATTTGAAGGAGTGAGCCAATGGTGGCCATTGCATCTGCAGCCCTATTGTTTATTTGTGGGATTTGATCAAACTTGATTGCCGTGAAATGTTGCTTAAGATCTTCAACTATGGTACGGTAGGGAAGGAGTTTATCATCTTTTGTCTGGTATTCATCATTGACCTGTTTTATGACAAGCTAGGAATCACCATAGACTTGTAATTCCTTTATTTTCCAGTGGATAGCCAAGCGTAAACCTTTGATGAGGGCCTCGTATTCTGCTATGTTGTTGGTACATCCAAAGGCTATCTTGTATGATTTTGGGATGCCATCTCCTTGAGGTGTGACCAATAATATTCCTGCCCCCGATCCATTTTGAGTGTAGGAGCCATCAAAATACAATTTCCATGTGGAGGATGTGGTAACAGTCATAATGAACTCATCTGGTAATTATTTGAGAAGAGGATGGTCACTTGGAAGTGGAGCTTCAGCCAATTGATCTGCAATGACTTGTCCCTTGATTGCTTTTCTGTCCACATATTCAATGTCAAACTCACTTAAGAGCATGACCCATTTAGCCGTTCAGCCAGTGAGAGCAACTTTGAACAAGAGATATTTAAGTGGATCGATTTTAGCAATTTGTTTTGTTTTGTTGTTTAGCATATAGTGTCAGAGTTTTTGTGTGCTAAACACCAATGCCAAGCATGCTCTTTCAATGGGGGTATAATTGAGTTCATACCCTACCACTGTACAACTGATGTAGTAAACGACATGTTTTTTCCCTTGATCATCTGTCTATGCCAATAATACCCCCAATGCCACTGCAATAGCGCATATATACAAAATAAGGGGTTTTCCAGGAGCAGGAGGCATCAATACCGGAGGTGATGCTAGATATTCTTTTAGTTTCTCAAAGGCCTTTTGGCATAAGAAGTCCCATTTGAATTTTGTGTCCTTGCGCAGGAGGTGTGCAAATGGATGGCACTTATCTGCTAGTTGTGAAATGAAACGTCTGACAGACTGGAGTTTTCCCTAGAGACTGCGCAGTTGTCTGAGAGTTTT
This sequence comes from Cryptomeria japonica, assembly GCF_030272615.1. Classification (NCBI taxonomy): domain Eukaryota; kingdom Viridiplantae; phylum Streptophyta; class Pinopsida; order Cupressales; family Cupressaceae; genus Cryptomeria; species Cryptomeria japonica. Next base: position 401,117,605 of record NC_081413.1, on the reverse strand, counting down.
TGGTGGAGGCATTTCCATGATAGCTTTTACTTTTGCAGGATTGACCTCGATGCCTCTACAGGAAATAATGAATCCTAATAGTTTTCCCGATGTGACTCCAAACACACACTTTTTTGGATTCAACCGTAGTTTGTATTTTTCTAATCTTTCAAAGATCTGCTTTAGAATGGGGATGTGTTCTTTTCTTGTTGTAGATTTGCCTAGCAAATCATCCACATAGTCCTCCATAATTTTGTGTAAGAGGTCATGAAAAATTGTTGTCATTGCATGTTGGTATGTAGCTCCAGCATTTTTGAGACCAAAAGGCATGACCCGATAACAGAAAGTCCCCCATGGCGTTGTGAATACAGTTTTATGTTGATCCTCATCTGTAATCTTGATTTGGTTGTATCTAGAGAATCCATCCATAAGCGACAACATCGCATGTCCTGTTGTAAGGTCCACAATCATATCTATGTTTGGGAGCGGGAAATCGTCTTTAGGACAAGCTATATTTACATCTCGAAAATCTGTGTAGATGTAGATGCCCCTAACAAGTTTTTCGATAGGTACAATGTTGGAGACCCATTCAGCATAATCTATTGGTTTGATAAATTTTGCGTCTAACATCTTTTGGAGTTCCGCCTTGACTAGGAGTGCAATATGTGGGTGCATTTTGTGCAATTTTTGTTTTACAGGTTTTGCGTCTGGGCGGACAACGAGATTGTGAACCACCAAGGCAAGATCCAACACTAGCATATCGGAATAGGACCATGCAAAATTGATTTTTACCTCTGTAAGGAAGTTGATGAAGTCTTGTTTCTCTATTTCTATGAGGGATTTGGCGATGAGCACATTTTTCAGAATGACTTTGGTGCCCATGTTGATGTTGTTTGTTTCTTCTATCAAAAAATTTGATTTGTCTTGTGGAAGGTAACCAATGGTAGGGAGGTCAAATCCCTCATCGTTAAGTGCCTTTTCTAGGTTTTCACTTTCGGATACGCCCTTTGTTTTTATTTTTTGCTCATCCAAAGGTGCCTCAGGGAGGTTTTCACCTAGGGAATCATGTCTTTTCCTTTTATTATCTTTTTTGTGGCTAAGGGCATTGACTTGACTACCAAAGTATCCCTTTTCGTGTAGTTGAATACCCTCGATTATGTTACAATCTTCCAGATTTTGCGTTGTCAAGAGAGCAATGAGAGCATTATCGTCGGCACAGATATCTAAAGTGGGTTTGTCTCGTTGGCCCTAGTCAATGAGTTCAGGATGGACAAGATGTAGCTCATGTGAAGTGGGAAGGATTACGGGGGTGATGGTATTGATGTAAGCGTCCAAGAAGATATATTTCTCATATTCATAAGGCATTTCATGGAATTCCTCTTCATCAACGCTTTCGATATCTGAAGAAGGACTAGAAGGGGCACCAGCAATACTAATCTTAGGCACCAGGGTGTACCCCAAGCCTCTGTTGTATTTGTAGGAGATAGGATTTATGGGTGCTTTTCTTCCTTTCTCCTCTGGTCCCAGGTCGTGTCCTTTGTAACCCATTTTTTAAACTATGGCAGATGCTTTTGGGTACATTTTTTTGGATATTCTTGTTGGATCTTCATCCTCTTCCCTGTACATCCATGAAGAGATATCTACTTTGAGGCTCTCATTATCAAGTGGGCCCCATTGTTGGAAGGTGGTGTTTTGGCATTGCATGACTAGTTTCGGGTCCTTTTTGAGCTCTTTTGGTTTGCCAAATGACTTAGGAGTGAGAGGGAGGTTGCCTATCAATGAGACGTCCTCCAATTTGGATTCTCCATAGCCATTGTCCAAGATCTTGATTTGATTATTTGGTTGGGATGATGTGGAGGCAACATTTAATGTGTCAGGTGGAGGCGTTGGTGAGGGTCTATTTAGTGGGCAATGATATGGATGATTCCCCTCTAATAGTTTGCAATATTGAAAAGGTTGGGGATCACCTTTGATAGTGATCACTCTTCCATTATAGGGGAATTTGATGCATTGGTGATAGGTCGAGGGTACGGCTTGCAAGGAATGAATCCATGGCCTCCCGAGGAGAATGTTGTAGGGGAGATCAAGATCTAGTAATTGGCAAGGGGTTTCAATTGTAATGGGGCCCACTTGAAGAGGTAAGGTGATCATGCCCTTTGAAATTCTTTCTGCATCATCATATGCCTTTATTGTAATCCTTCCTGATGTGTCTATCAGATCCTCAGAAATTTCCAATTGTTTTATTAATTTGTATGTGCACAGATTAAGCCGGGATCCACCATCTATCAGGATACATTTGACCTTGTGCTTGTGGATGAGAGCTTCGATGTGCAAAGGTTTGTTATGGTCTTCATCTGCAGGAGCATCTTTGGAGTTAAATACAATGTGTTGCCGGGCAGCAAGGTTTCCAATGGGGACTTGGAATTGGGTGGCGTTGATGTTATCAGGAACGTGTGATTGGGGAAGGGCTTGTTCCAAAATTTCTTTATGGACTGGGGAAGTCTTGAGAAGTTCCAAAATGGATATCTGCACAGGTGTCTTCCCAAGTTGATCAAGGAGGTCATATCGGTAGGTGGAAGACATGGGTGGGGGGTTTGGTGGGGGAGGGACTCCTTGGATGGTGACTTTACCTCGGCATGCAGTTGCATTGCAGTCATTCTAGAAATGGGAGGTGGAAGGCGTGGCGCCTTGAATGACTATCCTAGCAGAATTTGGTCTGCTTTGGGAAGAAGGAGGATTGACTCCTTAGATGGTTATGACATTGACATGATTGTTTGCAGGTTCAATGCGACCTACTAAAAAATCAAAGTCGGCTATGTGATTAGCGTAGTCATAACCCATTGCGTTAGATGATGAACCTTTTCCTTTATCATGATTCGGGAAGGGTTCCTGGTACATTTTGAGTTTGTCATTGTTATTACCAGGTTTTGCATTTTCTACTTCAATCTCACCTCTATCAATGAGATCTTGTATGTAGATCTTCAGTTTCATACACGTGTGTGTATCATGTCCCTTGATATGATAGTATTCACAATACTCATTTTCATTATACCATCTTGGTTTAGGTTGATTGGGGTCAAACAGGTGAGTGATTGGAAAAACCACTGCACCTGCTTGGACAAGTTTCTGAAACACCATTTCAATAGGCTCAACTAGAGGAGTGAAATCTCTTGGAGTCCTGTTATTCGATCGAGGTCGATCGGGGTGGTCGTCCCTGGATTGAGACATTGTTGTGAGGATTTTGGGATTGATTTTGATTATTTTGATTGTTGAATTGATGATTATTGGTGGTAGATTTTGGGGGAGCGGCCATGGTTTGGACCCGCTTTGCATCAGTTACACCATCATTGACCATGTTTTTGTTCTTGGACCAGAATTTTGGCTTGTTATGATAAGAGGAAGAACTTTGTGTTGACTTTTGGTAATGTTTCAAGGTTCCTTCCTCCAACAAGACACGTTCGAGGGCAGGGCCCTTATCGGTCAATTTTTGGAAGGATTTGATACATTGGGATATTAAGGGTCTTGAAAATTCAAGCACCAAGTTCTTTTGAAATAGTTCAATTTGATGTTGTTCTGGTATGTCCCACTAGAATTTCTTGATAAGATGTCACCATATTTGTAGGAAATTGGTGAAGGTTTCTTCGGGACTTTTTTTTGTATTACATAGGTCCATCATAGAAACATCATTACCCATGTTGTATGCATAGTGGGCCACAAATGTTTCTACCAAGTCTGGAAAAGAGACAATGGAACCTCGTGGTAAAGATGAGAACCATGCCAGGGCGTCTCCCGTGAGACTCTTGGGAAAGAGTCTGCGAAGATAAAGGTCACTATAGGAGACTTCTTGGCATAAGATGTGGAATTCTCGAACATGATCGCGGGGGTCTCCTTTGCCTTCATACTTGGTGAATTTAGGGATCTCAAATCCCGAGGGATATGGTGCAACTGATATGGATGGGTCATAAGGACAAGGGCAAAACTCTTCGAACGAGTAAGTTTTTCTTTTATTAGTCCTTTGTTTCATGCCCTTGATGATATTTTTCATGTCTTGAATTTCCTTGATGAGGTCTTGTTGTGGGCTTTGATAATGATGAATTGTATTTGCCCCAAAAATTGGATGAGCCAAAGAAGGTGCACCACCACCAATATATTGATATGATGAGGGAGGTGGGAACATGGGATGTGATGACTGATGTCGCTAGGGTTTGAGTGATAGTTGGTTGTGGTCCGCAAATGGTTGTGACGGGATTGAATACGGTCCGAATAAAATTTGCGACATTGTTGGGAGGAAGGGAAGTTTGTGGAATAGAAATATGTGGTTGAATATTAGGTGGTATAGAAGTTTGTTGGAGAATAGATGAGATCGGATTTGATAGTGGTATGGATGGTAAGAAGGAAGAAGATGGGATGGAGACCACGGTGGGAGGTACCGCGGGTGGCATTGATTGAGCTTGGATGATTGATGGGGCTGCAATTGATTGAGTTTGAATAGTAGGTGCAGCACTTGTGTGGGAGAAAGGTCTCCTTGTGGTTGTTGGGCGAAAGCGGATCTATTAAACTCAAGCGGAAGTTGAGCTCCATTTTCAAGAAGAGCTTTCAAAAGTGCAGTAGGATTGTGTTTAATAAACTTGTCCATCATCTCTTGGTTATAAGAATCTACTAGGAAAGTTTGCACTTCCAGACAAAGTTCATCTTGGTTAACCATGTCAGGATTTTGGCTTTGATCTTGATTGCTAGGTTGCCCACTTTGTGTATGATCTTGCATGGGATCTTCATATAGGACACCAATGTTCGGCATGCCATATTGTTGTTCAGCCATCTTTTTCTTTTGGGATCAAGTTGCGACCATACACGATATTTGTGATGAAAGGACTTAAGAAATTTGAGGATGAAAGGACTTAGGAAATTTGAGGATGATTGATGGAGGAGGTATGGTAGTGATAGTTTAGAAGAAATTTGATGACTAGGTTGTCTTTGGCATGAACATGAAGGATCAATTCGAATGACAAGTTTTATGAAGGGATACGACCACCCTGATATGGACGATAATTGGTGTTTCAAAGGACAAACTTGAATGTTGATGGAGAGGACGGACTCTTAGCTTCTCTCTTAGGCTTATGAAATATGTGATGGATAGACCTTTGACGCAATTTTGGACTTGGTGTGGGTAATGACTTGGACAATTGTTTGTGTCTTCACAAGTGTTTTTGCAAAGTGTTTTGGGATAGTGATGTTTTTTTAGTCTTCTCTTGGCAAGTATGTATCAAACAAAGAAAACACAATGATCAAATGCATATTATCTCAAAGACACACATGCTCATATACAACATTCTTAAGGCTGGCAAGGACAATAGTCATTGAATTCCAATTGGTTTCCCAGCTACGCTTACCCAGAGCAGACACTTAGATGCTTGACCCCACTGGCTCCCCTCCATGGCACTCACTTCTCGGGGCAGCCAAGAATTAACTCCCATGAAAACTCCTCATGGTGAACTTTGTGTCTCTACTAAGGGCCGTAAAAATATGGGCGGCTTTAGAGGTCCGACCTCCTGCACCAATGACTAGAAGGTTTTTGGCCACTATGAACAAGGTGTTTAGTAAGTCTTCCCGTTAGGAGCTACCCTTCGAAGTTGCGCAAGTGCAATTGAGGCCTATAGCCCAACGAAGCACCAAGAACTTAGTAGTCACGCAAGCGTGATTGAGATCTCTAGGACCCTACTAAGCACCCAATGTGAGAGTGAACTCTCATATAGCCCCAACCATTAACCCTTTCGTAGTCATTGGCCTATTTATTATAGTGAGTTGGGAACCCCAGGTCCGGGTGTACTCACTTGGGTCGTTCCCCTCTTACCTTCTCAAAGAGCAAGTTGGGAGGGCAGGCCCGCTAGAGGTAAACACACAATCAAACAAGAAAAGGTTGGAGGGTCTGGATTTCTGATCGTCTAGCAAGATGAGAGCATACTCTCCTACCTTTACGCTTTTCTTAAAGACACATAAGACAATGGTTCATTCCATTTTAAGTAATATCTAGGTGCCTAATTTAAATAAATGCACAATATTTGGTTGAATCAGCTAGGCAACCTACAAAACTTCTTGATTAGTAGTTTGAAAAATGGAGTCTTCAAAAAGCGTCCTGCAAAACAACTAGATTAGTAGTTTGAAAAATGGAGTCTTCAACAAGCATCCTGCAAAACAACTTGATTAGTAGTTTGAAAATTAGTCTTCAACAAGCGTCTTGCAAAAGACAACAAAATGACAAAAATATTATTTTTTTTATTTTTTGGGAATAAGTAGAAAAACATGAATAAAAACTTTTTTACTAATGACAAATGTGGATTTGGAGGAAGCTTTGATGGGTAAATGGGGTTTGACTAGGTTTTTGCCACTTTCCAAGGGATAAGCAAGCAAAAAATGGGGATTTTAGAGGAGAGATGAAGGAATGGGAAAATTTGTCCAAGAGGGACAAAGAAGCAAAAGTTGGAGATGGATAATATGGGAAAAATTTGGAGGTGATTGGATAACAGGGGAAGGAGTTATGGAAACCCTAAAAATAGAGGAATGTGGGATTTTGGGCTTCAAAAAGTGGATTTTTTGGGATAAGGCCCCCAAGGAAATGTGGAAAATGGAAATGCGGAGAATCTGGTGAAGTTTGAAGGAAAATGGAGTCAAGATAAAAAAAGATATGGTGAAAAAACAGAAAAAAAAATTACTTTTTTTTTTTAAAACCCTAGATTTAATAGAGCAGACAGAAACCCTAGATTTAACAGAGCAGACAGTCGCACTAAACAGAATAAAAAAAAATGTCAAAGGTCTGGATTTCTGATTGTCTAGATAGACAAGAGCATACTCTCCTACTTTCACACTTTCCTGTGGTCAGACAGATTATGATTAAACAGAGCAGATAACAGGAAATGAAAAGAAAATGTAGACTACAGTTAGCACCTAAAAATTTCAGACAGATTAACAGAGTAGACAGTCACACTAATCAGATGGAAAAGTGCCAAAGGTCTGGATTTCTGATTGTTTAGATAGACAAGAGCATACTCTCCTATTTTCACACTTTCCTACGGTCAGAGCATACAGTCACGCTAAATGGAATTAAAAAAATGCCAAAAGGTCCAGATTTCTCATTGTCTATATAGACAAGAGCATACTCTCCTACTTTCACACAAATTATAATAAAACAGAGTAGATAACAGATCAGATAACAAAGTTATCGTGTTGAAACAGAAACAGAAATAAAAAAGAAATAGAAAAGAAATAGAATGAGGAGCCATCACATAGAAATACAGAGCCGCTATTTTGGAACCTGTGAAAAAGATATATATTTTTTTTTGTAGTCACGCTATTCTAGAACCTGCATCTCACAACTCACAAAAACTTAAAAAAAAACATTAGTTCTTAGGGACGTGGGTCCCACCGGGCATGCCAAAATGAAGAGGGGAAAACAGATTAGAAGGTCAAATGATCAAAAACATAACGAAATAAACATGCAAAATAATAAAATATCATGAAAAGACCATTTCACCTTGCTATTTTACCTTCTCCTTCGGCTTGAGTTTGATGAAGTGAAGCCACCCCTTGATAATGCTCCACTTGATGTGCTCCTTTGATTGTTGGATGTGGATGGCTCTCCAATATTGTGCATGAATGGAATGGATTTGGAAAATGATAAGGATGAGATGATCAAGTTGCCAAGATGATTTCCTGGGCTCAAAAGGGTAGCATAAGCTTACTGGATTTTGAGATGTTTTTGAATGAAGGGATGGAGCCCTTTATTTATAGGAAGAGGAGAGAAAAATGGATGGCTAGGATGGATTCGAGATGAAGGGCTAGGATTTACTTGTGAGCTCACACAAGGTCCAAGAGAGGGTGTGCAGACCAAGAAATATGCCTTAAAGTCATTTCGTATCTTCACACTCCACAAGGTGCATTGGAGGAATTAAAAATTCTCCAAAAAATGATATCATGGGGATTGGAGGAATAAAAAAGAATTAAAAATTCCTTGGGAGAGGGGATGCTTGGAGGAATGTGAGATTTCGAAAATCTTACATTCACCTAGGAAAAGAGTATTTAAAAGCAAGGAGTTGACTTTGTCGCTAATCATGCTGATTAGCCATTAACGATTCATTAAGAGGGGGATTAGAGGAAATGTTAGGTGGGATTAGGATAATTTGACTAGGAGAGAGAATGAGTGGAGGGAATTAAAAAAAATAGAAGAATAATGTTAAGTGAGTTTAGGGAGTTTCTAGAAGAATTTATTAGGTTAATGATGAATTAAGAAGATGATTTGTAGGAATCATGTAGGTTAACTAATTAATTGAAATTAATTAGCTAAGAGGAAGATTTGTGAGGATTTGATTTTTTAGAAGAATAAAAAAAGGGATTGATTTATTAAATAAATCAATCACATGCTATAGTGACAATATTAATTATATTTAATTAATATTGAGGAGAATTTGAATGAACATAATTAATTAATTAATTATGTGAGGAATTAAAAATAATTAAAATAATTATTTTTAAGTGTCTACAACATGTCTTGAGATTTAAAATAGGGAATGATCTATGATGAATCGGGATAATAAAAGATAAAAAGGCACACCTAGAATTAGGGGCCTAAATAAGAGTGTGATGATGTATTAAAGTGGAATAAGGCTCGTAATATTGAATCAAATATTAACTTAAATCATTATTGGTCCTATAATGCATAGTGAAATGAGAAATACTAAAATGGATGCTAGGAGAGTGTGAAATTAGACACTCTAATTAAAGGTGTACAATTTGTGATGCTACATTTAGCCCCCACATTAGCAGAGTATGATTTCATGGTAAAGTAGAAATGAGGAGATAGAGCTTCTGAGAGTAAGACAAGATAAGGATAGGATATCACTAAATTTAAGGGGTGATAAAACCCCCAAGCATAGGATCCTATCAATCCATGCAAGTAACCTTCAAGTATCAAAAAGAACACAACATTAGTACTTGTTTTCACAAAGTTCTAAGTTAACTAGTTGAAGGGACCTCGATAACCAAAATGTCTCATCTACTAAAATCATTCTCAACATATTATTTCAAGGGAAAGTGGAATTATAGAAATAAAAAGGACATACAACAATTTAAAGGACAAGATCCCATGATCCAATACTAGCAAAGTGTGTTATTTTATGGGTTCATGGGAGGAAGGAAAGCATGGATTCCACGGGCTAGCAAGTTTTGTTGTGCTTGGTGATCCATGAGATGAAAAGCAAGAGGGAACATGGATACCATGTGCTAGCAATATATGTTATGCTAGGTGGTCCATGGAAGTATGGATTCTCATGGGACAATAAGTTGTGTTATGTTGTGTGATCTGTGTAGGGAGGAAGAGTTGAGTAACAAGTTGTGTTATGCCAGATGCACTCATACTAAAAATGAGAGAAAGAGGAGTTGAAAGGTCTAGAAAGTTGTGTTATTCTAGTCAACTTACCCAAAAATAATGCAAATTGAAAAAGGATATCTAGGAAAATCATGTTTCTTATAAGGAAATCCATAAAGTGAATAAGGATAACCAAGAAAAGCATTATATGCAAGAAAATCCACAACTTTAATTGAACATATGATACGAGGAGGTTGCATGCATGCCTCCCATTAAGATGTTAACATATCCCTATGTTGATCTCTTAAGGAAAACATAGAAACAAGGATATACATCTTCATCACCAAGGGGATATCCTTTAAGAAACAATGAACATAACTCCAAGCTAAAGAGGCATGACTCTTATAAGCAAGGAAAAGATAGTTGAAAAAGAGATATCTTGCAACAAGTGTAAAGGGATCCTTTTGAGGGATGCTTGAAAAAGGAGGAAGAAATATTTGCATAAAGATATTTACCTCCAAAAAATACAGGAGATCTTTAATAAAGATAACATCTTTGAAAAAGGGGAAGGAAAATAAGAATGCACACCTTCCCTATTGCTAGGAAAAAGTGGATTCTTAGTGAAGGATTGGACACTTTCACTAAGAAGAGATTATGTATAAAATGCATATCGTTTCAAACAAATAATAAGTCAAAACCAAGGGCCACACATGTACTCACTTGGAAGATAACTATATGCAGGAAAGGACATCTAGTTATAAAAGATGCAACTCAACAAAGGAAAAGTGAATCCTTAGATAAAAGAAATTATTGAAGACTATTCTTGCCCCCCAAGCATGAAGACAAGAATAAATGGGCTATTATGTTTCTCACATAGCACGATTGCACATGAAATTGTACCACCATGAATAACAATGAGCCCCCAATAAGTAAGCTAGCAATGTCACATAGTGAGGAGCAACATAATAGGAACTTAGATGTGTACATAGAATGGTGATGACCAAGATGCCACTCATTATCACCTTTTAATTGAATGATACTAGAATAAATTAATTGTTGAATTTAAATATGCAAATCTTGGTATTCAGAGTGGAATGGCCAAGGAGTTGTTGATACACACAAAAAGTAGTATTTTCCAAGTTCTTGTCTACATTTTCTCCTTCATTTGGGCCCAAGAAGGGTAATTAAATTGGCTTGAACAAGGCTAGATAAAACATTATCTTGTTGTAATGAAACATGAGAAGACATGGATGTACTAGCTAATAGAGGAGAGGATGTTGTCAAAGGAAGAGGTTAGAAAACTAAATTTTTATTGCAAAAGTGTGACTTCTCATGATCTTCAAAAAATTGTTGTGCACATCCTAAAACATGTCCATTGTATCCATGTGTAGAATCAGATATAGGTGTTTAAATGTCTATAGGAGAGGGTTCACTCATAGTTTTAAGATCTAAAGAGTCTCAATCATTGTCAAGAGATATGTTGGAAGAAGAGGTTGGAATAGAAGAAGCTTGGATAAATGACACACAAGGTTCCTTCAAGGCTTCATATTTATATTGGGGGATCTTATATCCAATAAAGGAAGGTATAAAGTCTAAAGAACCCCGATTCCTTTTTAAAGAATTAGTTATAGGAGACTATTTTACATAAGGAATCATAGAGTGAAAGGGAGATATGCATCCTACTTCATCATGAAAAACATCATAAGGATTAGGATCAACCTTGATTGTGTAGATTTCATTGTTATGTATGAATTTTATTATAAAATGAAGAGTAGAAGGGACCAATTTCGTAGCATGAATCCACAGTCTTCCTAAATGAAGGTTATAACTAAGATTGTTGGAAATGACACAAATAGAAGTGGTAAAAGTCATAAGTCCTACATTGATAGCTAATATGAATATACCAAGTGACTCTCTAGGAATATTATCAAAGCTGCGAGCATATAGAGGACCAAGATAAACTAAGATGCAATAATCTCAAAGCACAATATCTTCAGTGACTCCAGAGCAAAAATTGCACAATAACAATAAATCTCCAAGGTGTCTTTAATGAGAGATGACGGCTGAATTTATAGAGACTCAAAAGAGAGACCAACGGTCAAGATCGATTAACAATGAGTAATTGTGATTCCTCAAGAAAAAGCACAATCCAGGTTAATTGAAATAATTGAGAGATCATATTAAGTTAATCTTGAGATAGATTCCAATTATAGCTTGATTGATTGCATTCAAATTATAAGTCTAAGTTTGCATTGGAGATAAAATTAGTTGATTCCATGCACTTGAGATAAAATTTAGTTGATTCCATGCACATGAGATAAAATTAGCTCAAGATTTTTATTTAGAAAAAGCCTTTTCAATGTAACTGAACCTCTTTCCTCAAGAAAATCTTTGAGTTTTTAATTTTAGAGAAAATGATTAATTCAATTTAATTGCTTTTTTGAAATTTCTCAAGTTATCTCAATTTTAGAAAAAGAAATATCTTAAGTTTGATTTCTTCTCTCAATTTAATTCTTTTGTTTTGTTTTCAATTTAACTCTTTCTTTTATAAATTAATTCCTCTTTTTGTAAATTAATTCCTCTTTTTCTTTAAATTAATTCCTTTTTTGTGATTAAAATGGCAAATTTATTTATTAATTAAATATGCCAGGATATTTAATTAAATAAATAGGATAATTGATCAAAATGATTTACTTAGAATGATTTAATTAATTAAATAAATATTTAATTAATATAGAGTAATTAATTTGCCATGTAACATTAATGATTGAAGAATTAATTAATTAGGTGCTCAAGGTTGACTTAATTGCCTTTGGTTAGGACCTTGGTGATGTCGAGATTAGGGAGCCATGGTTTAGGTGATCATTTTTATGGTATTACAGAGGGCACCTTGATCTAGGACCACAGTGCCCCTCATCCTAGTCCTCAAAAAATAGGTTCAAAAACCTAGAATAAGGGAGGGCAACTCTAGGATGGTCCCCACTCAGTGTTGTCAATAGGTGACATCAAGGTTGGAGTAGAATGGGGCTAAAATAAGCCTAAGAGGAATGAAAATGGGACACAATAAAGTAGGAGCACAAACATGAGGTGCAAATTGTTGAGACATGGACCAACTAGGACTAGAACCTAGGACCTTCCATATGCTGTTGGAGTGCTCTACCACTGAGCTACTGGCCCCTCTTGGACCAGTCCATTTTTGGTCTAGGTGTGGCTTATTTCCAACACCAACACCCCTCCTTAAGTTACACCTATCATGTGCTTGGGGCTCCTAGCCTGGACCTGGCTCCGATACCATGTTCAGACATGGACCAACTAGGACTCGAACCTAGGATCTTCCATACGCTACTAGAGTGCTCTACCACTGAGCTATTGGCCCCTCTTGTACTAGTCCATCGTTGGTATGGGTGTGGCTTATTTCCAACACCAACACAAATTATATTGGTTACAATTTATGATGCTACACACCTATTGAAGATATAATCTACATTCAAGCATTTTGATTCATAGTTACTTTTCTAATTCAATTTCAATTCAATTATAGGGTTGATTCCAAACTTGGGGTTTGACTTAGGAAAAACCATATCAACAACACTATTTTTCTCCTCTTGTGTACACTTATAGATTTTTGGCAAAGACAGGAAGAACATAGGAGATTCAATAGACAAATACAAGTCGATACCCATAATCTAGACAGGAAAACCAATTTCTCAATTGCCTGCATCAAGAAGATTAATCTCGGATTTTCCATTAAAAATCCTAGCCCTCAACCAATTTCTCAATTGCCTACATCTTTTGATCCTAAATCTCCAGTCAACCAAAAAATGTTGATCCAAATACAGAGGAGAAAAATGATAACCGAAGTATTTTTGGAAAGGTTGGAGGGAATAATTCAAGAAAGTACAAGCTATATCAAAGACTTGAGTAAAGTATATGATGATGCTATGGTGGTGATTAAAGATTTGGAAATAGAGATGGTCTTATGGAGGACAGAATAAACAAAATTACTAGTAGTAATCACTCAGATGGGTGAGGTTTAAAAATATGGTGTAATGAAATTTCTAGCAGAAAAGGTAGTGCCCAAATTGGATCACAATGTGTTGTATGTATGCCGAAAAGATATAGAGTGGTGAAACTCAATTGTGAAATAGGCGTATGAAGAATTCGCCAAATTATTAAAAGATTTGATGGAGCTCACTTTATCAATGATAAATGATCTAAGTTGCATTGGTGTCAAATGCTTAAAGGATGATGGAAAACCCATGGAAATTGTCGACTAGATAATTCAATCTTTTAAAGAAAAGATCGATTATGTACAGGATGCAAAAATATTGATAACCGAAGACCTCTCTACAACTGCAAAGATAGAATCTCTGCTAAACCTATGTATCAATGGCCTAGATAAACATGCAGACAAAGTGGTGTAGGTTAAGCTGGATAAAGATGTTTGGAAGAAGCAGATCACTCACATCAGACTCCCTAACTTTGCATTCATCCAAAAATTCTCTGCGGCCCATCTAGAATGGAAACGTGTAGTAACTCAGAGCTAATCTGGAAGTTCCACGTCACAGCACCATCCCTAATCGTGCTACCAGATTATAGTTTTCTATTCAATATCTTTAGGCTTGCTCTAGAACAGTTTTAGTTATGTTCAAACTGAATTTTACTTCATGATAGAGTTAAGTAATTTTGGTTTCCAAGAGACTGTTATCCTTTCTGGCTATATATATGTTTTTAAAAGACTTCAAAAAGGTCCAAGAGTTTTTGAGGGAATAACTCATAACTTTTCTATAAGTTTTGATTTGTGATGTTTTGGAAGAAGACAGTTTATCTGTGAATGAAATGAATGAACAATTATTGTAGACTTAATCTGTATGTTTAAGTTTATGATAGTAAATTTCTATCCAAATTTATTCTCAACGTGGTAACTAGTTTTGCTTCTATAATTTATCATATTCTATTCAAATGGAATTGGTTGATTTGTGGGTTCTTTTTGTTTAAATTTTTGAGCAATAAGCAAAGTTTGTGTGCTTTGTTAAAGTGAGATCAATTTTATTAAAAACACATTCATGACATGTTTATGTGTGAATGGTATCTTGCCTTTAGTACTTTCAAGTTAAAAGTATGTTTGAAAATTTATTTTTTGTTTAACTCATTCCTTGAAAATCATAAAGGGAGTTGTACCTTTAATTTAGAAGGAAACTGTTTAAAGTTTACCCAACTATTGGTTATAGATTTGATATTTAAAAAAAAAAGGTTCATAGAGTTTAAAATATTTCTTATGGTCAAGGCCAAATCTGCTAACCAACAATTTAGAAAAAGGATGGGGAACTACCTTTTGTAAGGCTTCTTGAATTAACTAATGGTATGAAGGTGTAGTTTGAATCAAGTCCCAAAGGGAAATCTTAGCTAAGATATCATGGAGTTTCTCAATAATATTAGATTCCTTATGGGTATTTTGCTTAATATGAGGGGAGAAAGTGAGGAAAGTAAGAAGAACATTGGGATCTTTCTCGTTGAATCTAGTTTTATATGTGTGAGGCACTTCAAGTCCATATTTTTGTGCTAGTTGCCTTTCCAATACATTTGTTTCACATATGAATTTCATAACTCTTAAGAAACAACCAAGAGGTCTCTTTGGTTTGTTAGCATTAATCACAATTTGGTGTTGAGGGAGTGGCCTATTGAACAAATATAAGCTTGTAATAACTAGAAACATGAATAGTATTGACTTGATTAAGCTCCAAGGATTCATCTCTAAAAGGAAGAGCATCAAGGAAAGTGATAATAATTTCCTCCTCTTGCTCCAAGGTATCTTTATAGGTAGGACAAACTTTGGAGAAGGATTAACAATATCCATCAATGCTTCATCTCTAGAAGGAATACCATGAATGTACGGTAAAGTGACATTAAGGAATATGTTTATGATATCATCCTCTTGCTCTAAGGTATTCTTATAAGCAAGACAATATTTAGGAGAAGGACATACACCACACATTAATTCCTCATGAGAAGAAGGTAAAGATTCATTAAGAGGATTATCAATCATGTTATCCTCTTGTACCGAGGAAATCTCATGGGGGAGATACATTAGGAGAATAATTAACATCATTCCCTAATGATTCATTCTAAAGAGAGATATCATTGAGAGAAGTGTTAATAATATCTTCTTGCATCACAATATCCTCATTGAAGATAGAAATCTTGGAAGAGGTGTAAGGTGATATAAGAGAGGCCAAAGAAACATCACATGCATTAATCTTGTTCGTTTTAGAGCTATTGGGAAAAACACAATGCGAAGACAAGTCATCTGAAGGTCGATAAATTTTATTTGCAACATGAAAATAATTTAAAATGTCCTTTTTTATGATGCTTGATTAAATGAAGCAAACAATGTCCTAAAACAAGAATTAATATCTAAGCCATGCATATGCATTAATGAAGAAATTATGGGATTAGTTAAAAATTGAAAGTGCATCAACTAAGCCATGAAATAAGCAATGTAAATAATGCAAGTACATAAGTAATGAATGAGTGTATCTAATGACGTGTAAAAATAAGATCTAAAACTCAAAATCACAAGTCATGCAATTGTAAGAAGAATCGGGTACACCAAAACATTTAGTATGAATATGGAGCAAGGTAGGATTAGGGCCAAGATCCACTTTAAAACAAACATTGGAATATGAAGCCTCAAATATGTGATTTAATTTGACTAACTCTTGTCCAAGAGAGTCAAATAGTACCTTAGAGATTATATTACTTTGCTGCTTTGGAAAGTGTATTTGAGATTATGTTGAACTAGGATCTAAGTATCATGTGAATCAAAACTTAAAGGACTTTTACAGATTGATCCACAGACAAAAATTGTGCAACAAATATAGAATTGAATAGAAAATACAAAGGTGCACATGTGATTGAAATATGGAGCTAAATTCATGGTATTAAGGCACCTAGAATGCACCAGCCCTTTGAAATTTTGACACAAACTTAGTTGTGACCTTCTAAGACCCTATACTCTACTCTCTTGAGATATGGTGTACACTTTTGAGGATCAAGATGCCCAAAGTGCCTTGGTCTTGCACCATGACACCTAGAGCACCTTGGTCTAGGGTTTTCCTGTCTAGATTCTGGGTATTGACTTGTATTTGTCTATTGAATCTCCCATGTTCTTCCTGTCTTTGCCAAAAATCTATAAGTGTACACAAGAGGAGAAAAATAGTGTTGTTGATATGGATTTTCCTAAGTCAAACCCCAAGTTTGGAATCAACCCTATAATTGAATTGAAATTGAATTAGAAAAGTAACTATGAATCGAAATGCTTGAATGTAGATTATACCTTCAATAGGTGTGTAGCATCATAAATTGTAACTAGTATAATTTGTGTTGGTGTTGGAAATAAGCCACACCCAAACCAACGATGGACTAGTACAAGAGGGGCCAGTAGCTCAGTGGTAGAGCACTCCAACAGTGTATGGAAGATCCTAGGTTCGAGTCCTAGCTGGTCCATGTCTCAACATGGTATCAGAGCCAGGTCCAGGCTAGGAGCCCCAAGCACACAAGAGGTGTGGCTTAAGGGGGGGTGTTGGTGTTGGAAATAAGCCACACCTAGACTGACAATGGCTTGGTCCAAGAGGGGCCAGTAGCTCAGTGGTAGAGCACTCCAGCAGCGTATGGAAGGTCCTAGGTTCTAGTCCTAGTTGGTCCATGTCTCAACAATTTGCACCTCATGTTTGTGCTCCTACTTTATTGTGTCCCATTTTCACTCCTCCTAGGCTTAGTTTGGCCCCATTCTACTCCAACCTTGATGTCACCTATTGACAACATTGAGTGGGGACCATCCTAAAGTTGCCCTCCCTTATTCTAGATTTTTGAACCTATTTTTTAAGGACTAGGACGTGGGGCACTGTGGTCCTAGATCAAGGCGCCCCCCTGTAATACCATAAAAATGGTCACCTAAACCATGGCTCCCTAATCTCGACAACATCACCAAGGTCCTAACCAAAGGTAATTAAGTCAACCTTGAGCACCTAATTAATTAATTCTTCAATCATTAATGTTACATGGCAAATTAATCACTCTATATTAATTAAATATTTATTTAATTAATTAAATATTTTAAGTAAATCATTTTGATCAATTATCCTATTTATTTAATTAAATATCCTAGCATATTTAATTAATAAATAAATTTGCCATTTTAATCACAAAAAAGGAATTAATTTAAAGAAAAAGAGAAATTAATTTACAAAAAGAGATTAATCACAAAAAGAGGAATTAATTTGTAAAAGAAAGAGTTAAATTGAAAACAAAACAAAAGAATTAAATTGAGAGAAGAAATCAAACTTAAGATATTTCTTTTTCTAAAATTGAGATAACTTGAGAAATTTCAAAAAAGCAATTAAATTGAATTAATCATTTTCTCTAAATTTAAAAACTCAAAGATTTTCTTGAGGAAAGAGGTTCAGTTACATTGAAAAGGCTTTTTCTAAATAAAAATCTTGAGTTAATTTTATCTCATGTGCATGGAATCAACTAAATTTTATCTCAAGTGCATGGAATCAACTAATTTTATCTCCAATGCAAACTCAGACTTATAATCTGAATGCAATCAATCAAGCTATAATTGGAATCTATCTCAAGATTAACTTAATATGATCTCTCAATTATTTCAATTAACCTGGATTGTGCTTTTTCTTGAGGAATCACAATTACTCATTGTTAATCGATCTTGACCGTTGGTCTCTCTTTTGAGTCTCTATAAATTCAGCCGTCATCTCTCATTCAAGACACCTTGGAGATTTATTGTTATTGTGCAGTTTTTGCTCTGGAGTCACTGAAGATATTGTGCTTTGAGAATATTGCATCTTAGTTTATCTTTTTGCATACTTAGTTTAATCATGATTGCTTGGATTCATCTAGCTTAATATTCATTCATCTAGCTTAATATTCATTTATCTAGCTTAATATTCATTCATCTAGCTTAATCTTGCATCCATTTAGCTTATTCTTGTACTCATATAGATTAAATCCTTCGTCTTGGTGTAGTCTAGTCACTAGTATTGCTTAGACAAATCTGAGAGCGAGTCTATACTCGCATCTTTTAGAAGGCAATAGGTCTATTTGTTATGGTTTTTATATTCATGATTATATCTATCTAACCATGCATGCAATGACTTAATTGAAATGTTGTGTCTTATAGCTTGCATGCTTTATCAACTTTTCACACGCACATTTTTGGCACCCACCATGGGGCAGAAGACTACAATTTTCAGCCTTGCAGATCAACTTATTTTTATTTTTCCGATTTTTTCTGTATAGTTACTGCTAAAACTCGTACGAGTTTTCATAGAGGCTCAAACGACAATCTGTAGGTCTCGTATGGTCCGTGGTGAATTATCGTACGACAGGGTTAGAATTATTGTACGATTTTATAGTTTTTGGTATTAAAACAGATTGCATTTTTAGGGTTTTTTTTATTAAATTTTGATGATACTAATGCTAACCTTGGCTTGTTTTTTGTCTGCCTGAGAGAATTTTTTACAACTTAGCTAGTTTTTGCAGGGCGTTTGTCGAAGAACACGCTTGCTGCACAAAAACAATATGACTACTGATTCATTGCTTTTTGTAGGTTACCTGAGGAGATTCAAGTGAATATCGTGTATTCTATAAATTTATTTTTAGGCACTTAAATTATTATCTGGTTAATGAACAATTCTATCTTTTGTGTTTTAAAGAAAATTCTAAGAGGTAGGAGACTATGCGCTTGTCTGCACAGACAATCATAAATCTAGACCTTCGAAGCTTTTTCTAAGTTTTGAGATTTGTGTATCTTTAGCCGACCTGTCATAGTGAAAAAAATTAATCACCCTGTGAGAACGACCCAAGTGAGTACAACTGGACCTGAGCATTCCAACTCACTATAATAAATAGGCTTTTGGTGATTAAAGTCTCGGAGGATGAGATTATTTGAGTTTTCTCTTTTAGATCTCTCATATAGGACATTTTGTAGGGCCTCATGGTCTCAATCACGTTTATGGGACTACAACTTGTTTCAGTACCTTGTCGGGCTAAAGGCCTCAATCATGCTTGCATGACTTCAAGGGGTAATTTCGAACAAAATTCCTTACTAAGAACTATAAGATAGAGGCTACCCAATTCACCTCTGAAAGGGGGATAATCTTTGTGCAAGAGAGATAGTAACTCTCCCAAGATACTTTCCATTTTCCATTTCGTGCCCCCATTAGCATTTGGAGTCAGCTAATACGACGTTGAGAATCCATTGTGTGAGACTCAACGATCGTATTCTGATGAGATATTGGGTGTGTACCTGAGTCAACAAGTGAAAGTTTTCTTCTCTCAGCCAACTTTCGTAGGGTTAGTGTGTTGTGCTTGAAGTTATTATACATCTTGCGTGTTTACTGTGTTTTCGTCCTTGAAACTGAAACTGAAATACTGAAACTGGAGAAAACAATCAAAACGTAAAAATAAAACTCAGTGATCAAAACTTTGTCTGTGTCAAAAAGTAGTCTTTGTCTAGTCCTCTATCATATGAGTCTACTATATTGTCGTCTGGCTATACATCTACTGTCGTACGAGTCTTATTTTTTGTCGTCTGGTTATAGACCTATTATCGTACAAGTCTGAATTCATCCTGTTAGTTTTTCATTTGGTCTTGTCAGAATTGTTGTCCTAGTCCGTGAAAATTATCATCTAGCCTTATAAACACTATCATATGAGTAATCATTATCCTCATTAGATTGTCATCTAGAAAACCTTAAACTGTCATGCGAGTATAGGTAGCAACTCATACGAGAAACTATCTGTATCATCTGGAACCTATTAAATTATTGTCTGGGTCAGAATACTCTATCATACGAATTTATGATTTTGTCATTCCAAAACTTGTCTATTTGCATACTTTTCCAGAACTATCATACTTGCCTAATCGGTCTACAGTGAGCGTATATGTGGTCTTTTTCATCCTAAGCATAAACAATTTTGATAGTGTACACTTGTCGTTGTGTTGCATGATTTTGTCGATCATCTTTCAGCTAGTTCAATCAACTACTTATCAAACTTAAGTTACTTAGATCATGTCTTATACAGGATAGATTGTTCCTGAAATTAGACCGAGTCTTAGTCACTTCTCTCAAATCAACCTAAGTTACTTAGATCATGTCTTATATAGGATAGATCATTCCTGAAACCAGATTGAGTCTTAGTCACTCCTCTCAAATCACTACGTCAAACGAACAAACATCTCCAATTTGATCTTGACATCTGCATCACTCCTAGCTCTCGGTCACATCAGTTATAAATGCCTATTCAAACTAGAACTTCTCATAAGAAAGCTGCCAAAGGTAAAGGACAATCCTTTTCATTATAGACTAATCCATTCTTTGTAGAAGAACTCGTATCTAACAAACCTTCATCGTCAAATATACCAATTTTTTATCAACCCTTATCTCCCACCATGTCTGGAGAAAGGCAAGAAAGAGAAGCTGCTAAACACGATACTTCTGACAATATCAGTACCCATGCTAATGACAATGATTCCTCATCTAGCGAGTCTAAAGCTTCTGAACCTATAGAAGATATTATAAATAGCTGTCAAAATGATAAATATTTTTGAAAAATGATGAAAATCATCATGGCTAGAGAAAAAGACGAGCATTTTCTAGAGCTAGCAAAACAAGGTGCTAAACTTCCCATTGATTATAACATTGAAACCCTTATCACTAAAGAGGAAGAGATACCACTAGCATTGGTAAGCAAATAATTACAAGTGTTACAGACCGAAATCAAAGAAATGAAAAACAAGGATAAATCATCTATGCAATATTCTTTAAACACAATCTACCTGTTCCCATTTGACAAGAACCTCCACATGCCTCCATTTCCTTTAAGAGTGAAAATTCCTAAGTTTGACAAATATGATGGTACCACAGATCCTCAAGGCCATGTTAGAGAATTTTGTGCTTTACGTATGGAGTTCATGCATGAAGAGACGTATCTCATGCACCTTTTCCCGAGGAGTTTAGGAGGACAAGCTATGGAATGACTTTCAAGCCTACCTATGGGAATTAAATCTTTTGAGGAATTAGTCAAATTATTTCTTGAACAATACTCCTATAACATTAATCATCCAGTCACCATGATCAAGCTTTGCAATACCAAACAGAATATAGGAGAACCTTTTCTCTTTTTTCTTCAATGTTGGAGAAAGATGTTCTCTAGATATTCACGACCTATCCCAGATTTTGAGAAGATGGACATTTTTTTTAATAACATGATCCCTGAATTAAAATACAATATCCAAATGTAAGTATACCTTTAATTCAACAAAATGGTAGATAGTGCCCTCAAAATGGAAGATGTGCTTATAAGGAAAGGAGATATATCACTTTGGAAAGAAACACAACAAGGCCCTAGTTCCAAAGAAAAGAACAAATACTGAAAATATGGCAAAGATAACAACATAAATGTTGTTAATGATGAAGTGGTGGACACTATTAAATCAAAATCAAAATCCACAATATTTAATCTGGCTAGCGGTACACAAGCCCTCAAAGCAGCTGAAACTGCTATGGAAAACCCTCTGAAGAAATCAAAGGAGTGGTTTTAAGAGAAGCCTTTGGTTTCAAAGCCTAAATGCATTTTCACTCCTTTGAAAGAATCATATGAATCAGCTCTTAAGACTTTATTGACAAATGATCTGATCACATTGCCTGACAACTCTAGACCATATGATCCAAAAGCTAAACTCAAATGGTGGAGGGAAAATGAGTACTGTGAATATCATCGAGACAAGGGTCATACAACAAACAATTGCATGAAACTCAAACATGAGATTCAAGACCTTATCGATGCTAGAAAAATTGTTGTTGGAAATCACATGACTAATGCTGATCACAAAGCCTTCAAAGATCCTTTACCTGCTTATGAACAAGGTGAATCCTCAAAATCCAAGGGAGGTGCCAAATTCAATTATACCTATGCCAACAATGACAATATGATCAACATGATTGAATCTTCCCAATCTAAGTATTGCAACGTGGTCATAGTCAAAGATAAACAACATAAAATGCAAACTACAAATGTTGTAACCCGCGCTCAAAAGAAGGTTACTCTCAAAGGAGCTAGTTCCTCAACTCCCAATCAAACAACATCAAACCTATCAACTTCTTCAAATAGACAACCAGATACGATCACGGCTAAATCTAAGCAACTGGCTTCATCATCCTCTCCTGGTTACAACATTGTCAAACAATTAAAGCAAACCACCACTCAAAACTCCATTTTTGAACTGCTTAAGATATCTTCTGCTCATAGAGATATCTTGGACAAAGCTTTGCTCAGTACTAATATCCCTAAAGATTTAGATGTAGATCGGTTTCAATCTATGGTGGGTCACCTGACTTTGCCTCATTACCTCACCTTCTCTAAATAAGATGATAATTCACAGAATCACCCACATAACCAACCATTACACATCGAAGCTATGATCCATAAACATAGAGTCAAACGTGTTTTGATAGATGGAGGTGTTGGGTTGAATATTTGTACCTACAATTTACTGATACAGTTGAGATTTTCTAAACATGTCATTGATCTAGCAAGATGATTCAGAAACTGAATCAAGTGAGTATGAATGGGGTCTAGAGCCTCTATCAAATGCATCTACTGAAGAAACTCCTGAAGAACCTAGTAATATCATAGATGAAGCACAAGAGATATTGTGCTTAAAACTGCAAAAGGAAATAGAGGAAATCAAACTAAAAAGACAAGAAGACTATGAAAAACAACGAAAAGAAGGAACAACACTAGAAAATTCTTCACCTACTATATCTCTCTCTAATGAGATAGAACAAATCAGGTGTGGGACTACAAATGAAGAATTGGAGGCTATAGAACTAGGGCCGATCATTAGTCCACAAGAAGCTGAATGGAAAAGATGACAAAGACTAACAAAGTCATCAAGGTTATGTCAACAAGTATGTCAAGTACAAGTGATCATTGAACCAAATTGCGAAGGAAATTGTAGCATCAAAGATGTAGATATTGATACTATACATGCTTTCACTAAGCCACTTGAAGAAGACTTAGAGGCTTCATCTTCTGACTTTGATCACTTTGAAATAAGATCTATTTATGACATTACCTATTCGACACCAAACTATGACTACTTCGTAATGAATTTCGAAACTCTATTTGTTGAACCTGTTACTATCAAACCACGATATGTAGTCCAGTCTAAAGTAGAGGACGATGCTAGTGGTAGGTCTATTGGGTTAGGTTCCCTAAATACTAACGTAAACTTTGATAATCGTGTTCTAATTGTTCCTAGTCTTGAGATGCTTATGCAAGGTAGTCTTCTAGAACTCAACTTGTCGGTTCAAGGTTGTGATGACAATACCATGAATTCTCTTGAACCTGTTAAATCTTTATCCTTGGCACATCTTGAGCTTATTGACTATACTCTCCAAGATCAACCTTTGAATATACCTACCTTTGTCAACGACTATACATTAGTCTGTTCTCTTAATGCAGTTGAACAAATGGGCTCTTCCACCAGTGAACAAAGTGAGAACATGATAGCAATAGATGTCAAGTATCTTAGTCGTAAAAATAAAAGAAAAAGAAAAATAAGAGTTCTAATGGCGAAAACCACACTGTGGCGGTGTCACATTCAAAATTAGTAAAAATAAAGGACGTACCTAATGGTGAAAACCTCTCTGAGGCACCTGAAGGTGAGATACTTGACATTTTGCCTGATCACTTTTAAGAGCGATCATCAGTGCTAATTGAACCTACACAGCCAGTAAACATTAGAACAGAAGAAGCTCAACACACCATACATGTAGCTCAATTCTTGTCAGCCAAAGAACTAAAAGAATTTGTTAATTTCTTCATGGAAAAGAAGATCAATTTTGTATGGACATATGTTGATATGCTCGGTCTGGATCCTGACCTCATAATGCATTAGATTTCTATCACTCCCGGAGTTAAACCTGCTAAGCAAAAAATCTGAAGAATGCATCCTCATGTTGCATTACTTGTCAAGGGTGAGTTAGAAAAATTACTAAAAGTTAGATTCATCAGAGAAATTGATTATGTTGAGTGGATGTCTAATATTGTACCCAACGACCAATTCCTCCTCAAATAGGTTCCAATTTGAGACTAGGTGGGCTCTCTCCCTCCCCAATGGAATTTTCTATCCATGGCTACACTTGACCATTGGAGGTCGATCTAATTAGTAATTTACCTAGGGAACCCTATATAAAGACATCCTATCAATTCATTTTAAATATAAGACTCCATACCTAACAATTGCACATTCAAACATTCATCATTAAACATTTTCAGATATTCAAGGCACTGTTTTATCCTTTAAGCATTATGGAGCAAAGTTACATCTATCTTCATACAAGCATGCGTGTTTGACTAGGTCATTCATATCCATGTGTTTATCATGCCATTACATTCAACACTTGTGATTTCATTCAAAGAGAATTGCATCATCAATCCTTCCATCAACGATTGCAAATCTGAGGTATATCTCCTAGCATTTACTTCAATATTTACATTATTCGATTCAAGGTTAATTTCTAAAACATGGTTTGACCTAATGAAAATCCCTATCCACAACACTTTATTCTCTCTTTCTATGTGCAAGGAATTGGCTCAGGAGATGTACATAAGGATTCTGATGACAAACATTTTTAACTTTCTACAAAGAAAAAGTCAGAGGACTAGGGTGAATCTCTATTACCTGGTCTTGGAAAATTAGCCCAAACTTTCAGAAGTAGGTTCTGAATCTCTTCTTTTACCCAATCCCATTTTGTGGCTTTGTTGGATATTTGTAGCATTCTATCTTCATCAACTTAATTCAATTATCCCTTGTTTTGCCCTAGTTTCACAATTCACATATGATTTGAACTAGAAGGAGGGGGAAAACTTAAAACCAGTGAATCTAATTAGAATTTTAGCTCTTTTACTATTTGGATTGTGGTTAGATCTATTGGATTCACCCTTCTTTCAATATAGTGGTCTCCCAAGTAAAATTAGTGGCTTTATTATCTTAATTGGTGAAACCCTAGGTTTACAACCACATTATATTTTGGTGAACCTAACTTCTTTCATGCTTTTTTTATTTGTGGTCTCAAATCTAATTAGTACACACTTAAACACTAAATTTTGCACTCATAAATCATATTTACAATTTAATCACATAAATTTAGTGGTTAATTTCATAAAAAAACCTCTAATTTATTTATTCTAAAATTGACTTGTGGGTTGCATAATTTTTTACTTGTTTTTTTAAGATATGACTTGGGGTATTTTCAAAATAGAATTTACTAAATTTGATTGGTTTTATATTTCACATATGATTACATTGTTTCTTAGTTACATATATCAAAATCATGTGTTGGATAATGATTTCTTTCATTTTACATTACTTATTTTCATCCATAGTACTCTTATTTTAGAATTTCAAAGATATTTCCTACTTGCAAATCATCTCTCAAGGATTTTACCCATATTGTATATTATTTTTATGATGATATTTTAAAGAAAATACAATACATATGTAGATCATATAAAAGATTTCGTAGACAATGATAATCCTAGAGAGGATATTGAAAAATCTAACACTTGTACCTCTCCTAGAGTATCTCGTGTGAATGAGAAAAAAGTCAATACTCCTATCAATGATCCCTCTAATGGAGAGAAAGTACCGAAGAGAAACATTACACCATCTTCTTCTCATGTGCA
Source organism: Cryptomeria japonica (assembly GCF_030272615.1). Classification (NCBI taxonomy): domain Eukaryota; kingdom Viridiplantae; phylum Streptophyta; class Pinopsida; order Cupressales; family Cupressaceae; genus Cryptomeria; species Cryptomeria japonica. Next base: position 401,091,492 of record NC_081413.1, on the reverse strand, counting down.
TACTCTAGTGCAAGGAGGGAAATATCAAAATTTTAGTGTGTCAATCTCTTTAGGTCCTCCATATTCTCCTAGAGCTTGACTCAATCATCAACATATTTGTAGGGAAGAAGATGTTATGAATTTTATTCATGATATATGTCCTCACATAACATTAACTAAAGATGAATCTTTAGATGATAAGGAACCTACTTTCCAACCTATCAAAGAGGACATCAATGATGATAGAAAGGAGAAATTCCCTGCAAAGGACATCCCTTATTCATCTGCTCATCCCTTTGAATTCTCCATGTGACCTTACACTACAAATTTTAAACAAATTCGTGATAATGGTAATTTTTTACAATTGAAAAATTCTTATAAGAGTGGTTATAATATAATCTCAAAACAAGGTTATATTGGACAAGGAATTGGAAAATGGGAACAAGGAATCAAAGTCCCTATAAAACCTCCTTCACAAGCTAGTATGAAAGGTCTAGGACATCCTCATCATTCCCCTATGGATGATCTCCTTAAAGTTCAAAATATTAAGGAGTATTCTACAAAACATAAACTCTATTGTCTATTTAAATCTGATTCCTCCTCAAATAATCCCTTATGCACACATCATCAAACTAATGATTATCATACAAATGAATGTCATGATTTTCAAAATGAAATACAAGGACTCACTAATAATAGAACTTTGAAAAATAATAGAAAATAATACTCCTCCTTCTTTACCTTCTACTAGCACACCTTGTCCTAGATCTCAAGAGACAGGGCCTACCCCTATTGACAATCAAGACAAATTAGCTACAAGAATATTTTGGAGATTGAAGTATGATAAGAATGTTTTTTTTCCTTTCATAATATATAACAATAAAAATAAAGAAGGTGATGAGTATTGTCTTTTTCATCATTGCTATTCTCATTCTCTTGGAAATTGTAAATCTTTTAAGGAATTTGTTCAAAACCAATATGATCGGGCTTGCATAGCTCTTACAATTAATCTTGCAGTTTTTCTTGGTGAAGAGGTATATCCTTAGCACTCCATTCACCTTATTATTTTTCTCCTCGCCCTATGGTACTAGTAGTTTAGCATTATTGGGGGCTCTTTGTCATGAGTGGTGATACATCTTCTTTTTCAATCATACTTTGACAACAACATAATTCATATTTGTCTCCTTGCTTGGGGGGAAAGGATATTATATTCAATCATCTCTCCTTTGAAAGACTACATCTTATTTTGAGTTGTATTTTATATATCTTGATGTCTTTTCTAGCATTAAATCTTACTTCATGTGATTACATGTGTGTTCCTTGGTTAGGACCTTTTCTTTTCTTGAAGTGATACATCTTTTATGGATAATCTCTCTTTGGAGGTTGTGTAATTTTTCTCTTTGCTCCTATGCTTGGGGGCATTGATTTCTCATATTTTTTTGAAGGATCCACTTTTCTTTTGTTGAATGGTGTTTTCTTATGATACGATGTTATTCCTTGTGTCAAGTTGTTTTTTTTCTCAAGGATTCTCTCTTATTCAAGAGGTGTGTATCCTTGTGTATAACCTCTTCTTAAGTTGGCAGTTTATGTCTATTTAAAACAAACCCCTCACTTCAGGTCAAAAGTGTGTTATCCGTCATCAAGAATCTCTTTTTCCTAGAAATAGGAGGAAGGTATGAATTCTTGTTCTCCTTCCTTTCTTTTGGTCAATGGTGTTATTTTTGTTCAAAAACTCCTCTTAGAGGTAGGTATATTTGAGAAATGATCTCTTCCTCCTTCTCCTCCAAAGGATTCCCTTTACGCTTGTTGCAAGATATCACTTTTACAAATATCTTTCCCTTGCTTCTAAGACTCCTACCTCTTTAGCTTGGATATATGTACAATTTTTCCTAAAGGATATCTCCTTGGTGTTGAAGGTGTGTATACTTGTTTCTAGCTTCCTTAAGACATCAACATACATTTATGTTGACATCTTAAGGGGGGATATGAGGTGTACATTCTCAAAACTAGACCTAACTCTTATACGAGATGCTTCACTGTTGAAACCAGACATAACCCTTTTATATGTCTTATATGGGGTATACATTCTCAAAACCAAAACTAACTCATGTGCGAGATGTTCCTGAAACTAGACATATTTGTTTTTATTACATGTCTTATACAGGTTGTTGCATGCTGAAAACCATACCTAACTCTTATATGAGATGCTTAAATCTTGAAACTAGACAATGACATACGCAGTAGGGTGAGTTGACTAGCATAATATAGCTTACTAGACCTTTTAGCTCTTCCTTTATCAATATGAATGGAACTAGAATAACACAACTTGCTAGAATATTCTGACTCTCCTTCTTTAGATGAATCACACAACATAACACAACTTCTTATCCCGTGAGTATTCATGTTCCTATGAGCCACCTAGCATAACACAAATTTATAGCTTGTCGATTCCAGGACCTCTCTTGCTCTTCTTCTCATAGATCACCTAGAATAACACAACTTGCTAGCCTGTGGCATCCATGTTCTTTATTTTCTCCTCCCCATGAGCTCATAACTTTTCTATTTGTGGATCATGGTTCATCACTCAATGCATGCTCTTTCTCTTTTTATGTGACCACTTGTGTTCTTATGATAACATTATGAGAATAATATTAGTTGCTGAGACATTTGATTATTGAGTTCTCTTCAACTAATTGACATCGAGCCTTTTTGTTTCTAGTACTAACCTTTTGTGTTGTGTGTCTTTTTCCCTTGTTTGGCTTTTTACCTTTGTCTTATTTTGTGTGTCCCTAGATGTGATTGTGTGAGTTAAGATCCTAAGATTGGGGGCTTGGTTTGTCAAAATTAATGATGTCTTAGCTCCTTGTGATCTTGCTCCTAGTTTCTCCTCTCTCTCATCTTTCTACTTTACTACGAGTATTTGCACAGGCCCATACTCCCATTAAAGTGGGGGACAAATGTAGCATCATAAATTGTAACCGGTACAATTTACACCTCATGTTTGTGCTCCTACTTTAGTGTGTCCCATTTTCATTCTCCCTAGGCCCATTTTGGCCCCATTTTACTCCAACCTTGATTTCACCTATTGATACCATTCAGTGGGCCACATCCTGGAGTTGTCCTCCCCCAGTCTATAAGTTTTTGGTCTTGTTTTTGGAGGACTAGGGTAAGGGGTGCCTTGGTCCTAGACTAGGGCGCCCCCTAGTGCCCTGGTCCCCCTTAAATAGGTCCCAATTTGAGATTGGGTGAGATCTCTCCCTCCCCGATGGAATTTGGTCCTCGTGGCCACACTTGATCATTAGAGGTCGACCTAATCGGTATTTACTTAGGGAACCCTATATAAAGACATCTTATTAATTCTTTTTAAATCTGAGACTTCATACCTGACACTCGCACACTCAAGCAATCATCATCAAGAATTTTTAGAGATTCAAGGCAACATTTCATCATTCAAGCATTATGGAGCAAAGTTACATCAATCCTCATGCAAGCATGTGTTTTTGACTAGGTCTTTCATATTCATGTGTTTGTCATGCAATTACATTCAACATTTGTGATTACATTCAAAGAGAATTGCATCATCAATTATTCCATCAACAATTGCAGATCTGAGGTATATCTCCTAGAATTTACTTTAGTATTTACATTATTCAATTCAAGGTTAATTCCTAAATCAGGGTTTGACCTAAGGAAAATCCCTATCCATAACACGTTCTTCTCTCTTTATATGTGCAAGGAATTGGCTCAGGATTTGTACTTAGAGATTCCAACAACGAATAGGTTCAAATTTTGATAGAGAAAAATTTGGAGGACTAAGACGAATCTCTACTACCTCATCCCAAAAAATCAGTCCGAACTTTTGGGAGCAGGTTCTAAATCTCTTCTTTTTCCCAAATCCTAGTTTGTGGCTCCATTGGATGTTGGCAATATGCTAGATTTGGTTAAGTGTTTTTATTGATGTCAACACTGTATCCCGATTGGATCTATCCCGGTTAGTCTTGGTAATCTTCTTGGTTTTGGCTGTGATTCTGATTCGATATGATCAGATCTTTGGATTCTGTTTTGGATTCTTATTCTAGTTGGTTACATACGTGCTATATTTTTTTGGTTCATGATCTGGTGCTTTGACTATTATCGCTTTTGGTATTTACCGATACCGCCTAGTTTCTGGCTTTACCGGCTTGCCTCTGATATCCTGGTTAGCTTTACCGGTATGCATTATTTGGTGACTTGGTTAGTGGATTTTGGGTCCGACTTATGGAATCAGTCTCTATCATGTTGAAGGTGTTTCTTGATCATGTTTCGAGTATTTGGTGACTTTGCATTCGATGACATGCTATTATGATGGTCCTATTTGGATCTGGTTAAACTTGTTATTTCACTAGGGTTTCTAATAGTTGGTGAAGCGTGTTGGATTTTGGTCTTAGCGGAATCTCCAACAAATATAATTGTTTGAATACTTGATTTAGCTCCATGTTATGTAACGTAAATCATAATATTTGTCCGGTGGTATCGTGTGATGTAATTTTTATAATTATGGGTTTAGGGTTTAGCCGACCTTGTCAATAAGGTTGATGATCTGTATTTATAGGTGACTTATTCATGTAACTTGGATATCGATGGGATGGATGGTTATGTCTGCATTATCAGAGGAAGGATTATATGCAAATAAAGCTATATCATTCATGTGAAGGCTGGAAAGGTTTTGTACTGCAGAGCATACATTAGTGCTTAATCGAAATTGTATCAAGCATTAGTAGATGCTACTTTCATAGTTCATTTCTTTCCAGATTGTAGTATGATGTTTATGTAAGTTAGTGAGACTTCCCTTTATGATGAGCAGTGCGCTCTAGGCTATTGGCATTTCTGCAAGTGTAGATCCCATTGCAATTATTCATAATACTACTATAGAGTATTCATCTGATTATGGGTAGGGTTTCCCACTGTGGTTTTTCCCTTTTCGGGTTTTCCACGTCAAAATATAGGTGTTATGTGTGTTGTGCTTTCATGATATATCTTTCATTGTGTTGTGCTCCAGTATAAGGTTTATAACTGAATTAATTATTGTACTTGTGAGTAAACCGATTCACCCCCCCCTCTCAGTTTACTATTGGTATCAGATCATTCCAACAATTGGTATCAGAGCAAGGTCCTCTTTGCAGAAGATTAACCACTTGAGGAGATCCGATGGCAATTGCATCAAGTTCCACATTCAATCCTTACCGGAAGGAGAGTCCCAGATTTGATGGTACTAATTACAAAATATGGAAGGAGCGAATGAAGATTCATCTCAGATGTCTTGGAGCTAAAGTTTGGGAGACAGTGGAGAAAGGGTATATACCTCATGATCCTAATTCTAGAACACTAACACCTGCTGATGAACAGAAGAGAGCTAGAAATGATGTGAGAGCAAAAGAAGCATTGTTAAGCGTCCTATCTAATGAAAAGCTATTGAATGTCATACAAGTGGAGAATGGTAAGTTGATCTGGACAAAGCCTGAAACTCTTTATGAAGGTGGCTAGGTTGTGAAAATTGTAAAACTTTAAGGTTTCCGGGTAAGATATGAAACTTTGAAGATGGAAGAAGATGAGAAGATAAGTTCTTTCATGGATAGAGTCAATGAGATTGTCATGGGTATCAAATACTGCGGCGGATCGGCTAGTGAGGATGAGATAGTATCAAAAGTTCTGAGAGTTGGACCTCCAGCTTATAAAATGAAGGCTATTGCTATCAATCAACCCTGGACAATGTCAAGTACCCCTATGACCAGAGATACATTAGTTGGGAAATTGACTACTTTTGAACTTGAAGAACTTGGAGATCAGAGTGTTGTTAAAACTAAGACTGCATTTTAAGCATTTGCCTCTAGTAAGGAGAAGATAGATTGGAAGGAGATGTATGCTAAGTAAATTGAGGAAATTGAGAGAGAAGAAAGAGAGCTTGAAGAGCTGGAAGCCCTGATTGCTAGAAGAATTCCTAAAGGACTAGCTGGAAGTAAGTATGAAGGAAAAGTCCGTTTTAAATGTTTTTCATGCAATAAGATTGGTCATTTTGCTTCTAGATGCCTTGAATGAGCTGCTAGGAATCATGAAAGATTTGTGAGGAATTATAAGCCTAATCCTGAATATCAGAGATGGCCTGGATTTAGAAGGAATAAGGATAAACCATGTTATTATGTTGGTGATGATGATTTTGGTATTTTTGATGATGAACTTGTGAGTGGATCCGGTAATGGTGCCTCATCCAGAAAAGACTGGGTCTTTATTGCTATTAAGGATGATTCTCCAGAATCTATCATTGAAACAACTCATACTGAAAAAAAGGCTTTAGCTACAAAAATTGAAGAGAAGGATGAATGGGTCATAGATAGTGGATGCTCACATCACATGATTGGTGACAAGAGAAAGTTTTTATAATTGCAATAATTTGATGGTGGATTGGTCAGATTTGGAGACAACAAGGCGTGTAGGATCAAAAGAAAAGGAACAATATCATTAAATAGTAAGACCAATATTGATAATGTTTATTATGTTGAAGGGTTAAAGCATAATATTGTAAGTGTAGGTCAGCTGTTGGATAGAGGATTTCATTTGCAATTCAATGATGGAAAATGTAAGATCATCAATAGATCTGGATTGGAGATTGCTTCTGGAACTCATACCAATGAAAATATCTTTCATTTGAACTCTGGTGAGAAGGCTTGGTCGTTTGCTCATATTAAAAAAAGCTGGTTATGACATAAGAGGACGTGTCATGTAAATTTTTATTGCATAGTGAAGATCAATTCAATACCGGCTATCAAAGATTTGTCCAAGATTGTTAAACCTCATAATCCGGTATGTAGAGAATGTCAAATGGGTAAGAAAGTTAGAACTTCTTTCAGAAGTATACATGATAAATCTAATGAAGCTCTTGATCTTATTCATATTGATTTGCGTGGACTAGCAAGGACTAAAAGCTTTCAAGGTGATAGATATTTTATGTTACTTATTGATGACTATTCTAGAATGATGTGGGTAGCATTTTTGAAATAGAAATATGAAGCTTTTGAGAAATTCAAAATCTTTAAAGATATGGTTGATAAAATGCTTAAGATTAGATCATGGTGGTGAGTTTACATCTGGTGATTTCAACAACTTTTGTGAAAGGAATGGTATTAGGAGACAAATTTCTACCCCAAGGACTCCACAACATAACAGATTAGTGTAAAGAAAGAACATAACAATTTTGGATGCAACAAGGACAATGATGCCATAAGCTAGATTACCTGATATCTATTGGAGGGAAGCTATCAATACAATGATATAAACTTTCAACAAAGTACACATAAAAGGTGATACTAGTAAGACTCCTTATGAATTATGGTTTGGTCATACTCCTGCTGTCAGATATTTCAAAATTTTTGGAAGCAAATGTAACATTAGAAGAGATGATGCATTAGGAAAGTTTGATCCTAGAAGTGATGAAGGAATATTTTTGGGTTATTCTACTAAGAGAAAACCATACAAATGTTATAACAAAAGATCGAATAGGATAATGGAGAGCATAAATGTCAAGGTGGATGAGCATGACAGTAATCATATCAGATCATTTGATTATGGATCGAAAGATGAATTTATCAGACCTGAAACGATAATGTAAGAATTAGTTCTGAACAGTGAACCAGTGACACTGGTAACATCAGAAAATTCAACAGTGACACTCGTAACATCAGAAAATTCAACAGTGACAGATGAACAACAGAATGGGTCAGCAAATCAAGAAAATTCAAAGACTCCCAGGTATGTAAAACTAAATCATTCTGAAGATCATATCATTAGGGATTATTGCAAGGTGTGTGCCCTTGGTTTCCTTGTGTTGTGCACTACAACGCTTGGGTTTGTGTCATGGTGTAATTGCCTCCTATGGATTATATTGGTTTTTTGGCTTAGTAAGAAACAATCATGTACTTTACTATCTACAACTGAAGCAAAATATGTTGCAGTTGCTAACAACTGTACTAAGATTTTATGGATGAAACAAATGTTAAAAGATATAAGGGTAAGTTATGATGAGCCTATTTTTATTCACTGTGATAATACTACTGTTATTGATATGTCAAAGAATCTGGCATTTCATTCCCAATCAAAACACATTTCTATAAGGTATAATTTCTTGAAGGAAAAGGATGAAGCAAAGGAAGTTAGATTGGTTTATGTGCCTACTAAGGAACAAATTGCATATATTCTAACAAAAGCATTGCCTAAAGACACTTTTGAATATCTCAGAGATCAGTTGGGGGTTACCAACCCTTCGGAAGAGACTTAGAGATGCAGGAATGCATCAATCCAGTAAGCTTATCAGATATTTTCTTTGATTTGGGTTGATGAGATGGTGCTACTACTTAGGAGGAGTACTCAGTTGTTTGGTTCAATATTATTGGTCTGGTATACATCCTTTGTCATTGATGTCAAAGGGGGAGAGGTGGTATTCATGTGAAAATTAGTCATATCTTTGAGGGAGATTATTGGTATTCCTTGGTAGTTGGATGTTTTTCACATTCAGTGTTGCCATCAATGCCAAAGGGGGAGATTGTTGGCAATACGTTGGATTTGGTTAAGTGTTTTCATTGATGTCAACATTATATCTCGATTGGAGACTATCCTGATTGGATCTATCTCGGTTAGTCTTGGTAATCTTCTTGGTTTTGGCTGTGATTCTGATCCGGTATGATCAGCTCTGGATTCGGTTTTGAATGCTTATTTTGGTTGGTTACATGCTATATTTTGTTGGTTCATGATTTGGTGCTTTGATTGTTATCGCTTTTGATATTTACTGGTATCGGCTAATTTTTGGCTTTACCGACTTGCCTCTACTATCCCGGTTAGCTTTATCGGTATGCATTATTTGGTGACTTGGTCAGTGGATTTTGGGTCCGACTTGTTGTTCACCAAAAGTGATAACCCAAGACACCTATAAATCTATCTATGAGATAGCTAATCTTAATCAATGAAACACCTCAGGGCTTGGACAACATAACATAGGATCCTAATGATCCTCCTGCACTTCAGGTTCTACTAGACCTAGGGGGGGACACCCTTTTGATGCATTGAATACAACAATCACAAACATAAGACTGCATCAACAATGAGCAGACAAACCATTCCACAAGCTCACCAAATTAGGTAACATGTACATATGGGCTAGATCTTATACAAATAATAGGTGAAATAGAGCTTTGTAAGGATAGAACATTAACCCCTAAACATAAAGGGAAATAGATTTATCTTTTAAAATGTATATCTGAGACCATTCCCAAATCTGTCAAAGACTAGTGCCTTGTTCATTGGGCAGCAGAGTCACTCACAGAACTACAAATATAAATCATAGATGCAAGTTTGTTTTCCCAAACAATATATTCATGCATCAATACCTTATATTAATGCACTATTTGATTCATTCACAAATTCATCAGATCTGGATATATATTTCATTATTTATGACTGACTATAGAATTTAAACTCTTCATTGAAGAATGCCTACAAACAATCATACAATCTCCTTGAGATGACAAATTTCATCCTCCTTGAGGATTGAATTCATAATAATGAAAAAAATATCACAGAGACAATCTTGTGGGAAATGACTCATGCCTGACACAAGTAAGACCTGCAATTAAAACCATATTTACAACACTGCACTGAAATCTCTATACCTTGAAACCAAACAGAAGCATTTACAAACTTGGGTCAAGATCTTCAGAAAATGGAAGCCATCAAATCTGGAGCATTTTCCAAATTTTTGGAACCCTTACAATGGAGAAGAATTGGGAATAAAAGGGAGAGGGAACCAAATCAAATCTGCAACTGAATTGCCAAGTGTCTCCTCTCTAACTAAATTTTGTTCCCATGGAAACTACCTCCAAAATATCCCACATTTGTTAAAATTAACCTCATAATCAGATTCCTCACTCCAAGAGCTTTTCGGCGATATATAATACTTTATATTTTGGCCAAAATTTAGACCCTGGGCGAATTAATTCCCATTTGTGCTCAGTCATTTAAATATTTCGAATTTTAATATAGTCAGAACTATATCATTTATTCATTTTGATTTTGATTTTTTGCCTCCATTTGTGCTCTGATGCCTTGCCACATGGCGACCTCTGATTGGTCAATGGGGTTGACCGGACGCCACCTGGGATGACACCTCATCTTTTGCCACCTGTCGGCCACGTCACCGCCTCTGGGCTGCTTACTTGTACGCCACTTCATCGCCATGTCATCTTCAAAACTGACATGACCATCTATCACGACACGTGGACGACTCTCGTTCACTTTTGCTATTTCATAGGGTGTAACTCGCGTGCATCTTCCTTTCGCGAAATAGCGCGCACCGTTGATCCATCTCAAACTTGCTCACTCGTTAAGCCGACCTTCCTCTGCAAAATTTTGCCTGCTTGCCTCGGGAAGCGTGCCTACGTGGGGTCCACCTAGTCGCCATCCAGTCAACTCCTTTGTCACCTCGGGATGTGTGCTCACGCGTGGGCCCACCTTGGGCGCCCATAGGCACCATCTGTCAAAAGCCTTTATGGCTTAGACATATTACTATAGTAAGGTTTTGCATTTAAATACCACAAAGTTACCCTCCACAGTGAATGTGGGATAATGCATTATACCTGGGAATGCATTTTTGAAGCTTTCTCTGCAACTTAATGGCGTTTTTATCATTTTCTTTTGCTTGAAACATCTGATGCAAGAGTTTTAATCCTTTACCCTGCCACGTGAGACGGAATAATGGATTTGTTGATCATTGCATTTGTTTGAGAAATTCTTTAACTGCTGTAGCTGCTACCAGAGACTTCACATGGGGAGGAAGTGGCTTTACACCCAACAAACTGCATTTTTTCTTGAACACTCTATCCTCTCACAACACCACACTCATACACCAGACACCACGTGAGGGAGGGGAGACTGCAGAAATTTCCATTTGTATTTAAAGCTTAACTCTTCAATACTTCCTTCAACGCTGCCCCTCTCATTTGCTTCATTTGTTTATTAAGACTGCAGATGCCCTCCCACAAATACCACACAGGAGGACTCAGTTGTTTCAATGCATTTGATTGTTTTAACATGGCCTCCAAACAGCCACGCAGGAGGATAGGATTAACTGCTGTTTGCATTTGATTTGGAAGTATTTCTGCTGCCCTCCAAACTCCATGCAAGGAAATTTAGCCAAGGAAGTGGGTTTTGCTGTTAAACCTTTCAATCACTACACAAGAGGAGTGAGTTGGCTGCAAATTGCATTTGTTTTTGGAATTTTTCTGTGGTTGCTAACACGTGGGGGGTTTTGGCTGGGAGCTTGCAAATGGAGGATGTTGCTGCCAGCAAAAAACTTGTTTAAAAGATCTTTTAAAATCCTGTCCTCCACCATCCACACAGAGAACTTGGCAATTTCATTTGCCATGGAGTTTTCAATGGTCCTGCATCTTCAAGACTCCACTCCATGCGTAGGGAGGATTGGCTGGGCTCTTCATTAAATCTGCTTTGGAGGTTTCCAATGTTCAGCAAGATGACTCGACTTCACTCTTAAATCATAAATGATTCACTTAAGTGGTCTCTATATTTTGGACAAGTAACCTGGTTGCTGATTTGTAGTTGCTTGAATGACTCCAATTGGAAAAGTTAAGAACCATGCCAATCCACAATGCTAATATCATACACCACCATGAAAGTTGAAATTCTTCTTTCCATACCATGCTACCAAACAATAAGACTAAGAACCACCACTTGTGGTCTAGTGAGAAGCTAGGGTCCATAATCTCCTCCTATTTGGCTTTCACTTTAAACCTTGAATCATATATCATATGATTTTAAAATAACAATTAAAACTTTGCCTGAAAAGATGCCTGGAGCAACAAGTCAAGTCGGGCCCCAGAGTGGGTCTGACTAAAAAAAATTTCGTTTTCATGCAACTGACCTCTAAAATATCTCACGGACAACAAACAAACCTCTGGAAACGATTGACATCGTTTTCGGATCATTAAACTGAGTTTCGCAACTTTCAGGCAATTACGCCACAATTTTCGCATTTAATCGCGAAGATGTAATTTTCAATGTGGTCAAAACACCTTTCTGGAGCTCGCCGTCTGACAGGCGTGTACTCTGATATACAAGGATGACTTCTACCAAACGGTTTCTCAAGACGAGTCCCGAGCGAAGAGATATTAATTTCCGAAAATGCCTAATTGGCTTTGTCGACACTGCGGACCTGATGAAGTCAATGTTCTGGCAACACATGATGCCTTTCTTAAAAATACCAAACGACCTCCGTGGGTCCTCAAATTTGAAACATAGGTACCTTAAAGTACATATTAAATCTTTGAATTCTCAATTCGATCACCAGACTGACAGGATGCAAACGATGCGCTCACCAAAACGGCTACATTAACTGATATAACACTGGAGTGCGGATAACTGAATTTGATGGCAAAATGAGCTCTTTTGAAAACCGATCAAACGGATTGGTAGAGCCTTGAAATTTGAAACGTAGCTCACCATTTATACCAACATTAGCCCGGAACAAACATTCTAACATGACGCTCACTAGGACATTTTTACACTTGTGCAAACATCACAAACTACAAACGGATTGAGCTTTGAAAACTGAGCAAACGGATTCATAAGGACTTGAAATTTTGCATGTTGACTCACATTTATGCAAAAAATTCAATCCATTTTGAAATTATTCATGATAATAAACATGGCAAAATATATAAACACCCAAAGTAGGCTACTTAATAAAATTTGCACTTGTGCCTAGAATGCACTTTCAGCTCACCCCTCGAAATGGGTACCTAGTAAACTTATCCAAATTGAATTCTGAAAGTTGCACATCACTGCATAGGCCAAATGAAAGGTGTGGGACATAAATCCCGAGCCTTACCCTCTGAAAATCAACCGGCTCCATTTTACCCCCTTGCTAACTAGGCCATTCAAATTGACTTATTTTAATCATTTGGAAATGCAGGGCAAAATTTTGAAATGGGCCTATAAACTTGACTCAGTTTTAAATACTCCCAACACGACTTATGGAATTGGTCTCTATCATGCTAAAGGTGTTTCTTGATTGTGTTCCGAGTATTTGGTGACTTTTCATTCCATGAAATGTTGTTATGATGGTCCTATTTGGATCCGGTTAAACTTTCTGTTATTTCACTGAGGGTTTCTATCGGTTGGTGAAGCATGTTGGATTTTGGTCTAGTGGAATCTCCGATGGATATAATTGTTTGAATACTTGATTTAGGTCTATGCTATGTAATGCAAATCATAATATTGGTCTGGTGGTATCGTGTGATGTAATTTTTGTAATTATGGGTTTATGGGTTTAGGGTTTAGCCGACCTTGTCAATAAGGTTGATGATCTGTATTTATAGGTGACTTATTCATGCAACTTGGATATCAATGGGATGGATGGTTATGTTTGCATTATCAGAGGAAGGATTATGTGCGAATAAAGTCATATCATTCATGTGAAGGCTGGAAAGGTTTTGTATTGTAGAGTAGACATCAATGCTTAATTAGAACTGTATCAAGCATTAGTAGATGCTACTTTCACAATTCATTTCTTTCCAGATTGTAGTTCGATGTTTATGTAAGTCAGTGAGACTTCCCTTTGTGCTGAGCAGTGCGCTCTAGGTTGTTGACCTTTTTGCAAGTGTAGACCCCATTGTAATTATTCATAATACTACTGTACAGTATTCATCTGATTGTGGGTAGGGTTTCCCACCATGGTTTTTCCCTTTTCGGGTTTTCTACGTCAAAATATTGGTGTTATGTGTGTTGTGCTTTCATGATATATCTTTCATTGTGTTGTACTTCAGTATAAGGTTTATAATTGAATTAATTGATGTACTTATGAGTAAACTGATTCACCCCCCCTTCTCAGTTTGCTTCCGGTATCAAATCATTCCAACATTGGATACCTATAACATTCTATCTTTGTCAATTTACTTCAATTATCCCTTGTTTTGCCCTAGTTTCATAATTCACATCCGATTTTAAACTAGAAAGAGGGGGCAAACTAAAAACTAGTGAATCTAATTAGAATTTTAGCCCTTTTCCTATTTGGATTGTGGCTAGATCTATTGGATTCACTCCTCTTTCAATGTAGTGGTCTCCCAAGTAAAATTAGTGATTTTATTATCTTAATTGGTGAAACTCTAGTCTTACAACCACATTACAAGGCGATGCAATGCTCTTAGGATAATTCCTCCATGTGTCGATGCAATAACATGATAAATCACATAAATCTATCATGAAATCATAATTAAAATATAAATGAATAAGCCTTGATGTAGTGTGTTACTCATTCAATTAGATGTACTCTTGAAGGAATGCTAGCATAATGAGTAGGTCGGAATGAGATAATAGTAGATAGATGAAATGAATTGAGGGCTGCCTTATATAGGGATTTCATAATAAAATCACCTTTATGCAGAGTTAGAAATATGATAATTTTGTATGGAGCTAGATTTGAATAGGATAAGACTGTCTTATTATCCTCCCAAAATTTGAGACAAAAAGTGCAAGTGCAGGACCGTGGCAAAACTTGGTACTTTCAACCCAACTTTTTATGAATGTGAGATAATAGGGTTATAATGCTAGAATTAAATTTGTGCAACAATATATGATGTCTAGATGGAGGAAGTTCATGTCTTGAGATTTAAAATGGGGTAGATCTATGATAAATCAAGATAATAAAAGATGAAGGGCACACTTAGAATTAAGAGCCCAAAGAAGAGTGTGATAATATATTCAAGTGGAATAAAACTCATAATATTGAATATTTAAATTAATATAGGTGCTAAAATGGGTGCCAGGAGAGTGTGAAATTGGACACCCTAATTAAAGGTTTACAATGTACAATTTACGATGCTAAATCCTCAATGAACCAAACAATGATTGAAAGACATCAACATAAGATTATCCTTCATGCATTTCTAAGCTAAATATTTGTTCATATTGGTCTAATAAGGGGCAATAAAAAACTCAATGTAATTAGTCCCTTCATTAATTTATGAGTTGAGTCTCTTCATTAATTTATGAGTTGAGATTTGAGACACTAAAATGAATAAATAGATGATTAATGAAAAATGAAAAAGATTAGAGGGCTTACCTATAATTTGATGTAATGTTGAATTTGGCTATCTTGACACTATGAAAACGAGTTGATATCTAAAATTTAGAACTTGATAAGTGAATAGAATCTAAGATGAAAAAAGCTAGAGCTTTCGAGGGATTTAGGTCATATCATACTTACTATTCAATCCTTAGACAACTATGTACTATGTAGTCTAGTCTACCATAAAATTTATCCTTCCTTGTAAAAAATATCCTTGTTTGTATATCTATGCTTGAGAATGGTGTTGTGCTAAAGAGCTGTTTTGAGAGTTTGCAATGTGTAAAGGGAAGTTCAATTGACTTATTTAATGACCATAAGATCCCTAGGTTGTTTCAATAAGATCAAAATAGAGATAGAGAATGATGGACACTAAATAAATTATAATTGATGTAAATCGTGAATCACAATGTATGTGGTTGAATTGGTGAACATGAGATACTACTAATGAATGATTAATCTTTTAATAATGAAATGACTTTGGATAATCTCCTTAAATACATCTCTAAATTGACTAATGATTATATCACAAGATTACCAATTTTGGAATTGAGAGATCTAAATTTTTAATTAAAAGGACTAGATTTTACTGGAAATCCACTCTGAGGGACAAGATTGTGAATATGATCTAATCCCGAAAAATATGTAAGTCTAAATATGCAGGTTAGTTATGTTTTGAAGCAAAGATTTTGTAAAACATATTAAAATTATAATTAGTGAATATGTAAAAAATCCAAATCAGATATTAAAAACATACATTAATAACATTCACACAAAATAGATTTATCACTAAAAAAAGAATAAAATATTAATGACATCCACACAAAATATAAATAAAATTTAAAAATAGAAGAATAAAATATACACTTTTCCCCTCTTATTAAAATAATTTAAAAAACATCAAACTAATAATTGCAATTGATTCATATTACTCTGCATCTACATCTGGAAAAGTGACAGTTTTAAAAAAAAAAAAATCTATCTCGTTGAATCATAGTAATGGATATTCTAGTCCTGTGGTACGTGAGAAAGGAATGTGAGATACAGAATCAAACTCATAAGAATCGGCCACGTGTGGCATTTGATTAAATAGAGAGAGAAAATATAAGATGGGGTGGCATCTGAATGATCAGAGGGGAGGCCGTAGGAGCAATGGCAGCTTGCAGTTGCAGTTGCGCGGGCAGGTGGGGTGTTGGGAGCGTGGCGGGGCAAGCGGGTGGGAAGAGATGTTTAAACATCAGAGCGGCTGTGGAAGCAGGAGTAGGAGGGACCAGACTATCAGGGGTGTTGGAGTGGGAGGTGGGAAAGCGGCTGCAGGTGCAGAGGGCTCCAATTGCGCCCAATTTGACCACCATCAGGTCTTTGGACTGGGACCGCGATCGCTTTGACATGTATGATTTCTTCTATCATATTTCTCAACTTGTATCAATGTCCAGCAGCCCCCTTTCATTCTTATTTTCAGTTCTTCCATATCAATTTTCGTGCTTTACCATGAATTATGGCCGTAGAATGCTTGAATCATCCACACGCCCTAATTCATTGATTAAATTTGTTTGGGCAAATGGAGTTTATTGCATCAAGTAGCTTTGTTCGCATGTTTGTATTTGTCTCTTGTGATGTTGCATTGTTGTCTTTAACACATACTGTAGCGCCCAACTCAAAGCCTATGTGGCAGAGCAGTGTGCAGTAGTGTTTAATGTGTTGTGTTATTCCTCCCCATGTCATGTGGGTATAGTTGCATTGGCATAGCCATATGTGGATGGATTGATTGATTTAAAATCGTCCTCGAGACTAAATCTGTCTTTGGGACCGTAAGGATGCGAAGTTAACTTTAGAAGTGAGAAACTACTAAAATAAGAGACCAGGGAGGTTAATTTTGCTTGTTTGCACTTTCCTAAGATTGAGCACTTGAGAACCAAAAATCAACTTCCCTCTTTCAAAATGGCAAGTTGGAAGTTTTTTGTTCAATGCGACTACATGCAAAAGTGTTACTTTTGGAATGTTCATAGGAAGATAGTGCTCCGACGACTAGTAAAACCGTGAATTTTCATAGGATGGTAGCATGTTGCACTCCCATCCATGCGTAGCACTCACGTACGGAAAATTCGGACTCAAGAAGTTGTGACCATCATGAATTTGCTAGAATTATTGAGCTCAAGAGTTAGCATATTGTAATTAAAATGTTAATGTAGCGTAGAAATTAGGAATCATCAAAACATAAGTAAATCAATTAAAACACAAGACATGATAGCTCAATCAAAAGAATACTCATTGAAATGAACCTAATTCCAAAGCACACTCAATAGAGGCATAAAAACAAAGCATTTAAAAGAAAATGTCATGCAAACCATATAACAATTCGGATGCCTCTTCCATGCGGCTCCATTGTTGTTCTTTCCTCTTCAATGGGTTTGTGGATCTCACCTACAAGTGCTCACACAATTGAAAGCAAAAAAGCTCAAGAGTACTAGAAACGAAAATTCGGTAGTTTGATAGAAATTCAGGATTCATGAAGGGTTCGAAGGGATTGATTGAAGAAAATTATCCAATATATAGAAGAATTGGATAAATGACAAGATTGGCATGATGCAATTCAAATGGAAATTGCAAATCAATATGACAAAATATGACAAATTATGCACTTTCCATGCACAATTTAATTGATTGATAATTGATGACAAATTATGACACATTTCATGTCAAAATTGATTGATTATCAATTATGACAATTTCATGACAAATTGAAATGTCATTCCCATAGAATTAGGAGAGAAATAGGAGGAATTTGAAATTAAGAAAATTAGAAAATTGAAATTGATGACAATTAGGAATTAGAAATTGATGGAAAAATAGGAAATTAGGAACTAGAAGAAATTAGGTAAATTAATTAATAATTTGTCATTTATTAATTAATTTACAAGAGGAAGAATAATTAGCCAATTAAATAAAGATTTAATTGTAATGAGAAGACTTAGGATTAATAAATAATTTAGTAATCCTAGAGGAAGAAATGAGAAATTAGGTTAAATGATTAAATCATAAAACCCTAGAAGACGAATTAGAAATGCGAAAATGACAATTAGGTCTTGATTGAAGATAATTAATGTCATGATTTTGAATTGATAAATGACCAGTGTTGATAAATGATTTGATTGAGATTGGTTGACAAAAATCAATGACAAATTGACCAAATTGACATGATTTGAAAAGGACAAGGATCGATGATGAATCGATCGCAATATGACAAGATTGACAAGGACAAAGATCGACCAAGATCATGATTGAAGATTGTTGTCGACAAGACCAAATTCGAAAGCGATACAAATGAAGAATGCAGAAGAAGGACTCAATGCTCGCAAATGATAAAGACCAAGTGCGTGACATAGAAGGAATGTTAATGCGACGCAAAAACCTAAAATGAGGCAATGCGCAAATGTTAAAGTATGACTCCGCAAGCGTTGACCATTTTTAGGTGTCTACAGTTATATAACAGAGGGCTAAAGAAATGACACGATGCAGTGTGAAATTGCAGGGGTATGCAATTTTCAACACTACACCTACTGCCACTAAATTTAACATGATTCACCTTTTTTTATTGTATCTTATTTCTTAAGAGAGAATATGTAATCACCTATAGACATTTTAAAGAGTTAACGAGAACATTTTTGTATGTAGTGCATTTCATGATGTAGTGCCATTCTCTTTGCAAACCCTGAAGTATGAAATAGATGTATTTTGTTTTACTTTTCAAATTCCTTCATTATTTCTCACCTTAGTGATTAGAAATGAAACAAAAATGACAAGGTGACAAAAAATGGGGTTGGATGAGCTTGCACATAAGAAACAATTTTCTATATGCATATATAATTCACATTTTTCTGATTTTTAATGTTATATCTATTGAACATATTATGACACAAAATCATAAGACATAAATATTGGAAACTGCATTTTGTAAATGAAAGAACATGTCTAATTAGAGGTACAAATACAACTGTCTTCAATAGTCACCATTAAAAAATTTGAAAAAATTAAAAAAAGGTTACAAAAACATGTATATATCAGCATATGCTTATATGAAACAAAAACTAAATCTCTAATGACAATTCAAAAAACAAATCATATAAGTTTAGTAGGATCTATTTAAACTCAATTTCAAAGGTGTTGTTATGCTTTTACTTCCTTGCCCTTCTTAAAAAAGTTGGGTTGAGCTTGTTTACCTAAAATGTTCTTTGCTTCATCTTCAAGCACTGTAATTGGCAAATCATCATTGTTATAATCCAATGAGTCATCACAATTCCACATTTTGTAAGGCCTTAACTAAAACTTTGTTGAAGCTTGGGATAAGAGTCAAAGGTTGGAGTGAATATAAATAATATCATTTGCTTTTTATTTTCCAACCTATTATGTCTCACTGAATGGATAATGCGATACCCTCCATTTTATTTCATAGATTATCATTAAAGAACTAGAAACCTATGAAACAAAATAAATTTCACTAATTAAGGATTAAATTTAATTTAAAATAATGTGTTTTGTTGCATAGCTAGGAAAGATTTTGAAAATAACTCATGATTTTTTTATCTGAGAGGACCCAAATAATTGTGTATTTATGCAAGAGTGCGCAAGTGCCATACACCTTTCAAATTTTTAAAGTCTTCAAGAAGCTTTAGTCAGAGAAACATCACACTCTTTTATTTTAGCACAATCTTCCCTATATCTAGATTGTAGATGATACTTATCAGTATATGTTTTTCCAACCTAATGCAAACTCCTCATACATAACCATGTCTTTTTATGAAACCACCTTGGATTTATTAGAAAAGCTACAACATGAAGAGAATTGCGAAGCATCCTACACCTTCGATCATAAGAAGCCCAAATTAACTCCATTGTCTCTTAATCAAAAGAAGGTGCCCTTTCTGCAATAATAGCTTTAACAGTCTCCCTTATCTGGTCTAAATTCTCAAAACATTCCCCATGCATGGCTTATCATTATCAAAAATATGAGGGACATCTAAAATTAGTTTGCAAAGAAGATAAAGATATACTCATCTTTGCCAAAACAAAGTAGCCATTTCGCCAATAATGAGTTCTACAATGTCATCATATAAACTATAAAGTGGTGTTGCTGGTAGGTTAAATTTTTCATCTTGTATATTCAATAGTGTAATGTCCCTACTTTGAAATATAATTTAATAATAAAGTCATAAAATTCAAAACACAAAAGAATAAAAAATAAAAATAAAATTAAAATGTAAAGGAATATAATTAAATATAATCAAAATTTGATTAAAGTTAATGAATGGTCAAAGGCATGAAATGATAAGTTGGGACTCCCCCAAATATGAGGTATAAAAGGGAGAAGAGAACTCATTTGAAGGGGGATAATTTGGAAATTAGAAGTGCAGATCCGTTTGTGAAAGGTTGTGTCCCTTTCAAAGGGCAGAAATAATGAAGAGTTGCACTCTTTCAAAAAGTGCTAATGGCGAAAGGGTGTGTCTCTTGCGAAAGGGCATACATGATGAAGAGGTGTGACCTCTCCCTCACATTGAGAGATATAAAGGAAAGGAATCAAAAGCATCCAATGACATCACCATGGATCAGATCAGATCAGAACTGTTATTAAGTTACAGGCAGTAACATCCTTGTTCTTGGTGGTATGCATGGGGATGTGCTTAATATGTATCCTTAATATATGAAGCCTGATAATGTTCTTATGCAGAATTTAATAGTAATATTAATATAGACTGCAATATGTATGAAAGTCATACTTAATTTCATATACATTCATAGTAGAACAAGATATTGACATATTTATAGTCCCAAGCTCTTAACTAGTTCTAATTCCTTTTTCCTAAGGAGTGGTGTGATGCTGTTAGGGAGAGGCGGAGTTAAACCATCTCATGATAGATGAGCCCCAAGGGTGAAAGAACTCATGATCCTGAAATCTGGGCTGTGGGTCCCAAGGGTGAATGGACTGAGGTTCCAGTAATCTGGGCTGCATTAGGGAGATGGTATCATCGTGCCCTAGACAAGCAAGTCTCCCATCTAGGATTAGAAATTAGAAGGGGATTAAGATTAGGCCTGAATAAGGACAATGCCTAATTGTACTATGAGCAACCATAGTCATTAATTCCTAATTACTGTAACATGGTAGGTAGTAATGTATGTTTCCCTTTGGGAATTGACAGCCTATAAATAGGGGACATTACAAATAGATACCACCATCTCCTTGAGTGATTGCTAAACATTTAAGGATGCAGCCAACCATAATATAAGAAGGTGCAAATTGAGTCTTAGCACATGGAATTAGTTGTAAGTATGATACTTTTTATATGTGATATTGGACATTCAATGATTTATAATGAAATGCTGAATTTTCTTTATATCTGCCACCACTTGGCTATTCCAAGGAAGACCATTTGAAAAGCTTTGAGCAAGAGGTTCATGAAATGAATCACACCTGGTGTCCGAATTATTTTTTTGATACTTGTCCTCAATAAGCCTATTGCTGGTACACTACTTGAAGCAAAATTTGTGTGATTTGAACCATATTATGTCTTCCCACAAGCTCAATTTCACCTCCAAATAATCCCATCAGATAGGTCACATACTTTATACGACTACAAGCATTATATATCTTTGATAACATCAGACCTTTAGAGAAGGAAACAAAGATGTTTATAAGGGGCCTATGCACAACATCAGTGCAGCCATTTGTATCAAGTGATCCACTTGTCTAAGACCAACTTTTATTAGTGTTTTTTAGTCTAGCCTTAACTTGGACTTTCTCACCACTCAAACAAATTGTTATGAAGCTTTTTATAACTAGGAGGAACATCATTCGAGGAGAACAATTCATGGGCTAAACTGTTTATTTTAGACAGCTCATGAGCTAAACTCTCCATTTTATTCTCTATCTATATCTCTATGTTATGGAAATGCCTTTAATTTTTAAAAAAAAGTAGTGTTCGTCTCTTTTTTAGCATTTTTTTTATATCCAATTTTTTCCTGTTTAAATCTTTATTTAAAATAAAAATCTTATACACTTAGTTTCCCGATTTTTTCCCCAAAATATTTTTGCTGCTATTGTTTAAAGTTAAACACAATACCTTAATTTATTTTCTAATGGGATGCTTAAAAAATTATTTCTATTTATGTCTAGATGATATGAATAATCAGATGGCTTGTCCTTCATTAATTTATCAATTTGAAAAGAAATGAAATTTGATTCAATATAAGAATCATTTGATTATGCTCTACATTTGGATAGGTAAGTGCTCAGCTTCAAAGTTTATCTGTTTAATAAATCATTTTTCATTAGCACTTGCGCATTTATTGGAGATCATTTGCCTTTCAATAGATGAATGGAAAACTTTCTATACTATTTTAAGGTGAAACTTCTGCTTCCTATACTATTTTATGATGATCATTTCTGTTTGGATTCCTATGCGTTTTATATCTTGTGTCTATACAACAATAACATGTTTGCTAAGTGTCATCCCAATTAGTATAGATACGACACTTTTTACCATAGTTGTCTATTTGGAATAAAGATTTTGCATTTAAAGCATGCTTTTGTGTAGGGGTTATTATAGAGGTAGAAATCATAACTATCTTTGATATGCTAGTAAAAATAGACTAAAAGGGTGCTGAGAATTAGAGGAGGTGGCAGTCAAATATAGAGTTAAGGGGGTATACTTAGAACCCTATGAAAATATGTGTTTTGAATATGTTTAATTATGCAATCTCCCTTAGTAATATATTATATAAAATGTTACTAATATAAAATTAAACATGCATTCAATAAATAGTAAACATGAGAGACACGAACATGTTGCCATATGCATGACTCTTGTTTTTATTTTCACAAGGCTTCACATTTTCGTTCCTTGTATTTTTTAAATGACATGATATTATTTGGACCTATAGTCATACACATTTCTGAGTATGAAAATTACTAAAGCTATATAAGGGTAAAACATTCATGTTTGCCTTGGTTTGAATTAACATATAACTTTTCTTCCTGCAGAGAATTTGGATTACAAAATGGGACTACATACAATTCATTTATAATTGATGCTGATAAGCCAACTGTAATTGATGCTTCACATGAAAAGTTCAAAGGACTTTACCTGTCAGCAATCAAGGAACAAATTGATCCTAGTACCATTGAGTATGTTATAGCAAATCACACAGAACCTGACCATAGTGGTCTTATTCCCGATCTCCTAGAGCTTGCACCAAATGCAACAATAGTTGGATCTAAAACTTGCATTATGTTTCTTCAAAATCTTATTCTACGCCCATTCAAAAGCTTAATTGTGAAGGTAGGTTGAACTTTATGATGGCTTGTCCTTTGATTTTTGTATTTGACTTCCAATGTATGTCCCATTGTTTCTTATGGCAAGTTTAATTTTGTTACAGGGAGGTGACACTCTAAACCTAGGAAGGGACCATGTGTTAGAATTTATAATGGCACCAAATTTGCATTGGCCTGATACCATGTTCACTCTTGACCATGGAACAAAAGTTCTCTTCACATGTGATGCATTTGGAATGCACTATTGTTCTGAGTTGGTAAGATATTTTCTATTCCATCTAGTTTTCTCTATGTTGTCTAGCATTGTGAATTCTGATATGAAAATCAATTCTGCAACTAAAAATGTATTTTTATGCTGATAAATGAACAATTTATTTTTATACTTATGGGAACATGTAGATCTGCCATGATAACTAGGATTCTAGGGTGCCTTTTAATTTTTACTGCTAAGGTTTATGGCTATCCAAGTTTGTGAAATTTAATCACTTAATTTGAAGGGAAAATTTTAGCCTCAACATGATTGGTTTACTGTTTACAATTCCCAATTAAAATAAATTATAAGTGAGTGTGTTGATACAAGTAACTTTGGTGTGTTGAATTTGTGTTATTAAATAATTAAACTATAGCTTATCTAATATTTTTACAATTTCTTTAGATTTAATTTATTACTTTTCTTCTTCTACTCACTAAAACATTGGAACATTATATGAGTACCCAAGATTACGTTATATGAAAATAAGTGCTTTATAATTTTTCATCAAATCCTTCAGCTGACACTCCTTTCTTAGCATTGTAGAACTCTAGCAATTATATATTTTAAAAATTTAGCGTTGCAACTTGTAAACTTCTACTTTGGGTTATAAAATTGAACCTTGCTGTTGTATCCTCTTAGTGGCAACAATATTTCATTTTAATGACATATGTTTGAGCATCTGTGGTATTTGAAATGGCACACATCAGTTGGAACTGAAAGGAAAACCAATTCCATGCCATTCTTTAGCCCTCAGATGAGGAACTTAGCAACATTCACTGTTATGCCTAATATTCGTAGGCAGTGCAAAATATTGTGGAGAGTATGTGTAAACAGAAAATCTTTGAATATTTATTGTACATGTTCTAATGACCTCTTTATGACAGTTATTTTTCAAATTCTAGATGTCCATGAGAATTTTTCCTTAAGGTAGTTTAGAGTTATCAGGAACTATATTGTCAACTTATACCAATTCTGATTGAAAGAATATCTCATTATTAAGTAATATCCAGATTTGCATATTCTAGATGTCCACGAGATCCAGAAATCTATTTAAAGTTTCAAAAGTATAGCTGCACTTCTTTTAGTTGACATAACAATAATTTGGCTATGGCGCTGCATCTGAAATAAGTGCTACAATTTCCTTGTGCTATTTAATGATTACTCAGCCCAGAGGACATTCACTTGCCCTTGTAAAGTGTATACGGTCAATAATTGACTTATTGACCATACATGTTCATAATGTTGGAGGTATGCATTTATATTTCTAAGATAAGATTATGTACATGCTTACCACCTTACAGCCTCAGAAGATTTAATTAGAATCTAAATCAAAAAATTATATCAATGAATACTGTGATGCCTATTACAAAAGAATAAAGTTTTATTCTGGTGCTATCACATCAGACATTAGAAAGGGGGTAGAAGCTGATTTAAGAACTGTGTGTTTTTGGATCCACATTACTTCTGTCAACTTTTCAATTATGCACTGTATTGATCATGTTTGCTTCCGTTGTGCAGTTGTAGCTGCTATGCACCCACATGTTTTGAATCTCCCTCATTAACATCTTAAACTATTTATCTCCACTGGTTCATTGGACACTTTTTGGAATTACTGTAATGTTTCTTAAAATTGTGTGTAGGTATATGATGAAGACTTAGGTGCTATAGAACCACATTATAGGTTCTACTATGATTGTTTGATGCGGCCGAATTCACGTTCTGTCATAAATGCATTGAAAAGGGTTTCTGAGAAGGATTTCAGTATTGTAGCAACAGGTCATGGTCCTCTTTTAAGGTACAATATAGCTGAACTGATGAATAAATATGAGATGTGGAGCAAAGAAGCACTGCAAAAACAGTTGGCAATAGTTGCTGTACTTTATGTATCTGATTACGGATTTAGTGATCGGCTATCTCAGGTTTGGTTTTGGAACCAGCTATCTTGCACCTTATAACATATATTGTAAGGCCTTTGGATGCATTTCTTTTTCAATGGTATTTCTAATTTATGGTTACTCAAACAGTAAATTTCCATTTGGTAAATCATTTTCTATTGTAATGGTAATGGGTCCAACTGTTATTCCCAAAAGTATTAGTAATTTTTTTGTTTGTTTGTGGATTGTACTCAACTTGAATGTTCATTTATTTGTATATTTAGGTACTTCTATTCATACAGGATAGGTATTTGTGTCCATACATGATAAGCATTCTTCTATGCATTTGGGATAGGTATCTATCCATAAAGGGTAGATATATGCTTTGGCCAGAGTTTTAGACTCATTGGGACTATTTGAGTTTGTAATATCCCTGACATTTATTTTTTATTTTTTACAAGATTACAATCACACCAACACCCGTTAGGGATTAGAATAAGAAAACAAAACCAGCCGAAAGGAACCCTACACCTTTTGATCACCGAGAGCCCAAGTTGGGAGGGTGAGAGCATACAGTGGTAGGGGATCGTTAGATGCAAACTTCTGAAAATGTTTATTACAATAATGGGCGGCAAGCCAGCCCCTTCCACTTTCCAGTGGGTAAAACAAGGAAACTTGGCGATAAACCAGCCAAGTAAACAAGAATACACTCAAGCACAAAACATTCTATCCCCTTCCACTTTCCAGCAGGTAAAACAAGGAAACTTGGCGGTAAACCAACCAAGTAAACAAGAACATACTCGAGCACAAATCACTCTACCGCAATATTTCAGCGGGAGGACATGAATGAAAATTACAATCACTTTATCGCTTGTGCGGTGGGAGGACAGTATTACAGAGACAAATGTAGGCGGCAAACCAGCCTCTTCCACTTTTCAGCGGGGATTTGCTTTACAATCCAGAAATGGCTGTTAGTACTACTATCCAGCTTTACAATAAAGAGATACAAAGCATAGAAAAGAGAGATTATACTGTCTAATACTAATGAATTCCTCCAAGCTTAACACAATTAGCAAACTCAAACACACCCACAAAGAAATAACACACCACTGATCACTAAACTAAAAATACAATTTGCTGTTCGCATAACACGCAGAAAACAACCACTACCAAATTCACTATTATGCTCATAACTCGCCTTAAACTACTCGGAATGACACAAAAGTTGAAGCAAATGAAAGCTAAGACAAAGACGATGCTACCAAAACCTCAAATCTGCACCGCGAACACCACCAACAGCCAACACGCAACCCAAGGCAGCCAATAAATGGTACGACCCAGCTGGGAAGTACGATTTTCTGCCAAAAATCAGAATGCACACCCAAACAAACGCCAAGGTAGAAGAATGGTCGCCCTCCAAATACGCTTCCAACGGGCTAATACCTACAATGATCGATTGCACAGGCAGGGAGATATGAACCAATCTTCGTTTCAGCCACACCAAAACCAGCAACATAGGAAAACCACACCACACACTGAAAACTTCACCAACAATCCTCCACTCAGCTAGGTACTATTTCTCAAGTACGAAACTAGCTAAACTAGGGAGCCACAACTCCGAAGCTCAAGTTCACTCACCATTCCGATAGCATAATGATATGATTTCGTCAAGATAATAAAATGAGGAGCCCATCCCTTGTATTTATAGATTTTTGAAACTCAAATTCACCTGAAATGGCGCCCAAATTTCCTTTCATTCATTTGCATTTCATTACATGTCCCCCTCAAGACATGGCGTCCCCTTTTCCAGCCTCCTTAGTCGAACTTTCCCTAAGGAAATCGCTATGTTATCTCATCAACATTACAAAGCATAAACACCTTCATTTTTGATGCCATCAACTAAGGGAAATAAAATGTGACTTAGGATAAATAACAAAATATTTTCCTTCCTAAGTCATTCCTCCAAAATATAATCACTCGAAATAATTAAATATTAAACTTTAGAATAAAGTAATAATATTTAATTAACAATTAAAAATTAACCACTGATTGTTGCCAAATCAATTATGTGAACGGAGGTGCAGAAAACACTAATCTAAACTGGATTGGAGTTTTGTTCAAGACTGCCAAAAATAGCATTGCCTAAATTGACACTTACTAAAAATAGTAAGTCATGAAAACATCTTCGAAAGACATGCTCGTCGAACCCTGTGAGAGAGCTCAGAAAACCTAGAAAAACATCAAAACCCAGTCAGTTGCCACCAACTTACTAAAAATAGTAAGTTCATAAATCACTCTAGAATAGAATGCATGTTAAACCACCGTGAAGCTTTGGAAAAACCCAGAAGGAATTCTCAGTTCTTTCTGCCAAACTCCAACCAAAATATCCTTGAAAACTGTGAAGAATCCTCCTAGAAAATAGGAAACCCTAATTCCTCATTCCAATCAACCTACGGGTCTTCTGAATAGGCCAATGGACCACTAATTACTCCTTACTGAGAAGGGGACATTACAAAGTTCTTAGTCTCTCACTAAAGACAATATTCCTCTATTGGGAGTGCGTTGAGGTCGCCATCTTTTAGATATATATTTTAAAATACTTTCATATAAATATAGGATTGAATGCCACCTTAGAATTTGACCTAAATCTTTCTTATTATCCAGCAAAAATAGTACATCAACCTTCCCATGCCTTAAGCATCCCAGCCGCTTATAACATGCGTTTTTACAGGTATATTTTGGACAGGTATATTTGGGTGATGATGAGCCCTGTCAAATTGTTGGAAAATGAAAGATAAAGATCAAGTTGCAAAATGGAAATGACTGGTTTCTGCAGGAGGAAAGACATGTTCCTAACTTAAGAAGAAATTTAATTTCTGCAGGGCAACTAGGTAGTGAAGGTTGCATAGTTACCTTCTCAGACAGTATCTGGAAGGTCACTAAAGGATCATTAGTAGTAGCTAAAGGTGCGAAGGTAGGCACATTATATCTGTGTACTGGTAACACTTACTCTACCTTAGCTGCTACAGATAAAGTTACTGCAAGGACAACAACAATAGATGTTGCAAGAACAGATTCGATAATGTGGCACCATAGGCTTGGGCACATGAGTGAGAAAGGGATGAAAATACTTCACTCCAAAAATCTATTGCCAGGACTAAAGAAGATTGATTTAGAGTTCTGTGAAAACTGTGTTTATGGTAAACAGAAAAGAGTCATATTTCTCAAGGTTGGGAAAGAGAAGAAGAGTGAGAAGTTAGAGCTTGTGCATTCAGATGTATGGGGACCGGCTCAGGTATCATCTCTTGGTGACTCTTGTTATTATGTTATTTTTATTGATGTCTCAACCAGAAAAACATGGGTATATTTCCTAAAACAAAAATCGGATGTTTTTGAAACTTTTAAGAAATGGAAAGCTTTGGTTGAGAATGAGACAGGAAAAAAGTTGAAGTGTCGCAGATCGGATAATGGAGGTGAGTATTGCAGCAAAGTATTTGAAGATTACTGCTCCTTAAATGGGATTCGAAAGCAGAAGACAGTTCCAGGAACTCCACAGGAAAATGGTGTGTCAGAGAGAATGAATAGGACTATCATGGAATGCGCGAGGAGCATGAGATTGCATGCTGGATTGCCTTTAAATTTTTGGGCAGATGCTGTACATACTATTGTCTATTTGATAAATAGAGGACCTTCAACCCCTTTGGATGGTGGTATTCCAAAGGAGGCATGGATTGGTAAAAAGGTAAATTATTCTTTTCTGAAAACCTTTGGTTGTGAAGTTTTTGTCCACGTTGATAAAGAAAACAGAACCAAGCTTGATGCTAAATCTCAGAAATGTACCTTCATTGGATATGGGATAGATGAATATGGCTATCGGTTATGGGATTTTAAAAATAAGAAAATAACTAGAAGTAGAGATGTTATATTCAATGAGAAGGTTATGTATAAAGAACAGATGCAGGAAAAGAAGCATGAACAGGACAAGCAAGAATATGTGGTGTTGGATGAGATTCCTGAAAATGAAATGCCATAGGTGCTTGATGCTCAACAACAACAGAATGTCCCACAAACTCCTGCAAGTGTTAGACGTTCTACGAGGTCAAGTAGACCCCCTAAAAGATTTTCTCCTTCTTTGTATTCTATATTATTAACTGATTCTGGTGAACCAAAAGAATATGAAGAAGCAATGCAGGTGGATGCCAAACAACAGTGGGAGCTAGGCATGAAAGAGGAGATGGACTCCTTGATGAAAAATAAGACTTGGGACTTAGTCCCTCTACCTGCAGAAAAAAGAGCCTTGCCTAAGAAATGGGTTTATCGGCTAAAGGAGGAGGAAGGAGGTCAGAAAAGATATAAGGCCAGACTTGTGGTAAAAAGTTTTGCACAAAAAAAGGGTATAGATTATGATGAAATATTTTCTCCAGTTGTAAAAATGACTTCAATTAGAACTATACTTAGTTTTGTGGCTGCAAATGATTTACATCTTGGACAATTAGATGTGAAAATAGCTTTTCTCCATGGAGATTTGGAGGAGGAAATTTATATGTTGCAACCACAGGGATACGAGGTCAAAGGTAAGGAGAACTTGGTGTGCAGGTTGAAGAAAAGTTTGTATGGCCTAAAGCAAGCACCCCGACAATGGTATTTAAAATTTGATAGCTTCATGGCTGAACACGGTTATCATAGATGTCATTCTGATCATTGTGTATATTTTAAGAGATTGGATAATGGCAGTTATATTATCCTATTGCTTTATGTTGATGACATGCTTGTTGCTGGGTCTAACATGGAACACATAAATGATCTTAAACATAAATTAGCCAGGTCATTTGCTATGAAGGATTTGGGTGCAGCTAAGCAAATTCTGGGTATGAGGATTACACGGGACAGAAAAAATAGAACCTTGAAATTGTCCCAAAGTGAGTATATAAAGAAGGTGTTGAAAAGATTTAACATGTAGGATGCAAAAGCAGCTAGTACACCTTTGGCTAGTCATTTCAAATTGACTCAGGAGATGTGCCCAAAGGCACAGGAATAGGTAAATAAAATGTCTAACATCCCGTATTCATCAGCTGTTGGTAGTCTGATGTATGCAATGGTATGCACAAGGCCAGATATTGCACATGCAGTGGGAGTTGTGAGCAGGTTTATGAGTAATTCGGGTATGGAACATTGGAATGCTGTGAAATGGATCCTTTGGTATTTGAAAGGAACCACTACGAAGGCATTATGTTTCAAAGGATCTAATGCTGCTTTGAGTGGATTTGTTGACTCTGATCTGGCAGGTGATAATCTGCTTGAAACCCTAACAACATTTCCCCATCGATGCCTCCTCTTTTCTAACTTATATCACTTTTTTACACACTGCAATTATTTCTATCAATCCATATTTTTCTGTCAATGCCTTTTCATGTTCTGTCTTCATATATTCTTTTCTACTTCTTGGGCCGATACCAATGAGTTTACATTTCCCATACACCTTACATGTCATCCTTTCTTTGCAAATGTATATATCATTTAATTAATTGCAATCTGTTTGTCACTGTCCATAGCCTAATTGATTGGTGTTTTTTTTCCAAATCTCTCTGCGATTTGATCGGATGTGCAATTCGATCCCCCTTGTAACATTTCGCTTCACCTCCCGGTGCATTTTCCTCCTCCCTTCATTGCTTCATGCTTGGTATGGAAGCTGAATGGTTTTTCTACTGATAGGTTTTGATGTTAAAATCTAAGACTTGCATTATATTAATTCCTCAATCGCAACCTTAGTAACACTTTATATTTGGCATTATAATATGAGAGTTGCCGTAGACACATTATCAATGGCATGCACCTTCCCACCTTCTAATGCACTCGTGTTCTATCAATTGCATTTGTTTGAAAGTTTCTAAAGCCTTTCCAACAAATCCATTTTGTGATCATTGCCTGTTCATGAACCCATAGTTCTTTGAGGCATTGCATCAAATAATTCATGGGTCTTGTCTATACTTCTGCATTTGAAGAATGCTTGCTGGAGATTTTTTACTAGTCACAAATATAAATGAGAACCCAAACCAAAAGAAAAAAATTATTTCATGAAATTCTTTCAAATTACAGGCAATTCGCTGTTATGTCTAGGGACATGCAACAAGGGTTCTCCAATACAATTTCCATTAAACAAATACTATAGCCAGAGACTGCATTAAATTCCTATGATTAATTAATACAAAGAATTGAGCATATGGCATACCAAATATCGCTCCGAAATCTGGTTACAAATCCCTGACATATGCTGATAAAAATGAGGCACTGAGAATGGCTGAACACAATATGATTTGCTGATGCTGTTGCTGTCTGATTTGGGCTAGCAGCAAACTGGAAATTGTGATCAGACTGTGAATTGCAGACAGCCAAGAACTAGGTTTAATAACCTCTGATTGCTGGAAATATCTCTCTCAAATACAGTGTTAGTGATGAGTGCTAGGAATCACTGCTCCAAATTGTGGGAAAACACTGTGAAAATTGCCAAGCACAGGCCTGGGGCTACGCCCAGCCTGAGATACAGGGGTTTCGTCCTGTAGGTTACACACCACTTGCAGAGAAAATATTAATAATAACTTTAGAACTGAATGAATACTCTAAATAGCTGCATCAACCCCCTTTTTATAATAACTTTAGCCAATCTAAAAAACCATCGATGCAACTAGAAGCTTCTCCTTAGATGACTTAGGCAATTGAATAATATAAATATTAATTATCCCCCCACCATGACGTTGCCTAGTAAAATAACGTTGTAACTTAAAGTGGCCCCTTTATTAGTCATAACGAATAATTAAATATTTTGCACAAGACTTTAGCTTTTTGGGGCTCATTCTTCAATTATTCATTTATTCTCAATATTCCTTTATTAAATTCGTTCTAACCTTCGATAATAAAAATAGG
This sequence comes from Cryptomeria japonica, assembly GCF_030272615.1. Lineage (NCBI taxonomy): Eukaryota > Viridiplantae > Streptophyta > Pinopsida > Cupressales > Cupressaceae > Cryptomeria > Cryptomeria japonica. Next base: position 401,058,979 of record NC_081413.1, on the reverse strand, counting down.
GGACATTACAGTCCTCCTTTCCCGGGATTGCTTGCCCTCAAGCAATCATCAAGCACCCCACTGCTCCACTTTGATCAAGACACCATACACCACAATATGTGAAGCAACAACATGGAATCCATGTAAACTACCAATCAATACCCGGATCCCATATCAATATGTAAAACATGCTATAAGGGATGAAGAAGAAGTTTGTCAACCAATCATCCTTAAGTAATCATCCATACATGTAGGACACCAAGACAATGCGAAGATGAATTCCCATATGCCAATAAACGAACACAGATGGCCACCAACTCTTGCTGACATAATTCTGATTAACAACATCGATGATATAAAATATATCATCAAACCAATGCCAATCAAAACAAATCACTCCAAACTCCCTCTCCATCCAAAAGAAATATTCCTCAACACTCTCGTACACTTCAATCGCTGATGTGGTCCTTGCAAAATCAGGAAGTGCTGTATGACTCCAACTAGGTCGGCCATTAGTCCATAAGGAATCAAAGAATATGAAGTCACCAATCAACAAAGATGTCACTGCCATATCAAGAGAAATAGGTGACAAACTCAAGAATGAAGAATGTATGCCATCCCTTCTCAACACAGACAACTCTTGTGTGGCTGGTCCATTGAGAGAGTCATCAAACAAATCTCTATCATCATCATGAGAATGATCAGCTATCTCAACTGGGAACTCTGGATTAGTCAGCTCATGTCTCTCATCAACAAGTTAAGTTTACATACACTTGTCTGCCACAACCTATGGGTTATCACTTTTGATAGCTTTCAACACAAGTTGTTTACCTTCATGAGTAAACTCAAGCTCCATGTCGTTGAAATCTTGGATGTGTCTGCCAAGAGATTTCAACCACGGTACTCCCAATACTATATCGGACCCACCAATGCCAGCAACATAGTATTTGTTATCAAATGTATACTCCCCAGTTGTATGCTCAACTTTGATATCCTTTTTGTGCAACATATCTTGGATCCATTTGCCAAAATGATATTGAATTCGAGGAAGTCTTCTACTTGTAGTCCTTCCTTGGCCACCAAGGCCTCATCAATAAAGTTATGTGCAGCACCTCTGTCCACCATACACATAACTTCGTTCCCTTTGTCAGTCCCCTTAAACATGAGAAGATGATTTGTAGAATCACTGAAGAGGGAAGTAATAGTACCATGTGTTTTATCATCATGCCCATTATCGTCATCGCTGTTCACATCAAAAATCACCTCAATAAGATGGACCTTACCTTTACCAAGACATATGTGTCCTGATTCCCAAGGTTCTTTGCAAGAAAAGAAAAGGTTCTTTCTTCTCAATTTGTTTCTTGTTTCTTTTTCTATCTTAGGCATTGGGTCCTTTGGCTGATTAGGAACCTTCACATTTGATTTCCTATTCTTGAATTTCTTCTTGGGTAGCTGATAAGGCGGTGAGGTCTCAAGGTCAAGAGCTAACCCAATAACATCATGCAGGGTCCCAGGCTTGTGTGCCTTAACCAAACCCCTCAAACTGTCACTCAAACCTTCGACAAATAGCATAGTTACATGCCTCTCGGTCATGTCAGGAACCATAACTGCTATTTTCTGGAACTCGTTGATGTAAGCCTCAACATGCCCAACCTGTTTCAATTGAGCTAAATCCCTATAATAAACCTCAATATCCTTCCTGTCAAAGCATGCAGTCAATTTATTGACGAACTCCTCATATGAGTGAATTAAACCATGGTCTTGTGAAACAAGCTCGTGGTGCCACTAGTTGTATGCCACACCCTCCAAATGCATTGTGGCAAATTGTATAGCCTTGTCTTCCTCCATAGGCTTAAGTGATAGGAATGTGTCAAGTTTGTGCACCCAAGATTTGGCACTAACTCCTCCGCTACCATCAAAATTAGGTAAGGAGATGTAATGTCCTCACTTTGAAATAGAATTTAATAATAAATAATAATAATATAATGTAAATATTAAAAATTAAATTAAAATATAAAATAATATAATTAAATATAATTAAATATAATTAATGAAAATTTAATTAAGTTAATGAATGGTCAAAAGACATGGAAGGAAGAGTTGTGACTCCCTCAACAATAAGATATAAAAGGGAGAAGAGAACCTTATTTGAGAGGGGGGAAAATTGGAAAATCAGAAGTGCAGATTTGCATTAAATAAGAAGTGCAGATCTGAATTAAATAAGAAGTGTAGATCTGATTGTGAAAGGTTGTGTCCCTTTCAAAGGGCAGAAATAATGAAGAGTTGCACTCTTTCAAAAGTTGCTAATGGTGAAAGGGTGTGTCTCTTGCCAAAGGGCATGCATGATGAAGAGGTGTGACCTCTCCCTCACATTGAGATACAAAGGAAAGGAATCAAAGCATCCAACAACATCACCATCGATCAGTTCAGATCAGAACTGTTATTAAGTTACAGGCAGTAACATAGCTGATCATCTGATAAATGATCACAGTTATACAGTAAATATAGTGGATACTACAATCTGATACGTGAACATAATCAGATATAATAAATGTTGCGGGGAACAGAAAATTAAATCTGCCAGCAAGGATAGAGGGATATATAGAGACTGCCAGCAAGGATAAAAAAAAAGGAAGAAGGCCAGTGACAGGTACTTATGTATAGGATTTCTGATTTAATAATGGAATATAGCAGGCAGTATTATATATATAAAAATCTTGTATGATCTTAATTAAATTAGTGGCATTAATTTGATATTAAGTTCAGAAGCAAATATTGTATAATTATTAAAACAGCATTAAAATGGTTATATATGACAACACTATTAGACACACAAACACACACACACACACACATTTGTTAGTGAATCCAGAAGGAATAAGGCAATCAAATTCAGTTTGTATAAATTGCTATAATACTATACAGTGCTAATAATATAAGATGCAGCAACGACAATTAATGAATAATTATGATTTAAAGTAATACTAATAGAAATAACTTTTGACAATCTGATATAAGACACTAAGGCAATATTATATGATGGAAGTATAATAACTATGTAAAGTACAATTGATTATCATAATTAGTTGAACTGAATAACAAATACGACTTCATTAGAATATCACAATTGGTTCATTGCATATGAGGGAGTCTCTCTTAAGTATGCCACTCCATGATGGATGCCTAGCACCTGCCACATGGAGCCAAAAGGGGTGTAGCACCTGCCTCTTGGAGCCAAGAGGGGTGTAGCATCTGTTAATTTTTAGACTTTCAGATTAATACAATGTACAGAAAATAGAAATCTATCTAAATTTTAGGTTAATGTTGAATGCTGTTAGGATTTTCCAGAATTAAGCATAAGTAGAGAAATAAACAAAATGAACTCACAACACACAAGTACCCTGGGAAAACCTCCTAGGAGGAAAAACCTAGCCAGAAAGATCCTCGGATCTGATTATGAATTAAGCAAAGTTTTCTGATTGCAACTTATCTCTTAGGGCTTTGATGAAGAAGTTCACTTAGCAAATAGGTCAGCACACAAGCTACTTCTTAGGTTGTCTTCAATAGGTCTGTAGTTTGTTGTCCAAGTCTGCACTTCAACAATCAGATCTGTTCTTTCAATGTACACAGGTCTGCTACAGTTCTGAGGTTATATGCAAGGTCAACACTCCTTCTTGAATGGAGATCGCACTTTCAGCAACAAAGATGATAATGAAGGAGGAGCAACAAGGTTCACAGTTGACTGGAGATAATTCGCACCTTTCTGATGTATTTCGTATTAGCTAACAGCAGACTGAATTTCACAAATGATATGTGTTTTCGAATGTGTAATGTTTCACTTTACATCTTTATTTATACCCATATCATACTTTAATTAAGTCGGCCTTTGAATAAGGTATTTTGGCGCCAAGGGTGTAGCGTGTCCTTTTGGAGGCTGGCCCTATTTGAGGGTGGCGTGTGAGAAGGGGCCCAACCCTATTTGAGGATGGCATGTGGGAAAAGGGCCCAGCCCTAGAGAGTGGCGTGTGAGGAAAAAGGCCTAGCCCTAAAGGGCGGATTCCAATGTTGCCTTAGGCAATTGGAATCCGCTCTCCACCCTAATTAAAACCAACACTCCCTCTTAATTAGGGAGAAGAGAATATAATCAAAAAATTGCTATCTTCCATCTTGCACACAAGCAAAGAATGGATTACATAATCAGAACATAGTAGACTTCCATCTTGCACACAAGCATAGAATGAAATTACATAATCAGAGGTCTTTCATCTTGCACACAAGCAAAGATTTGGAATTACATAACAAAAGATCTTTTGATCTTGCACACAAGCAAAGACTGAAGCCACCTAACATTGCCCGTAGAGGGTGGTGAGGATCTTTTCTGGTAACAATTATTCTTCTCCCTGAGAAGACTACCACCTTACATTGCTCGCAGAGGGTGGTTGATGCAACACAATGCATCACTGGAGATGAGACTCCCTCTCAACCAAGGTCTCATTTTCTGAAACCCCAAGCTTGTTTCTGAAGTACACAAAATTTACCTTGGATAGAGGCTTGGTGAGGATATCTGCAGTCTGATCATCAGTGCTGACATATTTCAGCTGAATAGCACCTCTTTGCACCATATCTCGAATGAAGTGATAATGAGTTTCCACATGTTTTGACTTGTCATGAAACACTGGATTGATAGACATCTTGATACAACTCTGATTATCACAATGTATAACTGTTAGTGCCCAAGGTTGTCCAAACAACCCATCAAGAAGCTTACGAAGCCACACTGCTTCTCTAGAAGCAACACTTGCTGCAATATACTCAGCTTCAACAACACTTAGTACAACAGAGGATTGTTTTCTGCAAGCCCAAGAGATCACTGCGGATCCTAAGCTAAAACAAATACCAGAAGTGCTTTTCTTGTCTTTGTCACTTCCAGCCCAATCTACATCTGAATAACCTTCCAATGTTATTGAAGTGTTAAGTGGATACTTCAGCCCATAACCAACTGTGCCTCGCAAGTATCTTAGGATGTGCTTGACTGCAACAAGATGAACATGTTTGGGCAGCTCATGAACTGGTTGAGGGCATTCACTGCTAGCATATGTCTGGTCTAGTGTTAACTAGATACATCAATGATCCAATCAATTGCCTGTACTCCGATGGATCTGCAGAATCAGAGTTAGCTGTAGAAACACTCAACTTCTTTAAGTTAGATTCCATAGGGGTAGACATAGGTTTACAATCCATTATTTTAAATCTTTTCAAAATATCAATAGTATACTTAGAAAAATTTCGTTAGATCTTTGCCATATTTCTAGGCCTAGAAATAATGCATTCGACCTAAGTCCTTCATTTCAAATTCTGAAGCTAATTCTTTCTTACATCTAATGATAAGTTCATCTTTGCCAATAAGAAATAAATCATCCACATATAGAACTAGAATTAGCATTTCATCATTAGATATCTTAAAGTAAATGTTAGAGTCAACATCATTTTTACAAAACCCTAGACTTAACAAGTACTTATCAATTCTTTCATACCAAGCACGAGGAGCCTGTTTGAGGCCATATAGAGCTTTCTTCAATCTGCACACATGAGTTTCTCTATCCTGAATCTCATAACTCTCAGGTTGTTCAATATAGACTTCTTCCTCAATGACACCATTAAGGAAGACAATCTTAACATCCATTTGATGTAGCTTCCAACCTTTAGCTGCAACAATAGCTATTATAGTTCTAATAGTGGTATATCTAGCAACAGGAGCAAATGTTTCTTCATAGTCTATGCCTACCTTTTGAGAAAAACCACGAGCTACAAACCTAGCTTTATATTTTTCAATACTACCATCAGCATTATGCTTATTTTTAAATAACCATTTAGAGGAAACAACAGATTTACCTTTGGGTCTAGGCACAATGTCCCAAACATCATTCTTGATGATTGACTGATACTCTTCATCCATAGCTAGCTTCCAGGCATGATGGTTCAAGGCTTCTTCAACATTGCATGGCTCAGACTCAATGAGATTGCACATCAATGCAACGTAGCTGGAGAATACTTGCGGTCTTTTGGTTTCACAGAAAGTGCCACTGGGAGCTGCAAATCTTTCAGCTTCTTGAATGGTGTTTCTCGACCAAAGTGGCCTCTTTTTGCTAACAACAATGTCACTAGGTATATCAGTGGGATTCATAGCCTCAGGTGGATCATTATGCTCTTCTTGAGGTGACAGTTCAACAAGCTCCCTCTGAATCTCAGGGTTAGTATCAACATTCATATCTTGATTGTCATTAACTTCATCAATAACAAGAGAACCTTTTGATTTCTTAAAGGCAATATCTTCTTCAAAAGTAACATCCCTACTTACCTCAACATACCTTTGACGTGGCATATAGATCCTGAAGGCCTTGGAGGATTCACTGTATCCAACTAGCATGCCTTTCTTCCCGGAGGGCTCCAGCTTGGTTCGCTTTTCCTTGGGCACATGAACATATACAGGACTTCCAAAAATTCTTAAGTGACTGATGTTAGGTTTGGATCCTGCGAAGGCTTCTTCAGGAGTCATATTCTTTAGAGCACGGTGAGGACATCTATTCTAAATATATACTACTGTTCTGGAAGCCTCAACCCATAGAAAGGTCTGCAAATCCTGATCATGAATCATAGCCTTTGCAGCCTCAACAATTGTTCTATTCTTTCTTTCAGCAACTCCATTTTGCTGAGGATTGTATGGAACATAGAACTCCCTCTTAATTCCTGTCTCAACACAAAAATCATGAAAGCTACCAGAGGTATACTCACCTCCATTGTCAGATCTTAAACATTTAATTCTTTTACCAGAGGTGTTTTTAGCCAATGCCTTAAACTCTTTAAATCTACTTAAGACTTCATCAAATTCTTTAGATTTCAAAAAGTAGATCCAAGTTTTCCTAGAGAAATCATCTATGAAGATTACATAATAAAGAAATCCACTAGGAGATGCTGTAGACATAAGATCACATATCAGAGTGAACAAGTTCTAGTTTATCTTTAGTTCTATTTTCACTTTTATGAAAAAGACTTTTAACATTTTTACCTATAGCACAACCTTTGCATGTATCATCATGAATTTGACTGAGTTTAGGCATACCTTTGACCAACTTCCCAAGGGAGGGAAGTGCTTGATAGTGTAAGTGTCCAAGTCTTCTATGCCATAGCTCACAGGATTCGGGAGCTTCTTTAATGAGGGCTTGAATAGAGTTAGCAAAAAGCTTATATAAACTATCATATCTATTTCCAATTACACGAGCATATTTAAAACTAGATTTCTTAGGCCAAGCAAGTACTTTACCCTCAGAAAATGCAATTTGATAACCTTTATCTTCTAAAGCAGAAATGGAAATTAGGTTTCTTTTAATTTCGGGAACAAATAAGATATCACTAAGGTGAAGTGAAATACTAGGGTCTAAATTTAAGGAAGTAGTGCCAGAACCTCTTACCGAATTTCGAGCATCGTCACCAATTACCACATGTAGACTGGTATCTTTTTCTATTAAGTCTGAAAGGTGATCACGGTAGCCTGTGATGTGTCTGGAAGCACCACTGTCAATTAGCCATGTGTTACTGTCTGTGGGTATGCTGCTTGACAGGGCAGAAATGAATAAGAAGTCATCATTTTGTTTTGAGACTTCATTTAGATTGGCTTCTCTTTGTGTGGGATCATTCTGACATTCTTTAACATAGTGACCAAATTTGTCACATCTGAAACATCGAACATGAGAGATATCTCTTGGCTTCTTCCAAGAATGCTGAGAACTAGGTGGTCTGAAATCTCTATTCCTCTTGGGATAATACTTCTTCCAATTACCACTGTTCTTGCATTGGGCTGCGAGCATGTGTTGATCATCTACTTGAGGACTTTTGAGTTGCCCCCTTGTGATAAGACGTGACTCTTCTTGAATGCAATCATTCTTAAGGCGATCAAGGGTAGGTAACTCAGATCTTCTACTTATGGTTTGAATAAAGGACTCCCATGAGTGTGGTAGACCATTTAGGGCAATCATAACAAGATCCTTGTCTTCCATGTTATGTTCAATTGTACCTAGCTGATTCTTTAGTTATGAAATTCTCATAAAATAAGACATAACAAAATCTTTTTTTGATATCTTGACATTAAGTAATTGCTACTTTAAAGTAATTGCCCTACTGAGATTGTTAATTTCATAAGTACCTTGTAGATGACTGAATATTTCTCTTGCAGTAGTGAATGAGGCAATGGAGGTGACTAGGTGGTCTTTAACTGAATCAATAAGGAGCTTTCTAGCCTTGACAGCGTTCCTTTTGAATTGCTTTAGCTCAGCTGCATCCGTAGGTTCAGTTAGCTCTTTCTCTTCTATGAAGTGAAGATCTTCTTCCTCAAGGGCAACCATGATGCGAACCTTCCATGCAGCAAAGTTGAGATCTCCATCAAGCCTATCTTCAACTTTCAGCCCCATTGACCCGACCTGTGAATGAGACAACAATCTGGAAATAAAGGAGTACTAATTCTGAAATCTGAAAGTTGATTTAGCCTATAGCTCTGATACCATGTTAATTTTTAGACTTTCAGATTAATACAATGTAAAATAGAAATCTATCTAAATTTTAGGTTAATGTTGAATGCTGTTAGGATTTTCCAGAATTAAGCATAAGTAGAGAAATAAACAAAATGAAACTCACAACACACAACTACCCTGGGAAAATCTCCTAGGAGGAAAAACCCAGCCCTCGGATCTCATTATGAATTAAGCAAAGTTTTCTGATTACAACTTATCTCTTAGGGCTTTGATGAAGAAGTTCACTTAGCAAATAGGTCAGCACACAAGCTGCTTCTTAGGTTGTCTTCAATAGGTCTGTAGTCTGCTGTCCAAGTTTGCATTTCAACAATCAGATCTGTTCTTTCAATGTACACAGGTCTGCTACAGTTTTGAGGTTATATGCAGGGTCAACACTCCTTCTTGAATGGAGATCGCACTTTCAGCAGCAGAGATGATAATGAAGGAGGAGCAACAAGGTTCGCAGTTGACTGGAGATAATTCACACCTTGCTGATGTATTTCGCATTAGCTAATAGCAGACTGTATTGCACAAATGATATGTGTTTTCGAATGTGTAATGTTTCACTTTACATCTTGATTTATACCCATCTCATACTTTAAGTAAGTCGGCCTTTGAATGAGGTATTTTGGTGCCAAGGGTGTAGCGTGTCCTTTTGGAGGCTGGCCCTATTTGAGGGTGGCGTGTGAGAAGAGGCCCAACCCTATTTGAGGATGGCGTGTGGGAAAAGGGCCTAGCCCTAGAGAGTGGCGTGTAAGGAAAAGGGCCCAGCCCTAAAGAGCGGATTCCAATGTTGCCTTAGGCAATTGGAATCCACTCTTCACCCTAATTAAAACCAACAACATCTGCTCTTGGGCTTAAAAGGGAAGGTGGTTGTGATGAGGGGGAATGGCGATAGGATACCTCACTGGGTACGCCACTCCATGATGGATGCTTAACACCTGCCATATGGAGCCAAGAGGGATACAACATCTGCTCTTGGGCCTAGGAGGGAGGATCTCTTGGACACCCTATCCAACTAGCCTACCCTAGTGCACTAAGAAATTGGATAACAAAGAATGGTGACTAACCTACAATCTGATTTTATCTAACAAATATAACAATCTGATTCTATCTAACAAACATAATACTAATGGTAATTAATACATCAAAATATTGATATCATTCAATATAATTCATTAGCCTATGTTTCAGTTTATGAGTATTACTTCATATCGGGTCTCTAATTTTGTGTTGCAGGAAAACAATATACAAAGGTACTCCCATAAAACTTAATTACCTATTTTAGATTTGGGCAAATTTAAGTTAATTTAGAGTATAACTAATTAGGGGACATTACAAGAGACCTTATTCAGAGCATCTTTAAATTCTTGAGGTTGTGGGCTTTGTCTAGTTTGACCTCTAGGTCTCCTCTCTTGCCTCTCCAAGTGGCATCTGGCTTTGTCCTTCCGCTGGTTCATAAATTGGTTTTGGTTCATTAACTGTCTTACTTCAGCCAGAAGCAGTCTATACTCATCATATGCCACCATGACATCATCTGTGATGTGTGTCTCTACTTCCTCTACCTCTGGAACTGCTTCTTCTTCAATTGGCCTTAGCAAAAAATAAGGTCCTAGAGGCCAGTCGGATAGGGTGTTCGCTGTCCTAATAGCGTTAGAGGTTGTCCTTTCTTGTTGATAATTCTTGGCATCACTTCTAACTCCATTTTGACCTTGTGCCTGCGGTTGTTGGATCCTTATATTTCCAATTGCAGCTAGAAGCTGTTGCTGAGACTGCATAAATGTTTGCATCGTCTGTTGTTGCTACTGTGCCATCTGGGCCATAATATCTTGAAGGCTCGGTTGACCATTTCCACCATCATTTCTTTGTTCAGCCATGCTGCCAGAATCAAACAAGGGATCCCCTTCTTCTTCCAACTGCTGTCCAGACTTACTCCTGGTGAAGTATCTATGTAATCCAGACCCTCTCAAGTGCATAGAAATGTTTCAAATTGACATGCAACTGATTAGAAGCAACATGCAACCATAAATTCCAACATGCAACTGGTTTGATCACCTTCAAACCAACATGCAATTATTTGGGTATTCACCAAATTGACATGCAATGACATCCAACACACATGCAAATGCAAAATCTGACATGCACTACTGAAACCCTAACAGGCTGGCAAGATCACCAGTTCTGATACCACTGAAATATGCTTGTTGGAGATTTTTTACTAGTCACAAATATAAACAAGAAGCCAAACCAAAAGATAATTTCTTTCATGAAATTCTTTCAAATCATAGTTAGTTCGTTGTTATGTCTAGGGACATGCAAAAAGGGTTCTCCAATACAATTTCCATTAAACTAATACTATAGCCAGAGACTGCATTAAATTCCTATGATTAATCAATACAAAGTATTGAGCATATGACATACCAAATATCGCTCCGAAATCTGGTTACAAATCCCTGACATGTGCTGATAAAAATGAGGCACTGAGAATGGCTGAACATAATATGATTTGCTGATGCTGTTGATGTCTGATTTGGGCTAGGAGCAAACTGGAAATTGTGATTAGACTGTGAATTGCAGATAGCCAAGAACTAGGTTTAATAATCTCTGATTGCTGGAAATATTTCTCTCAAATACAGCATTAGTGATGAGTGCTAGGAATCGCTGCTCCAAATTGTGGGAAAACACTGTGAAAATCGCCAAACATAGGCCTGGGGCTATGTACAGCTTGAGATACAAAGGTTTCATCTTGTAGGTTTTACACCACTTGCAGAGAAAATATTAATAACTTTAGAACTGAATGAATACCCTCAATAGCTGCATCAACCCCCTTTTTATAATAACTCCAGCCAATCTAAAATACCATCGATGCAACTAGAAGTTTCTCCTTAGGTGACTTAGGCAATTGAATAATATAAATATTAATTATTCCCCCACCATGACATTGCCTAGTAAAATAACGTTGTAACTTAAAGTGGCCCCTTTATTAGTCATAACGAAAAATTAAAACATTTTGCACAAGACTTTAGCTTTTTGGGGCTCATTCTTCAATTATTCATTTACTCTCAATATTCCTTTATTAAATTCGTTCTAACCTTCAGGAATAAAAATAGGGGACATTACAACATTTTGCATAATATTTGCTAGGACAGTTTGCAACTAACATCTTGACAAAATTCCTAACATATTCATGACCAAATTTGTACTTTAAACTTTACCTTTCGCCCTCCATAGTCATAGTCAAAGCTAATACTTTAAACTAACATCTGTAAGGTACTTCTTTATATCTGATTCTATCATCGTCTTTAATAGGTTTAGGCATTGATGTCATAAAGTTAGTCGAACATGGAGAAAACAAAACTCTACAAGGCTAAATAGAGAGATGCCAAACAAAATCAAAACAAACCAAAATTTGAAGAAAACAAATTGAAATGTTTTTGATTGATGCTGATTACTAGTTTGCATGGATGCTCCTGTATCAGATATGCTGGGTAGGAAATTTTTTTAGAGTAAAACTCACAAAATGGAGTCAAGTAATAGAACTACCTTTCCAAGTTGTAAACAACCTGCAACAAACTCCATCGCTGTATTAGGTACATAAAATTAATTCTTTTTCCTCTTCTTGCATTTGGTTGGAACATTCACCAATTTTCTCCAACAATTTTGCTCTACACTTCTTTTCCTCCTTCCTCTTGTGGATTCATATCCACCATGAAATGACCTCCTCCTCTAAATACTCTCTCCATTTCTTTCCTCTTTTGTGGCTTTTGACCCACCACATACTGACCACCTCCACCAAAATCCTTCCATGTCATCCTTTATTGTTTCCATATGCAAACATGCAACCTTCTGACTCCAATTTGCAATATTTACAAAATCCACTTGCTTTCTCTCTATAGCTTCTATATGCACCTATGCAAACTTTGCAACTGATTTTTTTTTTCCTTGCATCTAATTGTACCAACTCTTCTCGATTCATCTCTTCTTCACAAAACTCACAAAAATCAATAATCACCTCTGTAGTTTCAGCTGTTGCAACATCCTCTTCAACCTCTACTATACCTTCTTTCTTGTTCATACAAACAACTCTTTAATCTTTTTGATCTCCTATTCAAGCAATGCACTATATACATCAGGTCTTCGATCAAATATAGGGCCTTCATAAACCTCTGCTACACCCTCCAAGTCTACATTTTGAACTTCTACCTCAACCTGTGAGGTACTCTCACCTCTATCACATTCTCTACTTTCTTTAGTTAACTTATGGTCCATAGTGACCATTTTTTCTCCTTTTCTCTTCATTTCTCACCTCATTTCTTTTTTTCTTTTCATTTGTGCTATCTACGCTTGTGTGGGCTACTCTCACATCTTTCTCCTTCCGTCTTCCTTCTATCCAAGGGCTACAACTGTCCTTTTTCAAGGGAATTTTCCTCGTCCCATAACTCTCTTCCCAATATTGTTCCAAAAATGGAATTATCATGGGTCTCCTCATGACCCACCTCATCCTTCTCTTCGAACACATCTTCTCATTTGCTGCAATCTTTCACTTGAATTACACTCTTTGCAATCTATAATTCACTTTTCTTTGCAGCTTCAAGCTCTCGCTGCTCAGGACTTCTCTCTCTCACCTGCAGCAGTCCACATGAGCTTCTTCATAGCCACTTCACACTTCCAAGTGCAAATTGCCTCTTGATCGGCGATCTGTTTACACAACTCCACTCTCTGGTCTTGGTGTAGACTGCCTCATGTTTGGCTATCTGTCCACACACTCAGGATCATTGGCTTTGATACCATTTGATGCAAGAAGGCTCCTCTTGCTTGCAAAACACACATTTACACAATAGGCATTTCACTACCCACAAATTTAAATATCAATGACGCAAAGATTGCAACAAAACTACTCAAGTTTATACAATTTTGCTTCACAATCAAACTATACATCTGCAACAAATTAATTACAAAGTTTGGCCCCTCAATGGTCTGTCAAATTTAAAAAACTCTTCTCTTTCCTATACTCTCACAGTCTCTTCAAGCCCCCTCACACGGACTGAGACTCTACCTAAGAAATCTACTCTTTTAGCTCTTGGTCAAGCCTTCTCTGGTTTTGGTCAGCACTCTTCTTTCTATTTCATCTGCAACGCTTCCTTATTTATTCTTTATTTTCCTTCCATTGATTTTAGTCTTCAAACCTTTTCCTAATCCACACTTGGTGTGCTGTCCTCTTTTCTTCTTATTTCTACATTATTAAATTTGTCTTGTGTTTGCCTGAGCACCTTCTCTACCCTATACCGAGACTCTCCTTTTGGCCACACCCACACTCTCTTTTCTTAGTCGATATTCCCCCATTGATGCCTCCTCTTTTCAAATTTATATCACATTTTTACACTCTGTAATTGTTTGCATCAATTCATAATTCTCTCTTGATGCCTTTTCATGTTCTATCTTCACACATTGTTTTCTACTTACATGCCAATGAATTTTCATTTCCCATATATCTTACCTGCCATCCTCTCTTTGGAAATGTATATATCATTTAATTAACTGCAATTTGTTTGTCACTGTCCACAGCCTAATTGATCAGTGTTTTTTTCCAAATCTCTCTACAATTTGATTGGATGCATGATTTGATCCCCCCTGCAACATTTTTCATCACCTCCTTGATGCATTTTCCTCCCTTTCACCACTTCATTCTTGGTATGGGAGCTGAACAATTTTTCCACCGATAGGTTTTGATGTTAAAATATAAGACTTGCATTATATTAATTCCTTAATTGCAACTTTAGGAACACTTTATATATGGCATTATAATATGAGAATTGCTGCAGACATGTTACCAATGGCATGCACCTTCCCACCTTCTAATGCACTTGTGTTCTGTTAATTGCATTTGTTCGAAAGTTTCTAAAGCCTTTTCAAGAAACTCATTTTTGCAATCATTGCCTGTTCATGAATCTGCAGTTCTTTGAGGCATTGCATCAAAATAATTCACAGGTCTCGTCTGTGCTTCCACATTTTGCATACATATCTGCTAGGACAGTTTGCAACTCTAACATCTTGACAAAATTCCTAACATACTCATGACCAAATCTGTACTTTAAACTTTCGCTTTCACCCTCCACAATCATAGTCAAAGCTAATACAGATAATATATCTGCAAGGTACTTCTTTCTAACTGATTCTATCATCCTCTTTAAGAGGTTTAGGCACCGATGTTCTAGAGTTAGTCGAATATGGAGAAAACAAAACTCTGCAAGGCTGAATAGAGAGATGCCAAACAAAACCAAAACAAACCAAAATTTGAAGAAGACAAACTAAAATTGTTTTTGGTTGATGCTGATTACTAGTCCGCTTGGATGCTCCTTCATCATGAAGGGAAGCATTTAAATTTAAAAGTATTTGGTTGTTGTGACCAATAATTGTTTACTTATTTCATCTAATACCTAGCCCTATTCAAAGAATTCAAATAACAATATCTTTCTTTGAATATTACAATGATTTTTCTATTTGTTATGGTCTATAGAACGATGATTTTGTTTCCCATTTCAAAATCGAAAGATCATAATTTTTTCCTTGAATAAAGATCTTTCGACTTCCCTTATGGAAATACATGATGGTTTTCTCAGTTTAATCTAATGTTATTTTGTTCATTTAAATTATATTTCTTAATTTGCAACTCAAAGAAGTTTGCTTGTCTTTTAGATTTTAATCAACATGATGTTATTTTTCTCTGGCAATTTATAGGGACGATGCCACGAATGCCATTGTTGCAGTTGTATTAGGCTATAAGCTCAATAGTTCAAGTATGGTGGCATTATTTGTAAGCATGGACTAGGGGCACGATTCTTATTGACTATTGCTAGTTTTTTGTTTCATATCTTGTTTAGGTTGTCTAAACTAATTTAAAAAAGAAACAATTTCTTAATGAACTCAAATTAACAAGACAATCAAGTAAATTATGGAAATTGACAAATTTTAGATAACTCATTCATAAATCACTTAATTAATCAATAATCTCAGTTTAACTCTCCTTGACAACTTTGTTTGTTACTCAGCTACCTTTTTAACTAGTGTCAAAATTATATAAATAATTAATTTCATTTGGATACTTTATTTTAATTTTAATTTTAAATTTGTAATGAAAATTAATTAATTAATTATTTTTTATATTATTTACTTTATTTTATATTATTTGTTTATTTATTTTAGTTTTACTATTTCCTATTATTTTACTAAATTGATTATATAATACATACCCTTAGATTATAATTTATAATTTAATTATTCTATTAGTTTAATAAAATGGTTTTCGATGTACCAAAGAAGGGGTCATGACAATAATTGGCACCATTTTGATTCTTCTCCCTGTCTATGCATCCTCTGCTCAAGTTTTGTGGTTTTTTCCCTCCTCGCAAATTTCCCCTACCATCATGTTATAAGGGAGGGTTGTGGGTTTGCACACTAGTTTGATTGATGACTTGCAATTTCCTACTCCAAGGGAGGGTCTCCATGCCCTATTAATGGCATGGGCATCCCCTTCCCTTCTCTTTTCCATACTTAGTCAATGTGGGCTATCTCCAATCCCCTTTTCTTGTTTCAAAAGTCATTTTATTTTCTTCATTTTTTCGCATCCCCTTCCCTTCTCTTTTCCATACTTAGTCAATGTGGGCTATCTCCAATCCCTTTTTCTTGTTTCAAAAGTCATTTTATTTTCTTCATTTTTTCTTTCATTTATGTTCCTATTCCTTGACTGGCAGGATGTGATACAACCCAATCCATAATGATGATAAGGTGAGTGTGAAAGTCAAACTTACTAGCGGTAATGCTAGTCTACAACTTTGAACAAGTTGAAGCTAGAAGGAAATTGCGCACCAAAGTGGATAATGTCTAAGTGATTTGCACCAACATCGAAGATGAAAAACAAGCATACTATTGTTGCACATTTCTAATGGCCATGCTAACACAAAAAGGCAAGGACGATGGTTGAGTTAGAGAGAAAGCACAAAAAAGGGAAACTTAATTTGATTAAGTGAAAATGGTGCACTTATTTGGTGATTGTTCTAGCATAGAATATTAACTTAAGCGACAATGTTATTGGTAAATCATGATAAAAAAGATGAGTTTAAGAATCACAAATGATGCATGTCTTTTACCTAGTAATGCTAGCTCATATATGCAATTTAAGTGGAAAAATGAAAAGGAAAGTATGCCAAGTGGGAAGTCAAGTCAAAACATAAAAGCTAGTCATGCTTTTCATGTGGCAATGCCACTTCAAATGATAACCTAGCTAGCAATAACTTCTAAGAAACTAGGCCTACTTAAGTTTCCAATCTAAAACATAAAAGGAGTTAGACTTTACTATTGGCAACACCATCCTAAAATTGTGACTATAAGTTATGTTAGTTAAAGATAAAAATCAAATGCCCCTTTTCAAGATTTAAAAGAAAAAATCACTTAAAGTGTAATGTCCCCATTTTTAGCAATATTGTTTTGTGAGTTTTTGGCAGTATTTGGGTTTTCCCGTAAGCTTCTAGGTGTGCTAGGGAGAACTCCAAATTTCTTGGAGGACACAGGTTCAATATTTTATTGTTTCCATTTGTGGCATTGAACTCAAATGGTGTTATGGATTGTGTGACACTTTTAGAAGCGTATTTGGATTCTTGGTGTTTTCTCCAAACTTCTTGTAGAGCACATCTATTTTTAGTAAGTCTTTGAGTTGGCACCTGACATCGTCCCATAGCTCCAATTACATCATGACATGATTAGAACTGGTTTTTGATGCCTTGGCAATGCTTTACTGCAACTTGGTTGGAGTATTTAAAATATACACTTAAATTTTTAATGTTTAATGTTGAATTATTTACTTAAGTGTTATATTTTATTAAAGTTGCTTTATGACCCCTCAAAAGTGGACACTTGTAAAGGGGACTTGCACATGAAAATCATTTTAATATTTCAAAAAGGTCTTTTTGTGGGAAAATGAATGATCATCATTGAGCTGAATGATATATGCCCGATGTTGTTTGTGAAGTTTCAATGAATGTTAAAAGATTTGTGGAGATATATTGAACTAGATTGCCAAACTTTTACAGGTCCAAAGAGTTGCAAGTTGCAAATTTATTGAAGTTTGCAAGCAAATTTGTTTTTTTAAAGATTTAATGTATTGAGCAGGTTATTCCATTCTATTGCATACAAATATAAAATATCGAGATTAAGACACGAGAACTATAGAGATCAGAAATTTGAACAATATGAATCCTCAAACGGATCAACCACAAATCCTAAGATTCAAACTAGATTAAATCTTAAACAATAGAGCATATATGAATGCAAGCAATAACAAATGACTAAACAAACAATTATACCTTTATGCCAAAATCATGATTACCTCCGTTGCTCTTTTCAACTTTCATGTCTTGGTAATATGTTGCTCTCAGTATTGTATTGTAGCACTATTTCAAACATGATTGCATGAAAGCTTAAAGATTGTGGTTGTTAGGAATAATGATTGAAGGTTGCTTTTATAGATTATTTGATATTGATCAATGGTGGAGATCTAAGAAGATTTGATGATCAATGGATGAGATTTGATGAGACAAATTGATTGAGATAATTACAAAGTAAACTAATTGCATGATGTAGATAGACAAAATTGATTGATCAGTTTAATTGAGAGAGTTAGTGGTAGTTGAGAGGTGGAAGTGGAGACTTAATTAACATTAAATAATTAAATATTATTTAATTGTGTGCATGAGAAGAATAAATAAATAAAATAAGATTTATTTATTTTTAGAGGAGCCATGTTTAGAAAAGTGAATAGTTAAATAAATTGAAGAATTCATTTAATTATAGAAGACAAGAAAATAATTAAATCAATAATTATTTAATTAATATTAGAAGAAAAAGAATAATTAGTTAATTAAAAATTATTTAATCATGTGTATGAGAAAAGAATTAAATAAATTATTTAATTCATGTGCATGTGAGAAATAAATAAAATAATAATTTTACTTATTATTAGAAGAAATATATTTAGGAAATGAATAATTAAATAACTTAAATAAGTTTATCTAATTATAGAAGAGAATGTTAGCTAATTAAATAATTATTTAATTATAGGAACTAAAAGAAAAGATTTAATTAATTAATAAATTTTTTCAATCAATGAGAAAGGAGGAAAACAATTAAAATAATTAAATAATAAAAATCATTCAATTAATATTAGAAGAAATTAGGATAATTAAATAATTATAAATGCGATGAAGGGAAATTTGAAATTTGAATTTGAATTAGAAGAATAATGTTAACTTAATTAAATAATAAAATTATTTAATTAATTTAGGGGAATAATTAGTGAAAATGTCATTAGTAGGTGTTGGACAATTTTTCAGTGTCTACATTTGGCTCCTCTTTGAGACAATGCATTTTGGCGTTGTTTTAAAGGTGATGTGGTTCCTTCCCCAACGTGCCCCAATGGAATGTGGGATGGAGGTAGGATGCCCCCTCGAGAGATTGTTTGTGCAGTAAAGGCATGAATGATCTCTTGAAAGAAGAAGAATGATAGATGAAAGATGAAATATGATGAAATAGAAGAATGGTTTGTAAGAAGTGAAGAAAGTTTATGATAGACAAGTTTTGATCCATATCAGATGCATATAAGCTCGTTTAATTAGATAGAATAGATAGCATGAGATTGATTGATTGAGATTGATTATTTGATTGGAAATTGATAGATAGACTAGACTTTGAGCTTTCCTTGTACTTTCTCTATTGCACAAAAAAATCATCATAGAGTGTTTTTATTTTGCAAATGGATATATTTGCACCGAGGTATGGAAAGATCAAGGTGATGATGCTATCCCTTTGTGTAGACAAACATGTTGTAGACAAGGAGTGCCTTGACTCATACTAGTGACAATAGAACCCTATCAGAATATGTGAGGAAGTAACCACAAAGCATGTTGATCCTAATGCAAGAAAGTGTTAGATGACCTTTGACTTGCATAGGATGTTTTGATTATGCCAAATGGAACCCAATTACACACGAGGAACTTAGTTGCCCTAGCAATATTATCAAGATAAATCGCAAACACCAATCAAATGATAAAAATCATGAATCATTTTCGCTCCTCTAATCACATGTGGATATCCTCGAGGAGCATATGAAAATGATGTAAGATAATAATATAAAAGATAAGGCACGCTGGACCAAAGGAATAAATAGCCATTTAGATCTTTTTGCAAAAAATGAGTGTTTCTTGTTAGGATGATGTTTGATAGGATGCCCATTATAATAACAATATATTCGTTAAGGCATGATATTTGATAAATTGCTTGTTTAAGGAACAATGTATCTGTAAAGGCACGTTGTTTGATAAAGATGTTAAAAATTGATTGGCGTCCAATTGTTTAGATTGTAGGCTAGCTTGGTAGTTTGTTTGTTGTTTTGTGATTTGTTAAGCTTAGTGTTTGGTCTAATGTTTTGATTGTGTTTGTTCAAAGTGTTAGTGTCTTAGCAAGAGACGGTTTATTATGGATGATGGATGGTGATGGTTTTTGATTGGATGTTGATATGATATGAATTGGGTTTTAGTTGGAAATTGTTGGATTTTTTAGATATTTGGTGTTTTTGGATTTTTGAGTTTGAATTTTTTTGGATTTTTGAGATTTTATTTTTTGGATTTTTTTTATTTATTTAGATTTTTGAGATTTGTTTTTTTGGATTTTTGTTTTCATGAAAGTTGTCCAAATCACTAATTGAGGTACAAAATATATATCAGGATTTATTTCCAAGCAAGATGTTTTTATTTGCCCCTACTGTCTAGCAAGGCATGGAACATTATGAATGGATGGATGAACTAATGGGATGGAAATGGATAAGTGAAGGATGGAGACAACTTATTATGGATTCAGATCTGATTTGATTTTCAAGGACTATCTTGTGATGGGATAACATTTTTATCCAAGCTAAGGGACTGGATATGGCAATGCAAGGTGATGGCATGGTGCATTGAGTGGCATGTGGTCTACAATAATGGACATGTCAAGAGTTTTTTGAAAACATGTTTTGCATTTTATGTCCTTAGTTTTGATCAATATCAAGGGATGGATTTGGATAGGATGAAGATAGGATACAAATAGGATAAGAAAGATTAAAGGTGATAATGGATGATGGAAGACATGGATAAGGGTTATGGATTGAAGGGTGTGGATAAGGTGAATCAAATAGGATGCATGATGTTTATGGAGATTCTTAGCCTTGTCAAGATCAAAGGTGGAAAAGGGAATATGGATATAGATAGGGTGATGGATAGCGGAGGATGGGGGATAATGGAGGATTTGGTGGATAGGATAGCATGGATGAAACTTGCCCCCAAGTGTAGAACATAAGAGGATGATGGATTACACATGATGCCTGTTTGCCAGTTTTTCATCATGGTATTTGCCCAAGGTGCCACAAGAAGTGGTTTTCACGAGTGGCAGATTATTTCTCTTTACTTTATTTTTTTTGACTTTTTGGAGGATAATGGATGCATGATAGGAGATGAAGGAAGGACTCGAGCGTCTCGTTCTTTGGATAATATCCTTGAAAGATGTGCTACAATGGACCATGTCTATTGAAGGTATGCTTAGAGATGTTGGTAGGGTAATGGTAAAGGGAGATGAAATGGATGGGGTAAGGATATATGCAAAGGATTGGATGGGAGGGATGGAAAATAATTGTTGGATAATAGATGGGTTGTTGGAAGATTTATGCATGGGTGGATGGAAACATTGGCAAGATTAACATTGACACACACCTTGAAGGGTAGAGTGATGGAGGAAAAGTAGATATTGAATTTTTTAGATTTTGATGGAGAAGTGGATGTGGATTTTGGGACATAAGGACCCAAAATGGATGAATGAGATGATGGATTATCTAAGATAGGGAATTTTGGGACATAGGGACGGAAAATAGATTTGAAAAGTAGATGTTTAGGTGGAGTGAAGGAAACCATTGGAATAGCAAGTTTGGATGCCAATTTTGATTTTTTTAATGATGCAGTGCTTCTATGAGCAACTTGGGAATCCAAATGGTTTTTGATTTTTATTTCCTTTGTGGCTCTTTGGAATGCATTTCTTCTATGAGCAACTCAAGAATCCACATGGTTTTTGATTTTTGTTTTTGCATAATGGGCCTTTGTGGTCTTTTGGATAATTCTTTTTGCTTTTGGATCAAATTTTGCTTTGTTTTTACATGTCTTTTAAATGGTACATGTTGATCTTTGGATGTATGTGAATTTTTGGACTTATGGATTTTATGCTTGGCATCCATATTGCTTCCAAGGGCAATGGGATTCATGGGTGAATAAGAACAATATGGAGTTCTTTTGGATGGGTTCATGTAGATGGATTGTTGGAAGATTCTCAAGGATGTGTGCATTTGCTGATCTTGATTTATGGTGGAGTAACTAGATTATGAGCTAGGGGTGATATTGATAGTGGATGGAGGCATATAAGGATCTAAGATGGATGGAAGGGATGAAGGCTTTGGTTTCGGGACATAAGGACCCAAAATGGATTTGGAAGATGGGGAATGTGTATGTTTGGGTTTAGATGGAGGGATGTGGGATTTAGCAGGGTATCGGTGTCTTGAGAGTGAGTTGTGTAGCCAAGGCCATGATACTTGGTATTTTCTTTGATATGAAGGGGTTCTAATATACCTTTTTCATGTAGTTCTAACCCTTTGTCTTGATAATGCAGGCTTTGACAAATCTTTTCACCAATGGGATACTTGTTACTTTTGAAACAAGATGTGAGTCTAGTTTGAAGAGGATATGGTATAGAAGGAATGATAAGCTCATGACGTAAATCAGATTGGATGAAAGTGGAGGAATTGATGTGATATGTAAGGGGTTCATGGATAGCTTGGATAGGGGTGATGAAATCTTGAGGAGGACTAGGATTCTAAGGGGGATTAGGAGGGATGATGGGATCTTGAGGTGGATATGGAGGATTATGGCATGGAGATGAAGGGATACTTTGATCTTGACTTGGAAGGGGATCACTGGATGGAGTCGAAAGGATGCTTTGCTCTTGATTTTGAATGGGATCATTGGAAAGGATGGAAGGCATAACATGCTCTTGCTTAGGATGTGGATTATGAATGGAACTTGGAAGGATGCTTTGTTCTTGAGATGGAAGGGGATCATCTTGAGGTTCTAGGGAGATGGGATCTTGGTCAAAAGTTGGATGGGATTGGAGAGTCTTGGTATCTTGATCTTGATTTATGTTAGGACTTGTTTCTTTAGACTTTGGATTATCATCTTGATATGGATCCAATTCTTATGATGGGGCATGAGTTTGTATATGTATGGGGGATTCTTGGAAGGATTCGATACTTCGGCATGATAGGAATGGATTTTGAATGGGACTCTTCGGAGTGGGTTTGATTGGCAATGGAACATATGGTGGTGTCGGATCTAGGATTTTTGAATCGTGGAAGAGATTTGTATCAAGAAACAGATTAGCTTGGATTTCTATTGTGGATAGCCCTTGGGGGTAAACTTGAAAATTTTCGTCATTGTATGTATGTTTGATGGAGAGGTGTAGATTGTTGGTGTGAAGCTTTAGGGAATGAAGGGATGGTGGGAGATATGGAGGCTACTTGTGGGCTATTTTATTTTGGATAGACTATTATGGAATCACATGAGGTAGATATGTTGTTGGTGTGATTGTTTTGGAATGAGCCATTGCTAGGCATGGATGGATTATTGTGATCATGGTTGGAAAAAGTGTTTTGATATATGCCTAATTTCACATTAGGTGAATTATTGGGATGTTTTTCAATTGTAATGCCACCTCAATTAATAAGGTTTTGAATGAGGTTTTTCACTCTTGAGCAATCATAAGTTTTATGTCCTTTGGTCCTATGGTATTCACAAAAGTTGCGTCTTTCCACCATGATGGTTTGAAATGTCTTTGTACATTGTGTTTTACTTCTGTAAGTGTGATAATGTTGGATTCTATGAGCTTCTTCAAAGATGACTTAATAGGTTTCCTTGAGGGCATGTATGTGTGTCTTGAGATATTGTTGTTGTTAGAGGAAGTCCTCGGGGGACCGTATTTTGAGTTGTTATGAGCCACATTTGTCGATTGATCATTGTTGTGTGATTGGTTGTTGTTAGATGTTTGTATATTTGGTGTTCAAGGTCCTTTGAGGCTAATGATAGGTTGAGCCTTATTGACCGCTTTTGCATCTATGATATCATCATTTGTTACACTTTTGTTTCTGGACTAAAGTTTGGATTTGTTGTTTGATGTGCTGGGATCGATGTTGGTCTCTTTGAAGATTTTTACAAGTCCTTTTGCAATAAGGGCCTTCTCAATGGAGACACCCTTCTTAATGACTTCATCAAATGTGTTGGAACACTAGAGTTGGAGATGAAACATCATCTCTTGATTAAGGTTTTGTATGAAAATTTGAACCAATTGTTTTTCTAGTATATGGCATGGACATTTACTCGCAAGGTTGCTCCATCTCTATAGGAAGGAAGTGAAAGATTCTCTATTTTTCTGTTTGGTGTTACAGAGGTCTGTCATGGTCACCTCATGTTTAATATTGTAGGAGAAATGTGCAAAGAGATTTTTTGGCTAGTTGTTCCATGTCCTTATGCCATGACCTAGATGAGGAAACCGCTCCATAGCTTGTCCTCCAAGACTATGTAGGATTAGGTCCATGAGATATGTGTTGTTGTATGCCACTTCAAGACAAGCTATGCAAATTTATGTGATGTGATCCCTAGAATCTCATTTCCCCTTTAATTTTATCGAATTTTGGCATTTCAAAGTTGTTAGGGTTAGGTGGCATGTGTAGTGTTTTGTCAAATGGGTAAGGACATATGTCCTCCATGGTGTATGTCTTTTTGGGTCCACTAACTTGCATACTTGTCATTTGTTGCTGCAAGCTTTGCATTTGTTGAGCTAGGATTTTTGTTGGTGTTGGTAGAATGTGAATCTTGTTTGTTTGAGGATGGATTGTTTGGTTATGGTTAGGGTCTATGAAGGGGTTTGTGTTTTGGTAGGTGGGTGTTTGGTTGAAAGTTGGTATGTTCTGGCTGAATGTGTTATGATAATGTGTCATGGGTTGTGTAGTCTAGTTAAAGTTGGATGTAAATGTTTGGTTTATGGACTATTGTTGGATAGGACATTGTGTTGAGGAATGTAGGTATGATGTGTGACTTGGGGGTTTGGATTGTATGTGTTCGTGGAGAAAGTGTCTTGTTGTTGTTGTGGGGGTATGTGATGTTGGTTCAAGTTTAGGTTTGGTGCGATGAATGTGTGGGTCCGAGTTATGGGTATGTAAGTGTTTGTGTTTTGGTTGCTTGTAGTAGTTTGTGGAAGTGATGTGTTTGGTGGTGAGATGAAGTTTGTGTTTGTTTGTGATGTAGGAGGCTGTTGATTTTGTGTGAATTGGTTTTGGTTGTTTTGGGTTGCGTGGGATGCGTTGGTTGATTGCATTGTTGGGGTGAGTGGTGGCATGTTGTAAATTGGGTTTGTGAATTGTAGTCCAAAGGATGGTGGCGTAGGAATGTTCATGTTGGTCATGTCTTGTGAGGTGTTTACCAAAGGCATGCTCATGTTCAATTGTTGGGAAATTAGATTATTTGGTGGGGGTATCATATTTTGAGATCCTATGTTCTAGGATGTTGTGTTAAGTGCTAGCTCTTTCACATTGGAGATATTGAAAGCAGTGAGAAGTCTAGCTCAATTCTGTGTGAGAAACAAGAAATACCTATTGGAGTCTGTGGACAATAGTGCATCCAATGACTCTTAGGATTCGAGGATCTTGTGAAGCATTGTCAATTTCCTCCCGAGTTATATTTTTCTCAACATTAGTCAAGGAGAATTTGTCATTGGACGGCTACAACGTAGCATCTTGACGTGGAGTATGATATGTGTTTGAGGAAGACCCAAATTGCATCGTGCTAGTAGAACTATACATGGGATTCAATGAGGGATTCATTTGTTTTTCTTTTTCTTTGTGACCTTGTGTAGACCACAAGAGACCTAGAGATTGTCTAATGTGAGATGAAGCTATGCTAAATGGTGTATTTTTTTGGATTTTTGTTTTTTGAATGTTTGATGCTAGTTCTATGCTAATATGATGATGGACCAAAATGAACACAAGGAAAGTCTAGACCTCATAAGGATGATGATAAAAATGTTGGTTGATAAAAGTCAAACCTAAATTACACTGATGAGTTTTAGGCCCAACTATTGATAAGATGATGGATGTTGTGACATCAAGACTACCAACGAATGGCTAAGGTCTAATTTTGCTGGTTTTGATATTTGAGGTTTGCTGGTTGAAATGTTGGATGGATTCTTGATGCAAATTTGATCCTAAATGTATGTTATTTTAAGCTAAGTGAATGCAGTGGTGTGCAAAATGCAAATGTTAAGCTAAGATGATATGCTAGGTCTTAGGTCTCTCTCTTTGTTTTGTGTAAATTTGGTTTGACGGCTAAGGTTTGGATTCCCAAGGTAAAAAACCTTTAAAACAAATGCATTAGGTAATTGGTCAATTATGGTGCAGATTTTGATAGATGAGTGATAGAAAGTTTTAAGTGTGTTATTTTGCTCAGAGGTGTCAAAACTTAGGATATAGTCAAGAAGATAGATGTGTGACAGAATATGACAATTGCAAAGCTAGCAAGGACAAATGCGGCGCTGACAGCTATAGTTGCAGTTAAAAAATGATAGTTGTGTAATTCTGTGTAGTCCTATGTTTTTTAGAATGGATCTGTGATGTGATTCTATAGATGTGTAATTCTGGTTTGGTTTTGCAAATTTTGTGTCTAAGAGTATTGTTTGATTAGGACAAATGTTTGGTATTTCAATTTTTTGCAGGAATACACTTAGAAGACAATAAAAACAGAATGGCTGATTGACTTTTGACTTCAAGGTGATAAGGCTAAGGCCAAAAAAGCCAATGGCGTCACTGGTATTAAAAAAACTGAAGACAATCTTAAAACAAGCACAACCTAATTATTCATAGATGTGTATACTTATTGTAGGCCCATAGCGCAAGTGCTAATAACTCAAGCTCGGTGTGAGACATGTCTCTTTTAAGAGTGGATAGCTAGAGGTCCAGTGGTACAAGTGCTCACCTTTCCTCTCTCCCTGAGAGGCTAGAGAAGCCAAACCCAAGAATTTCTACCTCTACTCAAGGGAGTACATTGTGAGTAACTTCAGGGTATGATACACATCCCCTACACTACAATAGGCAACGGTCGATGGCTCCTAGGCTTCTATGCACAAAGGTTCATAGTAGGGGACAATCGTGAACAAAGAACCTATTTGTAATAGCTTGAGATTGGAGGGGTCTCCTCCATTCACCTCACCAAACAAGTCTCGGCGGACTAAGGATCTTGTGGTTCAGCTTCGAATGATGCTGGCCACAAGGTACAACTTTCGCTCTCCCCCCTTGATATACTTAGTCGGGAAACGTGGTTGAGATCTAACCTTGGGGTGATGAAATCCCCAAGTAGGTGTCCTACTTAAAAAAAAGGGAGATTATTGTGTTTTTTTCTTGCACCCAGGGTTGCACGAGCACGCAAGGGGAGAGGATACACACACAACAATCTATCCCTTAATAAAATGAAATGTGAGATAACTAGAAATTACAGATACACAACTTGCAAAAAGTATGTCAGTAGTTTTGAGATTAATGGTTTGTCCCAATGTTCGCCAAGATGTTGCACAAATTTGATTAGTAACATGAAAACCTCTATATACGTGAATTGAAATGTGTGAAATGATTAAATACCACAAAATGTATACCTTTGCTTTAACAATTGCAATGAAAAGATTAAAACAGTGACAACTTTTTAAAATCTTAATGTAATTTAAAACTATAAATTATTTTGGAAAGCTTAGGTTAGGATCTAAAAAACGCAAAAACTGTTTCATAAAATTCTGCATGTAATTTTTTTTATAAATGAGAGAATAGTACAGATTTTAGAAGAACAACAACGATTTTAAAATTGTAATAACTTTACAAATCTAAGTGAAATTTAAAACTGTAAAATGTTCTAGAAAGATAAGACCGAGATCTAAAAAACCCAGAACTATTTTATAAAATTCATTGTGTAAAATTTTCTATTGATGAAAGTAGCACAGATTTTTAAAAAAATTTGCAAGAAAACCTACAAAATCCATTGTCAAAATAGATAAAATGCAACAAATTATAATGCAAATTTGTTGGAGTGTTCAAACGTGTTGTGAAAGTCGTTAAATACATCATTTTGACTATAGCCTGTTGAAATAGAAAATCTCACAAAAACGTTAAACTTTAGAGACATTGGTCCCACCGGGTGCACCAAAATGTAGAGATCAGAAATTTGAACAATATGAATTCTCAAACGGATAAACCAAAAACCCTAAGATTCAAACTAGATTCCAAATCTCAAACAATAGAGTATGTGTGAATGTAAGCAAGAACGAATGAATAAACAAACAATCATAGCTTTATGCCAAAATCATGTTGCTCTTCTCAACTTTAGTGTATTTGTAATATGTTGCTCTTGGTATTGTATTGTAGCATGTAATGTCCCCTTTGTAAGAGACCCTAGTTTTGCCCTAGATATGATTTACAACCAATAGGAAGAGGGTTAGAAGGGAGAAAGGATACCTTTATCTCTTATAGGAACAAAGTCTTGCAAAACAAAGTTAGGAAACATTCGACTGATTATGCTACATAAAGAAGTAATCATAACAACAACTATAACTAAGCAAAGAAGGATTGATGTATAAAATAAAGGTAAACACATATTCAATTAGAAATATGAACTATGAAGCCTTATGCACAGTAAGCTATTATGCATGCTTGAAAGGGTATCTTGATCAACCGTTCCCCCTTATCAAGTCCAACTGGATAGGGTGTCTTAATCAAACCGTTCTCCCTATTATACCATATGTGATAGGGTGTCTTTATTAAACCGTTCCCCCTATTATACCATATGCGATAGGGTGTCTTATTAAACCGTTCCCCCTATTATACCATATGCGATTGGGTGTCTTATTAAACCGTTCCCCTTATCTTTCCATATACAATCGGGTGTCTTGATAAACTGTTCCCCCCTATCTTACAGTATTATAATCAGCATAGGTTATTTACAGTGCTCAGATTTAAGTTATAGTATGAATTAAGGTACAATACTCAGATTATCATGAATTAAGTTACAATGCTCAGATTATCATGAATTAAGTTACAATACTCAGATTATTAAGCCATAGTATTCAGATCATAGATCAATATGTAGAAGTATGCTATCAGTTCTATCCCTTTATTCATATATAATGTCACCAATGACCATATTCGTTGTATGATGCAGATGATATCATTGTTTAATGCAGAACAATGTCACATATTTTCCCTTATTATTATTATTAAATGATTGATCTATTCTAAAAATCAGATGCTCTATATAACCAAAAAATATTATATTCGCCAGTATCTATTAATATGATAATAGGAAGTTCTTACTATTTCGCTGGCCCCTTTATGTGTTCTGGTTTCCTGAAGTATCCTCTCTTTTTAATTTCTTTTTCTTCAGGTCCCAATGCAATCTTTTATCCATCTACCTCCTTTCGCAAATATCGTGGAGGCTATTTATCCTCCTCTTTTTGTGGCAGGAAACCACCACTATGAGTCATGCCTCTTAGTGGCAGCAACCCCTTTGAAAGGTCGCTGCCTTTCTTTTCACCATTATTATTCGCTATGGCAATCTTATTGGTTGTCCATAATAAAACGTGAATATTGATAGCTATTAATTTCTTAATAAAAATCAGAATATAATAATAATTATTTTCATTATTTAAATAATCAGAGTAATCAGAATATAATAATCATTATTTGAATACAATAATCAGAGTATTAATCATTATTTAAATAATCAGAATAATTAGAATAAAATAATTATTATTTGAAGACGATAATCAGAATATTAATAATCATTTCATATCGTTACTTAAAGGATACATTGAAGACTCCTTTGATGAGGATACGAGGGGGATATTACAATCCTCCCCTCCTAAATTTGCTTGTCCTCAAGCAATTTTAAATTTGGATGATCAAACACCTCAGGCCCCTCCCACGTGGCATCTTCGGTGGGTAGACCTTTCCACTTGACCAAATATTCTTCAATAGTTTTGTTTCTTAACCTTTTTTCTCGTAAATTGAGTATCATTTCTGGTTCCAAGATTAGTTTGCCTTCATCATCGAGCGGAGGTAGTTTTGGGCATGGGATGACATGTCCCAATACCTTTTTAAGGCGAGACACATGGAACACATTGTGGATTCTACTATTTGAAGGCAACTCTAGTTCGTAAGACACCTCCCCAATTCTTCTCAACACTTTATATGGTCCATAGAAGTGTGGTTTGAGCTTCTTTGCTCCACTAGCTTTGAGTGATGATTGCTTGGATGGTTGTAGCCTCAAAAACACCATGTCTCCTACCTCAAATGTTCGTTCAGTCCTTTTTTTGTCTGCATACAACTTTTGCTGATTCTAGGCTTGGAGAAGATTGTCTATAAGCACATTCATAATATCATTGCTTTCTTGTATGGAGTCCCTGGCCCCTGGCACTTGGCTTTCAGAGTGAATGAATTCTTCGAAGGATGTTGCTGTGTACCCATATGTTGACATGCGTTTTGTACACAATCAAACACAGAATAAAATACCCAAGGGTACCTTATCCTCTCTTGAATAAAGCCTCTGATTGCTGAAGATGTCGCAAAAAAGGATCAATCAGGATGACTCCAAGGTTCTTTGATGTAGGGTCTCTACGTGTGGATAAGCACCAGTGGTCGTTGTGAATGCTGTTTCATCAAGGGGCCTTACATTTCTGAATTGCAGGAACAAAATTTCCCAAAACTAACAAGTTCTCAAAAGGATCAAAAGGTAGGGCTTGCAAGAGATGAATTCTAATCTAATCCTAGGAATGACTCAATGAAGGCTAGACTTGGTAAGATTCTACCAATTTCAGTATTGCCAAGGAATAACAACTCTACTGAAGTTGATGCGATCTTCTAAGGTGACTAATGATTTTTCAATTCATCAAGAATCATAGACACTACCATGAAGGTACATATCAATGGTTCAATAATGATTGAAGGTTTTAAGCAATCCAAATATCTCCAGTTGACCACACAAGGCGTCCTTACAATCAGCAAGAAGCTAGTGGTTTGGAACGTGAATCTCACCAAAGATCAAGCCCAACACTTAGTCCTTCAAATTTAAATACTACTTCAATCAAGAATGATTCAAGAAAGTAAGCAACCATGAAAGTAGCCACAAGAATTGCAATAAAACACCATAACTTCAATATTTTATTGATCTCAAAGCCAAAATTGACAACAATTGCTTGAAATTCTCTCTTCAATGCTCAATCTTGCTACAAAATAACTTCTAACTATCTGACTCTAATATTTATTTCTCCTCTTAATCTCTCATTCTAATCTTACTATTATCCCCTTAAAAATGAAAATGAGTGAGGGTATATATAGCATCCTCAATTACAATGAACGGCCCAGATCAAAAGAAGATCAACGGCTGAGATTCTGACACCTAAACCCTAATTAGGGTTTATTACAAAAAGTTCCCCTTTTATTGAACAATATTAAATGCATAGCCAAATATTTAATTGGCACAAAAATCTAGGAAACATAGACCAATGATAATTAAGGTGCCACATCATCTACAACAACCTCTCTTCTAGAACCTTGTTTCCTTTCCAATGCTCTTTCTTAGCATATGCAATGAATCTAGACACAATTCCTTCAATCTCAGCAATAGGAATCTCGGGAAGATTCCTCATTCGTTCCTCCAAGTGGATAACTTGATCGAAGGCCTTGAGAAGAGCTGCATCCCATCCAGGTTCGAGTTCCTTGATTTTCTCAATCAGGGGCATAGTAGCGAACATTTGATCCCTTTGCTCATCTGTGATAATATTCTCATCTTTGCAAAAGATGACCTTAACCTTCTCTTCCAACTCTTGAAGATTCACATCTGTCTCATCTTCAATCCTTCTGCCAAGAATAGAACATAACACCTCAAACACCTTGTCCTGAATTGGATGGATGACCTCCTCAACTTGATTGCATTTGGTGCTGATGTCTTCGAAAAGAACTTCCTTCATCTGGAGTAGAGTTGACCACTGGAGTAAATTATGAGCTCCTCCATCCATTATCTTTTCTTGTGCTAGGATCTTCCTTGGTGTTTGCCTGATTACTTGTAGAACAGGAATGATAACATCTCTAGTGTGGGCAAAGGTGGCTACTGTTATCATTAGGTTGTGAATGATCTCAAGGACCTGGATAGCTCGATGGGTGGTCTGCATCATTCTTGTTGTGAACTCAATGGCAACGGTATGGGATTTGTCAATCCAAGAGCTCATAAGCTGAACTAAGCTCTTAACTCTTTCTGCCTCGCCAACTGATTCAAGGGGAAGTGCTTGCACGGGAGACATTGCTGGATCCTGACGTCCCAAAGGCTGATTGAGATGGCTAAAGTAGCCTCTCCAAGCACCGACCTCTCGCTCAAGCTTTCTATTCTTTTCCATTTCTTCTTTAAGCTTGTCTTTAAGTGCCTCAAATGAATCAGTTGCCTCATCCAGTGTCTGCTCGGCTGTGAGTGGACCAAGCTCAAAGGTCTCTACATCATACTCCTCTGCCAGGATCTCACCTTCATATTTGTCCACTGTAGGTGTAGCTATCTGCAACTTCTTGGACCCTGTCTCATCTCTGACCATCTTGGACATCTTGGTGGCCTTCCTCCTTTCTGTCACTCCCTGAGAATTTCCTACAAGGCTCTCTAAGTCAATTACATTATCTTCATCTTCTATCACGATCACCCTTGTAAGTCTCTCTTTCAACCAATCTGGAATGGCGGATCTTGTCTCTCTAACTTGTATCTCTTTAGGCAATGGTTCTTCTTCTCGGAGAGGAGATGTCACTTCATCATTATTCTTGTCTTCATGTAGCTCATTAACTTGAGGAGATTGACTTGATGAACGCTGAGATGCCTTCCCTTCTTCGTGTGTATCATTCTGTACTATTGATTCCATAGATTCCTCAACTTCAGGTACCCTCTTCTCTTGTCCTACATTCTGACTTGTTCTTTTTTCATGTCGAGAAGATGTACCGGATGAGCGATCTCAATTGGCCTCTTGTTTCTTCTTGGAGGGTTCCCTTTTCTCAGGTCTTTCTTTCCTCTTCGCGCCTCTAGGATGAGGATTGCCTTCACTTGCGCTTCAGGGATGAGGATTGCCTTCATTTGCACTTCTAGGATGAGGATTGCCTTCACTTACGCTTGCTCCTCCTTCTCCCGGCTTTTCCTCCAAAGTAAAGTTATTGGTATGCTCTGATCTCTCAACTTTTGATGTTGTATATCTACCCATTTGCGAGTATATGACAAAACTGGAGCCATCAAAGCTTTTAAGTCCAAAACCTCAGGCTCGTTCCAATCTATCCTCACTGCTTTGTCTTCTCGGTCATAAGATGATTGGAGATGTCTGCCACTGTCCTGAGCTTGATCAGCCACTTTGTAAACTTTGCATTTCCTGATGAGATCTAAAGGCAATCTGGAATGCATCTTTCTTTTTACTTCTAGATCATTTGAGAGATTCATCCAAAAGTCCTCTATCTGAAATTCGTGCCTGTACTTTCTACCAACTGTCTCCTCTATATACCCATAAGGATCAAAATTCTCCCTCAAAGCAAAGAATGAAAATGAATACAAGGCTAACTCCTTTTCCGCATCATCCAAGGCTAGAGCATTAGGACATACCCCAACTGAATTCCCTAGTATGATAGGCACAGGAATTCCATTTCCATGCCTGTGTCTGAATGCCTTCGCATAAGCCGCCAACTGCCTAGTCACCTCAAGTAGCACTATCCTGTCTGTCGGATATCTTGGCAACATATAGGGAGGTGAAGGACACCCATGAACTCTAATATATGTAAACTTTTGGAATTGGATGAACCAAGCACCATACCTCTTTACAAGCTCTTGTGCATCTTGAGATAACCGATTGTGAATCCCGCCTTGCAATATCCTGGTGATATTCATCGTAAAGGTATCATTGACTAACTTGTAGTCACTTCCTGGTGGGTGATGCAAATGAACATAAGATTCACAAACTCTGACTTCCCTGGGCCCTCTTCCGATCACTCCTCTGTGAGGTAGTCCTGCATATTCAAAACTCCTGATAAAGGCATATATGATGTACGAGCTCATGTGGAAGGACTTGGTAGCCTTCAGTCTTCTTAACTGCACATCCAAGCAATGGCTAATAATTCTAGCCCAATGAATTGTTCCTTTTCCTTGAACTATCACTTGGATGAAGTAGAACATCCACTTCTCAAAATAGAAGGCTTGAGGAGCCCCTGTAACTCGATTGAGCAAAGTTATCAAATCTCTGTACTCCTCCTGGAAGTCGATCCTATGTGGTGTGTTGGGAATCTTGCTCAGGCGAGGACGACTTTTGAGTAACCAATTCTTATTGATGATGCTCAAGCAAGTGTCTGGATCATCTTCGTACATGGACCTAGCTCCTTCCAAGCTTTTGTAAATCATATCTTTATGTTCTGGCAGATGGAGAGCCTCACTGATAGCCTCTTCTGAAAGGTAAGCCAAAGTGTTCCCTTCCTTGGACACGATTGATCTTGATTGTGGGTCATAATGGTGGGCACACTCGATCATCAGCTCATGGCACAAGATTGCTGGAGGGAAACCGGCCGCCTTGATGATGCCACTTTCAATTATTCTCTTTGTGACAGGTGATGGTTTTCCAATATAAGGGACCTCTCGAAACTTCTTCACACTGAAGTTTCCCAAGTTGGTATCTCCAATGTTGCTCCATTTTGACACGATCTTGGTCTCCAATTCTTCATTCCTTTGATCTTCCTTCATGAGAGTTGGACGACTAGTGGATGCTCCCGCCTTTGGGGTCGCCATTATGACACCTACACAACATTTCATAATGAGTAATATATTTTGCAACGTAGGAATATAGATTAGAAAGGAAGATTTAAGCTTTTAATTAGGAAACTTCATGATAAATCCTTGAGTTATCATTTCCTAATTAACTATGTATTTTCAAAAAAGCTTGAAGTTCTAAATTCAAAATTTCGACATTGGGATAAAGGTGATCACGCCATACCTCCACTTTGAATTAATTCTAAGAAACGATGTAAAAGTAAGGAGAATTCGCTAGGCAAAATGAAGATTGAAGACTCCCTTTAGCAAAATGCGCCTTCCTCTAGTCTTCGCAAGCATCAATTTACCACCTCTAGTCTTCAACGCTTGAGGAAAATTCGCTCCAACTAAACCAGATTTCGCACTTCTTCCTTGCTCTTCCAAATCGCACTTGAAACAATGAGTGAATGATTTGAATAATGAAAACATGCCCCAAATATATAGAGCGCTCACCATTTCATTTTCCCATAGGCGGACTTGATAAAATAGAACCAAAAATAAACAAAAATTAATAAAAGGAGAAGGCCGACTTGCCAAAAGATTAAAATAATACCCCAAAGCGCTCCATTTTTAAATTCAATTTAATAAAAAAATAATTTTAAATGCCTTTATAATTAAAAATTTCGATTTTTCTAAGGCTCAAAAATTAATTTATTAAATGATATGCACTTTTATTAAATGCCAATTTAATTGAAAATATTTTAAAAATATTTTGAAGTTTTTAGCGAATTTGGCATTTAATGCGATTTGAAGGATATTGGCGCCCAGGCATGGTAAAATTATCAATTTGTTAATAACCTCGCTCTGGTCCCTTGGAGAGGGACAGGAGTGCTCTTTCATGTTTTAGCCTTGTATTCCTTACTTTTACGTTCAAAACCTCATCCTTGGCGCCCAAAATGGCATTTGTTATTTGGAACTTTGTGCTTAATTCATTCGATCCTTAGAAGGAGTGTGCTTTAGGACATTTTCGCCCTGGTCCCTTGGTGAGGGACAGGAGTGATTTTGCCTTTTGTCCTTGTTCTTTATCTTCCAAATCGTCAATTCATGTTGTGGGGCAAGCAATGATCTCCTTCGCCCATTCTACGCATGCTTAACTTGTTTCTTCAAGATAAAATAGACTCTCCCAAGATTTTCGCCCTGGTCCTCCAGTGAAGGACAGGAGCGATTTTTGTCCTTGAGTCTAGGATTGTCGATTTTTTGGAAGCAATTCTTTGTTCACCATTTTTAAAAAAGGCGCCTCTCATCTTGCATCACCTTGTCTTGGCGTGGTTTTGGAGGGAATTTGTTAATTTTATGAAAATCGCCTTGGTCCTTCAGTGGAGGACAGGAGCGCTCTAGTTTATTGCACAACCTCTTGACCTCATCAACCTCCAATTATCTTCATAGCATAAAACATCATGCCCCACTCCATCTTGAGTCCTGGAAACAAGAAATAGCACTTCAAAATGTTAAGCATTTAGGCATATTTGAAGATTTCACTCTGGTCCCTTGGTGAGGGACAGGAGCGCTCCAGCCGATTTTCATTGAATTTTATGGTCTTTGCAACTCCATTCCTCCTTGAAGCACTTTAAATATCATTGCAATCTCGTGCCTTGGCCTCGATTCGTCCAAATTTGGAGGGGGAAGCTAGATAATGTGTTTTTCGCCCTGGTCCCTTGGTGAGGGACAGGAGCGATTTTGCAATTATAAGCTCACTTGTGCTTTGCTAGTCTTCGAAATTATCTCCAATGGACCGATTACGTCCTCTTTCATTCATCTCAAACACAAAACTTGCCTTAACTTTGCAAGATATTTGCCTTGTTAAAAAAATCTCTCTGGTTACTTGCTGAGGGACAGGAGCACCCTTTGAAAATCGCTCTGGTTCCTTGAGGAGGGACAGGAGCGCTTTTGTTACTTAGGCTGATTTTCTTCATTGTGGCCCACTCAAGTTATATTCAACGGACAGAACACACTCCCCTTGACCTCTTCAAATCGTAAAATCACTTAAATCTTGCAAGGATAATGCAAATTTGGAATTCAAGCTCCGGTCCTTCAGTGGAGGACAGGAGCGCTTTTTGCCCTCTAGGCCAAATCATTACAATTTTCATCTCGGAATTCCTTTGCTGGAGAAGATATCATCCTTTTACAAGCCATGAACGAGAGCCCAAGTCTAGGAAAGGTCCAAAAAGGTGTGTGAAGAAAATCGCCCTGGTCCCTTGGTGAGGGACAGGAGCGAATTTATCTTGCTAGACAAAAGGTCCAATCTTTCATTGCTTTTAACTGAGTCTGGATGCTCCATTATGCTCATTTCATCCTTCATTGTGTCCTTAATGCTTCAATTTGATCAACCAAGGCCAAAAATGACCAAAATAAATCATTTCGCCCTGGTCCTTCAGTGGAGGACAGGAGCGAATTTATCTTAATCCTTCAAATTTCATCATTTTCAAATCTTCAAAATCCTTGAAATCGTCAAGTCACGTCCAATTAGCTCCCCTGGAGACCCTGCACAAAAGAAATTAACAAAGTCAGAGACCAAAATGCACTAAAAAACATTTTCGCCCTGGTCCCTAGGAGAGGGACAGGAGTGATTTTACCCTTTTAAGCTAAAATATCCATAATTTAGGTCTTTTAATCATTTCACAAGGCATAATTAGGTCATCTTCAAGGCCGGGAACCAGTTAGCAAGCCTTCTAAAAACAAGAAATTTGCACTTAAAATGAAATTCGCTCTGAGCCTCCAGTGAAGGACAGGAGCGATTTCATGTTTCAGGCATCATCTCGCCTCCAAAATTAAATCAAAACTTACCTAGGCAAGAATATACAATTACATCTTCGAAATGCTAACACTTAGACAAAATTTAAATTTTCCCTCAAAAAAAACCCTGATTGGACCTAACCTGAGACATATCTGACTTCCTGACAGGCTCATCCTATTTCAAAAATTGCAATCTTCGGGAGGATGCTTAATAATCTTCAAAATTTGACTAGACTCGGCTTGAAAATATCCAAAAGAAACCCCTAAGGCTTAACCCTAGTCCAGACAACTCACTCACTCACTCAAAACCTTAACAGCAGAGAGAAGAACAGGCAAAACAAAAGCAAAAAGAGGGGGTCCCCATTTTAATGGGGCGATGTGTGAAATGGTCACAACACCATACAATGCCTCAAATGGACTCATTCCTATGGACATGTGGTGAGTATTATTATAGCAGTATTCTCCTAAGTGGAGAAACTTAATCCATTCATTTTGCCGCCTTGTGACTTAATTTCGGAAATACCCTTCCAACCATTTATTAACTATTTCAGTTTGTCCATCGGTTTGCGAGTGGTCACTTGAGCTGGGGGTTAACTCTGTTCCGGTTAGCCTGAAATGTTCTTGCCAAAAGAGATTGAGGAAATGACTATCTCGATTGCTTACAATGTTTCGGGGCAATTCGTGTAGTCTGAAAACCTCCTTGAAGAAAATCTCAGCTACCTATGGTACTCAAAATTCCGTTGATATAGCCATGAAGTGGGCATATTTTGTTAGTTGATCGACCACTACATAAATACAGTCTTTCCCTTGTACCTTGGGTAACCCCATTATAAAATCCATGGATATGCTCTCCCATTTTTGACTAGGAATGGGTAATGGTTGAAGTAGTTCTGCTGGGTATGTATGCTCATCCTTGTTCATTTGACACTCCATGCATTCCTTAACATGCTTTAGTACATCCCCTTTAAGACCCTTCCATGAGAACCTTTCTCTGATTTGCTTATAGGTTTTGTAGTGTCCTTGATGTCCCTCTAAGGGATTGTCATGATAGTTTTTTAAGATATCTTTCTTCACCTTTGACCACAGTGTAATGAATATTCGGTCTTTATAAAAGATGAGGTCAGTCACAACTTGATATCTTTCATCTTGTATCTTTCCCTCAATTAAATCACTTGAGAATGTATCTTTGGCATACTCAGTGAGTATAGATGTTTTCCAATCAATAGATATTGTTGTTATTGCATTAAGGTGAGGTCTTCATGATAATGCATCGGCCACAATGTTATTCTTACCTATCATATACTCAATATCAAAATCATATGCTTGCAATTTACTTACCCACTTTTGTTGCTTGTCATTTAGGTCTTTTTGACTTAAGAAAAATCTTAAGCTATTGTGGTCAGTTTTCACAATGAACCTTCCACAAATCAAATACTACTTAAATTTTGCAAGGGCATGCATTATTGCCAACATCTCTTTATCATGAACGGAGTATGTCCTTTCTAGGTCCTCGAGCTCCCCGCTTTCAAAAGCTATGTGGTGTTTGTTCTGCATTAGTACTGCCCCAATTCCTTACCGTGAAGCATCACAATATAGCTCAAAAGGCAGGGAGAAATCGGGTATGGCCAACATAGGGCAAGAACTCATGACTTCCTTGAGTTTTTCAAAAGCTGCTTGGGCCCCTTCACTCCATGTGAAAGCTCCCTTCTTAGTAAGATCAGTAAGTGGTGCTGCTAGTCTTGAAAACCCTTTTACAAACCTCCTGTAGTAGCTATGGAGACCCATGAATTCTCGTAGGTGTGTGAGGGTTCTTGGTTTTGGCCAATTCTGAATGGACTCTATCTTTTCTTCATCTACCCTTATTCCTTGTGCACTAATCTTGTGTCCCAAGTACAAGTTCTCCTCCATACGGAATTCACATTTGGATAGTTTTGCATAAAGGGAATTTTGCTCAAGTATCCCCAAAACTTCATCTATATGTTTCAGGTGCTCCTCCCAGGTTCTGCTATAGATCAATATGTCATCAAAGAAAACTAATAGGAACTTCCTATTGATGATTGTAGCTGAGGTCGGAGCCTTCTAAGGCCGACTCACAAATATGCTAGTAGTCTACGACCTAGCATATTTAATATATGCGATCCTTGTTTGGGCCGACCTAATGAAGGGGTTCTTCATTAAATGTAAATATAAAATATAATTCATTTTTACTTATTTGTATAGGGCTGACTTGTGAAAGTCCGCCACCCTATGTAAAATTGCCTTGATTAAAAGGAGGCCGACCATTGGTGAAAGGGCGCCTACCTTGTTGGTTTAAATAACGGATGATTCTCTTCTCATAACATATTGAACACAAGCAAGGATAATTCGCAGCAAGGCAAGCAGATCATGTTAAGAGCAGATCGTGGATTATCTACAGCAAGTCGACTTTGTGCAAAAGGCAAATTTATCTATTGTGCTTCTAGGAGTGAAGCGATCCTTATAGGCCTTTGTTCTTGGCCATTGTAACAACATTATTGCTATTCATATTTGATATATAAAGGAGACATTCATTGCTGGGTTTTTCTCCCTCAAGTTGGAGGGTTTTCCCAGGATAATCTGATGTGTTCATTGTCTTAGGTGTTTTTCTGATTGCTCTTAATTTTGATCATAAAATTGAACACTTCCTTAATTGACCCCTGAAAATGTGGTTCATACAAGATTGAAAGGTGGCTAGAGCATTGGTCAAGCCGAATTGTAGGACAAGAAATTCAAAATGCTTATAATGGCATCTAAAAGCTGTTTTTGGTATGTCTTCCTCCCTTAGCCTGATTTGATGGTATACTAACCTTAATTCTATTTTGGAAAAGTAGGCTGCTCCGTGGAGTTCATCAATTTGGGGAATGGGGTACCTGTTCTTTATTGTCTTCTTATTCAGTGCCCTATAATTGATGCACATCCTCATTGTGCCATCTTTTTTCTTGGAGAGTACAATGGATGAGGCAAATGGGCTACAACTTGGTTGAATGTGCCCCATCTCTAATAACTCTTTTATGGTTTTTCCAATTTCCTCCTTATACTTGTGTGGATGGTGGTAGGGTGTGGTGACCACCGGTCTCTAACTCGATGGAATGTTCAAAGCTCCTCTTGGGAGGTAAGCTTGAAGGGATATTATCAAAAACCTTTTTGTGTTTCTTTAGCAATGGTTGGATATCCACATGAACTACTTTACCTTGGGGAGTAGTTTTGTCTAGGATTAGGCATTGAGCCACCCACTCTGCTTGGTTGTGACTAAGAATTTTTCCCATCTTTTTTGCTGAAACTACCCTAGGAGATCCATTCGAGAGTCCTTGTCATACAATCCTTTCCCCATTGTTTTCAAAACTTAGTTCTAATCTCAAAAAGTTTTTGATATCTCCTAATGAATCTAGCCAAGGAATTCCCAAAATTAAATCGTTGTCCCCTAGCTTCACAATATAGAATTTGTCCTTGATTTGGTATTTTCCCATAGAGATTTTAAGTTGAGGTACCTTCCTTGTGCATGAAGCTGTAAACCCATCTGCTAGTGATACCCTGAATCCTTTGAAGTCTTGTGCATCCAATCTCAATTTTGTGGCTAGGCCTTCAATTATAAAATTATGTGTTGCTCCGCTATCTATAAGGGCTGTTACTTTTTTTTCTTTAACCACTCCTCTGATTCTAAAAGAGTGGTGTTTTGATGCTCTTGAGATAGATTCCAAAGTTCCTCCCTCCTCATCTTCTTCATTGTATTTTTCCTTCTTACTAGGAGGCTCTTCATCTTCATTGGGTATGGTTTCAATGTGATGAGCTTGGCCCCTTTTTACACAATGGTGTCCCGGTTCCCAGTTTTCCCCACATTGGAAGCACATGCTATTCTTTCTTGGATTCTTTCTTTTGCATTCATGTCCCGGACCCCATTCATTGTTACATTTGTAACATAACTTGGGCTTTTCACATTTATGCCCCCTCTCCCATTTCTTTTTGCAATCAAAACGCTTCCTTAATTCCTCTCGTTCATTATGTGAGATGAAGGTTCTTTTGCGGCCATCCCTGTCATGAAAGTGCTTATCCCTTGAAGTTGTCTTTTTTGATAGATCTCTCCCCTTAGTTTGGGCAGCCTACAACCAAGTGACCTTAAGGATTGCTTCTTGGAGAGTGGAGGGATCCAAGGCACTCACTAACCCTCGGATTGTATCTGCTAGTCCTTCTATGAATAGGTAGACAAGTCTTTCCTCGGATATCCCTGGTACCATGGCAGCAAGTCTTTGAAATTCTGATATGTACTCTTTAAGGGTTCCCCTTTGTCTATTCCTTGCGAGGTCCTTAAAATGTTTTTGGGGATGCATTTGATTGAATCTTTCAATAAGTGTTTGTTTGAAGGAATGGTAGGTTTTTATGTCCTTGTGGTGTTGGGTAACTAGGCCATGATGCCACCAATCATGTGCCATTCCTTCTAGTTACAAAATAGCAAATGTGATGGCAACCCTTTCTGTCATAGGTCAAAGGGTTAGGTATGCTTCTAGTTTTTGTAGCCATGCATGAGCTGTAACTTTTCCTAATCCATCAAAATTTGCGATGGACAATCTCCCTATTTTATTTTGCATGCTTAGGTTGGGTCGGTTATCTCCCTTCCTATGGATGCTCCTCATTCCAGTCTCACAATATGCTGTGAAGGGGATACTTCTCTTAACTTTGGGGTCCAAGCCTGCATATTCCATGGCAAGTTCCCTCATAGTTGGGTTGTTGATTTCTCTATTTTCCCTTGATGATCCCTCATTTAGAGAAGGGGGTCTATTTGTGCTTCGGTTTGACCCTATTGTAGTTTCATGATTGTTCCCAGATTGGCTGGGAGTATCTTCCCTTTCATGCCTTTGGTTTGGCTTAAGAGTATTGTTTATGTTTTGAAGGGTTTGAAGTAGTGCTTGGGTTGTTTGTTCATTTCTTTCCATGAAACCCCTCAATTCATACTCCATTTGTGAGTCCCTTGTGTTGTTTTGGTGGGGGCGCCTCCTCTTTTCCCTTTCTAGAACCCTAATTGCTTGCTGACTGAGTTGCATTAATTGTTTTTCCTTCAGGTCGGCAGGAAATTGCTCTGATACCACTTGTAATGTCCCCTTTGTAAGAAACCCTAGTTTTGCCCTAGATATGATTTACAACCAATAGGAAGAGGGTTAGAAGGGAGAAAGGATACCTTTATCTCTTATAGGAATAGAGACCTGCAAAACAAAGTTAGGAAACATTCTACTGATTGTGCTACATAAAGAAGTAATCATAACAACAACTATAACTAAACAAAGAAGGATTGATGTATAAAATAAAGGTAAACACATATTCAATTATAAACATGAACTATGAAGCCTTATGCACAATAAGCTATTATGGATGCTTGATAGGGTGTCTTGATCAACCGTTCCCCCTTATCATGTCCAACTGGATAGGGTGTCTTAATCAAACTGTTTCCCCTATTATACCATATGTGATAGGGTGTCTTTATTAAACCGTTCCCCCTATTATACCATATGGGATAGGGTATCTTATTAAACCGTTCCCCCTATCTTTCCATATACGATAGGGTGTCTTATTAAACTGCCCCCTCCTATCTTTCTATATATGATAGGGTGTCTTGACAAACCTTTCTCCCTATCTTACAGTATTATAATCAGCATAAGTGATTTACAGTGCTCAGATTTAAGTTACAGTACTAAATATAACACTATAGGAATTAAGTTACAATACTCAAATTATCATGAATTAAGTTAAAGTACTCAGATTATTAAGCTATAGTATTCAGATCATAGATCAATATGCAAAAGTATGCTATCAGTGCTATCCCTTTATTCATATATAATGTCACTAATGACCATATTCGTTGTATGATGAAGATTGTATCATTGTTTAATGCAGAACAATGTCACCGATTTTCCCTTATTATTATTGTTATTATTAAATGATTGATCTATTCTAAAAATCAGATGCTCTATATAACCAAAAAAATATCATATTGGCCAGTATCTATTAATATGATAATAGAAGTTCTTACTATTTCGCTGACCCCTTATGTGTTTTGGTTTCGTGAAGTATCCTCTCTTTTTAATTTCTTTTTCTTCAGGTCCCGATGCAATCTTTTTTCTGTCTACCTCCTTTCCCAAATATCGTGGAGGCTATTTATCCTCCTCTTTTCGTGGTAAGAGACCACCAACATGAGTTACGCCTCTTAGTGGCAGCGATCCCTTTGAAGGGTCGCTGCCTTTTCTTTGACCATTATTACTAGCTACGGCAATCTTATTGGTTGTCCATAATAAAATGTGAATATTAATAGCTATTAAATTCTTACTAAAAATCAGAATAAAATAACAATTATATTCATTATTTAAATAATCAGAGTAATCAGAATTTAATAATGATTATTTGAATATAATAATGAGAATATTATCATCATTTAAATAATCAGAATAATTATAATAAAATAATTATTATTTGAACACAATAATCAGAATATTAATAATCATTTCACATCATTACTTAAGGATACATTCTAGACTCCTTTGATGAGGATATGATGGGGATATTACATAGCACTATTTTGGCAGTGCGATGCACAAAAGCTCAAAGTCTGTGGTTGTTATGAATGATGATTGAAGGTTTCTTTATAGATGATCTAATATCGATCAACAGTGGAGATCTGATAAAAAATAATTAAACAGTGGAGACTTAATTAGCATTAAATAATTAAAAAATATTTAATTGTGTGCATTGGAAGTATAAATAAATGAAGTAAAGATTTTATTTATTTTTAGAGGAGCTATGTTTAGAAAAGTGAATAATTAAATAAATTAAAGAATTTATTTAATTATAAAAGACTTATTTAATTAAATAATTAAATAAATTATTTAATTATAGGAGGCAAGAAAATAATTAATTAAATGATTAAAAACTATTTAATCATGTACTTGAAAAAAGAATTAGAAAAGGATTAAATAAATAATTATTCAATTCATGTGTATGTGAGAAAAGAATTAGAAAAAGAAGTAAATAAATAAATTATTTAATTCATGTGCATGTGAGAAATAAATAAAATAATAATTTTATCTATTGTTAGAAGAAATATATTTAGGAAATGAATAGTTAAATAAATTTAAACAATTTATGTAATTATAGAAGAGAATGTTAGTTAATTAAATTATTAAAATAATTATTTGATTATAGGAGATTAGAAGAAAATAATTAATTAAATAATAAAAATTATTTAATTAATGAGAAAGGAGGAAAAAGATTGAAATAATTAAATAATAAAAAATATTTAATTATTGTGTGAGAATAATTAAATTAAATAATAAAAATCATTTAATTAATATTAGAAGAAATTAGAATAATTATAAATGCAATGGAGGGAAATTTGAAATTTGAAATTTGAATTTGAATTAGAATAGAGGAATAATTAGTGAAAATGTCGTTAGCGAGCTTTGGACAATTTTCAATGTCTACAAGTACAACTAGTATTTATTTGTTTGGAAACCCTAGCCGTCCATTTTCTAGTATCATATAGGTCACATTAAGGGAATTGCTAATATTGCATATCGAGTGAGCAGCACTTGTAAGGAGATGGCATTGGAATTTATGG
Source organism: Cryptomeria japonica (assembly GCF_030272615.1). NCBI lineage: Eukaryota > Viridiplantae > Streptophyta > Pinopsida > Cupressales > Cupressaceae > Cryptomeria > Cryptomeria japonica. Next base: position 401,014,067 of record NC_081413.1, on the reverse strand, counting down.
TAGTTTGGTGACATGTTAAATTGGTTTTCGTGTTACTAGTCAGTTTTTAAAATGTCAATGACTATCCCCATGTATGGCAACTATTTTACAATTATTCGTGTGATCAATATTGATAGGTTCAGCTGTTCTAAAACCTTCAAATCATATTTATTGATTGATTTTTTGATTTCCAAACTATTTGACAAACTGTTTGTGAGTTTAAGCTGAAGTATATCCAAGTTAGTAGAAAATTTTGGTAGGAGTTATTACAATCCTATCCAAGCTTATAGAAATGGCTGCCTACCAATGAACAGGGCTAGCTGGAAATGTTATCTAAAAGAGATTTATAATTGGATCATTTCTAAAAGCTACCATTTAGATTAACTTACCTATCAATGGAGAAAAGATTTGGGTCAAATTTAATGATGAGAACATGTCTAAGATGAACTTCAATATATCTTGTCATAAGGACTATCATACTTAATTACAGTACATAAAAAATCTTTGATGTGTCTATTTGGCTCAATGAAATAAGGATCTTAACTAGGTTGTCATAGTTCATCAACATTAAAACCTAGATGAAGTGCCTGATTAAAGAAAGCAACTACCGCAACTATATGAAGGCAGTAGAAGTAAATGAATTCATAATGAGAAAGTAGAGGTAAAGATACCAGTGGAAAGAAACTAGAAAAAACCAACCATCTCAATACTTTGTGGTGCTTTCTGAAAATCTGTATATTTTTTAATCCCTACACTCTAAAATTATGGACCAAAAATCAAGAAAAAATTATTTTATCTAGTATAGACTATAGACAATAGATCAAAGATGGAAATATCTTAATCGACAATAAATCTTTTGGCCGAAATTTTTTAAAAAATTGGGAATCGGGAAAAAATCGGCAATAAATCGGCAAAATTATCGAACATTTGAAAATATCAAAACATGAATTATTTTTCATCCCCTTTCATTTCCAATTACTTTTTTTTATTCCTAGCCATCATATTCAATTATTTGGGATAATTTTGATATTTCATATTGTTTTAATAGTTTGTGTTAATTACATTATTAAGTGCATTGAGCACACAATATATAACATTGAACAAAAAAGAAAAACTATTATTCTATCTGTAACGAGGACCGACAGTTGTAGTTACATGTAGAATCAAACCCCATCGAAATAGATGTTGCAAATCCCGTTGAAGCCAATCCCATCGATTTGAAATAGATGTTGCAGAAGAGTCGAAGCCACAAATCCCGTCGGGTGTGTACTGCGTGCATTTTCTCTGATGTGTTTAGGGTTTCATTAAAAAACACGATTTTTTGCCATTTTTCTCGCGATTTTTCCTCTTAAAACAGCGCGATTTTTACCCAAAAATCGGTGGCATTTTTTTTGCAGATTAAATCGTTTCAACTTTTGACTCCCGATAAATTGCGATTCAGACGATTTATTGACGATTTTTTCATCCTTGAGCATATAGACAATAATGATGAATTTTGAAGATAGTTGTATTTGTTTGTTTTTTTGGACTTGACAATGTGAAATATTGGAGTATACTTCATGAAAAATTCATGTACTTCCGATTTCAATATCTTTTAGTTTGACGGATGAAATGAGTAAATGTCTGAATAGCCTTGAAAAATGTTTTAAACCATCCATCAAAACTTTGAAGCTACTTTGTTCTTTTCTTGTTGGTCTATTACATCTTTGCATACTTGGCTCATTATGGATTCAATATTTTTCCTTGAACACATCTGTAGACTTTAGCAAGAGGCTTGACCAAGACAAACATTGGTGTGGAGATGATGGATCTTAACATTGTAGATATACAAGATATGATAGAGTGTGTTGGCCGATGTGCTGGAGTTGTCATTATGGCTCCTCCTAGCTCTGGACCTGCCAATAAAGCTCTAAGTACACTTTATGCAGCTGTGAAGCCAAAGCAGGTCAGTAAGTAACCTGCAATATACTAATTGGTAATATTTTGTCTTTTTTGTACAATTGCTTTGTAGTCAGATTTCATTTTTATGTGATGATATAAAATAGTTTTCTTGCAGCCAATTGTTATAGCAGAGAGCTATGGAGGAGATGATGAGCCTGTTGATACAATAGCACAACGATTTGTAGGACTGGGGATTTCTCTTCCAATTCCACCTTTAAGAATAAAAGAGATACCAAATGAGGCAACGTAATCTTCCTTACTTCTTGTTTAGTTCTAGTTTTCATTTCTAAATGCGTGCAATTTTACTTGTTATTAGCTCTAGCTTAACTTTTTTAAAGCATGAGCAGGAAAGGTTTTTAAGTTTGCGATTATGAATTATGTTTTTTCAACCACTTAACAAGAAAAGTGACCTTATTTGATTTTGATCTTGTTATCAAAGAAACCAAATAGAAGGTTCAACTAAAATGTAAAACATAGCTGTTAAGAAAATAATTGTGCTGCTCTAAATAGAAAACTAGAAGAAATCTCTTCTACAAACAAAGGACCAAAATTTGGGATGTTAGATGCCAAAGTGATGCAGGAGCATACATTTCCATGATGATCTTGCATCGCCAAAAGAACATTTCTTTCAAAATTTTGGTTGTTTGTTTGATAGGCTTTTTTGTCAAGCATGCACAGTTGGAAGATTGCTACAAATGAGTTACAGATTGCCTTAAGTTATTCTCTTAGGCTACCAACTTACTTGTAACTATGCTACAGACATGCAATAGGCTGCTACAAGAGTGAAGTAGGTTGCTATATGTCAGTATTGGTTGCTTACAGGTATTCTCTGAGACTACAAACTAACTTGTAGTTATGCTACAAGTTGGTTATAGATTGTTGTAGGCATCAAGTTTTTGATGTCTAAATGGTTGAAGATCTCATAAGGGGTATTTATTGACTCCATTCAAGTCATTGGCGAACATTCTTCTATCGAGATCATTTAGAGACAATATTTATTGCTTTTATCAATATGGTAAACACCAGAATATATGTTCAGCATGCTAATTTCAGTACTTTTGTGGGGCCCAAACTGACCTCACATGGTGTCCAAATTCGAGGATTGCATAATTGGATTGCTCTAAAAATTAAGTACAATTAAAAAACATGATGCCTTATTGTGAATATGGATGGAAGGATGCAAAAGTTATGGACTCTGGAAGATGAGGTCTCTGCTAATGACATGATAGTTGTAAGGTGGCATTTTTTTTGACTTTTACTGCTTTTTCTTTAATCATGGTCGCTGGTCTAATTTGGGTATGAGGTCATCTCTGTAGTCTGTGTTTAATGTTTAGCTAACTATTGGATCTTTTTGGAGTGTTTTTGGATCATTAAAATTAGTTTTCTGGCATCATATCTGACCATCAGGGCAGCAGCAATGTGTGCCTTTCTCTCTCAAACTTTCTTTGCTGCAAGCACAAGATTTTCTTCAAGATAACCCATTTGTTTTGGTATAAATGTCTTCACATCTTCACCCATCACACAACTACACAGAAGAATCAATCCAGACATTTGTCAAATGCTTTTGTCATGATTTAAATGCTATTTAATCATTTTGAACACCCTAACTTAAGTACTGTTCCACTTTCAAAATTGATTATTTATTCCATGGGAATGGTAGGTGAAGAGATGCCATTTAGGTACTGAAAAATCGAAAGGGAATAAAAAAAGAAATGGGGCAGTTTAATTAGTATTGGTGCTTAAAATGGGCAGCATTATTTTTCAGCTCGAGGCAATGTGTGCATCCGATGGATGGTAGCATACGGAACATATGAGAGGAATGTTTAAGTTGTAGCACATCCCCTCAAGGACAATGATCTAGTCCTTTGGTTCATTTCGAAACTGTGTAGGCTCTTTTTCAACCTGTTTGTATGCCTTTTAGTAGGCAGGTTTCATGAATTAGTGTAAATAATGTTGCTTTTGCTTCTATCTTATGTATGCATGTGTTGGCGCATGCTAGGCTACTAAGTTTAGGTGGTTATTCATTTATCTTCCCACCTAGACTACATCAAGTGGTATTAGAGCAAAGTTCACCTTGCAAAGTGTTCTATTGTGAGGCTTTAGTAAATTTGTTGTAGTATGAGGTCATGCAATTGCAAAGAGGTGTGAGAGGAAGACATCAATTTGTATTTGAAAGTGTTTCAAATATTGTAACTTGCTGCTTTCCACATTGTTGTGGATAGAAAACAAAGAGGATGTCTATTGTAGAAGATGTTTTTTAGGTGAAGGGTTCCTTGATGCAAGAAAGTGGTAGAGAATTCAAGAGAAAGGCAGAATGTTCTCCATCTAGGCAAGATGGGTAGAGCACATGAAGTTATGTGGATGGCACACAAAGGGAACAAAACACATAGAGCTATAGACTTGGCAGAGATGTTGAGAGAAATTCAAGAAATAATAGATATCTTGGAAATAGGGCAGCATAAGAGTTGCCTAAATAACAGAAAAGCAATGCACTCATAGTGGAAAGCAACAAGATAGTTGTAAGAAAGACTTTAACTGTAGAAGCTAGTGCAGGAAGAATGTTAAATGGGAGGTAATCCACATCTAAGATTGAAGAAGAATTCGTTCTTCATAAATTGTTGATGGGTAGAGAGAAAGTAGGAAAAAAAAGTTAGAAAGAGAAGAGGAGTGACTTGGAAGTTACAAATCATAGTGATTGAGGAATCGATGAAGAAGATGGTGTCTAAAATGGATACCTTAGAAGGAGAATCAACAAGAGAAAGAGATTTCAGTAGAGGACAAAGGCCTGTAGAGGTCATAGAGAGATAAAAAGGTGGATGAAGATGATGTGGTTGCTTTGGTTATTGATACTTTGGCACATCATTTGAAACTTTTATGGAGTCTTTGCATCTATTGGCAAAGTGTTAAACTCTCATTTTTGAAAAAGTCAGTTCATATTGTTACAAAAAGAATAGAGACAAATGCAAATGGCCAAGCCTAGTTTTGCACAATTTGAGAGTGCACTTGCTACATGATATAAGGGCAAAACAAACAAAACTTTGACTGTGACTCAAAACACAAATTTAAATGTTATTATTGTTATAAGCTTGGGCATATCAAAAAGAATGCCAAAAATGACAATATGATCTATTCCACAAGAAGTTAGATTCAAGCTAATGTTGAAATTGAAGTTAAGCAAGACTTGAGGGAGGAGTGCATTTATGATGTCTTCCTGAGATAATGATGATGCAACTAGTTTGTTGTACTTTGATTCTACTACATCTTAAGATTTCTCCTACCACAGAGATTGGTATATAAAATTTACCCAAGTTGCCGATTCGGGTATGGGTGCGGGTACGAGAACTGGAACTCAATATGCTGGTACATAAAAAAAATTCCCCCTTGGGTATGGGTCCATGAATATATATATATATATATATATATATATATATATATATATATATATATATATATATAAAGATATAGTTCAAAAATATAAATTATAAGAACAGTGATACTCATAATTGCCAAAAAAAAATGAACTCTTAAATACCTCATATTCATAATTTGCAAAAAAGATGAAAATACCCAAGTCTCAAAATGTCAATACATAATGAAAATTAAAATTACAATTGATATTTAATATTCATATTCTTCTTCATTAGAAGCATCAAGGTCAACATGAACATTTGGTTCAATTTCATTTGAACCACAATCAATTGGATTGCCACTCACATTAGTTGTGTCGTGTAGAAGCTGGTTCAATTCCATTTTGCAAACATTTGACAAATGCCAAATCATTAACAATACAAGGAAAGTGATTTCACAAAACATAAACAAAGAGCTGCTACATATGCATAATGTAAACCAACTGAAATCAATCTCATTAATGCTGATATAAGGTTTACTAACCCTATGTTCACAGGTGCAAATCACAAATGCAATTGAAATGATATTTAATTGCTTGCTTGGCATATTCTAATATAAAATGCTGTTACAAAGTTATGATATAGTTGGGACTGAATGGATAAAGGAAATGGCATACCAAAAATGATAGATTGAAATTGAGGTTTTATGTATCAAACTACACTTGGGTACGACTCTATGTACTACATGGGTGCTTAGGTTTGTAGTACATTGGGCATACCCGGGGCTGTACTCGTATGAGGACCATACCCATACCAGGACCCAAGCTTTACTAGTAGTACCTGGTAACATAGAATTCGACTGTTGATTCTAGCTCTACATATTTTGTTTCTTTGGTTGATGGTATAATCAAAGATGGAAATATCTTAATCGGCAATAAATCTTTTGGCCGAAATTTTAAAAAAAATCGGGAATCGGCAAAAAATTGGGAAAAAATCAGCAATAAATTGGCAAAATTATCAAACATTTGAAAATATCACATGATTTATTTCTCACCCCCTTTCATTTCCAATTACTTTTTTTTATTCCTAGCCATCATATTCAATTATATGGGATAATTTTGATATTTCATATTGTTTTAATAGTTTTAGTGTTAATTACATTATTAAGTGCATTGAGCACACAATATATAACATTGAACAAAAAAAGAAAAACTATTATTCTACCTGCAACGAGGACCGACTACTGTAGTTACATGTAGAATCAAACCTCGTCAAAATAGATGTTGCAAATCCCATTGAAGCCAATCCTGTTGATTTGAAATAGATTTTGCAGAAGAGTCGAAGCCATGAACCTCGTCGGGTGTGTACTGCACGCATTTTCTCCGACGTGTTTAGGGTTTAATTAAAAAACACAAATTTTTGCCATTTTTCCTCTTAAAACAATGTGATTTTTACCCAAAAATTGGCAGTGATTTTTTGGGCAGATTAAATCGTTTCAACTTTTGACTCTTGATAAATCGCGATTTAGACGATTTATTGACGATTTTCATCCTTGATAGATGTAGTAGAAGGGATAGGTAGTGTTGCCGGGAATAATCATTATGTTATATATTATGTTTATTGTTGTGAATTTTTGTTGAAACAAGACTTTTGTAATTGACATCAACTAGGACAAAATTGTTGCTCTAGGCATTGGGTAATTTGATTTATACAAGCTAGCTGATCTTATCAAAATTAATTTTCATGGATTAGTTTGGGAAGACAATAGTAGCATTTTGTGGCATTAGAAATATGGATATCTTAACTTTTAGTAACTAGTCAAATTGAGAAAAATCACCCTTGTTCACAAATTGCATTCTATTTAGAAGAAGCAAGATATATGTGGAGTGTTAATCTAGTAAGCACAAATGGAAGTTGTTTACTACTAAAGGGGCGTGGCATGCAATCCTAGAAATCATCAAGTGGTGTGAGGTACATTCTATTGTTGGTTGATGATTTCAATAGAAAAATGTGGACATACTTTCTAGAGAAAAAGTCTAATTGCTATCAAACCTATACACGTCTCAATAGAATTTGGATAGTTGAGAGTGTTGGAGATTGTTGGAGTTTGTTGACAGCATGAGCTTATATGGTTGTCATTGATATACATGGTTATTTGGATGGATGATGGTCCGAATATGCTTTGTTAGACCTGGTTATCTGGTAGATGTTGTTCTGGATATGCTTGGTGTTAGTTGTTTCATCCTGTATTCAGGGTGGTCTGGAATGCTTTTGGTGCCCTCTAGATATGTTGCTAATTGTATTGCAGTATAGTGGATCATATTCTTTTGGTTCGGATATGTGTTGAAAGATGGGTTGAGATGTTAATTTGGTTCTCACCTTAGCGTGTGGAGATCCGCATGGAATATTTTGCATCGGAGGAGGTTTTGTGGCCAACTGGTTGATTATGTCTACATGTTGCGTTCGGTAATGCGCGTTGGAGTACGTGTTAGCGTCTGCAGATTTTTGGATCAATCGTGGGAGGATGTATTGTGATATGTTTTGGTCCCCTCTTTCTCTTGGAGTGGACCAATCTAAGTATATTAGGTCCAGGTGGCTTATTTTGTGTAATATTGCTTATTCTATTTTGGCTGACGCTTAATTAAGATTTCAATGTTGTATCTCATATTTAAGATGTGTGGATGGATGGATTTTGTGTGGATGAGAAGTGAATTGTGTGAAGTGTATGCGAATGATTTGCAAGCAGATTTGAGTTTGTGGTGATGCGAAAGACAGTTTGAGTAGAGCTTTGAAGCGGATATATTCTGCAAGACAGTGTGCTGTGACAATAAAGAGTATCACAGATGTTTGCCATGATATTGGTCGCTTGATTCAGTTGTTCAAAGACAATTTCATTATCAGGAGAATCCCTCTCAATTTCAATTTAGCTATTTCATTCGTTGTTGATTGATACTGAGTCTTTTGGCAGTAGTTTGTATCTTGTCTTGAAGAAGTGTTCTTCAGCTGTGCAAATCCTTTTTGTATATTACCTAAGGTTTTGTGCCTTAGGTTTGCAAGTCCTTCAAGTGTTGGTGCTCCTTGGCTGTAAGCCTAAAATGTTGTAAACTTTGTTATTCATATTGTGAGTTAGTTTCTCATCATGGTTTTTCCCTGTTTGGGTTTTCCACTTAAATCTGGTGTTCATGGTTGATGCTTATGTGCTGATGATTAATGCGTTGTTGCTAAGTAAGTTACTGTTGTTTATTAATAACTGTTTTTGAAGTTTCGGACTGATTCACTCTCCCCTCTCAGTCCTGCTGGGTGTTCAACAGATAGGAGAACTAGGACTATCATGCAAATGGCTTGGTGAATGAAGCATAGCAGAGGCATGTCATAGAAATATTGGGTGAAGCATTGAATACTATAGTATGTCTCTTCAATAGAAGTTCATGTGATAAAATCTCAGACAATGTGCAAGCTGAAATGATAAACAAGTACCAAATGCCCAATTGTAGATACTACAATGTGACTGAAATTAATGATAATCAGCAAAATATGATTGATGCAAACTCCTATCATCCAAAAGTGAACATTAGGAATTTTAAACCAAAGAAAGAGTGCATAACCATCTTGATTCTTGTATAATATTTGATGAAGATTGGCAGCGTTGGTTATCACTTCCAGTTTGAGGAAGATGAAGTGCTGATCAGATTCCTACAGGGTAACATAGATAACATAAACATTGTGATATAATAATTATATTGATAGGCATTGATAATATAATTATTATAGTTTATTGGGATAATATTTGTGATAATATAATTATTATGACATTAATTATATTAATATTATAATTATTATTGAAGATTATATTATTATAACACAATAATATAATAATATAATTATGTTATATAATAACAATATATAATTATTGGGCCATAAGTGGTGACCCTTAGTGAAGGGACACCACCAACATATATATATATATATATATAATTGAAGTGATGAACACATAGAAAGCATGCATTGACAATATGAAGGTGAGTACCCAATTAACATATTTGATTGCTTACATCTCTGATCATCAAAATTCAACATGGTATCAAAGCGGGTTCCGAAATTTGATCAGAGATGTAAGTTTCCTTCCTAGCAACAGAAGAAAGAAAACAGAACAGAAGCCTTGGGAGTGTAGGGTTTATGGAAACTATTATCTCCTATTGGCAGGCATGTATCTGTCATAACCCTGGTTGAAAGAAAGTTGGTAGTAGATGCGAGCATCATGGATGGGCGAAGTGTCTGAAGGCACACAGGAGAACGAAATCACTTAGAAATCTTGACCATGCCTGGACGAAACACCAAATGGCCAAGCAACCCAGTATCGTAGAAGAATGACCCGATATTAGACAGAGTTAATGATCTTGCTGGGGACATTTGTAAGTTTCATTATCAGTATGGATATGGGTTATTTCATTCGTGAGTGGGAGTTTACAAATTTTGGAGGTTCTCCATTATTGTTGTTGCCTTCGCATCTGTAATATATTCACAGAGACGACTCATCTCTCCCATTATTGGCATCACTACATTTATTGGGGGTGTTTAGAGAAGAAAAGGAAGTTGCTTCCATATTCATTCCATCTGGGACTCTGTTATTGGTCGATACTTCCGTTGGGAGTTTAACGTAGCCCCTATGACTTTTATTTTGGGCCAGTCTTCATGAATATGGCTCGTATGCACCATCATTGGTAAATGCACAAGTCAAGGATGGATGGCATACTCGAGCATGGGCAGGCGATAGCCATCAAACTGTTGCGACCTCTAGTGCTATCGCGACGCTTGTCCGGACCACCGATGATCACAATCTTCGTGACGCTTTCAGCCAGTTTGGCCAGATCCTTGAGGGCATGATTTTAGATGACCGTGAAATTGGAAGGTCCGGGTTCGGCTTCGTGACCTTCAGCAACTAGGAGACGATGATGGACGACATAACTGATGGCGACGGCAACAAGCAGGCATTGATTGCTCTGACTGACAATCAACATCAGCCCAGAACCGGTGAGGGCACCGATAAGGAGACGATGAGTGACATAGAATCAGATTTGACTAATATTACAGTCATTATGGACCAAGTGCATATCGTTGCCCCTGACATTGCCCAACTTTGTGGACCATGTGAAGAAATTGTTGAATTTAGTGTCAATGGATTCTTTCGGTTCCCCACTAGCGTTGCTAATAGTTGTTGGTGTGCTTCGGCTCCTTTCGATTTCTGGGGCTCTCGTGCTTTCAGTCTCTAAGGTTGGTTGCGTTGAGGAATCTGCAATCTCCTCTGTTGTTGTATTGGTAATTGTAGGAGTAGGAGTATTCTGCTGCTCCTCGGGGATGGGAGCATTTTCCTTCTCAATGTTGGGCGCTCCCTCAATAGTGGAGAGCGCCTCTTCTGAACAAAAGTACTAGCAATCCCACAAGAAATGCCATCCTACATATCGGGAGAGGTTAATAGATATTGCCGCTAGGCACGAGGAACTTAATTGTCCAAGCTGTGGGAGGGGGATCTTCTCCTGGTGTTAATGCTTGCTCCCCGCTAAACCGTAAAATGTACCCGATCAGTATACCAGACAGGAAGAGAAGGAACGTAACAAGGAATAGTTTAATCAATCGACCATATCTCCCTCCTTTTGTTTTGGGGGATTTAACTTCTGTGGCATTCGGATTAAGCTTGGTTTTTCTCATGATGATGAAGAATGGGGGGAACCTGGTTGAAGTCAGGAAGAGTGGTGATATGAAAACAAGGTGCAACAGACCTTAGTTCTAATTTGCTCACAGGGCGCTAGGGAATAGTTGAATTGATTTGCAATGAAGAGTACATCGTCTGTGAAAGGTTAGAATTGGAAACCGATGTCTTCGAAAGCCATGAATTTCAAAGCAAAAAGTCTAGCGTTGTCTCTGAAAGCGATTCAGATGACTTTAAATATTTAGCATCTTCCTGTGAGACACTTTCATCTCACCCTCTTTAAATTGAAAGTGATAATGTAATTTGTAAAAATGATTATGACTCTAAAGAACATGAAATCTTGAAGTGTGGATGCGTAGTCAAGGTCAGTGGTTGTGGCAATGGCAACTATGATATTGAGGACAATGGTAGATGCGCCTGGATGTCTTGTTGAGAGATCTGTTTCTTTGTTGCTCATAATTCTTAAGAATGAGACAAGAGGGCTCTCTCTATGAGAGGGAGCATACTGAAAGGGGATTTTGTTCTAAATCCCAAGATGATCATATTCCTGCCTAAGGCGTGATCTTATGATAATAGATCAATGGTGGACATCACTTTATCTTATGACAGTAGAGTCTCCTAAAGCAAGATATCTTCCATGATTGGGACCATGTGAGTAGGGGATGCTTCCGTAACAGAGGGAGCAACTAAGAGGATGTTCTTCTATTGATATCCGAGGATCTTGGTTATATTGGTTCAGAGGAAGTGGACCATGTCAAGATGTTTTCTCTAGTGATCAGTCAAAGGACTATGATTCATGAGATAGAGTCCCATTTATGTAGGTTGGAAGGCCTTTATGCTAACTTCTAGGTCATGATATTCTTGGATAGATGAATACTTGGTGAGCTTGGAATACCTCAAGAGTGATGCAGACTCCAACCTGGTATTTCATGAAAGGTCAAAGCATGTGGAGATCAAGTATCACTATGTTAGAGATATGGTGGAAAGGTATGCTATTCACTAATGTATTCTTCTTTTCAAAAGATGTTTTAAAGTGTAAACTCTTGTGATTGCATTTCTCTTTGAGAGAGACTTAAGGGAGAGCCCTTATCTACACCCCTCTGATATGGTTCATGGTGGATGTCATGTGTGTGACTCCATGACAATTTTAGTTCAGTGCTTGATGAGCCCCTGTGAACATTATTGTGAGGTGACGATCTATCAATAGTGAACACTTGTACATCTGATCATTATCGTAAGGTGACGATCTTACGATATTGATTGATCATACCATTATGATGGTGATCATGTGACGTGATATCTATGGATATGTCATAATGGTTTATATCTCTAGTAGTAATATCTATGAATATGCCATAATGGTGGATATCATGAGACGTGATATCCATGGATAAGCCATAATGGTGGATATTACATAAAGAGATATTCATGGTGGATTTCATGTGACGTGAAATCCGTGGACATGCCATGTAGTAATATCTTTAGATATACCATAATGGTGGATATCATGTGAAGTGATATCTATTGATAAGCCATAATGGTGGATATTACATAAAGGAGATATCTATGGTGGATATCATGATAAGTGATATCCGTGGATATGCCATAATGGTTGATATTACGTGAAGTGATGTTTATGGATGAGTCATGATGGTTGATATCACAGTGAGGTGATATCTTTCCTTTCCACATATGGATGTAGCCATTGTGGTTAACATCACTATGAGGTGATATGTTTAGTGCAGTTGGAAGTATCCTCCCTAGCTGAGAGGGAGTGTTGAAGATTGGCAGCGTCGGTTATCACTTCCAGTCTGAGGAAGATTGGCAGCGTCGGTTGATCAGATTCCTACAGGCTGACATAGATAACATAAAGGTTGTGATAATTATTGTGATATAATAATTATATTGATAGGCATTGATAATATAATTATTATATTTTATTGGGATAATATTTGTGTTAATATAATTATTATGACATATTAATTATATTAATATTATTATTATTATTATTATTATTGAAGATTATATTATTATAATACAATAATATAATAATATAATTATGTTATATAATATAATATAATTATTGGGCCATAAGTGGCGACCCTTAGTGAAGGGACACCACCAACATATATATACAATTGAAGTGATGAACACATAGAAAGCATGCATTGACAATATGTAGGTGAGTACCCAATTAACATATCTGATTGCTTACATCTCTGATCATCAAAATTCAACAATATTTTTGACAAGAAATTTACACAACATTATATGTTCTCAAGCACATGGAAATTTGTGCATCTCCTTTTTAATTATGCTTTCATCTATATTCCAATGGTAGGGATTAGTTGCTACACATCCCTTGTTATAAAGAGAGGCTATCCCTTGTAATGTCCCCAATTGGACAATCTAAGGAAATAGATAAAATCTCAAACAATGTTTAAGCTGAAATGATAAACAAGTACCGAATACCCAATTGTAGATACTAAAATGTGATTGAAATTAATGATGGTCAGCAAAATATGATTTCTACAAAACCTTGTCATCCAAATGTGTGATTTTGAAACAGTAAAAACAACATCCTACAATGTTGATTTATATTTTTAGAGAGCCTCAAGTGCAATTAAACAAGCACACAGAAAATCTAAACTCTTATTAACTAAAATATGTAACTCTTGTATGCAACCCCACAAGTAATTGTAATGATATTGCAATAGCAAAAGCCTTCAATAGTTAACAAGGCAGGGCAGAAACAAAAAGTGTAACAGCAGCAAGGGTTGTTTACAGCCAACAATAATGACTAGGTATTAAAACAATTTATGATCAGGTCAAATACCAACACAAAATAATGTAATTTGACTTACAAATGTGGAGATCCACCTCTATGTGGCTGTATGGTGACCAAATCAATAAATTTACAAGGGTGTTGTGTATGGCAGCTTGAATAATTTGAAATCAGATTATATCTGAGCAAATAACTTCTGTATGGTTGTTGCTAGAATTAAATGGTGGCTCCCAAATGGTATGGTGGTTGTTAGAACAATGTTAGATGCTTAGAAACTCTTCCACCAAAGCTGAAAATTCTGAAACCATCCAAAATACAGCAAACATCCACTCTAAAGTCTAAACCCTATGAATAAACCCTATGAACAGCACCAAGGGTGGTTGAAAACATTCACAATATGCTGGCACAACCACTTAGAGGGCTAAAAATGTGCAATGTCCCCTTCCAAGGAGTTGTCGGAGGCGATCATTTAGCCTATTTAATTTCCTTATGCTAATATTGAAATATAAGGAAATAAAATAAATGAATTATTTAAAGTTGTCCAATAAAGTGACCTTTTATGGATAACTTTATTTTTATTAATTTAATAATTGACAAGGGAAAATCAAAGGGAAATATTTAAAGTCATTTTATTAATGTAGTTTAATGAAATATTTTAAGCGGAAAATTGAAAAGTCCTTTAGGAATATTATTAGGGCAAATGTAAAAAGGAGTTTGGAAGCTCATTTGCTTATGCTTGGTTTTATTTTTTCTATGCTGGATTTTAGAGCTTATTCTTGGGGCAAAAACTTGTAGTGTTATAAATTGCATCCCTATGCAATTTCTTGATCAGCTAGGCCCTATTTTGGCATGCATGGCCTCCAGCATCCAATCCCCTTCTCTACAACTCAATTCAACATCTCTCTCTGGTATCTCCTTCCCAAATTGGACGCTAGGTTCCAATTTGGGGCCACATTGTGGGGACTGGGCTGATCAGCTCGACCCAGTCCCCAATGTTTGGCCCCAAATTTTGAATCACATAACTCGTGAAGTGCTTGGGCAGGAAATCTTTTCCAAAGTCAGCCTGCTTTGAGTTTTGCACCTCGAAATGCTTGAGTGAGGTATATAAGCAAGGTATCCTCCTCTTTTTGGGTAAGTCCACATCAATTAATAAGGCAAACTTGAGATTAAGCATTCAAGCATTCAAGGCATTTCGTCTCACCATATCCTTCATTGTGGCAATCATAGGTGACACACTCGCCGAAAACTCGGCGAGTGACAAAAACTCGTCGAGTTTTTGGACCTGGCGAGTAGTAATGACTTCTACTCGGAAAACTCGCTCGCGTTAGCCTGATAGCTGAAAACGGCAAAAAATACTGTCATTTTTTGTTTTTCGGTATGGTTTTGGGCTGAGAAGGGGGAAACTCACTTGGAAGGGCTTGCAAGGTGATTTGGAGTGATTATTGGGTGATTCCAAGTGGATTTCAAGGGAATTTGAAGGGGATTTGAAGGGAAAATCAGATTCCCAGGTATGTTTTTTAATTTATTTTCTATGCTTTTTTAAAACAATTTGTTTATTTTTTGTTGCATTTAGATTGATTACAAATGATTCCTAGGTAGTCTAAATCATTTCTAAGTTATTTACACAAGATTTAACACAAGTTTTGTTGAATTTTCACAATTTTTTTTGAAGAATCTAGTTTTCAAAAAAAAATTCAAACCCTATTTAAAAAAAAAAAAAACTTCGAATGATGTCTAAATTTATTTAAACTAATGTAGATAGTTTGCTTAGTGCTAAATTGTTTAACTAAAATGTTAATTTTTTTTTTCACTTTGTATGTGTAGGTTAAGTAAGCATTAATCATGGCAAGGGAGCAATGGCCACTAGATCCATGCCCATCTGGATATATAGGCACCCGTCCTAGAGGTGCTAGAGATGGGGGATGGAGGTATGCCTATGAGGGACCCGATCCTGGGTCAATTATATGCATAAAGTGTGAGAGAATACTTTATAGAGGCATCAACCGCCTCAAATACCACCTTGCAGGAATAGATAAGCATGATTCTAGAGCATGCCCTGGGACCAATGAAGAAATAAAAAGACAAATGAATGCCCTACTTGCAGCTGGGGAAGAGAAGAAATTGCAAAGGAAGAGGGCAAAGCTAGCCATGAGATCAGCCATAGCTGAATCTCAAGGTGTTTCTATTGACCTTGAAGAGGAAGAAGAAGCACTTGAGGGCATAGTGGGCTCTCAGCGTGGCCCACGTATCCGCAAACCCACCATCACCTCGCCCATTGCTTCTGCTTCCTCTAGTAGAGTACCTGGCACTGTTCCACATCCATCACAACAATCAGGGTCGATAGGTGATTATTTTGTGCCCAGGAACACACTTGGAGCTCAACCATCATTAGAGGCCACTAGATGAAATAAGGAGGTACATGAGAAAACTGACATTTCAGTTGCTGATTTTTGGTACTTCAACAACATTGCATTCAATGTGGCAGAGAATGCTTATTGACTGAATTTGGTGACTGCTATGATAGTTTCAGGAAAGGGGTACAAGGCCCCTTCTCGCAGAGATTTGAGTGGGAGGTTAGTAAATTACTACATAGTCCACTTGATTTCATTTTTAATTATTTTTTAGATTTCTTGTTTATTAAATCAAAATTGTGTACCAAGACCTAATTTCACTTTGCACTTACAGGTTGCTCACAAATGCAGTTGCTAGGGCAAGAGAAGTGATGGAGGATCAAAAAATTGAATGGGCAAATTATGGCTGCACCATTCTTTCTGATGGGTGGACAGATGGCAAGAACCGCACCATCATCAATTTTTTGGTCGCTTGCAAGGACAATGTAGTGTTCTTGAAATCTGTTGATGCCTCCAACAAGGTGAAAAATGCAGAAACATTGGCTGGAATGTTGGAGCATGTCATCATGGAGGTGGGGGTAGAGAATGTGGTGCAAATCATCACAACTAATGCAGCAGCATATGTGTCAGCAGGTAGAATCCTTTTGAATTATCACCTTTAGGCATTAGCAATATTCTCATTTGTTGTGGGCTTTGTTTTACTTGGTTGCATATTTCTTAAGAATAAATTCTTCTTTTGCAGGAAGAATCCTCCAAGAGAGGCACCCCACACTTTTTTGGACACCTTGTGAAGCACATGTCCTTGACTTTCTTTTGGAGGACATAGGAAAACTTGAGTGGGTGACTCCAATTGTGGAAGATGCAAGGAGGATCACCAAATATATTTACAATCACCCTTGGGTCCTAAATTTGATGAGACAACACACGCAAGGGAAAGATTTGGTGAGAGCTGGTGTCACAAGGTTTGCAACGATTTTCTTGACGTTGCAAAGCATTCTTGCTGCATTGACTTCTTTGAAACAAATGTTTGTGAGTGGAGAATGGCTTAACTCACCTTATTCAAAGAAGCCTGAAGGAGAGGCTGTCACATGCATAGTCTTCGACAACCAATTTGCACAAAGGGCTGCAGAGATTGTGAAGGTTGTTACTTCAAAACTTTAATTTTTAAATTTTAGTTATTCTTGATTCAAGTCTCTCATTACTAATTTGTAACTTCATTATTTAAATTGATCTTTTTGTAATTTGTATTTTTCAATTGTAGGTGTCAGAGCCCTTGGTTCGAGTTCTTTGCTTGGTGGATGGGGATAAAACCCCAATGGGATATCTTTCTGAGGCCATGGATAGGGCCAAAGAGTCTATCAAAAATTACTACAAGGGGGATAGGATCTCGAGTCTCTTCAACTAGTTCTCTCCGTAACCTAGTTTCCTCCAGAAACTCTTCAAGGCTTCTCGCTCTACCGTAGTCTGGCGACGCGTAGAAATTCCCCTCGGCTTCTGCACCTTCCGTGACACCTCCTTGGTTCCCTTCGGGCAACCCTTCGGCAGGTCGTCCTTCGGCAAGTTGCCTCAGCCTCCGTCTACGTTCTACACGTTGTTCCAGAATCAAAGCCTTCTGCGCAGCCTCCCACTCGTCGGTTTCTAATTTCTTATTTTTGTCTTTATTCAGTAAATTGGGCATTAATTGTGATACAATTTCATGTTTCTCAACACATAAATCAAAACACAACACGTCTTTATTAATTCATTCTTTTGTATACAATCAACATAATTCTTCTGCTTCTAACAGTGTTCTTTATTTCTCTCCTTTCACAATTTAAGGATTATTTGTCCTTCGTCGGTCTTCCCTACGTCCGTCATCCTGGCGCTCATGAAATTCTCGTAAAATTTGCTGTCGTCGGTTCTCCGGGTTTACTTCACCAACGGGTAGGCCCATTGTGTCTGTGCGCCATCCGTGTCTTCCGTTCCTGAGTTCGTCTAGGCAACGGCGCCAAATGTTTACCTCACTGGGTAAACAGGAAGAATACAGAAACTAAATAGCAATGCACAATGCAATTACAAAGGATGTAGCTTTCCATTAATGTCAAAAGATGTTCATATTATAATCTGTCGTCAACATTCCATGTCCTCCAACACCCGGAGATGGTACAATATATGACAGCCGAAGGGGTGCGACACAACCGTCGCGACTCCAACTACCTACCCATCGGCTAACTAACTGATCGCCGTAACACATTATTACCGACGACAACATAAACATAATATACCAACATAACATAATGATTATTCCGGGCAACATATGGAACTCACAAGTGTTCTATTGATTCGTGATAAGCTAGTACATACAATGATAGCAATATGCTCGACTACAATAGCATGTCCAAAGACTGGAAACCGATACAATATAAAGGAGTCTGGTCAGTTACCCGGTGCCAATTGTCGACAACCGACGGGTTAATTGCCGACGCTAACACAATTTACCTTAATGTTTAATTACTCGACAACAGGGGAAAGGCCTATTTGTGCCTCTGAGATCATCCATGTTGGTGTTTTTACAATTTACCTTAATGTTTAATTACTCGACAACAGGGGAAAGGCCTATTTGTGCCTCTGAGATCATCCATGTTGGTGTTGGATGAAGCATGTAAAGATTTGGTGGCTTGAATAACAAGAAAACTCAGTTTTTACCCAATTTCCATTGTTTTCCATACTGTACGATCTGACAAAGGATTTACTTGCATGGAATTTTGAATTGGTTGGATTGTGGTGTGAGTGCAGGTTCTAATGCAAGTGGTCTGACTCCAATTGATAGGGTTTGGAGCGAGTTGTGAGCAGTTTACCAAAACTGTCATTCAAAACCCCGGTTCATAGGGTTTCACCAAAGATGTGGCCCTAACTTGCAAATTCCTTTGTGGAATTCAACGGCCTCTTGGAAAATGAAAGTTAGGGGTGTGCACACTGAGGCTTCAAAAGGGTGGAATCTAGGAATGAGGGTTGGTGTGGTTACCACCAAAACCTGGTCTAAACAAGACAATGTGTTTAGTCTAGCCTACAAGGAGTGAACAAACAGTCACCTAGGGAGTGTTTGGTGACCGGTCTAATGGTGGATTTGGTCTATTTGAGGCCTAGGGAATGTGTCCAAGTTGTGAGTTTGGTTCTGCAACCCCATCTTCAAGTAGTTGTTTTGGAAAACAGGCCTAATTAGGACTATTAGGTCTGCAAACTCAGTAGGTGCTTAGGGGTGTTGGAGCAGAGTCAAACCTCAATCTCTTGGGATTGGATGTAAAGCCCAAAAGGGTATTTAAATCTATAATTTGTTCCTGGAGTGTTTTGGGGGAATTTTGAATGATTTGGGAAATACCGGTCTGATAGGGCTATTAGGATTAGGCCTAGATAGGGGTTTCTTGACCCAGGTGCAAAAAGGAAACTTCCAAACTTGGTTCGAAGGCTAGGGTGAGTGATCTTAGTTGTTGAACAGTCCAAACCCTCCTTAGGAAGTGCAGTAGGTGTCTGGTTGCATTGGTGTGTGTAGAACCTTAGTTGTGGGGTTGTGATAGGCCTTAGTCAAGGCATAGAGGGGTGGTTTTGGGTCTTCTTACCTTCTAGTTGCCCACTCTGCATTAGGTGGTATCAGAGCCATAAAGGTTCTTGAGGGTGGAAGAAGAAGATTGACAAGATGTCAGAAGCAGAAGACACTAGTGATAGGAGAAGGATGACCAACGTTGAACTGGCCAAGTTGGTAAGAGAGCAAACAGCAGCAAACAAAGAGATGAGAGAAGAATTGGATAAGTTGAAGTGTAAGATGGACAAGAAGCAAGGTGACTCTGATGAAGAAGAAGAAGGGAATGATGAAGATACCCTTTTGCAGGCAAGAGAGAGGATACCTGCAGATCAGAGAAGTCTCTTTGAAGCCCTTGAGAGAGTAGGTAGCCGAGATGAGAAAGCAAGCCTACCTATGTTCACTGGGAAGATGAACCCAGAGGGAGTCATGGATTGGTTGAAGGCCTTAGAGAATCACTTTGAGTGTGAAGATGTGCCTGAGAACCAAAAGATGAAGGGATCCGCCCTTGGTGGAATTTCTTGCAAAATGAGAGAGTAGAAGAAGGGAAGAACCCCATCTCATCATGGAAGAGGATGGTTGAAGAGGTGAGAAAGCAATTTGTACCTGAGGATTATGAAGTGACAATGCACAAGAAGTTGCATAGCTTGAGACAAAAGGATTTGGATGTGAGTGGATACATCGAGGAGTTTCACAAACTGTCCTTAAAGAGCAAAGGTTCCAGAGAGTGAGAAGCAAAAGTTGGCAAGGTACATGAATGGCCTCAAATATGCCATTCAAGATAAACTAAGTCTCTTTAATCCTGAGACAGTTCATAAATTCTATCAAATGGCATTAAGAATTGAAGAAAAGTTTAGAAGGGAGACCAACAAGGTAGAGGAAGAGGAGGAAACTTTAGAGGAAGAGCCAGATTTGGTGGAAGAGGAACATTTCCTAAACTACAAGGAGAATCAAGTAATCAGGAATCAGAAGGAGAACCAAGTCACAAGGGTAGTTTTAGAGGGAGAAGAGCAAATGGCCGAGGTAGATTTGGAGGTAGAGGAACCAATGTGTTCACCGGAAGATGCTTCACATGTAATCAAGTTGGCCACCAATCTTTCAAATGTCTGGAAAAACAAGGTTCTAACAATCAAGGTGGAGAAAGAAGAGTTCATTTGGCACAAGAGGAGGACACCCAAAGTGTGAACTCACCTTCAAGACATGCAGATCCGGAGCAAGGGGAGTGTCTGATGTTCAAAAGGACCCTCTTGAAGTTACCAACCGCCAAGGAGCCACCACAGAGGAAGTCATTGTTTAGAACTACTTGCAAGGTAAGTGGAAAGGTATGTAGAGTCATTGTGGACTCAGGGTCAATTGATAATCTTGCTTCAACAGAGATGGTTAGCAAACTTGGATTGGAGAAACTTCCTCACCCCTGCCCCTACAAAGTCTCATGGTTGAGCAAAGAGCAGCAAGCTTTGGTAAGTGAACAAGTTTGGGTTGACTTTCAAATAGGTGAATATAGAGACAAGATTTTGTGTGATGTTGCAGAGATGGATGCTTGTCATTTACTCCTTGGGAGACCATGGCAATATGATGTAGACTCAAGGCATGATGGGACGAAAAATGTCTACAAGTTGACCAAGGATGGTGTGCAATACACTATGACCCCACTATCGGATGATGGTAAGGACAATCATGTTGTGACTAGTGTCATGTTAGTAGGTAGGGAGGAGTTTATGCAGGCAATCAAAGAGAAGGATACCCCATGCTTTGCCATAGTGGTGAAGCCAAGGGAAGAAGTAAGGAAGAAAGAAGAAGACAAGGTGCAAGAGAGGACTGCAGATCCTAGAGAGGTGAAAGAGTTGTTGGAAAGATACAAGGGTATAGTTGTAGGAAACAAACCTGAGACCCTGCCACCTTTCAGAGATGTAAGTCACTGTATTGACCTCATACCAGGCTCTACATTACCCAACAAAGCAGCATATAAATTAACCCCTGATCAGAATGAAGAACTTGCAAGGCAAGTACATGAGTTGTTAGAGAAAGGATTCATAAGGAAGAGTATTAGCCCTTGTGCTGTCCCTGCAGTATTGGCCCCAAAGAAGGAAGGTACATGGAGATTATGTACAAATTCAAGAGCCATCAACAAGATCACAATTAGGTATAGGTTCCCTATGCTTCAGATAGAAGATTTGATGGACTGTCTAGCAGGAGCCGAGTACTATTCTAGGGTGGATTTGAAGAGCGGCTACCATCAAATCAGGATAAGAGAGGGAGATGAGTGGAAGACGACCTTCAAAACAAATGAAGGACTTTATGAATGGCTGGTTATGCCATTTGGCCTCTCAAATGCTCCTAGTACATTCATGAGACTCATGAATGAAGTCTTGAAACCCTTTATCACGGCCTTCAAAACAAATGAAGGACTTTATGAATGGCTGGTTATGCCATTTGGCCTCTCAAATGCTCCTAGTACATTTATGAGACTCATGAATGAAGTCTTGAAACCCTTTATCAATCATTTTGTTGTTGTGTACTTAGATGATATCTTGATTTTTAGCAAGAATAGGGATGAGCATCTAATACATTTGGATTTGGTGTTGAAAAGGTTGAATGAAGAGCAGTTGAAGATCAATTTGGAGAAATGTGTCTTCTTGCAGGAGGAGTTAGTATTTCTTGGTTTTGTAATCTCCAAGAGCAGCCTCAAGATGGACCCATCCAAGGTGGAAGCAATCCTCAATTGGCCTACACCTAGAAACGCAAGTGAGGTAAAGAGTTTTCATGGTCTTGCAAGCTTCTATAGGAAGTTTATTAAGAATTTTTGTGGTGTATGTGCAGCTATGATTGACACTATAAAGGGAGGTAGAAAATGTCAGAATGTATGGACTAGTGAAGCAGATAAGTCCTTTGAGTATTTGAAAAGAAGGGTAGCAGAGCAACCTATATTAGTTCTACCTGATTTCCATAAGGTTTTCACCATAGAATGTGATGCAAGTAACAAGGCTGTAGGAGGAGTCTTGAGTCAAGAAGGTAGACCAGTAGCCTTCTTTAGTGAAAAATTGAATGAAGCAAAACAAAAGTACCCAACCTATGACTTAGAGATGTATGCAATGGTTCAATCTTTGAGGAAATGGAGGCATTATTTGTTGCCCAAAGAGTTTGTAGTCTATACTGATAACCATGCTCTGAGTTTCTTGAATTGGCAGGACAAGTTGAATCACCGGCATATGAAGTGGTTAGAATACCTTCAAGCATTCACTTTCACCATCAAGCACAAGAAAGGAGTAGCAAATAAGGTAGCTGATGCCCTTAGCAAGAGGAACTTGACAGCGAAGGAGATTCAGTTGGAGAGCATAGGAATCACTTCCATGAAGGATATGTACCAAGGAGATGAGGATTTCAAAGAAGCATACCAAGTATGTAAGGAAATGGGTGACAAGTACCATAAGGAGTTCTCCTACTTTATTTTGTAGGAAGGTCTACTTTTCAAGGGAAGCTAGCTTTGCATCCCTAAAGGCTCCATGAGAGAAAACATTGTGAAAGAGAAGCATTGTGGGGAATTGGCAAGTCATTTTGGGATTGACAAGACCCTTGAGTTGGTTAGAAGATTCTACTTTTGGCCTAAGATGCAGATTGAGATCAGAAAGTATGTGGAAGGTTGTATGATTTGTCAAAAGGCCAAGGGTAGGAGTTCAAATGCAGGTTTGTATACTCCTTTGGCCATACCAAACAAGCCATGGGATTCGGTCAGCATGGACTTTGTATTAGGACTCCCCAAGACTAAACAGGGTTATGACAACATCTATGTAGTTGTTGATAGGTTTTCAAAAATGGCTCACTTTCTACCTTGTAAAATCACACATGATGCATCTCACATAGAAGGTATATTCTTTAAGGAGGTTGTAAGGTTACATGGTTTGCCACTGTCAATCATCTCAGACAGAGATTCTAAGTTTATTGGGCATTTTTGGCGAACTCTTTGGAGGAGGCTAGGTAGCAATTTGTCATTTACCTCAGCTTATCATCCCCAATCTGATGGACAGACCGAGGTCATCAATAGGTCACTTGGAAACCTATTAAGGTGTTTAACTAAGGATCAAGGAGCCACATGGGATTCAATACTTCCTCAAGCAGGATTTTCTTATAATGACTCAGTGAATAGGAGCACTGGTCATAGTCCCTTTGAAATAGTGTATGGGTCACACCCTAGAGGTGTATTGGAGCTGAGAGATGTGAAGGATTTGGATAGAAGAAGTGCACAAGCAGAGGACTTTGCAGAAGTGATAAGAGACATACACCAACAAGTAAAGGATAGGTTAGAACAAACCTCATACAAGTACAAGCATGCAACAAATAGGAAAAGGAGAGATTTGCAGTTTAAGGTTGGAGATATGGTGATGATTCATCTCAATAAATCTCAAGAAGGAGAGACTCCCTAAGGAGAAATACACCAAGTTGATGATGAAGAAGATAGGTCCTTTCAAAATCTTTCAAAAGTGTGGCAGCAATGCCTACAAGATTGATCTCCCACCGGATATTGGTCTCTCTAACACTTTCAATGTTTTAGATATATATGCATATAAAGGTCCTGTTACTAATGTGTGTGATGCAGGTCAAGATGATTCCAGCAGGGAAGAGATGTTACAAGACCTACCTAAGCAGCCTAAACTTGAAGTTGAGCATGTACTTGACAAGAGGGTGAGTAAGAAAACAAGGAGGCGTACTTACTATGAGTACCTGGTCCAATGGAAGGACAAACCCTTTGGATGCAAGGTTCCAGATTTGCCAACTCAAGAGACTTGAGTTTTTTTCTAGCCTCCGGAGTATGGTGCAGGGCACCCTCTTGGTTTTTGGTTTTCATTTGTTGTTTGAGTGTTGGATAGGTGGTCTTAGACCCTAGGATGATGTGTTGGATCAGTTTGGATCCTTTGGATGTAATAAAGAACCCATTTGTAAGGCCAATTGGCTCCAAGGTCATTTATAAACCTAGAGACCAAATTAGGCCATGGGGTTCATGTAGTGTAGGAGGCATGTTGATAAGTTGTCTTGAGTTGTTTTAGGCCTAGGATAGGTCTAAAAAGTCCATTAGGGATGTTGGCATGTCAAAAGTGTCAAAAATGCAAAATTGTCAAAAGTTGCAAAAGTTGCTAAGCAACATTTTCCACCAATTGGGAAAAGAGGTTCCAACGGCCATAAACAATTGGAAAATAGTTGTAGCCATTGGGGAAAGGCCTATTTGTGCCTCTGAGATCATCCATGTTGGTGTTGGATGAAGCATGTAAAGATTTGGTGGTTTGAATAACAAGAAAACTCAGATTTTACCCAATTTCCATTATGATCTGACAGAGGATTTACTTGCATAGAATTTTGAATTGGTTCGATTGTGGTGTGAGTGTAGGTTCTAATGCACGTGGTTTGACTCCAATTGATAGGGTTTGGAGCGAGTTGTGAGTAGTTTACCAAAAACTGTCATTCAAAACCTCGGTTCATAGGGTTTCACCAAAGATGTGGCCCTAACTTGCAAATTCCTTTGTGGAATTCAATGACCTCTTGGAAAATGCAAGTTAGGGGTGTGGACACTGAGACTTCAAAAGGGTGGAATCTGGGAGTGAGGGTTGGTGTGGTTACCACCAAAACCTAGGCTAAACAAGACAATGTGTTTAGTCTAGCCTACAAAGAGGAGTGAACAAACAGTTACCTAGGGAGTGCTTGGTGACTGGTCTAATGGTGGATTTGGTCTATTAGAGGCCTAGGGAATGTGTCCAAGTGGTGAGTTTGGTTCTGCAACCCCATCTTCAAGTAGTTGTTTTGGAAAATAGGCCTAATTAGGCCTATTAGGTTTGCAAACTCAGTAGGTGCTTAGGGGTGTTGGAGCAGAGTCAAACCTCAATCTCTTGGGATTGGATTTGACCTTGGGGCATGACAATATCACTTCCTATGCTGATTTCACTAAGAGGTTGATTGATAGATTTGATAGGAAGGATCGAGAGCTACACTTCAGAGAGATGGCACAACTGAGACATTTAGGATCATTTGACTCTTATACATCATAGTTCTAGAAGCTCTTAGTTATGGCCATGAATGTTTTAGAGCATTGATTGATTCTTTTGTTCATGTAGGGATTGTTCGAGTCACTTCGTGGTTTCTTTGATCCTAATACCTTGCAAGATGCCATCAAGAGGGCTAGAAACATGGAGAGTTCAGCTCTTAAAACTAATTCCAGCCTCAACCATTTCAGCCAAAGAAAAATAAAAAACCTTTCCAAAAGGAGTGGCCCAAGAAGATCATGGATGATGAGGTTCAAAATGAACCAAATAAGAAGCAGCTATATTTCAGTTGTAAAGAAACTTGGGAGCTAGGCCATAGATGTTTGGGAAAAGGGAAGGTTCACTATCTTGAGGTGGTTTTTGATGGTGAAGGAGAAGGTAGAAGGAGCTATTGGCTATGAACATGATGATTCAAATGGGGAAGTTGTAGATATGGAGGATCACACATCAGAGAAAGAGAAGGGAGGAATCATCGCTACACGTTTTGGTACTTGTAGATATAATTCATGTAAGGTAAGCGGAGTTTTATAGGGGTAGTAGGTTATAGTTTTGATTGATAGTGGGGCAACTCACAATTTTGTTGATTCGGCCTTGGTGGCTCAAAGGGGTATATAGGTAAAGGACTTAGAGAGCTTCAATGTAGTAATAGCAAATGGTTTCAACATGTCTTGTACCAAACGGGTGCCACAGTTGAATATTGCTGTAGGGAATTATATTGTTACAGATGATTTTTATGTGGTGGACCTTGGGGATACTAATATGCTATTTTGGGCATCTAGTGGTCGCACTCTTTGGGAAAGTACTCTCAGGAACTTCCAAACTGTGGAGTTGAAGTTTAGAGTGGATGGTTAGAAGATAGTCTTCAGGGGTATCGTCCAATGGTGCCTCTAGGATCATGATGAGAAAGTATATTTAGACATGGAGACATTGTGTGGGCAGTTCGGTGTTTTATTTCTTATAAACTCCTATTGATAGTGTTGGGTAGTATCATGTGGATATTCAATTTGTATTGAATAAGCATAGTGTGGTTTTCAATGAGATTCCTCTTAAGAGACCTCTTGACAAGGGTTTTGCACATGTGATTGGGTTAGAGGTGGGTTCTAAGCCTATGATTACTGCTATTAAAATCCTAAAAGGTTCAGACAGTAGATTGAAAAATTAGTTAAGGATTTGTTAGATATGGGACATATCAGGCCTAGCTCGAGTCCCTTTTCTTCTTCAATTGTCTTGGTGAAGGATGGGACTATGTGGATGTGTATTGACTATTGTGCACTTACTAAAAAGACAATAAAAAATAGGTATCCTATATCCATGATCAATGAGTTGTTGGACGAGCTATATGGTGTAGTGCATTTTTTGAAGATTAACCTTCGTTTGGGATACCACTAACTTAGAGTTAGGGAGCAAGATATTCACAAGACAACTTTCGAGTGTCTCTATGGGCACTATGAGTTTGTGGTCATGTCCTTTGGTTGACTAGTGCTCTTGTAACTTTCCAGTCTTGCATGAACCATATTTTCAACAAGTAGCTGTGAAAATTTCTTTTGTTGCTCTTTGATGATATCCATATTTACAAAAAGACATGAGAGGATCGCATTAGGCATCTTTTTGAGGTGTTGAGCGTCATGGAGGAACAACCCCTATTTGCCAAAGCTTCTAAATGTGAGTTTGGATTGACAAAGTTTTCTTGATTTGGGAGATGCGATTGTGGTGCAAATGGAGACTAGGTTCATTAGGAGAAGATATAGGCCACTTTGAATTAGGCCCCACCGAAGATGCTAATAGATTTAAGGGAATTCTATGGCCTATGCAGCTATTTCAAGATGTTTGTGAAGGGGTTCTCACAACTAGGTGCACCTCTTACAAATCTTATGAAGAAGGAATCTTTCAAATGATTGGATGAGGCTCAACACATTTTCAACAAACTTAAGGAGGTAATGAGTACTTGTGTGTAAGCATTACCTAATTTCTCTTATCCTTTTGTTTTGGAGTGTGATGCTTTAGGTGAGGAGTTCTCTTGCAGTGTAGTTGGCACTGAACTTTTGGGTTTGTGTTAGCATGTTTAGAGGGGTAATTTGATATTACTAGTGAGCTCAAATGGTTTAGAGGAGTCATATGACAATATCAAATGTTATTTATGGCTTTTAGTTTGGGCTCCAAAATTCTTGGAGGGAGCATCTATTTTTAGTAAGTCACCTAATCAGATTTGTTTATCATCTTTCATCATCAGATCACACCTACACAATCAGATTTCAATTCTGATGCATTTTGCCTATTGTTGCAATTGGGTGTGTATTATTGAGCTATATTTGATTAATTTTACTAAGGTCATTAATTTATTTAAATTATTGGCCACCTCAATATTATAGCTTGTTGGAAAGAGAATGAAAATATTTAAATGATGAGATGCTAAAAAGTAACTTTCAGTGCTGGAAATGTTTAAAAAGTAAAATAAACCATTGTTTGGAGTTATAAGGCTTAATAAGTTAATAAAATGATTTTATAATGGAGTTTCTAGAAAGTTCCCTAAAAGGCTTATAATGTAATATCCCCAGAATTTTTTTCAATTTATTTCCAGTTACAATCACAACAAGAACCTGTTCAGGTTAGTAAATGAAGATACAATAATGCTGAAACTGTAACCCTTCCACTTTCTGATCACCAAGTGCTCAATATGAGAAGGTGAGAGCCTACGGTGTTGAGGGGATCGTTAGCTTCAAATAACTGGAAATAATACAATGCTTGGGCGGTAGGCTTGCCCCTTCCACTTTTCAGTAGGATATGGAGAATATTAAAAATCACTTGGCGGTAAACCAGCCAAGGATGATGCAAGAACTGAAGAACAATCACTCTACCGCTTATGCAGCGGGAGGACTAGAAATGAAATAGCAATCAACTCCACCGCTTATTCAGCAGGAGGATTGAAAATGAGATTACAATCAACTCAACCACTTATTCAGCAGGAGGACAAAATTACAATAGATAAGAAGGCAGCAAGCCAGCCTCTTCCACTTATGCAATGGGCCAAAGAACAACAATCCAAGTATATAGCTGTTAGTACTACTAATCAGCTTTACAATGCAAACATGGATTACAAAATTACTAGAATCATTGTCCAAACTAGGCGGCAAGGCCAGCCTCTTCCACTTATGCAGTGGGACTAAGAGAGTTCAAATAAATTGCTGTTAGTACTACTAACAAGCATTACAATATGATTCATCATGGATATTCAAATGTCAAAACCCAAACTAACAGCTGCAACTTATTA
Organism: Cryptomeria japonica; assembly: GCF_030272615.1. NCBI lineage: Eukaryota > Viridiplantae > Streptophyta > Pinopsida > Cupressales > Cupressaceae > Cryptomeria > Cryptomeria japonica. Next base: position 400,985,104 of record NC_081413.1, on the reverse strand, counting down.
CCAAGACTCTTCACACCACACCCATAGACTCACACACCTGAAAACCAGCTTCAACCCCAGAAAACTAAATCTGATATGAATGAACAGCAAGCTGGAAATACAGACCAACAACATTAAAATCCTCACAAACACTTCTAAATCACTCCCCACACAATCAAATTATCTCTAAACACACTCCATAGAACCCACACACTCTAAAGCCAACTCCACACAAGGAAACACTCCAAACTTACAATTTTTCAGATTTTGATATGCAACCCATGCGCTGGAAACACACAGACCAGCAACTTAGAAACTCACAAAAAAGCTCGTAACTCTATTCACACTCAATGAAATTACCCCCAAACGGATGCAAATGAGAGATACAAGACATGCGATGAGATTAGAACCAACAAATTGCACCCAAAACCCCCAAATGAATTTATGCACGCATTCCCAAGCAGCCCAGCATAGTACTGCTAGGAAAGAAGTACGATTTGCATTTAAAAATTAAATACTCAACATTAAGCTCTACAAACTTACAAACTTGATCGCTTGTGGCATAGAAAGAAAACGAGCCACTACCCAGAATGATCTGACACACGAACTGAGAGTTATGAACTAAAACGTGCTACAGCCACACCAAAAACCAGCAACACTGAAATCCACACCACACTGGAAATCTGAAAATGCACACTAAAATCGAACCACACATTCAAAAGATCCAATCACAGCTAGGAGTGATGTCTCACACTCGAAGTCTGTCAAGAGCCCTAGGAGGTATTCACCCTCAAAGATTGTCTGGAGTCAATCCGACAGCATAACAGTATAAATTGTCTAAGATACCAAATGAGAAGCCCAACACTCTCATTTATAGATTTTGAGGGCTCAAATTCAAATTCACATTCCCTCCAAATGAATGCCAAATCCAAATGCACATTCACTTCACATTATTTTGAAATTACATTTCATTTCTCCTTTCTCCAAATCGACCTTCTCATAGGAGCAAATATTCTTTATAAAAATGACAATAAAATCATAATGTGGCATCCAAGGTAGATAAGTGAAATATATTATAAAATTAACTTATTTCTCCATAAGGCGTCCATCTTGCCGTATTAATATTTCACTTTATAAAGTATTTTTCCTCAACAATAAATCACCCAATATATAATTAAGGAAAAGACTTATATATCAATATAACTTAAGCCCTTTTAAATAAATCGTCCAACCTTTGCCATAAGTTATAATTTAATTTAAAACACCATTTTTAATCAAATACTGAACTTGCCAAAACAAGCTCCAAGGATATGGGGAAACAAGCTGAGAGAATTGCCTTGCCAGATATAGTCATTGAACTAAGTTGAGGAACCCTTGCCAAGAATAGCACCAAAAAATGAGGGAAGACCAACTGCTCAAACTGACCTGCCGGAAATAGCCATTTGAACAAGCCTGCTGACATCCTGCTAAAAATAGTACTTACTAAAACTAGTAAGTGTTTCCAAAGTGATTTTAACCACATTCTGAGCAGTCGTCGCACTTTAGTAAGTCTTGTAAAAGTCACCCGATGCAGATGCATGTTGAACCATCTTGAAGCTCTCTGAAAACCCAGAAGGAATCCAGAATCCAAACTGTCAAACTCCCACATATAGCCCCTTAAAACACCAAAGAATCCTCCTAGAAAATAGGAAACCCTAATTTCTGCCCCTGACTAGCCTACGGGCATCCGAACTAGGCTAACGGCCAACATAACTTATCATTGCAGAGAAAGGGACATTACATATAAATAAGAGGTTTGAGAGCTTATTTGGTGTGGTGAGTCTATTCTGTTTCTCTTATTGAAACCCTTGTGGTTTTGGAGTTTGGACTTGGTCCATCTCAACCTTCAAAGGGCGAAAACCCTCTTGGGAAGAGTAGTTTCAGTGATGAAACATTCCTCCCTAGCTGTTGTGTGTTGGAGATATCAGTCAGGTATTTCACATTGCATTTCTTGGAAAGTTTAACAAATTTGTGTAGTCTCTTCCAAAGACAAATTTGTAGAAGATTGGATATATTGCAGATATTTTTGGAGTTCTTGAAGTTCGCTGATTTTTATATCTGCTTTCATAGCATGAGGGAAGTTTTGGTAGGCGGAAGCCTTTATTACATTCTTGGTAATATGTATGCTGTGTGTGGACGCATTGGGATAAGGCAAGGAGGCGGGTGAATAAAAAGATTGCTTGAAAGCATATTTTAAGGGAGCCGTGGCACTTGTTGGAGGATTGAAACCCTAGGCAAATAGCTGGAGCCAATCAACTTCTAGCTGCAGCTATACTTGGGGGTCGTGGATTCTTCCCTTGAGTGAATTGTATGATCTTGCGAGCTTTTTCTTCATTAAGTTTGGTGCCTATATAAGAGTAGCAAGGTCGATGACTTGCTAGGCCTAACACAATAAAATCTGAAGCTAGCTGCTGATCATTCTTGGCATGGAAAGATTGTTCAGATTTGGACTATTCTTCTATAAATTCTCATTCAGCTAAAAGCCTAATATAAGCTGCTAAATGAAGACTCTGCTCTGTGTTATTCCTGTATGACGGATTGATGTATTTCCAGCTCCCTCTTCTTTTTTGTGAGGATTCATTCTCTGGACATGGTCATATTTAGTGGGTGTTGTTCCTTACAGAGCTATGATTGCATGATTAGATTGTATGTTATTCATAGACAGATTTGTAATGAGAAGGTCAGGGTTTTCCTATCTTGTAATCTGCATTTTCTGAAGGTTATGTTAAGCATGGTATTTACACTATTGAAGGAAGACTGTTACATGGAGTTTGGTTTCAGATCCTTGTTAAATGAGATTGAGTTTATATCAATGTTTATTTCTATTCTCACTCCATTTGTAGCAGCCTGTTGAACAGAAATTTACTGTGTCATCCTAACTCATAATCATAATTCATATTGTAATCAGTCATTCATGTTTGATGGTCTGATTATTATATGTGAGTATTGAATCATAAATGCATACAATTACCATTAAACATCAAACAATCAACATATTCTATCATAGTTGCAATCTGAAATTTGTAATCAACATGTATGCAATCTTTTTGACAAAATAACTCATATTGGAAAGAGGAAAATTTGGGTGAAATCCATTGGGGAAATTACATTATGCAAAACAGACATCCCATTGCTTATGAGAGCAGGGAGCTCTATGATACTGAGAGATTATATTCCATCTGCGGTAAGGAGATGCTTGCCATCATGCATTGCATTGGCAAAGTTCAGACAATATTTAGTAGGTGGAAAATTTGTTGTCAAAATAGATCATAATATTCTAAAATATTTATTGGAGCAGAAGGGTTTGAATGAGCATAGCAAAAAGTGGTTCAGTAAAATTCAGGCCTATGATTTTGACGTAGTGTATGTGAAGGGGAAGAAGAACATTGTTGCAGATGCACTTTCTAGAAAACCCACTATTTGCTCCTTGGTAGAGATTTCCTTTGATTGGAAGATTCATCTTTTAGTTGAGTACTCCAAGAATAATTTTGCGTATGAGTTGATGGATGGTGAGGTTTGGGATGGCAGATGCAAGGTGGTGGAAGATATCATCTACTACAAAGACGGGATTTATTTGGTTCCTAAATCAAAGCTGAAGGAGAAGATTTTGAGAGCCATTCATGATACACCACTTGCAAAAACATCTAGCTTACTTCAAAAGCTACAAACAAGTCAAAGAGAGATTCTCTTGGAAGGGTCTCAAGGATGATGTCATGTGGCATGTCCATGAGTGTATGACTTTTCAGCAGAACAAGTCAGAGCATACTTTCCTTGTAGGTTTATTGCAGCCATTACCACTCTGTTGTGCGTTGCACACGCTCCCGGTCGCTGACAGGGTCCCCTTTCCTCTTTTTTGGTCTTTTCGCCTTCGCCCCGTTGAGTTCTGGGCAGGGTGTCTCGCGTCCTTTTGAGCGTGGCCGTAATTAGTCCATGAGATGATAATGTCATGTGCGGAAGCCTGTGAATTCGCAAGATTAGTTTAACCTTTGGGCATTAAAATTCCAAGAGATCGTTTAAACTTGCGAAATTGCTTGAGATAGGCGAGGAATGGTAGAAACTTGCAAAATTCCCCAAGTAAAAGATAAAGCGTCTGAAGGTCACATAAGGACCTGTTGACGTGTATTTTGTACACAGCCTAACACAGAATAAAATACCCAAGGGTACCTTATCCTCTCTTGAATAAAGCCTCTGATTGCTGAAGATATCGCGAAAAAGGATCAATCAGGATGACTCCAAGGTTCGTTGATGTAGGGTCTCTACGTGTGGATAAGCTCGCCGTGGTATGATGTGATTTGCTGGAATCACAAGGGGACTTACATTTGATGATTGAACTTCCGATCTGCTTTGCTGGAACACAGGCTCTGACTAACTTAGATTTAAAAAAAAATGAAAAAGGATGAGGGCGAAGAGAAGATCTAATCCTAATACTAAGAATGTAGGAGCAATGATTTGATTTTTTTGATGAAACTCTAACTAGGTCTTGTTTTGACATCAATGGACCATCTCCACAAGGCTAGTGCGATCTTCTAAGGGAAGCTTTATGATGTTCAAATCATCACCGCAGGCATAGACACCATCAAGTTGATGCATATCAATGAAGAAGCGACAAATTGAAATTGAGCTTAAGCTGAACGATTCCAGTTGACTACACAAGGCAAGTCTGCAATCAACAAACTGCTAGTAGTATGGATATACGAATTCCACCATCAATCAATCACATTTCCTCCATTCATCTAATCATCTACCATCGAGGATTGAAGACTCAACAAGAAACCATGCAAATTGCAAGAAACGACACACTTCACCATTACTTCAATGAAAATGGAGTTTGTTTACAATCAATGGCAACAATTTCTTGCCTTGTCCTCCTATTCTACTCTAATTACTATTCTATCAATTTCTAACTACTCTCTATCTACTAACTGCTTTCTATTTTTTACAACTCTCTCTCTAATTATTTCTAATTAGCCTTTACAAATGAAATGCCTGGGCTTATATAGTGCCCACAATACAATTTGATGGCTTAGATCAATTCAAGATCAATGGCCAAGATTCAACAATGAAAACCCTAATTAGGGTTTGTTACAACCATTACATAACATTTAATGCTTGACCAATGATAAAATTGTATTGCTTGGACACATGTCCCTTCTAGAAAAATCGACCAATGGATAGCTGGGGTAGGTACATCGGAGTTTGTGCCACCTTCCATGAGTTAGGTACATTGAATCTGGACATGCTGAGGTGGACCACACTGACTGGAGGAGTGATGACTGGGATGCCACCTCATCTGACACTTGTAGCTTGCTAGATATTCAATTTGATGTCGTTGAGAGGCTATCTTTAATTAACTCTTGTCCTAACTCCTTTTGTCCTTGATGTGCCGGATGATGATGTACCTCGCCTTGGAATGCTGGATTGAGAGAGGTCGCCCCTGTCCTGGCTTGATCGTCCCGGCGAAGATCGTCCTTGATCCGGCTTGATTTTCCTTGATGAGATCTCCATTTGATGCCTACACAACATTTCAAAATTAGCAACATGATTTTGCAATATATAACATAGATTAGAGATTAAATTTAGGAAACTTCATAATAAATCCTTGAGTTATTATTTCCTAAAAAGCGATTGAGCTATTACAATTCAAAATTCAAAATTCAAAATTTAAGCTATGACGATCAATGTTCAAAATCAAAACAATAAATCCATATCGCCATACCTCTCTTGAGAGCTAACTCTAGAATGCAAAATGAAGAAAATTCGCCTAGGCAAAATTGATATTAGATGGCTTCAACGTGATCTCTTGTTCAAATTAGGAACTTCGCCACCTTTGATATGTCCTTGACGTGATCTTCAATGTCCTTGGCAAGTTCGCTCAAGTGGAAACTAAGTTCGCACTCCTTTGATGATATTAGCGCCTTCCTTTGCTTGAAATGAAATTCGCACCTCTAACACACAATTCGCACTACTCCTTTGTCTTCCTCAAATCGCACTTGAATGATAAAATGGTAATGTGAAAATAACAATCTTCACCACCCTTTATAAGCGCTTACACCACCAATTCACTTAGGCCGACTTTTATAAAATAAGACAATTTAAATGATTTTTAACAAATAATAAAGGCCGACTTTCATAAACCAAGCGCTCCATTTAATTTTTTAATTAATTAATAATTAATTATTAAATGCCATCGTTTTTTAATTAATAAATTCGATCTTTTTTTGCAAGGCAAAAATAATTAATTAATGATCAAGCGCAATATTTAAATGCCATTTTTAATTAAATTTTCAAATTATCGAATTTTCTAGCATTTAAATAAATTCAAAATGTTTGTTTAGCGCAAAAATTGGAAAAGTGGGAAGATTCAAACCTCATCGCCCTGGTCCCTGACTGAGGGACAGGAGCGATCTACCATTTTAGTCTCGATCCTTGTACTTTTGACGTTCAAAATCTTCATTCCTACGTTGAAATTGCCATTTTTGCTAGGGATTTCGAGCTTGATTGACTTGTTTTTGCAAACGAATACCCTTTAGATGTGATATCGCCCTGGTCCCTTGGAGAGGGACAGGAGCGATCTTCATGCTTTCTCCTTGATTTTGCATCTTCGATCTCCAATCTTCATCATAAGGCGAATAATGACATCATTTCTCCACTCCACGCTTGTTTCATTTGACTTCTACGAGGCATATTTGATGTTTAGAGGATCATCGCCCTGGTCCCTTGGAGAGGGACAGGAGCGATCTTGATGTTTTCTCCATTTCAAACTCAAATTGGTAACATTTTAACGTTCTCCTCCTTTGTATCGCCTTCCAAATGATGTTTTAAACTTTGTGCAACTTTGCTTTGACGTGATCTTCAAAGGATAACAAGTGTTCTAGCAAATATCGCCCTGGTCCCTTGGTGAGGGACAGGAGCGATCCTGGTGTCCTGGCTCAAATTTGCAAACTTCCAATCTTTGCTTGTTGTTCATCGCTTTCCAAATGGCGTCCTTGATCTTGCCTATCCTTGCCTTGTCTTGATTTTGAAGGAAAATGAATGATCATGTGCAAATCGCCCTAGTCCCTGACTGAGGGACAGGAGCGAATTTGATGTCTCAATTCGTCCAAACAAGGTCAGAAATGACTCCACTAAGCATTTTCGCTCTGGTCCCTTGGTGAGGGACACGAGCGATTCGCCTTGGACCCTTGGAGAGGGACAGGAGCGCTTTTTGCTCTGGACCCTTGGAGAAGGACAGGAGCGAAATTTGACTTTTCGAACTCTCTATAAGTGACATTTCCTTCTATGTTTCTTCTTTCTTATACTTTAAGTTATATTCCATATATACTTTCAGGATGTTTGAGAGTGGTTTCAGACCTCCAGGAGTTATATTGCAAAATCTAGTTTTTTGAGGTTTTTCAGTTTCCAGACTTAGTCAAATTTCAGGATCAGGACATTCCAGACTTAGCCAGATTTCAGGATCAGGACATCACTCAAGCCGGACTTGCTATCCTATTGATCTCCCCGACAGCACTCAAAATGCAAAGGCTAACCGACAAAACCCTAAAAAACCTAAAGAACAAACCCTAAAAAGCAAAAAACAAGGGTCCCCATTTGCAATGGGGCGATGTGTGAAAACGTCACAACAGGACCCAAAGAGCCGATTTTCGCCAAAGGATATAGAGGAGATAGAAAAATGCAAAGTGTCAAAAGTCGACAAAACCTCTCAAAATCCTGAAATTTGCACTGGGGGGGAAAATTACATGAGTTTCTAAGAGTTTGCAAAATGGGTGAAAATCTTGAAATTCGCCAGTATTGGATAAAATGCAAGAAGTAAAACTTGGCAAACTCTCTCCAATGGCCAAAATCGCATTATAAGGGGTAAGTGATGGATGTAAAAAGTTGGCAAAAGCACACAAAATCCCGAAAATCGCGATTTAGAGGGTAAAAGTGCGAAAAGTAAAGTTTTAAAAAAGCTACAAACTTGTAAAAGCTCTCCAAGTGCTGAAGTTTTCAAAATACCCTAAAACGCCGAAATTCGGAAAAAACCCCAAAATCACGATTTTGTTTGTGTAAGTGGTGTAAGTTTGCAAAGTTTGCAATACCCCTGAAAATGCCGAAAATCGCATATAAAGGGTAAGTTAGAAAGTTTGCAAAGTTGGCAAAACCCCCGAAAATGCCGAAAATCGCATATAAAGGGTAAGTTAGAAAGTTTGCAAAGTTGGCAAAACCCTCGAAAATGCCGAAAATCGCCTTATGAGAGATAAATAGAAAGTTTAAAAAGTTTGAAAACTCCTCCCATTCACCGAAAATCACGATATAAGGGATAAGTTAAAGTGAAAACTTGCGAAAGCATCTAAAAGCCCGAAGTTCGCATTATAGAAAAAATCGCAATAAAGTATAAAGGCTTGCAAAAGCACACAAGGTGCCGAAAATTGCAGTATAGGGTAAAATCGCGGTTTTTGACATTGTTCGCAAATGGCATTCACAACGCCAAAGTTTGAAAAGACTTTCCAAAATCCGAAATTTGCATTCCACCTGTAAATCGCGCAGTGAAAGGTTATCAAACTCTCTCAAATCGCCGAAGTTTGCTTAGGGTTAAGTTCACGCGAAGTTTATTAATCCTTGCAAAGCTTTCCAAACCCATTTTCCGAAAATCGCCATAGGGTAAAACCTTGCGAAGTGCAGAAAACGCCATAAACCCATTCAAAACGCCCAAGTTTGACGCCGTTAGGAGAGAAAACGCGAGGTAAGAGTTTGAAAGCATTGCAATAACCTTGAAGTTTACCACTAAAATTGCGAAAAAAGAGCTTGCAACAGGAGTCAAAATCACTAAGGTAAAATCGTTAAATCTAAGTTCTTAAAATGTTGCATTCTTCTCCAAACTTAGGCACGAAATTAGAATGGGAGTTAACCGTTGAAATTTGAAATTGCAGAGCTCTCCCATTCTAAATTTACAAGTTGTGAGTTTGTCTTTTCAAAACGCAAGGCATAAGACAGACATTTTTTCAAAATCCAAAGGAAATCATTCTTGCAAGATAGGTTGTGCGGATTCACGCCATTCATTTCGCTAGGTAAGTTTGCCTTGTCCTTCTTAAAGTCGTTTGAAATATATGCAAAATGGGATGGATGTGTTTGTGTGAAATTGATTAAAATGATTGTCTTAAAACCGCATCTTTTCCCATTTATAAGGCGTCAGGCAAAGCAATTGAAATTAGAAGTCTATTCCCATGAGTTAACCAGGAAATGCATTTTCAGACTTGGGGAAAATTTTAAACTTCGTCCGTTTTGAAAATCGATCTTGAAATGTCTAAGTGTAAGTTTAGCAGTCGAAATTGTCTAAGTCCTTGAACCACAGCCGAATAAGTAAATTCGTAGTCAAAGAGCTTCATAATGTTCATGTCTAAATCAATCAAGCTCTTTAGTTGAAGTATCGTGCTTTCTTTAAATTCGGTTTTCAAATTAATCCTTGTGTGCTAACGTATTCCTTTTATCTAACCCGCTTTGTTTCCTTCATATCGTCTCGTAATCCGCGTTTGGCTGTGCAGGATAGATGCCTAAATCGGCGGTAGAATCATCAAAGACACTTGGTGCAGCTGAAACGTCATGAGCATCCAAGTTAGATATCCCTCGCAGAGTCGAAAAGATGAAATATCAGTATCAGAGAGGCAGACTGAGGGAATCAAAAGTTCAAAGTGTGTGGGAAAATGTAGGTGATACTGACCTGGGGCACATTGATATTCAGGATTTCAGAGACCGAGTTTTCTCCCCTAATGCCTATGGCAGGCCTAGGCGAATGATGGAAAGTGGCATCGCTCAGGCAGCAGGATTTCCCTCGTTAGTGCAAAATTATGAGCTGGTAGTAGAGGCTGCCCGACATTACCAACCAAACACCAGATTGGTGCTCCTCGAGAATATGGTTCTCGCTGATTTCACTCCTGAAGCCATTGGCGACGCATTTGATATTCCCTTCTCGAACAACCCCATAGCAAGAACTATAGATGAAGCGGAAGTGGCGTATGATATGAACCTCGCCAAATACAGAACACTGATAAATGAGTGGTACAAGGAGAGAAGACCTCCAAGCATCAAGATTGGGAAAAAGACCCCCAGAGGCGACTTTCACAATGAGCATGGAGACATGGTCACATTGCTCAGTAGGGTTATGGGACTCCCCCAATCTAACTACTTTGAAGAGTGGATGTTCTACTTCACAGAACAGGTCTTCGCTGGGAAATCCAAGTTCGACTGGGCCCAGATCATAAGTGACAACATCCATACCCAATTGATCGAACTTGAGGCGAAAAAGTACTTTACTATGACATCCTATCTAGTCTACATGTTCGCCAGAAACCAGCCACTGTCAGGTTTAATCATGAAAGGTGAAATTGGGAGTGGATCCAATCAGGTGAAGGTATATGATTTCTACCCACAGTTACACTATCAAGACATAGCTCAAAGGGAAAAGAACAGCCTGCCTATGCGGCTGGCCAGTATGAGCGTGTCAATGACGCTTTCACAAGGCGCATGGTCAGGCTGATGCAAGGAGGACTACACATAAGGCTCTCAGAGTAGGCTACTATTCTGGTATAGAGGTATGGCGTCTGGTTCATCCAGTTCCCAAGATTCTCCTACATCCGAATAGCTGGCTTTGAGGGTGCACCTTTCCGACTTCCGCGATACCCAACCGACAAGATAGTTCTTCTGGAAGTCGCAAGGTAGTCACGTTCGGCGAACAGTTTACTCAGAGACAAGAAGCAGTCTGGATTCGCCTTCCCTATGATCATAGGTAACCTTGATGTCCATCTGAAAAGTCCAGTTCATGCCAAAGAATCCCTTGCAGAACTAGCCTCCTACGGCCTACAGGAACATTTCCCAAGGAAATGCTTTGATCACGACAATCTAGCAAAGAGAGCCTACGACAGGCGATACAGAGCAAAGGAGTTAGTTGAAGATTATTGGAAGAACTGCTCTGATGACTATGAAGTCCGATGGTGCAAATATTCAAGGCTGAGTGTGTAGCAAATGCGACTCTATGAATACCGTCGGGTCCTGGATCAGTTAACAGATTCTGGAAATTGCCTACAAGTCCGGGAATTCGAGGCGGTAAGACATCTTTTGCCAGGCATCGATTAGTCACAAGATCCAATCACTGATTTTGAGGCGGTTATGGCAGCCCTAGGAAGGTACACTGATCAATGGTTACACCAACAAATTGAGCGGCTGATTCATGAGGGAGTCCAATTCACCTACCAAATGATGGGTAGCCTTGATTCTCAGTTCTTTGAAGATGAGGGAACCTCCAATGCACCTAAGGAAGAGGTTGAAAGCCTGAAAAAAAGGAAGAAGGCCAAAGCCAGCAGAGGGAATCGGACATCTAAAAGAACAAGAAGGGAGAAGATCCCTATTAGGAGACCGAAGGTCACTTCATCATCAAAAGATCCCAGTTCATCTGATGATGTAGATGAACTAGATTATATACTTGCTCCACCTTCCCAGAGCGATGTTGAAGCATTCGGAGCTGATGATCCTCCTACACCTGACATGCTAAATACAGAGGTGAGGGTCATTGAGGCTACCGAACCTAAGAATCAAGTTGAGGAAGGAGAAATTTCGTCTACTCAAGGGCTTGAATTGCATGAACTGACCCAATAGAGCTGCCATGAATTGCAACTGCATAGTACTGCCAAGGATGACTCCACTGTTGAAGGAGAGCAAAGGACAAATGAGACCCGCGAGCCTGAAAGGACTGAAGAACAACCATCACATGAAGATACCAGACATTGTTCAGTGAAGTAGGAGAGAATTCAGCTGCAAGCAAAGGACTTGACACTTCCTCCACTCCTCCTGTAACAGAGCAGCTGCAAATATGCAATGAGCCGGCTGAAAACATTAAAGAGAAGAGTGCAAATTTAACTATAGCATCAGCCCAAACCATACCTCAAGATTGGTTAGTTGCTCAAGCCCAGCGAAAGGCAGCCACCAAGCCACCCATTGACTTGGAGGACATTTTCTCGTGCATAGACGAAGCCAAGTCCAAGGGGAAGAAAAAGCCTAAGGCATATTCCCGGATAACCAGAGATGGGCAAAGGAACCGTACCCTCCATATCGCCACCTTGTCTGTCGATAAGCCAACAGATCAAGTTACACTGGCTGATTATGGCATCACAACTGTCCCCATCGGACGAGCCACCAAGGAATAGGAAAGGGAGGAATTCAAAGACTCTGTGCAAAACATGCTCAGACAACTCGAAGAGATAACTGCTGAAAAGGACATGTATCCAGTTCGTGCTGAGTAGGCCGAGGGGTACATTGATCAACTCTCGAGACCATTACATAATAATTCCGAATCCCACATTCCCTTGACAGCATTGGCGCAAAGGACCACCACAGAATTTGAAGGAGTACGAGATACTGCCAAGGTCGTCAAGGAATGGATGCAAGACCTTAAAGAAAGAGGAGAGCAAATCATTGAAGAGGTAAAGGAAATGGCTCACCATCGAGAGACCATTTTGGTCAAGTTGCTCGAGGTAAAACAGGAATGTCTCAGAATCCATGAGGTAGCTACTACAACTCTTCCTCTTGTAAGAGCTCTTTTCTGGACCCAAGCACAGATCCCTACACTCTCCACCATCCTGGACCCCCACGATATCAACGTTTTTAAAGAATGGTACTAGACTATCACTATGAAGAACGAGACAAGAGAGATCATTGACAAAGAGCAAGATGCATGCGAGGGAATTCTGAAGAACATGCAGGAACTTGGCAACACAATCCTCCGATCAATGGCTTTGGGGTGGAAAAATGATCTGTCCGATGACGTAATGCAACCAGACTGGGAGAAAAGATTGAGAACAGACAAGATCGCCTACTCAACCGAGGACCTTGGTTTTGCCGGTCAACTACATTCAGACATGTTGTGTTTTGAGCGTAATCGGTCCAGCTGGCAGGATGGTTTGAAGCACGTAGACTGTTATCTAGAGGGCATGTAGTATAAAATTCGTCATCCCCCTATGACTCAGTTCAATTTGCTGTTCCAATTGTTCATCAGGTTCCAGGAGTATGTTCACAAAGAATGTGCAGCAGGTCGGGACCTTTGGAAAGAGTATTTGCATGGCGAAGATGAATTTTTAGAAAGAGAATATGAAGCTGGGAAAGAAAAAGTGCTTTCTTAAAAATGCATTTTTCTTTCAAATTTGAAAAAACACTTTTTGGCCAAAGTTCATATTTGACTGCCAAGTCAACTGTAAACTTTAGACTTTGTGCATGTGCACTTTTTGAATTGTTGTGGATAATTTTAATTACCTTTTTTAGGTAGTTATTGCTTCCTTTTGGGTGGTTGTTGATATTTACCTTCCATTTATGGGCATGGGTACCTTTTGTAAAGATGAATTTGGGCCACTTGTTTAGTTTAAGATCTTGGCCATTCATCTATTTTTGAAAGCCTATTTAAAGGGACTGGTTTTCCCTTATTTTGTAAGAAGTTCATGGATTGTTGCTGAAGCTTTGGCGAAATTTACACAGGATTAATGCAAAGTTAAGGCTTTTTCATTGTGAGTGCATGGTCTCCTTCTTCACCATTTAAATTATTCTGTTATGTCTTTCATTTTTTCTATAGCATTTTCTAGATAAACATCTAATAGAATCCTTGTTGTTCATACCATTAAGGACCGACTGACTGTCATTCCCTTTGCATGGTTAATCTGAACCTTCTCATATGCTTAGTTCGGTTATTAAATGGTTAGTGAATGAATATAAAATTCTGAATCTATGTTTAATAGCATGAAAACTTAATTTTCCCTTGAAGATCGCACTAGATTCTTACAAACGTTGTGCTTAAATAGCTGATAGTGTTTAATCTGGTTATTTGGAGGTGTCTGTATGTTTTTCTTGAATATGCTATCTTGGTTAATTAGTTAGATTCTCTGTATCTCTTTTCCCTATCCCTTTTTTTTCCTTTTTTACCAAGAAGAATCCACAGTCCAGCTGAATTAGTATCAATCCAACTGAAATCAAACGAGAACAAGACTCTTAGAATTTTAGGGAACTCATCCAACAATTGTTCATCTCACCGTAAGTCCCCTTGTGTTTCCAGCAAAACACATCAAACCACTGAGTAATACCGTAGTCAAGACCTGACAATCAAAACCTTGAGGTTGTCCCCTTTGATCAAACGAAAAACAGCATTAGGGATTTCCTTATCTCAAGAGAGGATAGGATACTCAGCGAGTACATTCTATTCTGCGTTGGCTGGATGGAATTTGCAGCGATGCGACTTTAGAAATGTCAACACACTCCCTGAGTAAAACCATGGATTTAATATTGGTCTTTCGAGGGTGCAAGGCAGAGTTTGTATCTATATTGTGGTTGACTAGTTGACCAAATATGCTCACTTCTTTGGCATTTCATATGAGTAGAAGGCACTTCAGGTTGCAGAGTTGTTCTTTAGGGAGGTGTTCAAGCTCCATGGATTGCCAAAGAACATTGTCAATGCTTGCTATAGTAGGTTTCTTAGTGCTTTTTGGCAAAGGCTATTCATGTTGGTTGGCACATAATTTGTTAGACTTTTTGTCATTGATGCCAAGTGGTTTTTGTCAAGCTTGTGCTATTCAAGCTAGAGGATTACTCAAAGTAATATCGGGTTGAGTTCGAAGTGCTTTTTGAGTTGTTTATTCATTAGATCTTCTCAATTTTGGTTGAGCTGCTTGACGTGCGTGCGTACTTGTCACCTTTGTTAGCTACTTCATGCCATGTCATCCTTGAATATTCAAAAGAATCAAGTATTTTATTATGCATCACATTTGCTAAGTGTAGTGGAATCAATATTTCTTTTTGGGCATATCATGGGCAAGCAAATTTAATTTAAGGCTGCCGTTATTTATTCAGGTTGTGCATACCTTTTTGTGGAATGTTATGTGGTGGTCAAACGTATCGTAAAGATGGAAGATGTGAGGGGTTATGTTGTGGTGAGAAGCTACGTGGCAAGGCCATTACTTTTTTTCGTAACCAATGAAGTTTTATGGTTCGTGTTTATCACATATCTTTTGGAGGGAGGGGTGAAAATTTAGTAAAGACAAAAATCGTGGAGCCTATTAAGTCCACTCAGCAATCATTTGTGAGACGTTTTATTGTGCCACGATGGGGAGACGTGAGGCTTGGTTTTATTTTGTTTATTATTCTTCTTCAGCGCTTTTGGAGGATGTAATGTCCCCTTCTTGGACCTGATTTTCTCTGCGACCGTTGGTCTTTTGTTTGGAAACTCGGAGGCCAGTCGGAAGGAATAATTAGGGTTTCCTATTTTTGAGGAGGACTTTGTTCATGTTGGGTGTTTTCCTTGGCGGCTTCTTTCTGGTTGCTCAGAGAGCTTCGCAACGGTATATTCATCTCTGCTTTCGAGGCAATTCTTAGAATTTACTATTTTTAGTAAGTTCTATTTTTGGCAGTATCCAGGTGGCATCAGGCAATCTCCTTTTCTTGTTCAGTCGACTCAGAAGGGCGTAGACAGATTCGAGCTCCAGAATGCATGGTTGAGAAGTCAAGTAATTTCAATTTTAAATAACATTATAATTATAATGTTATTTTACCCCTTGGCCTAGTCAAATGACTTAATGACAACTTAAAAAGGGGGTTTCTAAGGGTGGCGCTTTCATGGAGTAGATTTAATGTTTTTTTTTGTCCTAAGCCAAAGTCAAAACCAAGGCGTGACTTACCAAGGTGAAGACTTTATTAAATACCTTGACTTTTGCGCTAGGAAAGATGGGACGCCATGTTGAAGGTGAGGTTAGGGTTTGAGGTGAAGTTGCATTTAGGGTTTCGTGGAGTTCAAGGAATCTATATATTGGAGTCTTGTGCATCATGGAGGGATCTTTTTGCAGAATTTTGTCTGGCTGCCGTCTGGCTCTGGGATTTGCTTCAAGGAATGAAGGCCTTCTAGCACAGGCATCGCTTCTTGTTTGAAAGACAACAACTAGTGGTGATTTAATCTCTATGTATTGCATTTGATAGTAGTTTATCTTCAGAGTATTGCATTATTAATCATTTAAGCATTGTAGTGTATTCAGTTTTCTGCATCCAGGAAACCGCGACTGCATGTTTTTCATTCATAAAACAGAAAACACCAAAAATATCATTCTGGGTATTAGCTCATTGCATTTGTTTGACCTAGGCGTTGCATTTCCTAAGTTTGTAGCATTTTAGAAGCTTGCTTTGAATTTTGAGAGCAAATCGTACCATTCTGCCATACCGTACCATTTGGGAGGGCATTGAAATTAGTGCAAGTTGTATGCATGGTTTTTGGGTTGGTTTCTTGGTCTTGTCTTAAGCATCTCCATTAATAAGGGTTATTGCATCTGATTGCTGGTCATTTGGAGATTATATGTGAAGAATATGAGCATGTGAAGTAGTCCTATAGACTGCTGTTTATGCATTTAATGTGCAGATTTGTAACAGGAATCGGGAGATCCAGTATATTGATCTTTGAAGCTATTGGATTTTGTATTTCCTCTTAAGTTCATAATAGCTCTCCATAATGTAATGTGATCCCTTATAAATTCTACAAGATTTGAACAAGAGGAATCCACTCTTTGTAAAGGCTGACAGTAGTACTGGCAGTCTTGGTATCATGCTTCATTTCTAGTTGTATTTCTCAAACTCACTTAAGTTGTTGTAATAAGTTAATCCTCCACCCTATGGTAGCTACTCTCCCTTCTTGGGTCGGAAAGCACATTCCGGGTGTTGAGTGTTTTCAATTTCTGCATTACTAATCAATCAAGCATTATAGTTTTCACTCCGTCATATGGTCGCCCCTGTCCGTTTGGAGTGGGTAGCACATACTTGGCGTAGAGTTCCCATTCCAGTTTTAGAATAGGGGATCCTCTGACCAATGCTCGCCATCTCGGCGCCATGCTGGTTAGAGTTTTCTGCATAAGCATCTGTTTTAAGATCCTCTGACCAATGCTCGCCATCTCGGCGCCATGCTGGTTAGAGTTTTCTGCATAAGCACTGTTTTAAAGATCCTCTGACCAATGCTCGCCGTCCACGGCGCATTCTGGGTAGAGTTGTTTCAGCACATGGAATTATGTTCTAACTTAAACGTACAATCATCTAAGTTATTGCAATCCATCTTGTTTTAAAGTGTTTTCAAAAAAAAAATTTGGCTAGGGATATTTCAGAGGAAGTGGTGATTATTTTTGAAAGCTGCCGTAAATGCTTTTGGAATTGCTTTTTTTTCTTTTTTTGTGGGAGGTGACGTGTTGACTGATCACAAATATTCATGGGAGTTGAGGTTGCGTTGGTGTTACAAATATATCTTTTTAAATATGGTGATGTGGGAGTCTAACTTCTGAAATGCTAGCCGCTATTATTTTTGCTCGGTGAACATTATCAACCAGACGTTGATTTCGAGTTGTGTGTGGGTGTAATTCCTTGGTGTATTGTCTTTCTTTCAGGAAATAATAGTGTGGCAGTTTTTGGAGAAGTCGTCTTTGTGATTGGACAAGGAAAGAGTCGTGTTTCTAAAGATACGATGCTTCAGTTTTAAAATTCTAATGTAAAAGATGGAGATGCCGTAAATCATGAGGGAGTTATTTTGTTTCTACTAAGTCGTGTTTTTCTGAAAATATTTGAATGTTCGTTTTGGTCAGCTGGCATGTAGTTGTTAACAGGGTGAACTTATTTTTCTGCAGCAATGTGTGGATGAAAAAAAAGAGAGTTGCTATAAATCATTTTGGTAGTATAGTCTTTTTCTGATATTTGAGATTTCCTTGAGCTGGAGAAATGTTTGCTTAAGTACTGTTTTGAGGAGTGACTGGTCTGAGAGTTTGTTTTGTATTGGAGGGAGTTGGTGCTCTTGCTTGTGTAGGGGTTGGTGCTGTGAGGAGAATTTGAGCTCTCATTTTGATTGATACTTTGTAACCTGGGTTGGTGCCCAGTTTGTGTTAATGAAAGCATTTTGATATTGTGGTTTTTTACCCGAAAAGGTTTTCCACAAGAAATATGGTGTTATGTCTTCATGCTTATTCTCTCTGTTTTATAATTGATTTAATTTTGTCAAAAGTTATTGAAAATACGCAAATACCAATTCACCCCCCCTCAGTATTGCTAGTGTGTTCTTCATAATTGACCTTGAGCACCAGTTACCACCCTTAAACAAATGGTCAGATGGATATTGTGAACAAATGGATGGAAGGATATTTGTGTAATTACATTGTAGGGCAGCAAAAGGCTTGGATTAGGTGGTTGCACTTAAGTGAGCATTGTTACAATACCACCTATCATATGTTGATTGGGATGATTCCTTTAAATGTTGCATGGATATGATGCTACATCTTTTGTAGATTTGGCTTTTGGTGACAACAAAGCTCCTAAGGCAAAGGATTGGATTTAGGAGAGCCAGGATATCCTTAAGTTTCTTAAGGATAATCTTCATAGTGTCGAGAATTAGCAATAGATTTATATAGATAGGCATAGAATTGAGAGAAGTTTTGAGGTGGATGACTTAGTTATCTTGTGCCTTCAACCTTATAGGCAGTCTTCTATGAAAAGAATGGTGTGGAGAAGTTGAAGCTTCGCTTCTATGGCCCTCACAAGATTGTTCAGAGGGTTGGTGAAGTAGCTTATGAACTGGAGCTGTTAGAAAATAGTAGGATTCATAATGTGTTCCATCTTTCTTACCTTAAAAAGGCACATGGGTGGCATATCACATCATCACCTGAGCTTCCAACATTGGATGAGAAGGGCAAATTGGTTTTGGTTTTAGATGTTATTTAGGATGTCAACGAGAGGAATTTGAGAAGCAAAGTAATTAAGGAGTATCTCATCAGATGGAGAGACCTGCCCTATGAGGATGCAACTTGGGAAGGTGAACAAATTCTTTAGCATCCTAATCTACAATTCTTTGAGGGAAAACAATTTTGGGAAGGGAGGATTGTAATGTCCCCTTTTGAGGAGTAGTTGGAGGTGACCATTTAGGCTATTTAAATCCCACATACTAATGTCAGAATATAAGGGAATATCTTAAATTAGTTATTTAAAGTTGTCCAATAAAGTGACATTTTATGAATAACTTTATTTTAATTAATGGAGTTTGGAAGCTCATTTGCTTATTCTTGGTTTTATATTCTCTATGATGGATTTTGGAGCTTCTTCTTGGACCAAGAACTCTAGGACGAAAACTCGAAGGGAAATCAGGTTTGGTGGTGGAAGATCCACCCTAGCTGATTGAAGGTGGAACTTCTCAGCTTTCATGCTTAAAATGAACATCTATGCAATTTGTGAAGTCTTATAGGCAAGACAAAATGTTAGTATTTCATGAAATTTGTAGGAAAAGCTAAGTTGGATGGTTGAGTAGATTTGTGGGGTGTTGAAGCTAAAAATATAATCACCTACTTCATCAGTTGGGCAATTGATTTTCTTTCAAGCTGGGTGATTCACTTGTGACCTGGGCAACTAAAATGACATTGTTGGCTGACTTTGAGAGGTGAATATTAGGAGTCAAATTTGGTCTTACGATCGAGGGTTTAATCCGAGGCTGGCCACTGCATATTTTAGTGATTTTTGAGGTGTTGGCCATTATATATCTTCTGGTGCATTGAAGTCTGAGGTTTCTGGGTGACTCAATACCCATTGCTGATGCGTTTGGCTTTGTGCTGGATGTGGACATATTTCCTTGCCATGTGATTAGATTTTTGGCAGAAGATTGAATTAATAGGGGTGTCTGGCAAGTTTGAGTATCATATCAGGCTGACATGGAGTTTGTAGCAGCAAACACCAAAGTGTAGAGTAGGATGTGAGGCTCAGTTTAAGATGGGAGATACCAAGGGACTCCATAAAGGTTAAAACTACTAATGTAAAGGTTAGATATTTGTATTTATTCATCCCTGTACTCAGCTCACATTTGCAGCAGACTGTCATTTTGTATGATGAAACTGTTTGTTAATTTGTCACTTGAATAAATGGGTAAAGTTCATCATTCTTCTAAAGTATTGAAAATTTGTTATTTGTGATCTGTTTTGAAAGCATAGCATATGATTCTTCATTGTATAAACTGTCCAAGAAAATATATTCAGAAGTTTTATCTACAAAACATTGTGACGAGTGTTTGATAAAAAACCAAAACAGAAAAATTAGAAATATTAGGCAAAACCAGACTTGCGGTCTTTACAAAATGATGTCAACAATGGCTGAAAACCTCAAAAAGCAGCTGGTCCAAGGGTTGGAATATCCATAGATAGAAAATATAAATTGTTCCAACCCTCCAAAAGATGAAATCTTGAATAAATCATTGTAGCTACATTTTAGCAGTAAGATGTGGTACAATTTGCTTGCAAGTATGAATTGAACAACGACATCAATAAGCCCAAATGTGATCCTTGAGTAGAACTGTCTCAAAGAATGTGAGTGTTTTCATCTTCTAGATCTCCAACACCAATGGTTTTTGTCCTTGAATTTTTCACACTCCAAAATGGAAGGAATAATTGAAATGACAAAATTGGTTGCTTTTCTTTGAGCCTTGACCTCTCTTTTATAGACACCTACTTTGGGCTGCTATTTTATTTTATTTTTTAATTTAATTTACTTTTCCCTCCAAATATCTAAATTTACTTATAAATCACATTTAAAAGTCCCTTTTTGAATTGCATATTGAATAAAGCGTTAACAACACTTGTTTAAACATTACATAGGACGTATAATAATATTTAAGATGCTCATTTGAAAAAAAAAGCAGAGTCACCTGGGGACGCGTCCTCGACCTGAAAACCCCCATCCCCGCCCCGGGGAGGTTTCGGGGACTTGGGGACGGCCAGGGGACGTTTCCCCCAATCCCCAAATTGTCTAGTATTTTGAGGGGACGTCCCCGAAACGGGGGGACGCTTGCCCTAGCTTTGGGGGACATCCGTACGTCCTGGGGACGGCTGGGGACGGTTGGGACATCCCCAATCCATCCCAGGGACGGCTAGACAACCCCCATATCTAAGGCCCTTAAAAAATATTAAAAAAATTAAAAAAGTTGTATTTTCAATTTTTTATTTAAATTTTCTAATATCGGCCCCTTATTAATTCAAATTGTTATTAAAAATAAAAAAAATTAAAAGATAACATTAATGAAATTTTAAATTTATTAATTTAATTCATAATTTTGACAATGAAACTATATGGCAGCAGTGCAGCCTTTGGGCATTTTGACACAGAGATTAGAAAATCGCCAAACTCAGCGAGTCAATAGAAAAATAACACCCAACGCCTTTATTAAAGAATAAGTTTTAGCGCGCAAGGGGCGCTGCCCCCAAATCCCCATTGAAAAATATGGGGGGAAACTGCGTCGATAGAAGTAGGGAAAATTTAACCTCCGAGTCTATTGATATGCATATTGACAATGTGAATGAATTGAAATTCTGATTTATGAATGCATAATTGCATATTGTCTATTGAGTATTAACAATGTTGTATGTTCAGAATTTACATTCTAAAATGTTTTCAACTTTTCATAGTATCATACACATGCTATATCCATATTTTATTGTTTTCATATGAATATAATGTATGTATGCATGCTTTATCCATGTTTTCATATGAACATTTAGAATTTTGAAATTTTCCTATATATTTTAAATTTTTCCTATATTTTATATAGCCGTCCCCTTTGCCGTCCCCCGCTGTCCCCAAATTTGGCAAATATATTTGCTGTCCCGGAAACACGTCCCGTCGTCCCCTTCCATCCCCGTCTCGGAAACTCGGGGTAACTTTGAGAAAAAGCTATCGGGCTCAGCTTAATATATTATTAATTCTTTTAGTTCTAAAAAGGGGACATTATGTCCCTATATCTCATGTATTCATCCATTTAAATCTAAGTTACCGATTCGGTTACGGATACGGAATCGTAGAATCGACAAATTTTTTTTTCTCTTGGGTGAAAGTACGTCCGTACACACACACACACACACACATATATGTATATATATATGTGTTCAAACATCAAAATTAAAAAATATAAACTATATGTAGAACTATAAGAAGAGTCATACTCATAAATCCATAATTGCCAATAAATAGAATATTTTGATAGCTCATTCATAATTTGCAAAAATGAAAATACCCAAGTCTCAAAATGTCATTACATAATACAAATTCAAATTATAATCAATTTTAATATTCATTTTCTTTAGCAGAAGCATCAAGGTCAATCACAATCAATTGGATTGCCATTACTACTAGCTGTGCCAAGTGTAGAAGAGGAAAGTGATTTCACAAAACATAAGCAAACAGGTGCTACATATGGATAATGTAAATCAACTAAAATTAATCTCAGTAATGCTGATATTAAGTTTACTAACCCCGTGTTCATAGGTATAGCTCACAAATGCAACTGAAATGATATTTAATTTCTTGCTTGCTGGCATATTCTGATAAAAAATGCTGTCACAAAGTTATGAGAGTGAAACTAAGGTTTTAATTTATGAAATTAAGCTTGGGTACGGCCCTTGGTACTTCCTGGGTGCTTGGGTTCTTTGTGGGTCCTTCATAGAAGAACCCACAGAGAATCCAAGCACCCAAGAAGAATCCAAGCCTTACCCAAGGTCGTACCCGAACCCAAATTGTACCCATACCAGGACCCAGGCTAAAACAGAAGAATCCCATATCTTAGATTTAAATAGTAATAGTTTTATTTCTTTTGGAAAAAGATTCCTCCATGAAATTTGGATTTTTGGGGAAATCCATATTTTGGGTGTGTAGTTGCCCCCATATCCAATTATTTAATATAGTTTGCCTCTTATGGATGCAAGTACACTATCAATTTTAAATATAATAGTTTTTTTTAACTTCAAGGCAGGGAAATGCATGGATAATCCCAAAATCAAAGACGTAGATCATTTTGTTCACTTTTGTGAAAGTAGGTCCACATTCTGGGGTATGTACTACATTAAATTTTGAATGATATGGTGCTTCTTTGTCATCTATTTTGTTGCAGTCTTCTTGCAAGTATGCTTGTGAAATTGCTTTTTAATACTGGCTTTGAAATAAGCTTTTCTATTGTTTTGGTACTTCCAGATTCTATAATCTTTTTGTATTATTGTGTAGATGATTTTGATGTTGATTTTTGTGATGTTTTTTTCCCACTGTACTAGTGATTCTTATTTTAGAAGCATTTTTTATCTCAGGAAACCCTTATCTTCAGCTGGAAATAATTATTCTATTACAAAAAAGTGTTTGGTCATTGTTTGGGATTTTGTTAACATAATATCTATCTTCACCAGTCTTCAGCCATTCTTGAGTCCGATTACTCCACTCTCATCTCCTTGCTCGCTCACTAAAGAATAATTAAAACCACATCTCATATTCAATCTTGGCAATTAAAGAATATTATTTTCACATTTGTTATCACCAGAGAAAGTCTAATCATGATATGAATGGCCAATCTTGTGTTTTTAATTCTGAATTCCATACAACTTCAATTTTTCTACTCCGTATATGGGATGCTTGGTGCTTAGATTCATATGTCGTAATATTTACATGTCAACAGCACACCTATTCATCTACTTCTGCTTCTTTGTCTGATTGCCTTTTGTGGAGTTCTGTTCTTCTTAGTCCTAAATGGAAATATATGATCGTCTTCCATGCCTTCCTCATTTGTGATCATGGCATCTCCAAAGGTATTGCCTAAGCTGCCATAATGTTCTATTTGGTGAAATCTACCATGAATAATCTTATTAGCTTGTTGATTTCTAATTGTCAAACATTTAAATTTCCTCATATTCCTCTTCCTGGACATTTGGAGCCTATGTTACAACACATTGTTGTTTAGTATTTTTGGGGCCATTTTAAATTCCCATACCCGAAAAAAATGATGATGTTTTTATTCCATGTTCAACAAGCTGATTGAAATCATAAGTCTTATCATTTATTGAAGAGAAATTTCCATGTAGATGTTGCTACTACCATCCTGTTCGCATTTTGTTTGATCCCAGAACCAATTTTGAATATAAAGTCATATTATTCTTCACTACCTCTAATGATATTTCCCTGTCTCTTTACTATTAATTTTAAGTATCTATCATCACATGTCCTAGAAAGCATTGATATGGCACAAATTTATTTTGACTATGTATACCAATCCTTAACATTCTGATTGGAACGGTTTCCTTTATATGTTTGTGTGAGTGTATGTAAATCCTCAACATTCTATTTGGAACCATTTCCTTTTTGTATATGTGTGTGTACATGTATATATAATCTACACACTTGTGCACATGGGCATGCATGCGTGTGCTTGCATGTGTGTTTGTGGCTGTGTATGTTAAATTTCTCCATGGCAAGCTTTTTATGGTCATGATCTATCTTTCCTCTACTTATTGACCTTACGATTCAGTGGGCTTCTACGGAAGCTTTGTTGAACTTCTCCGTTCTGAGAACTGGTATTCTTCCAAAGGAACCAGTGTTCTGCACCAAACTTCCTAGGGCTAAAAAGGTGTGCACTGCTGCCCAATTTCTGTTGCTTGTAACTGCCACAAGAATGTTAAGCTTTTTTAGTTTGTTAACTAGGTACTAGATTTATATTTATTTTGAATAGTAGGCATGGCATTGGTAAATTAAATCACAGTTATTAATGTGACATGTGTTTGTAATGATAAATTTGCAGTTACCAGCAGTTTGAGGAAGCTGGAACTGATTTGGGGCAGCTTTTATCTCAGAAGAAGACAATTGAGGAAAAAAAAGCAGGCATGCCTATTAACGTTGCCAAGGCTGTAGCACGCATTTCAGGGGGACTCTATGTTGTCACAGCTATGAAGGGAGCATCCAAAGGTGCAATGATTGCTTCATGGGTATCACAAGTGAGTGTGGCTCTTTTATACATGCAATTCCTTACGGATTTTATGGATTTGGTTATGGATGAGCTGTTACATAAAATCTCCCCAACTCTCTTCTTGTATAGGCTAGCTTCAAGCCCTTGGGTATAACTATTGCAGTGGCAAAGGATCGAGCCATTGAATCATTAATGCAGGTTAGTGTGTTTGTGGATGTTTTGATTGGAGGATTTTCTGACCTTTATAACATGTTCACCTTTGTTCTAAGACTAAAATATAATTTGGTTTGTGCTGCTAGGTGGGAGACATGTTTGTTCTTAACTGTCTAGAGGATGGAAACTACACACCCTTAATGAAGCATTTTCTGAAGCGTTTTCCAGCAGGAGGTATCTATCCCCAATTATTTCTCCATTTGTTGGCTGTTGTGGACAATTTCAAATTCAAATCTAAATTTCTTTTTTCTCTGAAATATTATAAATGGTTTATTGTGCTTCCAGCTGACCGATTTGAGGGAGTGCAGTGGACCTCAGCGTCAAATGGGTCTCCTATTTTGATTGATTCAATAGCATATTTAGAATGTAAAGTTGTAAGCCGCATGGAGACAAGTGATCACTGGATAGTATACTCTCATGTTACTGAAGGAAGTGTGTCCAAACCTGAAGGACGCACTGCATCCCATCATAGGAAAGTAGGAAACTACTACTAAGACCAGTTTTGTTTTGTTCTCAGGCTGCAGTCCATCGGTAAGGTTGGGCCCTTATCTCAAAGCCCCAGGTTCGTTCATGATCCTGGCAAGCATGTGTAAAAATCCTCAGCCATGAACCTTCATTAAAAAAGGTTTGATTTAATATTCCATGCACATTGTAAAGTAATCTTTCAATCTTGAAGATAGCCCCAAGAAGGCATTACCCTTTTATCACACAATATAGTTTTTCGTTTATGCACATTGGATGTTAAGGCATAGTGCTAAGCCAACCTTCTGATTTTAGAGTAGATTTTATTAATTTTCATAAGATTGAGATAAATAATTAATATTGTAGTAAAATGTACACAAGGTACCCAGAAAATAGCGAGCCATGCTATTGCATTGAATGTGTAAGGATCCTTACCAACTCTCTGACTAGTGGTATACTACTTGTGAACTTCCCTATTTCCATGCCTTTCACCATTCTTCACCATATTATACGTTTAAGTTCTGAGAACATCTCATGCATAGCAGTCTTGAACTTAAGTTATTGATTACATTATTTCTGTACTTGTTTTTCGCAACGGTTTAGTCCCTTTGAAGCTCTTTAAACCCTACCTATCTGAAAACAAAAAAGTAAAGATGAAAAGAAAATCTTGTTGTAGATATGATTTTTCGAAAACCCTATTAAATACATTTTTTAAGGGGAAATTTCAGCAAACTTATTAGAAATCTCTTATCAGTGGAGTAGCTAAGAATCTATGGGAAGGGGGGAAGAGAGACGTGGTTGTGTATATGCTGTTACATGGCCACGCAAAGAAGTGGTTGTATATATTTGCTTCTATGGCTAGTCTAATCACTTACATTCAACAAGTGAAAAAGAGAATGAATCTTCCATGAATCACTAAGAGGTTGTGTTAGTTGTCATTCCATCCTGTTTTGTTAGTAGCTTGTATTTTCTGGTATAGTTGGTGGACAGTTATTAGAAACCACCTCTTTTGCTCTGTATTACATTTGGCAGTTAGATTGCATAGATTGCATTTGTGATTACATTGGTTCGGCCCATTAACTCTGCATTGTTTGGATGAATTTGCTCACATCAAGCACACATACATGACTGCCTCGGGGTAAAACCCTTCTCATCGACGTAATTTTCTGCGTTTTCTTTTTTATTTTAATTTACATTTAACATTCATATTTAATTAACTTAGGGATATTATTTTATTAACCAAAAAAAGGAAGGGGATCATACCCTAATAGCGTGCAGACTAGTTTATGGTGAGTGTGTCAAGGCCAAAAGTGGAATGAACAACATATAACAATCTAAAATGCAAAATTGGCCTTCCCGTTTTAAGTCAGTTTTGATATTTGATTGATAATTTGAGGTTTTAAAAGTCCCAAGATTTATAGTATTTTCATTTTAATTTTAATTTTGTAGTTAGTTGAGAGGAACAACATGCTATTAGTAACACTAGTTTTTGACACAATTTAGGCTCATGAAAATTACTAATTTTTCATTCTAACCTATTCATTGCGCCTTTTGGTATTATTTTGTAAGCAAATATATAAATTATTGAAGGGGTGCATTATTGGGGAATTGAACACTCCATTGTTTTCCCTTGCTTTACGCACAAGCACATTGAGTATCATATTTGCTTCATGATTATGGTGCTGGAGCTATCAACATGCATTATTGGTGGATGTGGACACCCCATTGTTTTCCCTTGCTTTACGTACAAGTACATTGAGTATCGTATATGTATCATATTTGCTCCATGATGTGCTGTTGGAGCTATCAACACTTTCCATACTGCATCTTATGGATACAATTTGAGGTGGGCACAAGGACGAAGAGGAGGTTAAAGGACACACTAGGAAGATAGAAGACTATTCCCATATCTAGGTAGCTTCTTGCTCAAAGTTTGGGTACAATGTTTGAAAGGTTCCAAATCTTTTTATTATTTCTCGTTTTGAATGAGGGGGTTTTTTTGCTAGGTTCTTGGGATTTAAAGATTTGGTAACCAAGAGAGTGAAAATATTTGGTAGCTAGCATAGTCAAGGAGAAACATTTTCTAACCAAGATAGTGAGATGTTTTGGTAGTGATTATGGAGGAGGAAAAGTTTTGATAAGTTGGGGGGAGAGGGACTAGAGGGACAATCAAAGGAGGTTAGAGGACTATTCCCATCTCTAGGTAGCATCTTGCTCAAAGATAAAGATTGGGTATAATGTGTGAAAGGTTCCAAATCTTTTTATTATTTTCACATTTAGATCTAGTGGGAGTATATGCTAGGTTTTGGGATTAATAGATTTGGCAATCAAGAGAATGAAAAGCTTTGGTAGCTAGCATAGTGAAGGAGAAAACATTTTGGTAACCAAGATAGTGAGACATTTTGGTAGTGAGTATGATGGAGGAAAAGTTTAATTGTCTACATTATTTGGATGAATTTTCTCACACAAAGCACCATACATGATTGCCTCGTAGTAAAACCCTTATCAATGATGTAATTTTGTGCATTTTTTTTTAATTTATTTATTTACATTTAACATTCATATTCAATTAACTCGGGGATTTGGAGAGACTTTTTTGAAGTTTAGACATATATTATTTATTTATAAAAAAAGGAATAGGATCATACTATAATAGCTTGCAAACTTGTTTATGGTGAGTGTGTCAAGGCCAAAAGTGGAATGAATGAGATGTAACAATCTAAAATGCAAAAGTGGCCTTTACATTTGAAGTCAAAATTTTGAAATTTGATTGATAATTTGAGGTTTTAAAAGTCCAAGATTTATAGTATTTTCATTACACTAATTTTGCAATAATTTTAGAGGAACACAGTGTTAGAAACACTAGGGTTTGACACAATTTAGACTCGTTGAAAGTACTAATTTTCTAGTTCGAATTATTCATTGTGCCCTTTGGTATTATGTTGTAAGCAAATATATAAATTATTGTAAGGGGTGCATTATTGGTGGAATTGGACACTCCAGTGTTTTCGTTTGCTTTATATACAAGCACATTGAGTATCATATATGTATCAAATTTACTTCATGATTGTGCTATTGTAGTCATCAACACTTTCCACGCTACATATGATGGAAAAATTTGAGTGGGTGGGGGAAGGTAGAGGGGAATTGTGGGGAGGGAACAAGATTGGGAAAATGCTCAAAGGAGGTTACAAGACACACTAGGAGGATAGTAGGCTATGCCCATCTCTAGGTAGCTTCTAGCTCAAAGATTGGTAATAATATTTGAAAGATTCCAAACCTTTCTATTGTTTGTCCCTTTGAATCGAGGGTTTTGTTTTTTAGATTTTAGGACAAAAAGATTTAGTAATTAAGAGTGAAATTTTTTGGTAGCTATTATAGTGAAGGAGATATTTTGTAATAGTAATACTATTGGTAGTGAGGATGATGGAGGAAAAGTTATGGTAAGAGTGTTGGTTCAGGGTGGGGGGGCAGGGGGGTAGGGGTGTAAGGAGTGGAGGGACAACTAAAGGGGGTTAGAGGACACACTAGGAGGATAGAAGACCATTCCAATCTCTAAGTAGCTTCTTTCTCAAAGATTGGGTATAATGTTTGAAAGGTTCCAAATTTGGTGGGGGTGTTTTGGCTAGGATTTGGGATTTAAAATTTGGTAATCAAGAGAATGGAAAGTTTTGGTAGCTAGCACAATGAAGGAGAAAACATTTTGGTAACCAAGATAGTGAGATGTTTTGTAGCGAGTATGATGAAGGAAAAGTTTTGATAAATATATTCGTAATAATGAGAAGTTTTGGTAGCTATAACTATGAGTTGTGCTTGTGGATAACATGTGTCCCTATCCACATTTTTTGTAAGATCATAATTGTTAATAGCATGCCATTTTACAAAGTCGATGTTGGATAATGTGTGTCTATACCCATGTTTGTTGTAAAATCACTGTTATTGGTAGCTTGTATGTTTGTATTAAACAACTTTGATGATGGATAGTTTGTATGTCTATATCCTCAGTTGAGAATTTGGTAAGGCCATTTCTACTAATGTGAACAATTGGGTCTATATTTGTTATGATGTGAGATATGGATTGTAGTGTGAGTCCTTGTCTATGAACCTTTAAGTACGTGATAAGCTATTGACTGTGTCCTAGTTCAACAAGGGCTTGTTTGGGTTATTATGTTAGTCCACTCCAATTTTTGGTACCCCCTCTTGAAATAAACACCATGTAATAGGCGAGGAGGGGAGGGAGAGAGGGAAGCAAGAGAGGTAGATTTAGAGGACAATTGATAATCACTTATTAGAAACCTTTTCTTTTTCTTTCTATAAAACTCATATGATGAAGCAATATAATAAATCATTATATTTAAATCTAATAGGTTGGTAGATTCCAAAGGAAAATTATGTTGTTAAACTAATACCAATAGTGTTGGGACTTGAGTGATATTTATCTTCAAAGAGTCCTTGTAGTAATAGTTTGTCCATATAACAATGTAGTGAAATTGGATGTATTTCAAGTGTTGTAGTATATCATGCATGTTGATTTACATGTGGTTATGTGACAACAACTACAATTCATTTGAAGAATGATAACAACTAAAAGTCATTCAAAGAAAAATTGACAATCATATGTGGAAAATAGTGTTGCTAGAAGCATGAACAGTGATTCAAGGGAACTTGAGATATAGTTTGAGTTCATGTGACATAATTAGAGACTAAGATGATAATCTGAAAGAGGCACTTGGTACTACAAGTAGTCAAAATTAATCTTATGTGTGTTTTTGCTATTGCATGGAGCTAGTAGTGGTGGCTATAGTAGAAAACATTAACTCATCAATAGAGTTGTATGTAGCATGTGAACATCATTTTATGGTTTGAAAATAGTTGCATGTCCCTTGGTATTCCGCTTGTTGGTTAGACAATTGGACAATTGGAATTCTCATGTGCACATTTATATGTATCATCTTGTAAAATCTTCACCCTTGATTTTTTTTTTAAGTCATTTGTTGATTGAATGATTGAAAGGAAAGGATAATTGTTGGTTGTCTTTATTGTGTTCAGATCTCATGCAATATCTCATTGCAATGATTTTTGGAATCATTCATGAAATAGCATATTGAAAGGCCAGTGCATAGAATCACCAAGATTACTATTAACTCTTCAAAATCAGATTACATAACATCAATAATTTGATTGACTACAAATATTGCAGACCTAGAAATGCAGATTTCATTGTATTTGTTGGCAACAACACTCTTGTAAGTCTGAAGACTAATTTTTTGCATCTAAACAAGAGTCCATGTAGAGTGTTTCGAGCCCACTCTAGCAACTCTTCGACAACACACTCTAGTAGACTTATGTGAGCAGGTTTAAGTGATTTTGAAAGCCTCTCCAAATCCAAAACAACCTCATAAACCTTTGCTACAACAATCCGGGTGCACCATTTGACTAGTGGTGATTCATGTAATTAATTATCAACACTTCTTTAGCCTTAAAAATTGGCACATATTTAATAGAACCCCTAAGACACCTCTAATATGATGTTTTGCACATGGTAAAACACAAATATCACATGCAATAACCACTTTTCATTACCCAAAGTTGGGTGCTACCTCATAGGGGTGATTTGGTGCTAGAAATCCAATACTCAACCAAAATCCACATGTAATATATGTGAACTCATCACCTAACAATAAGAAAATGATTGATCCAATACCCTAAACTAGATAAAATTCACCTCGAGAGATATGAGCATAAACATGGTTTCTTGAATTCTGAAAATATTGGTCAACACATAAAAAAAAGCTTCCAAAAACTCAAACAACACTCTAAAAAAGGACCAAATACCAAAACAAGAGTGTAAGAACTGGCTATGGAGATAGCCACCCAAGATCTAGAGGCCTATTGAATAGCACAATAACAAGAGAGAACAATAGAGACGATAACAAATTGTATTCTTATCAATGATGCAATGAACTAGTCAAATATACATAGGAGATCCCTTGGTTATATAGCCAAGGAGAGTGAATGAGACAACGACAAGTGTCGTTGTCTCATGACATGATAAGTAGAGTGAAAAGCTATCATCCCACCTAAAGTGGAAAAGTAATCACATGATAACACCACTAAAGGTGGATTACCCACCAAAGGTGGAAAAGTGCAACCATGAAAGGTGGATATGATAATATGATAAAGTGATAAGTCCATCTAAAGTGGAGTTGCTCCAACTACTCCTATGCAATTCCCTAAGTAAGGTTAAGTAAAGTGTAATTAGAATCTAAGAAAGAATAAACCAAAATAAAATGCCTTAATTACACCAACAACCCCACTTAAGTGCAACTTAGGGGAATGCCAACTCAAGCTAACAATGTAAGATGGGTGCTGACAACTAGGCCATGATAGGTACCTATGTACAAATGCAAGGCAATCTCTCACAACTAGAGAAAGGGAGAAAACCTAGTGGGAAAAAAATCCCCTCAAAAGAGAGACGAAACACAAAAGAACTCTCAAAGAAGAATGAGGAAAAAGTTCCCCCCATAAGAGAGAATGGAGAAGTCAACTGACCCCCCCCCCCCGATGAAATATTTCACACCCCCAAGAGAGCTCACAATTGATGATACTTGCTCTCAATGAAGGGTTTGGTGAAGATGTCTGCAAATTGCTCTATTGTACGACAATACTGCAAATCAGTGACCTACTCTCGTATCAGCTCCCTAATATAGTGCATATGGATCTTGATGTGTTTGGTCCGATGATGGTGAACCTTCAAAATCTGAATGTCACTTTGATTCTCACAATGAACAATTGTAGGTCATGGAGTGGTGAAGCCAAACTCAGAGATAATATTCTAAAGCCAAATAGCCCAGTGGCAACATTAGCAGCTCGTTGATACTCAACCTCGGTCGAAGAGAGAGCTATAACATGTTGCTTCTTGCTCTACCAACAAATGGACTTGAAACCAACGTGAAAGTTGTAGACGGAAGTGGACTTACGATCATCAAGATCACCAACCCAATCTGAGTCTATATAACCAACCAAGTCAAGTCTTGTACCTGCTACATAGTGAATCCCAAAGTGATGTGTACCTTGTATGTAGTGCAAGATGCATTTAGCAGCTTTCCAATGAAGCTCATGTGGTTTCTGCATAAAGTGTGAAACTATGCCAACCGCAACAAAAATATCAGGGCATGTGTGAGTCAAGTAAGTGAGACTCCCAACAAGGTGATGGTACAAAGTGACATCAACAAGTGGAGTGGAACACTTAGCTTCAAGCTTGACTCCTAAAAGAAAGGGAGTTGACACAGACTTACAATCAGCCATGTGAAACCAAGCAAGAAGATCGATAACATAATTGAGCTGAGCAAGAGTGATCATGGAAGAAGACTGTGTGATCTCAATCCCGAGAAAGTAGTGCAAAAGGTCCAATTCAGTCATAGAAAATATGTCATGCAAGGTATATTTGACACTACTAATGATGGATGAGGTACTCCTTGTGGTGATCAAGTCATCAACATAGAGCACAAGTAACAAGTGAGAGTCATCCTGTCGCAAAATGTAGACATGAATGACACCTAGTGATTCCTTCCGAAATAAGAAAGGAATATATCTTGATATACCAAGCCCTAGGGGCCTGCTTGAGGCCATAGATAAACTTTCTCAATCTACAAACCAAAGAATAATTCTCAATGAATCCCTGCAAATGCCCCATATAAATTTCCTCCTAAAGCTCCCCGCGAAGAAATGCACTCTTCACATCCATTTGATGTACAACCCAACCATGAGTTGCGACAATAGCAAGTGTCAAGCGAATGGAGTTCATCTTAGCAATAGGGTCAAAGGTCTTTGTATAATCAATATTAGGACTCGTGAGAAACCTTTTTCCACAAGACGAGCTTTGAACTTATCCACACTTCCATCCGCTGCATACTTGGTTTGATAGATCCACTTACATCGAACCATCTTTCTCCCCTTAGGGAGAAGAACTAAGTTCCATTTGTGGTTTCTCATCAAGGAACTATACTCTTCCTCCATTGTTGAATCCCACTTAGGAACTCTTGATGCTTCCTTAAAGGATTGTGGATCAAAAGCACTAGCAATGTAAACATGTGGAAGATGTTGACGTTGTGACCGATTCCTTTGAGTGTTGGAAGTATCCCCAACAAGAGTACCCATTGAATCAAGTGTAAGAACCCCTATCCTTTTGGCGCTTATATTTTCAATTTGTGTGGTTTGTCATTTCGTCAAACACTTAGCATGTATTCATCTTTAGGATTGATTTCTGAGTTTTTTTTTTTATTTCAGAAGTTTAGAGTTTGTGTTTGATATTTATTCTTAATGACATATCATAGATAAACACATATAAATGATAAACAATAACATGATGAACACACCATAAATTTATGATTTCTCCTTGAACACCAATGGAAAATACAATGATATCACATTTGATACAGGTTTGATATTACTACAATGATGAACGAGTTCCTTCAAATATGAGGGTTATAATTAATCAAAAAGATTTCACACATACCCGAATGCATAAATAGAAGCCCATTATTAGGTGGAAAGCACAACTACCTCAAATGGTGACCAAATATGAAGTAGTTGACTGATATAGGAAGCAATTGACCCTTGAAATTCTGATATATAAAGATGACCTCCAAACCCTAGTTGAACAATGCCAAACTCTAGCAAAATATGCCAAATCCTTCTTCAAAAATCTCCTTCGAACCCTATGCACAACTTAACAATGAAATACTAACAAATCCTTGCTCAAACAAATCAAAACTTGCTGCTAATTGTTAGTCCCAACTGGTGCTAAGAGGGGAGGGGTGAATCAACACGATCATTTTTTCACAATTAAAACTTTTAACTCTAATCCACACTTATTTAATATTCATCAATATACTTAATCACTGCAGTAGAATATGCATGCATGAAAAGATAACAATGACACCAAGATTTATCTCGTGGAAACCCAAATGGGAGAAAACCATGGTGTGAGTTGGAACTCAAAAAAAATGTACTCTTCTGGAGTACGCTCGGTGAGGAGCCATACCTGTTAGGAGATTACAAAGACACTATTAGGTGTCACCCGGTTAAGGGATTTTGTTTAAGGCTGGTTAGTGCCTTTACTCTGCTAAAGGTAGCTTGATTAAAGGACTTAAGAATATCAATTAAGATGTCACCCAGTTAAGGTATTTTACAAAAGGGACCTGTTAAAGTCCACCCGGTTAAGGGATTTAAGTTGCAATGGTTAGAAAGCAACGAATGGATGATCTGCTGAATTAGCTACTAATAGATTGATCAGATCACAATGAGAATCATACTTTATCCACACCGGTTGTGTCTGCTCTCCACAACACCAGTTTTCTTCTTACACCTTCGGCTCTGCACTCAGCCGATCCGTTGACCTTCGGCTCTGCACTCTATCGGTCCTTTGTCCCTCGGCTCTGCACTCTGCCGGTCCTCAGACCTTCGGCTCTGCACTCTGTCGGTCCTTTGACCTTCGGATCTGCACTCAACCAGTCTACCTCATGTGTGTGTGAAAAGTGGATCTATATCTGTATCTGTATCTGAATACACAACACTTCAATTAAGTCATTAGATGCATGGTTAGTAAATCAATAATCAATAATGAACAATAAACCATCACCAAGCGACCTATTGCCTTCTAGTAGATGCGAGTTTAGTCTTGCTCTCATATTTCATATGCAATACTAGTGACTAGACAACACCTAAACGAAGGATTTAATCTATGAGTACGAAATTGAGCTAAATGGATGCAAGATTTAAGCTAGATATGCATGATTAATCTAACATGATTTAAGCAATATTAAGCTAGATGATTTAACAAGTATGCAATAACTAATATGTAATATCTCAATGCACAAATCTCAATGGACCTAGAGCAAAAACAACATGATAACAATATATTCTCCAGGATCCTTGAATGAGAGATTAGAGCTTGAATTTATAGAAAATTCAGAAAGGAACCAACGACTGAGATCAAATGATGATGAGCGGTCAAGATTTTCCAAGAAGAAGCACAATCTAGGTGAATTGATGTGATTGGCTGCTTTTCTTAGTTTTCAAGGAAATTGAACTAAAATTGAGATAAAATCAGAAAAAAATGATTTATTTATTTTGGTAACCCAGAGGTATCCCCGCGTCTCGTCCCAGCGACCAACCCCGCCTTACCTTGGGCTTATGGGAGCCAAGTTGGGGTCAGGGAGAGGCGAGATGAGGCGAGACTAGTCCTCTGGAGGCGGATGAGTCCGCCCGCAGTCCCCAGCCGCCAGGATAACCTGGCAGGGAATCGAACCTGAGACCAATGGGGAGCAAACCCACGACCCAAGCCAATTCACCTACCATGCGGGAATATAGAAAAAAATGATTTATTATTCTCTATTTCATTCAATTTTGATATTTAATTGTTTTAATTGCTTTCTTGAGATTTTTTTTTAATTTTTAATTTGATTTTCAAGATTATCTCCATTTGATTTCCTTTTCTCAATTTTTAATTTGATTTTTCCAATTAATTTCCTTTTTTGATGATTTAATGGCAAATTGATTTATTTAATTAAATATACTAGGATATTTAATAAAATAAATAGAATAATTGTTTTAAAAAGATTTTCTTGAAATGATCAATTAATTAAATAAATATTTAATTAATTCAGAGTGATTAATTTGCCACGTGACATTGGTGATTTATGAAATAAATTTTGTGCTCAAGATTAATTTAATTGCCTTTGGTTAGGACCTTGGTGATGTTGTCGAGATTAGGGGCTCATGGTTTAGATGCCCATTTTTAGGGTATTACATTTGCCCCTCTTTGAATTAATGTGCGAGCAACGCATTGATTCAAAGAACAATTGATGTTTAGGAGACATCAGCTCTGAACTTGATTGATTATGAACTAGATGAAGAGCAAGGTATTCAATTTGTTTTGAAGCGATGAAACTGAACAAAGTTGATTAAAGCGATACCGATCCCAGACTTGATTGAATTAGGACCGATGAAAAGCAAAGATATCGAACTTGAACTTGATGGATCAAGAAGTGAATCTTACTGATCTAGAACTTGATTGAACTAGACACAGTGAGTGAAGATAAAACCGATCTTGAACTTGATGGATCAAGACACGACGAGAGAAGATAAACTATCCAACTTGATTTGATGCGATGAAACTGAACACCTACTTAGATTGAATGTGTGATCAAAGATACTCTTTAAACCCTTGATTGAGTTTAAACGAATAATTAGCTTGATGAAATGCGATGAAACTAATTAACGTTAAGGGATTGATTCAGATGAAGACAATATTAGCTTGATTTGATTGACAAAACTGATAATGCCCCTAGAGATTGATTTGATTTAGATGATCAAGAAATCTCAACTTGATATGAAGCGATGAAGCTGAGATGCCCCTAGCGATAAGGTCTTGTTTTGATGAAGCTTAGCTGCTCGACTTGTAATTTTGAAAGAAATCCTCGACTTTGAGGATGTGATCACTGATGATGATGTCATGAGTATGCTTCCTCAGGAGCGAATCGAAAGATAGCGAGGTTTGCGCAGTGATTTCAAGCAATTTTTTGAACGATGATAGGTTATTTGAGCACAAAGATTAATGTTGAAGACTAAAATTAGAGTTGGTTTGAGAATTAAAATTGAGATTAAGAGTTGAGTGCAAATTGAAGAAAAGAATGAGCAGTTGATGAAAGCGCTAAGTGGTTTGAGTTGTACGAAATTTACTAGGAAGATGATCTCAGATTTCAATTTCGATTCCGAAAATGGAATCAGGACCGTTGATTTAGCTTAGGGTACAAGTTTGATGTCCATCGGAGCAAGTTGAAAAATAGGGTTTTGGCTATATAAGGGGACCATGTGTTATTTTCACCTCTCCAAGTTTGAAATTTTAAAAACCCCTGGCAAAGAAAAATGGCCATTCTGATCCAGGAGCATCATTTGGAGTGCTAGAGACGTCATAATCGGCTGCAAAACTATGACCCGATGGTAAGTGATCGATCTTAAGCCTATTTGATTTCTTAAATTTTGAATTTTGATTGATTTTTTTGCATTTTTAAGTCGTTTAAAGTCGTGTCTCATGGTTTATCGTGCAGGATAAAACCATTTCTCATACGATAAATTGTCGCCTTAGTGTTTTATTGTATGGGCATATAGGGTTTGTTGTATGATGTGGGCCCACGTCTCATACGAACTTGTGCTTGAGTGCCCATTTTGTCGTGCGATGTATAATATTTTTTCATATTGTGTGATAGTTTGTCGTGCTATGTATAATCCTGATTCGTACGAAATTTTGCCCTTCTATGAAAAATTGTATGAAACACAACAAGCATGTTTTAGGGTCAAAATATCAAATTTTGATTTTGCATTTTGTATATTTGGCTTCACAAGCATATTTAGCATATTTGTAGCATAATTTGGATCACGTGCTGATAGTGTTTATGTTTGATTTTGCAGATTCGGTTGCCAAATATCTCGTTTTGATGTGTTTATCCACCTACGATGGGATTAGTTTGTGGTTTATCAGACACAGATAGGGGACACATTGAGTTGTGCGGGTTTGGATACCTTCTTTAGATGCCAGATATCCGTGTAAATCATGGGATGTTGACTGCATTAGTAGAGCGATTTCATTCAGAGCATAATACTTTTCATTTACCTGTAGGAGAGATGACGATCACACCTGAGGATGTCTACCGGATTCTTAGGGTTTCGTTCACTAGTGACAAGGTCGATTATGATTCTGTTCAGCGACCGTGTATCTTAGAATTGAGACGGATATTCCATGATGAGACTATCCTTAAGTGGGCCATCACATGGGATGTTCTGATGACTAGGTATAGTGAGCAGTTTCCATTGGCATGCGTGTTAGTAGGTATCATTGGGTGTTTCATTATGTTGGATAGGGGATAGCAGGGTTTTCTGTGTGGATGGGCTAGGATGCTTGAGAGACTATTGACTCAGCTTGAGAGATTAGGGTGGGGATTGTGTTTTCTTGCGCATATGTATCATGAGATGAACGAGATTGTGTATTAGGAGGGTTAAGAGCATGGCAACATGTGTTATAGTTCTACAGATATGGGCATGGGAACATATCCCAGTATATAGGCCTATAGTAGATGATTCGAGAGAGGCGCACCAACCTATTGTGTATTGCTATTCAAATTATGTCACTCAGCCCCATCTGGGCAAGACGGATTATTTGAGGAGACAACTAGATGATTTGATTGTGGTAGTATGGAGATCATATAGAGGTTTGGAGCTATGGGATGATTGGAGAGGGCAGAGGAAGGATATGTTTATGATTCATCCTCTTATTGGCAGGTCGGTGTCCATCATTGAGTGGTTCGTAGTTTCTAGGGTTATGAGGCAGTATGGCAGACCACAGGGTATATCTCAGAAATTTACAGCCTATGCCCGATATGGAGATGAGGAGAGACAAGGATGGGCTCCGAGGTTATCCTATGTGCTGAGCATGCAAGAGCTAGTCAGTTTACAATGATAGCGATGGGATTATTTGGAGGGTGTTTCAGATGCAAGGGTATTGCCCCAGTATAGGGATTGGTTCCAGAGACATCCATTTCCTAGATTCATAGATCTTGCAGAGCATGCGCCTCTCATAAAAGAGGCTGAGGATGAGGCACCAACATAGGCACAGGTACCGGGCCAGGTATAGGGATGAGGACAGGTGCAGGGATGAGGATAGGTGCAGGGTTAGAGAGCAGATGCACCTAGGCGAGTAGAAGGTGATCGTGGAGCTAGTAGCAATAGGATACCAGCCAGAGTGAGACAACGACAGAGAGGGGAGGGTGGATCTCTAGGGGCTGTTGGGGTTGAGGCTGGCGGTGCCAGGGCGACAAAGGGCGAAGGTGAGGAGGAGAGAGAAACTCCTAGGAAGGTGAGGCAACAGAGGGATGAGCAGGGAGGCAGATAGGGAGGCAGAGAGGCTAGCAAAGAGCGGGGGGTACTAGATGCAGCACGATTGTTGAGATCGAGGGTGGCAGGCTTGCAGTCATAGTTGACAGTGGCACAAACGGAGCTGGCAAAGCGAGATCGACAACTTGCTGAGGTCAGAGCAGAGCATGATCGATAGCTTGCTAAGGTCAGAGAAGAGCATGATTGACAACTTGCTGAGGTTAAAGAAGAGCGTGATCGACAAATTGCTGAGGTTAGAGCAGAGCGGGACGCACTTCAACGAGAGCTGTTACATCAGACGAGTCAGGAAGCATATTATGTGGCATCTTATTGTGTAGTAGTCCCAGTAGCACAACAGGTTGTCCCGTATTCATAGTATATGACTCGATCTGAGGGAGCTAGGGCACCTAGACAGGATGTTGGTCAGCAGGCACCACCTCCTCCACCTGGCGATGAGGGAGAGGTAGAGAGTTAGCTTTGTTATATCTCCTAGATTTTTGTTATGTGCCTCATTTTTGTAGCCTATACGATTCTTGCTCCGATGAGACATTGTATTTGAGAGTTGATATTATTTTTACTCTGAGACTCTGAGATTATGATGATATATATGAGATCTTGATTTGATTTCATCGTACTTGTGTTGATTGATTATGAGATGTCTTTCTATATGCTTTATTCTATATGTATGCATAGCTTTTTAGTATGGATGTATGTAATGCAGATGAATATGGATGTTTATTTTTGTTTTTTTTTCATATGCAAATGGATGATGAAAATGAGTAACTAGCAATGCAAATGTTTAGTTTTCTCCGTGCAATAATATGAATGCAAAATAAGTAATAATGAAATGTATGGATCTATATAAGATGCTCATGTATGCAACTAACATCTCAATACACAAGTACTCGATCAAAGAAATGATGATGAAAAGGAGACCACTTAGCTGAGAAATGATGATTGCTTCAAACTCTCATTCAGAAGATAAAGAGATCATTGTTATTTTGCCGAAATCACTCGAAATGCATAAAATTTAGAATAAATGCAAGCTAAACCTAGTCACTGGATTTGGAATGCTTAATTTTCATCACTGAGTGTTTTACAAACACAACAGGGAAAATAGAGTCCCTTTCTTTGTATATGCAATATGAATTATCTTGTCCGCAATGACCCTTTGTTCGTTCATATCCTTAGATAGATTACACATGCTTCCGGATTGCAGATTAAAGAAATTCCCTCAAACAGCCAAATAAATGACTCCAACCTCCTTGTAGTATACAAATAAGTAGAGTCGAGGTATGTGTGGTGATTTCACCTTGATGTGAAGGCACTTATCATAGACACTCAACTGATTAGATGTTTCCAGATCATCAGATTCATTCCTACAAGCAGAAAACAAAGAAAAGTATTATGCCCCCAATCCTTGCTCTTAGTCAAGATAGACTTCCTCGAGTTACTCAGAGGGAATAATAAGCTAAAGCCAATGTAAAAGATGACACACAAAAAAATTTCATGATTATCTCAAACAGTTTAGTGATTGTTTTCAGTAGTCTTGTTTTTCTTGTGTACTCAGTGATAAAACTCTTCAGTAGTTGGGAGACAGGTGACTGACTCAGAGTGGATGATTGGGTACCATTGAATGAAAGATGACTTGGTTGATACTGCTTAAGACATGTACATTGCTTATTTGATTACCCTAATACTAGGACAATGATCGGTTTCAAGCCATAAGGGTTCCAAAAGAACCAGGATGTCACAAAAGTAACTAAAAGATATGTACAAGCAAAAGCAAAAATGCAAGAAAGTGGGAATGAAAATGAGAAATACCAACATTGCATTGATAGATGGAGTGCTTGAGTACAAGAGGCGTATGTTTACCAGGTTTTCACCTGCTTGGCAAAGATCTTTGCTCTTTTTTTTTTTTTTCAGGACATTTTATGATTTTTAGGATTTCTTCAGGACTTTTTAGCTATATAGGTTGCCGGAGCAGAGAATACTAAGTGAAGAATTTCTTCAATTGGATGGTGTTGATTTGTTTGTGGAGCTGTTCTCCTTCCGATGTTGAGAGTTGATAGGCACCAGAGCCAAAGATTGTAGTAACGATGTAGTGACCCAACCAGTTGGGTTCAAACTTCCCTTTCTTGTCTCAAAACTGTTGATTTTTAGGATTTTCTCTCAGAACAAGGTCACCAACTTTAAATTCTCATTGTCTAACTTTTTTGTTATAACCTTTAGACATTCTCTTTTGATATGCTCTCAGATGATCAAACGCCACTTGCCAACGTTCATCCAACAACTCGAGTTCTTGCAATCTAGATATTCTGTAGTCTTCATCAGTAACAAGACCTTGCAAATAAACTCTTAAAGATGGTAGTTCCACCTCAATAGATAAGACTGCTTTAGACCGATACACCAAAGAAAAAGGTGTAGCCCCAGTAGGTGTTCTAATACTTGTTCTATAAGCCCATAGTGCAGGATTGAGCTGCAGATGCCAATCCTTTCCAGATTTATTTACTGTTCCGTGTAAGATAGTCAACAGATTCTTGTTAGATGCTTTGTCTTGTCCATTACCTTGAGGGTATTATATGGATGACCAATGCTGTTTTATTTTGATTTTTTCATAGAGTTCATCTAGATCTTTATTCTTGAACTACCCTCCATTGTCAGTCACAATGGATGAAGGTATACCATACCTGCAGATGATAAAGTTAAGGATGAACAGAGCTACTTGTTTACCATTTTCCTTGATGAGCAGAACCACTTCTACCCACTTAGTGAAGTACTTAGTGGGAGTTATAATAAACTTGTGTCTGTTAGATGATGTGGGATATATTTGGCCAATGAGATCAAATGCCCATTGTTGAAAAGGCCAATGTGTAATGAAGGGTATGAGATCCCTTGTTGGAGCATTTATGAGGTTCCCATGTAGCTGACACTTCTCACAATTTTTAGCAAATTTTATAGCATCTTTCTCCATGTCTGGCTAGTAGTAGCCAACCCTTAGTAGTTTCCGTGCTAAATTTAGACCATTTGAATGGGATCCACAAATACCTTCATGGATCTTAGATAAGGCACGTTGGGACTCTTCAGTTTCTAGACATCTAAGAAAACTACTATCCAAACCTTACCTAAATAGGGCGTTCACGATGATGACATACCGTGAATCACTTTGGATTAGGTTCCTTTTTTCATTACGGGTAAGATTAGCAAGGATAACTTGGTCACACAGGTAAGAGTAAATGTGGCTATAGCGAGATGCATCATGTACAATAATAGAAAATACCATCTTGGACTCAGGAGAATCATAGGCAAGATAATGTAACTCTTCCACTAGGAATTCAAAGTGAAAATTAGATTCTTATATCTGTGGTATAGATGCCAAGGTGGTCAATGTATCTACTACTCTATTTGCTAGTCTGGGAATCTGCTGAAATGATACAAAGGTAAGTATTTCTTGAAAAAATCCACCATTCTCTTATAAGGCATCAGTTTCTCATCTCTAGTCTGATATATATCATTGATTTGGTTGATGTTTAGCTGAGAATCTCCATATATGTGTAATTCAACAACCTTCCATTCAATAGCCAGCTTGATCCCATTTACCAAAGCTTCATATTCTGCAATGTTGTTTGTGCAAGGGAAGAGAATCTTGTAATCTTTTGGGATTGAATATTTTTGAGGAGTAATAAAAAGTATTTTGGCACTAGAACCATGTTGAGTGAAAGACCCATCAAAGAACATCTTCCATGATCGTTGAGTAAGGTGCATGATTGATTCATCTAGAAATTCTATGTGCAAAGGTTGACTGTCTTCAAGTGGAGCATCAGCAAGTTGATCTGCAATTACCTATCCTTTGATAGCTTTTCGTTCTACATATTCAATATCAAATTTCGTAAGAACCATGACCCATTTAGCCAATCTTCCTGTAAGTGTTGCTTTGCTGATAAGATATTTGAGCGGATCAATCTTAGCCACCAACTTAATAGAATGTGCTAACATGTAGTGTCTTAATTTCTGTGACGCAAAGACCAATGCCAAACAAGCTT
This sequence comes from Cryptomeria japonica, assembly GCF_030272615.1. Taxonomy (NCBI): domain Eukaryota; kingdom Viridiplantae; phylum Streptophyta; class Pinopsida; order Cupressales; family Cupressaceae; genus Cryptomeria; species Cryptomeria japonica. The sequence goes on along the minus strand of NC_081413.1, from coordinate 400,941,664 downwards.
TTTCTATGACAGTATATTTTATTTCACAGGACACTAAGGTTCTGTTGATATAATATATAACTCTTTCCTTTTTATTTTCATCTTGTTGTGCCAGAAGTACCCCCAGTGATGTATCAGTAGCTTTTTTCTATAGAACCAATGGTTTACCTTGAATTAGTGGCATTAATATGGGTGGATTAGAAAGATATTCTTTGATTTGTTTTAGATGTTGTTCACAATCTTCATCCCAGTTGTATTGGACTCCTTTTCTTAATACTTTTGTGAAGGGTTGAGCTTTGTCTGCTAGCTGAGATATAAAGCACCTTATTGATTGGATATGTCCTTGTAAACTTCTCATTTGACTAATATTCTTGGGCGGAAGCATTTCCATTATGGCTTGGACCTTTTTAGGAACAACCTCAATTCCTTTCTTTGAAATAATTTAACCAAACAATTTCCCTGATGTTACTCCAAATGCACACTTTTTAGGATTTAGCCGAAGCTTGAATCTTTCCATTCTATCTAGTATGAGGCCTAGTTCTTGGATATTTGTGGATCTCTTCATGGTTTTACTAGGGTGTCATCAACATAATCTTCCATGTTTTTGTGCATCATATCGTGGAAGATAGTGGTTATTGCTCTTTGATAAGTTGCTCCTGCATTCTTTAGTCCAAATGGCATGATGTTCCAACAGAAGGTTCCCCATGCACATGTGAAGGCTGTCTTTTCTTGATCCTCGGGAGATATCTTGATCTAATTATAACTAGAGAATCCATCCATTAATGAGTACATCTCATATCCAATAGTCATATCCACTATAATATCAATGTTGGGCAATGGAAAATCATCTTCTGGACATGCTTTGTTGAGATCCCTGAAGTTTGTGCAAACCCTAATAGATTTGTCTCCCTTTGAGACAAGTATCATGTTTGATATCCATTCTGCATAGTATATAGCTTTGATAAATCTAGCTTTTAGTAGTTTTTCTAGCTCAACTTTGACTAGCAGTGCCATATGAGGATGCATCTTACGGAGTTTTTTCTTGACTGGTTTAACTCCTGGTCTAATAGAGAGATGTTGCATGATGAGATCAGGATCTAGGCTTGACATATCGAAGTATGTCCATGCAAAGTTGATCTTCTTTTCTGAAAAGAGGTTGCTGAAATCTTTTAACTCTTCTACTGATAGTGATTGAGCTAAATGGATGATATGTGGTGTCTCTTGACTTCCAATATTTACTGGTTGAGTTGGTTCAATCAATATTGAAGACCTCTCTTGGAAGTGACTTGGCAACATATCAAGTATCTCACCCTTAGGTGCCTCGGAGAGGTTTTCACCCTTAGGTATGTCCTTTATTTTTATTTTTCTTTGTTCTGACACTGCCACAGTGTGGTTTTCGTCATCAGAACTTTTATTTTTCTTTTTTTGATTTTTGCGACTGAGATACTTGATGTCTGTCTCAGTCATGTTCTCACTTTTCTCACTGGTGGAAGAGTTCATTGGTTCAACTGCATTAAGGTAGCAAGCTAATGTGTAGTCATTGGCAAAGGTAGGTATATTCAAAGGTTGGTTGTAAAGAGTATAGTCAATCAATTCAGGATTTATCAAGGATAAAGTTTGAACAGGTTCAAGGGAGTTCACGGTATTATCATCATAACTTCGGACTGACAAGTCGAGCTCCAGAAAACTACCTTGCGTAGATGTCTCGAGACCAGGAAGAGTTACAACACGATTATCGAAGTGGATGTTGATATTTAGTGGACCTTACCCAACCAACCCACTCCTAGCATCATCCCCTACTTCAGTTTGGACTGCATATCGTGGTGTGACAGTAACAGGGTCAGCAAGCAGAGTCTCAACTTTCATGATAGTAGTCATAATATGATGCCGAATAGTTGTTGTCATAAATAGAGATTTTGTCAGAGTTATTAGAGTCATAAGATGAAGTTTTTGACTCTTCTTCGAGTGATTTAGTAAAAGTATGTATAGTATCAATACCTACATCTTTGATGCTGCAAGTTACTTTGTGATTTGGTTTATTGATCACTTGTATTTGGCATACCTATTGACATAACCTTGATGGTTCTGTTAGTCCCTGTCATCTTTTCCATTCAGCTTCCTCTGGACTAATGACTGGTCCTGCTTCTGTAGCTTCTAATTTTTCTTTTGTAGTTCCATATCTGATTTTTTCTATATCTTTAGAGGGGGGATTTTCTTGTGCTCTTCCTTCTTTCAGTTGTTGTTCATAGTCTTCTTGTCTTTTTAGTCTGATTTCCTCTATTTCCTTTTGCAACTTTAAGAAGATTTCCTCATGCGCTTCATCTATGATATCACTACATTCTTCGGGAGTTTCTATAGTAGGTGTATCTGAGAGATGATCTGGACCCATTCATACTCATTCGAGTCAGTTTTTGAATCATCTACTTGTTGTCTACCTATATATACAACTGAGATGTTCAGTGGTGCAAACAACTCTTGGTTTCCTTCGATTTCTTCCCTCATGTCTTCTGGGATTTCTACCCCTTGTAGTGTTATTGCTGATACAATTGGAACTTGCATACTAGCCGCTTCTTCTCTCTTGATTGCCAATTCTTCTTGTTCATTTTTTATACTCTTCCTAAGTTTGTTGAGTATTGATTTCCTGTGATGTTGAAGGTAGTATCTTTTTCCTCCACTTAGGTTGATGGTGAGAAGTATGTTTATGATCTGATGACTTTCTTGGATTGTATCCGAGTCCAACTTTATCATTTGCAAACTTAGTTTGTAGTTGAATAGGTTCAACAATACCTTCTTGATGTTTTCCTAGAGGATCAGTACCTGAATATCCCATGCGTTGAATCATCTTATAGCCTGAACCATATTGTGTCGGAGAAATTTCACAATGTCGTATTTCTTTGTTTGTACTATCTTCTTTGAAAAGCCATTTGAGAACATCATCCTCTTCTATTTCATCTGCAAGAGAAGTAGAGGATTGTATAAAGAGGCCATCATAAATGACATTTATAGTTGAAGTTTGTGGCTTCATAACCTCTAATGGTTTTCCCAACTATCTTGGCGATGGAGGAAGAGACATTAGTGAAAGTACAGGTTCTATTTTGTATCCATCCATGCCAATATTTGTGATTTTCAATTTCTTTTCTAAATCTTTCAGCAAAGTTTCTAAAATTTTAGATGTAGAGGCTGCTCTATTATGAGGAACAAAAGCATCAACACTTTGTGTTAATGCATTGTATGTATAGCTTGTATCAGCGGGAATAATGACTTCAACTCCGTTATAAGGAAATTTCGAGCACTGATGATATGTAGATGATACCGCCTTCATTTTGTGAATCCATGGCCTACCGAGTAAGATATTGTATGAAAGAGGAAGGTCGAGCACCTAAAAGATAACATCTCTTTCCACAGGTCCTACCCTGATTGGTAATAGTACCAGACCTGTAGAGGTTCTTTCTTCTTCATCATAAGCTTTGATCATTATTTTCTTTGTTGGATCAATGATATTTTCAGAAAATCCCAGCTGTGTCAGTAGATTGTAGGTACAAATATTCAACCGAGGGCCTCCATCTATCAAAACATGTTTAGCTCGGTGTTTATGGATCATAGCTTTGATATGTTATAGCTGGTTATGTGGGTGATCCAGTGAGTTATCATCTTCTTCAGAGAAAGTGAGGTAATGAGGTGAAGTCAGGTGACCCACCATAGATTGAAACCGATTTACATCTAAATATTTAGGGACATTAGTAGTGAGTAAAGCTTTGTCCAGGATCTCTTTATGAGCAGAAGATATCTTAAGAAGTTCTAAAATGGAAATTTGAGCGTTAGTTCTTTTCAATTGTTTGATAATGCTATAACCAAGAGGGGATGATGAAGCCAGCTATTTAGATTTAGCTGTGATTGGATCTGTTTGTCTATTTGAAGAAGTGGGTAGGTTTGATGTTGTTTGAGTAGAAGTTGAGGAACTAGCTCCTTGGAGAGTAACCTTCTTTTGAGTGCAGGTCACAACATTTGCAATTTGTGCTTGATTTTGTTTATCTTTGATTATGATCACATTGCAATATTCAGGTTGGGAAGATTCAATCATGTTGATCACATTGTCATTGTTAGTGTAGGTGTAATTGACTTTGGTACCTCCCTTGGATTTTGAGGAATCACCTTGTTCATAAATAGGTAAGGGATCTTTAAAAGCTTTGTGATCAACATTAGTCGTGTGATTTCCAACAACAATCTTTCCAGCGTTGATGAGGTCTTGAATTTCATGTCTGAGCTTCATGCAACTGTTTGTTGTATGACCCTTGTTTTGATGGTATTCATAGTATTCGTTTTCTCTCCACCATTTGGGTTTAACTTTTGGATCATATGGTCTAGAATTGTCTGGTAATTTTATCAGATCATTTTCCAATAAAGCTTTAAAAGTTGATTCATATGATTCATCCAGAGGAGTGAAATCGCGTTTAGGATGTGAAAGCCAAGGTTTCTCTTTAAATGATTCTTTTGATTTTTTTGGAGGATTTTCTACTGCAGTTTCAGTTGCTTTGAGTGCTTGTGTGCCGCTAGCCAGGTTAAATATTGTGGATTTTGATTTTGCTTTAACAGTGTCTACCACTCTGTCATTAATAACATTTTTGTTGTTATCTTTGCCATATTTCCAGTATTTGTTCTTTTCTTTAGAACTAGAACCTTGCGATGTTTCTTTCTAAAGTGATATATCTCCTTTCTTTATGAGCACATCTTCCATTTTGAGGGCACTATCTACCATTTTGTTGAATGAAGGGTACACTTACGTTTGGATATTGTATTTCAATTTAGTGATCAGGTTATTTACAAAGATATCCATCTTCTCAGAATCTGGAATAGGCTGCGAATATCTAGAGAACATTTTTCTCCAACGTTGATGAAAAGTGAGAAAAGGTTCTCCTATTTTCTATTTAGTGTTGCAAAGCTCAATCATAGTGACTGGATGACGAATGTTATAGGAGTATTGTTGTAGAAACAATTTGATTAATTCCTCAAAAGTTTTGATTCCCATAGGTAGGCTTGAAAACCATTCCATAGCTTGTCCTCCTAAGCTTCTCGGGAAGAGGCGCATGTGGTATGTTTGTTCATGCATGAATTCCATACATAAAGCACAAAATTCTCTGACATGGTTTGAGGATCTACATTTCCATCATATTTGACAAACTTAGGAATCTTCACTTTTGAGGGAAATGGAAGCATGTAAAGGTTTTTGTCAAATGGAAACAAACATATTGTGTCCAGAGAATATTGCTTTGATGAGTTATCCTTGTTTTTCTGTTCTGTGATTTTTGTCTGTAATGTTTGTAATTATTTTTTTACTTGCACTAAAGGTGTCTCTTCCTCTTTAGTGATGAGGGTTTCAATGTCATAATCAATAGGAAGTTTAGCGCCTTGCTTTGCCAGCTCTAGAAAATGCTCTTCCTTTTCTCTAGAGATGATGATCTTCATCATCTTTCAGAAATATTTATCGTTTAGACATTTATTTATAATAGTTTTCATACGTTCGGAGGCTTCATAATCGCTTGATGAGGAATCACTGTCAGTAGCATGGGTATTGAGATTGTCATAAGTATCAAGTTTAGTAGCTTGTATTTCTTTCCTTTCTCTAGACATGGTGGGAGATAGGGGCTGATAAAAAAATTGTATTTCTGACGATGAAGGTTTATTTGGGATGAGTTCTTCTACAAATAATGGATTCTCATTTGATAAAAATGATACTTCTTTACCTTTGTCAGCTTTCTTGCGAGAACTTCTAGTTTGAGCATGCATTTACAACCGACAGGACCGACAACTAGATGTGATGCAGAAGTCAAGATCAAATTGAAGCTAGTTGTTCATTTAATGTAAGACGTTATCTAAGTTAACTTAGGTTTGATAAGATTTTGATTGAACTAGCTAGAAGATGATCGACAAAATCATGCAACACAATGGAAAGGGTACACTATCAAGATTGTTTTATGCTAAGAATTATGATAACCAGTTTTATGCTCATTGTAGACTGGTTTGGGCAAGTTTGACTGTTTTGACTGACAAGATCAGGAATTCGTACGACAGAGTTTGCAAACCCAGCCGACAGTTTAGCAGTTTAAAAACGATAAAGACAATTTTTTGTACAAGTTGTTGCCTGATTTCATACGATAGTTGGGCAGAATCCAGATGATAATATGATGAATGTGATGTATATTCATATGACAGACTGTAATAGACCAGACGACAAATTTTTCAGATTTGTAGGAAAGGTTTAACAGAGCTAGACGACAAAATTTTAAGATCAATGAAGACTCGTACGACAAGAGGTATGTAGCAGGATGAAAATTTAGCAGACTCATACGACAGAGGAATGGACATAAATGAAATTCTGACAGATAGATTTTTTTTTTACGATTGACGATGACCGGTTTTTGGACACAGACTGATATTTCGATGACTGACAGAGATCAGTTTTGGACACAGACTGATGTTTCGATGACTGACATAGACCAGTTTTGGACACAGACAAATTTTATTACTGAGTTGTTGATTTGTTTTCTCCAGTTTTAGTATTTCAATTTTAATTTCAGGGATGAAAACATAGAAAACACGCAAGATATATATAATAATTCTAAGAACAACACGCTAACCCTACGGAAGTTGGCTTAGAGAAGAAATCCTTTGCTTGCTGACTTAGGTGCACACCCAATAGCTAATTAGAATATGGTTGCTGAGTCTCACGCAATGTATTCTCAATGCCGTATTAGCTGACTCCAAATGCTAATGGGGGCACGATATGGCAAGTGTCTTGGGAGAGTTATTATCTCTCTTGCACAAAGATTATCCCCGTTTTGGAGGTGAATCAAGTAGCTTCTATCTTATAGTTCTTAGTCAGGAATTCCGTTCAAAATTACCCCTTGAAGTCATGCAAGCATGATTGAGGCCTATAGCCTGACAGGGTACCGAAACAAGTTGTAGTCACATAAACGTGATTGAGACTGTGAAGCCCTACAAAATGCTTGATATGAGAGATCTCAAAAAGAAAACTCAAATAATCCCATCCTCTGAGACTTTAATCACCAAAGGCCTATTTATTATGTACTCACTTGGGTTGTTCTCACAGGGTGATTGCTTTTTCCCATTGTGACAGGGCTGCTAAAGGTATACAAATCTCAAAATTTAGAAAAAGCTTCGAAGGTCTAGATTTTTGATTGTCTGTAAAAGACAAGAGCATACTCTCCTACCTCTCTGATTTTTTTGAAAACACAAAAGATAAATTTGTTCTTTAACTAGATAGCAATTTAAGTGTCTAAAAAAAATGAATTTAAAGAATACACGACGTTTGATCGATTATCTTTAGGCAACTTGCAAAAACAACGCATTAGTAGTCATGTTGTTTTCGATTCTTTGACAGGCGTATGCTTGATTGATAAATTCTCTGACAAGATTTCTGCAAGAAACTGGTTAGGCTGTAAAAATCTCAAGCAAACGGACGACAGACCAGGGTTAGCGTCAACATTAGCAAAATCTAAATTCAATTTACAAAAAACCCTAAAAAAGTATACTGTTTTTGAAACATAAAACATAAATTCGTATGATAGAGTATACCTTTTCGCACGAGTATTCTCACAGGACCAAATGACAAAATGCGGAGTTAAATTTTCAGAGTAGAAACTCGTACGAGTTACTTTTCTGATCCACACGATAAAAAACGGGTCTTGATAGAATGTCGTACAAAGGACTTATACTCGTACGATATTTAGCAAAGGCTACATTGATGAGACCTGAAAGATAAAGCCGAAGGATTGAATTATGGGCCCCATGGTGGGCGCCAAAAATGTGTGTGTGAAAAGTGAATCTATAGTTGTATCTGTATCTAAATACACAACACTTCAATTAAGTCATTAGATGCATGGTTAGTAAATCAATAATCAATAATGAACAATAAACCATCACAAAGCGACCTATTGCCTTCTAGTAGATGCGAGTTTAGTCTTGCTCTCAGATTTCATATGCAATACCCGTGACTAGACAACACCTAAACGAAGGATTTAATCTATATGAGTATGAAATTGAGCTAAATGGATGCAAGATTTAAGCTAGATATGCATGATTAATCTAACATGACTTAAGAAATATTAAGCTAGATGATTTAATAAGTATGCAGTAACTAATATGTAATATCTCAATGCACAAATCTCAATGAACCTAGAGAAAAAACAACATGATAACAATATACTCTCCAGGATCCTTGAATGAGAGATGAGAGCCTGAATTTATAGAAAATTCAGAAAGGAACCAACGACTGAGATCAAATAATGATGAGCAGTCAATATTTTTCAAGAAGAAGCACAATCCAGGTGAATTGATGTGATTGGCTGCTTTTCTTAGTTTTAAAGGAAATTGAACTAAAATTAAGATAAAATTAAAAAAAACTGATTTATTTTCTATTTCATTCAATTTTGATATTAAATTTTTCTAATTGCTTTCTTGAGATTTTTCTTCAATTTTTAATTTGATTTTCAAGATTATCTCCATTTGATTTCTTTTCTCAATTTTTAATTTGAGTTTTCCAATTAATTTCCCTTTTTGATGATTTAATAGCAAATTGATTTATTTAATTAAATATACTAGGATATTTAATAAAATAAATAGGATAATTGTTTAAAAAAGATTTTCTTGAAATGATCAACTAATTAAATAAATATTTAATTAATTTAGGGTGATTAATTTGCCATGTGACATTGGTGATTTAAGAAATTAATTGTGTGCTCAAGATTAATTTAATTGCCTTTGGTTAGGACCTTGGTGACGTTGTCGAAATTAGGGGCTCATGGTTTAGATGACCATTTTTAGGGTATTACAACTCAAACACCCTCTGCTCTACTAAATCCTTTTAGCACTTCCTCTCAATTTTCTCTTCACTTTGGATCGCCTTCTACAAGATCTGCTTGTGAATTTTATGATCAAAATTTTCTGAATGAACTCAAGAATACTTTATACATTTTCTGTCATCACCTTTAGGTGTTCCCTCAATCAAAGAAATCACATATTTCAGAAGATTTCAAATTCAAAATCTCTCACTCTTTCTCTATGTGCCCTGCAACAATTCCACCAAGTGTTCAACGAATTCTACCACCGCATCTCCCAAAAATAGTAACTTCTGGGTCGAGTTCAGTCATTTAAGTGTGAACCAGAAAGTTCGTAGGAAATCATGGTATGAATGCATGATAATTGAAGTCGACCTTACCAACTTGTGATTTGGCATAGACACAAGCTCACCAACTCACCTTTTGCCACCACAACTGAATAACTGATCATCGCTCTGAGATTTATGGTGTTCACCTATCTTCCTTTTGTCATGTCGGTGTACCAGTATACCATTGCACTTCTATATTACCGGTTCATCCTTTGATTACCGGTTTGTTGTGCTAGCATCAAGTCTCTTTCCTTGTTTGTCATTGAGGTTCTAGTTTGCATACAACCTCAAGTCTTCTTTCCTAAGTCATCTTTTGTGACTTCATCATCATCAGAATGACCGATCATCTTGAATGTCAGACCAGTTGGCTTAGTTTATCTTCCCTTGAGCTGATTGAACTGTTGGTCATTTATTTCTAATGTTGTTTTCATGTGTTTGCAAGTTATCACCTTTGCTTACTGAAATACACTACTTTACTGATACCACTTCACTGATCAGTGTTAAACATCAATGACAAACTTTATCTCATATATCGGTTCTCTAGATTGACCGGTTTTGTCAATGCCAACAATCTCCCCCTTTGGCATTGATGGCAACACTTCAGAATTTGTCTTATCAGTTGTATGTTCTTCCTTCATTTCTGTACCGGTCTTTACTTCTGCCCTGAGTAATGAATATCTCCCCCTAACACTGGTAATACTCTGATACAACTTCAGCTCAATCACTAATTACCAATTCTCAAACACTATAATCATATCTCCCCCTTTGACAATAATGCCAAAGATTCATTTTGGTACACTTACAATATTGCTTTGTTGGCTTGATGATGATTGTAATGTGTTCATCAATTGTTGTCATTGATGAAACACTCTCACACACACATATGATTATATTGACTACCGGTGTAACTTCATTGGTTTACACTGTTAATTGGTATGTTTAAGGTTCATCTCTAACTGGTACTTTGTGTCAACCGGTATGTGCATAAGAGATAACTTGTGGTTACATTAATTCGCCATCAAAATGAAGATTGAGATCAAGTGGAAGATTCCAGGACAACAGTTCACATGTTTTGTTCCAATTGGTATTGACTGTTCTAATCGGTATCTGATTTTGTGATGAATTACTAGCACCGTTTTCTTGGTGGTCATTTTTGTAATGAGTTATGTTTACTTGTCTAGATATACCGCACCTAGGAAATTGTGTTTTGATTTCTTATGGCCGACATAAGATTTTAATGTCTATTTAAAGACATCTTAGTGAATCATTTGGAACTGATAACTGATATAGAAGAGGAGATTATGCGAATACTAATATGCATAAAGAGTGAAAGCTTTTGTTCAAAAGCGAAAAGTGTTAAGATGAAGAGCAGCTTTGAATGTACTTAGAATGATCTAATCAAGCAAATATTGTGCTACTCAGAACATATCAAACCATTCTTGTTGTTTTCTAATCATTACAACAGAAATCAAATCCTCTAATCGAGTAAGCTCTAACAAGCTTCATTGTACAAATCCTCTAACAAGGTGATCCATTAGTTTGGATTCTCGAATCCTCCAGCGAGGTTACTCCTAATAGGGTAGTACTCTTAATAGGGTATAAGATTCTAATCAAGCTTGGGATCTCTAACAAGATTCGCTCCTAGCAGAGCACTTTGTAAGACTTTAACCGATCAATTATCTATTACTACAGATAGTTAACTTGTGAGTTCCATCTCACTGTGGTTTTTACCTATTTGGGTTTTCCACGTATAAACACTTGTGATATGGTGGATGTGTTACTTTTTGTGGATGCTATTATTTCATTTTGGATAGCATGTATTTTGTTTAAATGCTTGGTTAAGTTCATCTACCAGTTAGTGTTTGAAGTAGTGTTTGTTTTGGTGTCACTGATTCACCCCCCCTCTCAGTGCTTTTCAAGTCCATCAATTAGTATTAGATCCTAACTTCTTTGAAGCCTAACTACTTAGAAGGGAGTCTTGAAACTATCATGGGGGACATGATCTACTTTGAGATGGTTAGAGAGCTAGAAGCTAGCAGAAATGAAACTGAATCCCTTAGGGGCAAACTGAAAGTTTCTCAAGTCAAAAGGAGAGAGCTATCTGAAAAACTGCTAGAAATATTTGATAATAGTTCTTCAAATGAAGCCAATATTGAAGCTTTAGCTAATGAAGTTGAAAAGGTGAATGGTGAGAAACTGAATCTAAGGAGAGAGCTAGAAGGTCTCACTATCCCCATGAGTTAGGAACTGGAAGCCAGAAGAGTTGCTGAAGATCTTATCAAGGTAAGAGATCAAGAGATCATAAAGATCAAACATGAAAAAGAAACTATGCATGAGGAATTGATTGCTGAAATAGAAGAAAAGGAGAACCTAAAGCTAGACCTTGAGTTGGGATCGTCTCTGAAAGAGAACCTGCCTAAATGAAGATCTTGTCAAAAAGCTTACTAAAGATTGTGCCCAAAAGTTTGGGCATGACAGTTTGGTATCAGAGCCAAGTTTCTAACACTAGGAACCTTTCTCCATTACGTTTCACTTTAAGTATTTAATTTATTATATTAAATTAATTTTTTATGGTATTTAATTTTAATTAATTAAATATTTCTTTGAAAAATTATTTATTTATTTAATTTTATTTTTATTTTCTCATAAGGATGCCTCCGACTATGTGACAAGCTCGCAAACGTGGTAGAGGTCCTAGGCGTGAAAGTATGGCATGCGAAGAGGTCGATAGGGAGGAATTAGTTCCAGAAAGGAACCCAGAGGCCCCTCCCGAACGATCAGTTGACCCAAACCGAGAAATCTTAGAAGCACTCCAGAACTTGGTAGGGATAGTCCAGGAAAGGCTTCCAGCAGAGGATCATCATGTTGAAAACCAGAACTCAGGGAGCCATAGATCGACAGATAGGGAACGGAGTAGGAGTCCACCTCCTAATCACGTAGAGAGTCAGGCTGGGCATGAACCCAACTCTGTTCACCTACCAGGACCACCTCCAGTAGCAGAGCCAATATATTATGAGAGAGTACGTCGGGATCCAGGGGATCTAATCAGAGAGGTTATGTGCCTCCAGCCACCATCTTTTGGGGGATCTACCGACAAGGTAGAAGCTGAGGCTTGGCTTTTGAGCCTAGATAGGTGCTTTGCATTGCGCTCTTACGATAGCAATCTAAAGACATGTGTAGCAGTCCACCTATTGAGATAAACAACCTCCACATGGTGGAGACAGGAGGAATACAAGTGTGGTTTAGTTGCCGATACTCTCACATGGGAGATTTTTACAAAGAGGTTCAGGGAGAGGTACTTGTTAGAGCATTATAGACAGCATAGGATAGATGAGTTCCATGACCTCCAACAGAAGGATCTCTCAGTGACCCAGTACGAGAGCAAGTTCTTGAAGCTCTTGCCATACGTGGACTACCTTAAAGATGAGAAGCTTCTCATCAATCATTTTATCAGAGGGCTGAATGCCAGCATAGCAAGACCAGTGAGGATGTCCGCTCCAAAGAGCCTTCGGGTTGCCATGGAGAAGGCTTTGATAGCAGAGGAGATTCAGGTCAGGCCACAGGATACAAGGGATTGGTTCCAGAACCAAAACCCTATACCCCAGACATACAGTTTTCAGAAACCCCATTGGAAAGGTAATAACAGACACACATCGGGGTTCTCCAAACCTCCTCCTCCGCAACAGTCATAGCAGAACCAGAGGCAGAGGCCTCCGTAGAGTTAGCAGGGCGCAAAGCCCAAGCAGTGGCAGTCTCAGGGTCAAAGGCGAGATTAGCGATCTTAGGTTCCTTATACACCTTCGGTGAGGACTCAGCAGTCCTCCAGGGGTGGGTACAGTGGTTCTAGCAGGACAGGGGGACAATCTTTTTCTAGGCCTCAGGGCGTCTAGTTTGAGGCATGCGATGCTTGTTTCACGTGTGGAGCCATGGGGCACATGGAGAGAGAGTGTCCTCAGGGTCAGATGGCAGTAAATCAGAGGATGGCAGCATTAGAGCCTACAGTTGGAGATATGGGCAGGTCCCATAGAGTCTTCGCAGCGATTGACAACCGTCAGGCAGAGCACCAGGCCATGGTCATTGAGGCTGTAGGTATGATCAAAGGTAACATTGTATCTATATTATTTGATTCAGGAGCTACTGACTGTTTTATATCTCCTTTGGTTGTGGAGCATTGCAGGCTAGTGGCAACTAGACAAGGTGTCAGTTGGGAAGTGGAGTTAGCTTCAGGGGTTAGAGGGTCAGTGGAATCAGAGGTTAGGGCATGTCAGCTTTAGATTGGCAATACCACCACCTTAGTAGACCTTAGAGTTACACCACTTGGATCATATGGTATTGTACTTGGCATGGATTGGCTTTATGCCCACAAAGCCAAGATGGATTACCGCTGGAAAGAAATCAAGTGTGAGGATGATCAGGGTTCGCCCATAGTAATCATTGAGATTCAGATACCCGTGTCTCTTCGTATGATTTCCGCAATGCATCTTAAGCGGAGCATACGAAAGGGATGTCAACTATTTGCCATCACCATTAGTGATAGAGAGGAAGAGGATGAAAAGGAAACATCGATTGACGACCATCCTATCCTTAAGGGATATTCAGACATGTTTCCTTCAGAGCTACCAGGAATGCCACCCCATAGAGAGATTGACTTTCATATAGACCTTGTACCAGGACCTGGGCCAGTTTCAAGAGAACCTTATAAGATGACCACAAATGAGCTTAATGAGCTCAAGATGCAGCTTGAGGAACTCCTAGAGAAGGGTCACATTTGTCCTAGCGTATCCCCTTGGGGTGCACCAGTCATCTTTGTGAAGAAGAAGAATGGATCTCTTCGGTTATGCATGGATTATCGTTAGTTGAACAAAGTAACCATCAAGAACCGATATCCCTTGCCCAGGATCTATGATTTATTCGACCAATTTCAGGGTGCCAAAGTATTTTCCAAAATTGATCTGAAGTCAGGATACCATTAGTTGAGAATAGTGGAAAGTGATATCCGCAAGACCGCATTTCGCACTAGATATGGCCACTATGAGTTCACCATGGTTCCATTCGGTCTTACAAATGCTCCAGTTGTTTTCATGAGCCTCATGAATGGGGTATTCTGTATATTTTTTGACCATTTTGTGATTGTGTTCCTCGATGACATATTGATATATTCGCAAAATGAGGAGGAGCATGAGGAGCGCCTGAGACAGGTTTTGTAGTGTTTGACGGACAATCAGTTGTTTGGCAGTTTGTCAAAGTGTGATTTCTTTCGTTCAGAGGTCAAGTACCTTGGGCACGTTATTTCCAGTGATGGGATCTCAGTTGACCCATCAAAGATCAGAGCTATTATGGATTGGCCAGTGCCAACTAGTGTGACAGAGGTCAGGAGCTTCATGGGCCTAGCAGGTTATTACCGACGCTTTGTTGAGGGATTCTCTAGAGTCGCACATCCCATTACTTCTCTTTAGCGTAAAGGGAAGAAATTTGAGTGGACAGAGAAGTGCGAGAGGGCCTTTCAGGAACTCAAAAGGCACTTACTAGCGCACCTATCCTTGTAGTACTAGATCCCTCAGCGGACTTCATGGTTTGCATAGATGCTTCCCTAGAGGGTTTAGGAGCAGTCCTTATGCAAGATGGTAGGGATATAGCTTTTGAGTCTAGGAAACTTAAGACTCATGAGCTTAACTACCCTACTCATGACCTTGAGCTTGCATCAGTGGTGCATGCATTTGTGAGGTGGAGACACTTCCTTTTGAGTCATCATTTTGAGCTTCATTCAGACCATCAGAGCCTTCAGTACATATTCACTCAACCGAACCTTAATGCACGTCAGAGGAGATGGATGGAGTTCTTGTGCGAGTATGATTTTGACGTTCACTACATCAAAGGGAAAGAAAACGTAGTTGTAGATGCTTTGAGTAGGAGACGTCACTTGGTATACACCATATCTATGGGCACGGATTTGAGAGATCATATATTGCAACAGTTGCTAGAGGATGGATGGTACTTAGAGGTTTGTTAGATGGTTCAATCTCAGGATACTCTAGAAGGTAAATATGTGGATTATTCGTTGGATCCCGATGGACTATTACGCCATAGAGGGTGCATCTATGTACCTTCTTCTAGGGGATTATGAGAGTTCATTGTCATGAAGGCTCATAGATCTCCTTATGCAGCGCATCCCAGAGTTAAGAAGATGCATGCTAACTTGAGATAGTTATATCATTGGCCAGGAATGCGGCAGCTCATTGATGAGTTAGTAGCCCGATGCCTCGAGTGTCAGAGAGTCAAGGCAGAGCACCGCCATCCAGGTGGGTTGCTCCAGTCTCATGCTATACCAGAGTGGAAGTGGGATACTATATCCATGGATTTCATCATTGGTCTCCCTATGTCATATTGTTGCCATGATGCCATCTTGGTGACAGTTGACATGTTGACCAAAGTGGCCCACTTTTCACCAGTTCGGACTACCTTCACAACACTAGTAGTAGCACAGGTGTTCTTGCGAGACATTGTCAAACTTCATGGCATTCCATGCAAGATTATTTCTGACAGGGATTCCCTCTTCACTTCTTCCTTTTGGAAGGCATTACAGGCAGCTATGGGCACCAAACTCAATTTCAGTACAGCCTATCATCCAGAAACGGATGGTCAGACATAGAGGGTTAATCAGGTGTTAGAGGATATGCTTCACATGTACATCATGGATCATTAGACCAGATGGGAAGAGCACCTTCCCTTAGTGGAGTTTGCCTATAACAATGGGCATCACACTTCATTGGGGATGCCACCCTATCAGGCATTATACGACAGGCCTTGTAGGACACCGTTGAGTTGGGACTGCATAGAGGATAGAGTTACTATTGGTCCTGAGATAGTTTGGGATATGGAACAATAGGTGGATTTGATTAGGCAACGTCTTAGAGAGGCACAGGATAGACAAAAGAAGTATGCAGATGTGAAGAGGATAGATCATAGCTACTTGGTTGGAGATAGAGTCTTTTTGAGAGTGCGACCACATAAGAGTCCAATCCGTTACGAAAAGGGTTCTAAGCTCGTACCTCGCTTTGTAGGACCAGTTGCCTACCGTTTAGCATTGCCACCTAGCCTGTCACACATCCACAATGTGTTTCATGTATCAATTTTGAGGAAGTATATCTATGATGAGTCTCATATTTTAGATTGGGATGCCTTGCAGGTGGAGTCGGATGGGCAGCTAGCTTTGGAGCCCATTCGCATTTTGGCACACCGAACGTTGACCCTTTGAGGTCGAGAGCTGGACCAAGTTAGGGTCTAGTGGGATTGCTATGATGAGTTTATAGCTTACTGGGAGGATGCAGCACGTATGAGATCACAGTACCCCCATCTTTTTGATGAACTCCAGGAGGAAGTTCATGCCTAGAGGGGGAGGGTGTGAGGCCCTACCCTGACTCATCCTAGCATTTCAGTATTTTTCATGTTGAGACTATTATGGATGCTTTATTTTTATGCATTATGGATTTGGAACTTATATGATTCCATGATTTGGATAACATTGATATATATTGATGCTTCATTTCTGTGCATTATAGATATAGAACTCTATATGATTCTAGAATAGGATTACTTTGTGATGATGTATGTCATTATTGGAATTGCAGGACTTTACTATGATGATAGAAATAGGATGCATGTTTTATGTATGGATAAGCATTATGTGGATTATGATAATTGCTTATGTGGATTTATTTGGATATAAGATATATCGGTTTGTTTAAATGTAAATTGTATGCAGAGTGTTTGATGTGTATTTTTATTCATGTGTTTAATATTATATGAGGTTATTGGAATTACTAATGTGTAATTGAGATGCGCAGGAAAATTATCCATGTGACCATGGAAATATTATGGAGAACCAAACCTAGACCTATGTATGTTTGTAAAGCCAGGGGTTGTCTATTTGGAGAGACAACACCCCGTATGTATCGTATTTTATTTGTAATATTTAATGATGCATGTGTGTTAAATTTTATTGTTGATTTATTTAAATCCAACAAGAGACAATTTCCATGTGTAATTTTGTAATGTATTTTATTGTGTCACTTGACACGTGTTGATTTATGTCTTGAATTTTGACTTGTCTCTTGAAGGGAGTTGTCCAACTATAGCTTTTTCAAATATTTGAATGTGGTTCTATAATTTCCTTGGGTAGAGAGTCTTTGGAGTTGTCAACTCAAGTTTGACCCGAAAATAAACTTCAGATGGGTTTATAAGGAATCAAATGGACTCCTAGGGGTAGTTTAAAGGTGTTTCCTAAAGTCCATAAGGTATACCTATGAGTTAGGAGTGTTTTTAGGCACGTGTCTACTCCCATGTGACTGTTTAGTCATCCCAAAAAGTGGGTTTTCTAAGATGTGCGAAAATTCAAAATTAGAAGGTGCCATCTAGGTTAGATAACCTTCCCATTTGATGAGAGATCCTTTTTGATCTTTTTCTTACTTTTTTTTTTTTTTTCAGTTTTAGAAACCTATGAGAACTCTTACTGAGATCTTCTTAGGAAAGAATGAGAGATTTTGTGGGTAATCACCGACTCTCCATTTTTGGAGACTATGCATTTTGAAAAGTTAAGTTTTTGGATTTGAAATTTGGCTAAGTGTAGAAGGGAGGATTGTGGATTTGGGCTGCTCATCCTCAAACTAGTTCTAGCATACCTTTGGGCAGATTGAAGGTTGGTTCATCTTTTTGCTTTTTATGTTGCATGTCTATGTTGGAAGGTTTGGTTTTATGTGAAAGTGATTCTCTTGTATTTTCTTTTGTGAAAATTATTATTATGCGATCTCTTTTATTTTCTTGTATGCATTTTTTGTGTTTTGGGAGTAACCAAGGCCTTCTACTCTTGGGAGAGTAGGATGGTCTTGTGGGTGGTAGAAGTTTGATAGCCCTCGAGTGAGAGACTCTCTTTATGAGAGAGAACTCAAGGGGTGTATTTGTGACCCTTGCTGCATGGCCTGGTTTGTGCATTTGGGGGTCATAAGGGGAGAAAGTATGGCATGAATGCCTTAGGGGGAATAAGGAATGTGGGGTTAATGATCTTATGAAATAAATTTGTTTTCCATGAGGTGGCATTGTGTTCTACCATTCTTGCAGTCTCCTCGGCGTATTTGGTCCACTACCACCCAAGTAAAATCATCACATTTTGTGATGGAGTGTAGCCTTGGTTGGGAAAGTGTTTGCTATATCTTTTTCCCTTGCTTGTTGTGTTTGCATGTCTGTAACCTGTCTAGGGCTTGGCTCTCCAAGCTCGGGGGTGGCTTCTAGTAAGCCTAGGCTGGGAGGTGAGCATTACATGGTCAAGCCTTATGATTTATTTGCAGGATTGCTTGGAAAGAAAAGAAAAAGACAAGCTAGGAGTTGCTGGTTTTTGTGCATTATTTTTATTAAGTATTATTTTATTGCAAAAAAAAAAAAATGAAATGTGTATTTCTGGATTTAGTTCCTATAGTTATGAAAATAATACTTGTTGTGTATGTGTTATTTTGAAAATCAAGTAATTCATTTTATCCCTTTAAGCATTTGAAATCTTGGAAAAAAAATGAATAGAAAAGCATGTATGTCAGTAAGCTGGAAATAAAACATTTAGTCCCATTTATGGAAATGCAAATATAGTTATTAAATTCTGTCATTTTCCCTTTTATCTATCCGCAAAAAATAAATCTAAAAAAATAAATTTAACATTTCTATTTCTAAGATTTATTTCAATGCTTTCTAGTCTAAATATAGTTGTTGTTTAGATTTATTTAACTCTGTCATTTACTTATATGCAGACGATAAATCTAACGTTAAATAGTCTATCTCTGATTTTAGCAATAAGGTATTTAAGATAAAAAAAAAATACATTGATGTAAATCTGAATATTTTAATCAATCTGTTAAAAAAAAAAAGAAGGGGTTCAAACAGAAATAATATATTGCATAGTAGAGTTAGTCCTAAATTTAATATGCATCCAATATATATATGTGTGTGTGTGTGTGTACATATATGTATATATACATATATATATTTATATTTAAAATATATTTACATCTATATTTAAATAAATGTATTTTTTTTACATTTTAAAACCAAAAAAAAAAAAAGGAATCCTTAAATTTTTTAAAGGTATTTAAAAAATAAAAATAAAAATAAAAAAATAACTTTTGGGGGGGGGGGAAGCCGAAGGGCCGAACCACTATGTGGACACACAGTGGTGTCGCGACCTCCACTGTGTGGACACATAGTGGGCGACACCCGACACTGCTGCCTCTCCCTCCCCTTCTTCAAGCACCCCTGGCCGCCGCCATTAGCAGCCTCCGCCATGCCTTCGGCCTCCTCCCTGCATCAAGGAAAAACAATATCATGGAACCCTAACCCGGTTGGGGTTAGGGTGAATTTAAAAATATAAAAGAAAAGAAATGAAGGGGTTAAGTTTTTAAATAATAATAAAAAAAAAAATTAGGGTTTTAGTATTATTTAATATTTTAGTTAAGTTATATGGGATATTTATATTTTAGAAAATAAATATTTCCATATATATGTGTTTTAATAAAAAAAATTATATATATATAAATCTCTCTCTCTCTTTCTCTCTCTCTCTCTATATATATTTTAAAATATGAATGTATAGGTCAAATTGAAGATTAATCATTTTATTAAGATGTTTATATTATATATATGTTTTTAATAAACATATGGGTATATTTAAAAATGATGTTTTAAATTCTAATTAATTTGGAGTTTAATCTCTTAGGAACTTATAATAACTTTATAAGTTATTTTGACTATAAGGGATTATTTAGTCTACCTAAATTTAGGCTATGCCAGGCTAAATTTATAGGGAAATTTTCACTATGGATTAATTGACCCTTTAGTCGAATTAGATTAATGACATTTTAATTATTGTTAAAATAAGATATAGACAATTAATAATCTAAGTGCTAGGACTAATTTTATTTAGTTCTTAAAAGATATTAATGATTATTGGAGGTTAATACTATCCTTGTCAATCAATTTAGAGATTTGTGATTTAATTTAATCTATTGATTTAAATTGATGAGATAACAAATAATTATTTTAGTATTCCGCATTTAATTTAAATATTATTTTGCTTACTTGAGTTAGTGGTTAGAGTTAACCCAAACATAGTTAAGACAAACTTGTTAGTGCATTTTGTATTAGCAAATTTAATGTTATTAGGTTGTAATTAATTTTATTTTTTAATCCCATTCGTGCCCAAAAGTTTGGGCATGAAAAAAAGGAGAACCTAAAGCTAGACCTTGAGTTGGCATCGTCTCTGAAAGAGAACCTGCCTAAATGAAGATCTTGTCAAAAAGCTTACTGAAGCTAATGATAAATTGGAGAAGTTCATCAAAAGTTCTACCATGTTGGAAGAACAAATTCAATCACAGAGAATGAAGGATGATATCTCTAGACTTGGTTTTCATACAGCTGAAAAAAGTGAATCCTCCGGTACAAAGAGCAACTATCCAAAGAACAAAACTGCTCCTAAAGTCAATAAGACTACTGGTAAGAAGGTGTTTAAACCTGTCTGCTTTGTTTGTCATAAGCCTGGTCATACTACATTTGTCTATAGAGACAAACCTAATAGAAATGCAAATTACAATACTAATGTTAGGTATGTGTCTAGAAAGTTTGAAGGTCATTGCTACACATGTGGAATGCATGGGCATAGACATATTGAGTGTAGATATGGAGCAAACAATCCCGTACCACACATGCATTCTAGACCAAATGGTGACTAGATAAGGAACTTTGATAACTGGGTAAACTGGAACTGGCAAAGATCCTATGACAACTGGCGTAGTCCATTCGAAATAGACAAGGTAACAAATGTTGTTTGCACCTTTTGTAATAACTTTGGTCATGTGGCTATGAACTGCAGAAGAGGAACAGGAAGAGGAAATGCAGGACCCTGGAGATCATTTGGTATGGTCTGTTGTCACTGCAACAAACTAGGGCACTTAGCAAAATTTTGCAGATCAAGAAATAGTAAATCGGTCAACTCCTTCAAGGATCAGAAAGGCGAGCATAAAGTTGATATTGAGGAAACCAAAGAAGATATGAATCAGATTTGGAAAAAGAAAGGTGATGACTCACCTGGAGAAGAAACTGTTCCTTCACCCAGTGAAGAGAATCCAACACTGGTGACTTAAGCTTGTCTAACATGGGTAAGGGGAGCTTAACGGTAAAACATCTTCAGACCCCTTGTAAAATGAGCGGGAAAGAATTTTTGAATTATGAATTTTTGGTGACTTTTTGTTGACGTGTTATCAACCAGTATTTCACTTAAGTGGTAAAATTAGGGTTTCTAACCTAAAGTGCAAACATTTATTCTAGTTGGTAAAGAGGATAAAAACAAGTTTTACTCTATCATTTTTACCCTAACTCTTTCAAAAAAGAAATTTGAAGCGATTGCAGAGTAGAACAAGATTGTCTTGGTGTAAATTGGCAAATTGCTTTGAGATTAGAGAAATCAAGTTGAATCGAAAGTTGTAGAGAGGCGAACGGGTGTGCATTTGAACATTTCAACCGAAAAACAGAGCGACGTGCAAGATACAAAGTATTTCTTTGTATATCGCTTCAAAACTTGTTTATCTAGAATGACATCTACTTCTAAGTCTGTAGAGAGGTTGATGATCACTGCTGAGCCCGAGGAAGCTCTAATGTCTTATAATGCATTGTCGCAAGTCCTGAGTGGTGTTGTGGTCAAAGGTGACTTGTCCAGCTATATATATTGCAAAATAGAAGAGTTAGAAGATCTACACATCTATACTCAACTGAAATCACTTTGTGATAAGAGTGGAAGGATTGAAACAAAATATGCTAGTGTTTTTGAAAAAAGGTTTTCATAATGCCGCCTATTTTCTTGAAGATTTTGAGAAAGATCACATCAGGATCATTTTTAGTCGAGTCCACGGAGAGAATATGGATTTGGAGAGGACTCACACAATAACCAAGAAAGCTATTAGGGCTGTGACGGGTTATTTCTCAACAGGCGAAGTTCCTGTGTTAAGAAGAATTTCAAAGGATATTGTCTTCAAGTTAACTGGTTCTACATCTGATAAGCGTGTTTTCACCATCAACAATATTAGAGACCCTGTAGTGAAACTTGCAGCAATGGTGATAGGCTACTGGGTATTTTACTCCAGTAGACTTAACAGTGTTCCATCTGCAACAATTCATACAACACGTAGAATGATTGTTGATAATATAGTTTATGATATTTGTGAAGCCATCAGAGAGAAATTATTTCAAAATTTGAAATCCATTAAGGATAACACACAAAAGTTCAAATATGGTCAGCTATTAGCCGGGTTATTTTTCTATTTTCAAAACTTCCTACTGGGTATAGGAGACATTGAATGGTCCAAAGAACAACTGATCAATGCACAAATCAAGAACAACATTAAGATTGTGAAGAATACTTTTTCAGCTACCTCGAACAAGTATTTTAATGAATTCCAGAAAAAGATGAGCATGAGATTGAGGTTACCTGAAGATGTGGTAAAACACTTTGCAAAAGACATAATCTTCACGGTTACCACTGAATTTTGCTTGATGCAAGCAATTGAGCCTAGAGAGGAAGAGATGGAAGATATGAGCTATGAGGTTAATCATGATTTACTGGTCGACTATGCTAATACTCTGTTAGCATCGCCTAAAGATAAATAGAAGGCAAAATTGGACATTGTGACAGTCCAAGTTGCACCAACTGAAACTAGTACTGCACCTATAGCCAAAGTGAAAGGAAAGAGAAAGAAATCAAATGAAAAATCTCCTATGAAAAAGACCACAAGGGTGACTCGGAGTGTCCTAACCAATAAGGAACCAACACCTAAAGCATATGTAAAGAAGGAGAATGCACCAAAGAAGAGAAATCAAAAATTGATTTTTCAACCAGAGTCTCAGGGTGCAGATTTTGAAGAAGAATCAAAGAAGGAAAAAACAACCAAAAGAACACTCAAGAAGGTAAAGGTAGTGCCAAAGGCAACTACACCTATAGATATTGCCACCTACAAACCTGACACAGTTTTTAAGAGAACAATGAAGACATTAGGAAGAAATAGGTTTGATAATGTCAAAGAATATTTTGATTCTTTCACTGAAGATGAGCAGAAGCATGTAATCCAACAGGTAATTAATTATTTGGGTCATTACAATATATTTCCCCATGACTTGGAAAAAGATATTTCAATCTCTTTGTATAATACTCTGTTAGATAAATGGGAGGAAGCAATTCAATTGGAGAAGAAGATTATTGATGAAATATTTGTACAATATTTTCCTAATTTATCATTGGATGGAATTAGTGCTTTAGTTGAGCAATACAAAGTATATTTTGATTTTAAAGTGAGAAGATTGAAGCTTCTTAATGCAAAAAGGGAACTTGTTGAGACTAAGACACATCAGCTAGCTTGTATAATCAAAAAGAGGGAAGACGTTGTCCACTCTAGCAATAAGGATGATACTACAGAGGATGTTCCTCGACCAGAAATGGATGAAGAGGAAATTGTTCAAGCTGACGTAGTCTATCCAATCAAGAAGAAGGATGATTCCATTATTCTTGTTGATGAAGATGTTCAGGACATAGTAGACCTATCTAGATACATCACTGCACTAGATATGGAGCCTCCTACAATCACTGAAGTACAGGTTTCATTAGTTGAACAATCGGGTATTCAACTAACAATGGACAATGAACCGACAAAAGAACAACCGGAGAAACCCCAATCTCCACCGGTCATTGAAAATACTCAAAAGGAGTCTACTGAGAAAGTTGTCACTCAGTTACCTGAAGAGACAACAAAGAAGAACATAGAAAGAGCTATCATTAAGAGTGTACCTCCTAAACCAGCGAAGCAGAGGTTACTTGAAAATGATGATGATGATTCTTTAAGTATTTCAAGACCCATTGACATGAACACTTTGAGCGCATCTGAAATGATGAAGATTGATAATGTTATGCAATATCGAGCACACAAGAAGAGACTAAAAGAGCAAAGGATTGAAGTAGAGACAATCCTGAATGCAGTAGAAATTTTATCTAGTTTACTACAGGAAACAGCTATTGCATATCTTCCCACACCCATTAGCAAACTTGGTCAGTTAGTTGCAGATGCATCTGATCAAATCAAGCCGCTTGAAGATGTTGCTCAAATGTCTGCTGAGAAGAGCCACAAGAAGAAATATGGAGATAAACTAGCAAAGAACATTGGAAGTGGCAAAATGGCTTTATCTCATAATGGAAGTCTGTTAAAGAGAGCTATTGAATTTGGAGGAAAGTATCTTGCCTCTACCTCCAATGTTACTTTCTTTTATTCTGACATTTCTAAAAGTCAATTTGAAACCGAGCAGGAAATGGAAAAGTTATGCAAGGCATATGTCCCACTCCAGGTCTCCATTCATGCATTTAACCGGTCTCTAGATGATTTTCATGACAAATTGGTCAGGAATGATAATGAGAAGGCTAAGAGATTCCGACATCTAAGAGAGCTCAAGAGTTAGCTCACCTCACAGGTCGACATTCTTTAGAGAGCCTACTCCAATGCATAAGCTATTCTTGCTACTCCTGAAACATGCACGCTAGACTCAATGGAAGAATTCCATTCCTAGTTGATTTCTACATTTTCGTATACTACTAACATACTGGAATCATGGGAAAATTCTTTATCCCAGATGAAGCAGAACTTCAATGATATTTTTATGAGACTAGCCAATGCATGAAATTTTTTTTAAGTTGTAGTATATGTTGAACACTTTGATAGAAATTTTCTATATATATATGTATATATTTTACTTTATCATTTTGGCATTGTTTTCAAAGGGGGAGTAATAAAATGTATGTGTGTTTTTGAAAATTTTGTATTTATGCATGCATTAAGGGGGAGTATTGTATTAGAGGGGAGTATGAGCAAATGTGTAAATATGGTGTGTATGCACACGTAGCGATATTGTATTACTTTAAAATTTTCTAAGTGTTGCCATCAATGCCAAAGGGGGAGATTGTTGGCTTGATGATGATTGTAATGTATTCATTACTTGTTGTCATTGATGAAACACTCTCACACACACATATGATTACATCGACTACCGGTGTAGCTTCATTGGTTTATACTATTAACTGGTATGTTTAAGGTTCATCTCTAACTGACACTTTGTGTCAATCGGTATGTGCATAAGAGATAACCTGTGGTTACATTAAGTCGGCATCAAAATGTAGATGAAAATGAAGATGGCGATCAAGCGGAAGATTCCAGGACAATGGTTCACATGTTTTGTTCCAACCGGTATTGACTGTTCTAACCAGTATCTGATTTTGTGATGAGTTACCAACACCATTTTCTTGGCAGTCATTTTTGGGATGAGTTATGTTTACTTGTCTAGATACACTGCACCTAGGAAATTGTGTTTTGATTTCCTAAGGCCGACATAAGATTTTAATGTCTATTTAAAGACATCTTAGTGAATCATTTGGAACTGATAACTGATATAGAAGAGGAGATTATGCGAATACTGATATGCATAAAGAGTGAAATCTTTTGTTTAAAAGCGATAAGTTTTAAGATGAAGAGCAGTATTGAATGTACTTAGAATGATCTGATCAAGAAAATATTGTGCTACTCAGAATAGATCAAACCATTCTTGTTGTTTTCTAATCATTACAATAGAGCCAAATCCCCTAACTGGGTAAGCTCTAACAAGCTTCATTGTACAAATCCTCTAACAAGGTGATCCATTAGTTTGGATTCTCAAATCCTCCAGCGAGGTTACTCCTAATAGGGTAGTACTCTTAATAGGGTATAAGCTTCTAATCAAGCTTGGGATCTCTAACAAGATTCACTCTTAGCAGAGCACTTTGTAAGACCTTAATCGGTCAGTTATCTATTACTGCAAATAGTTAACTTGTGAGTTCCATCTCACCGTGGTTTTTACCTATTTGAGTTTTCTACATATAAACACTTGTGTTATGGTGTATGTGTTACTTTTTGTGGATGCTGTTATTTCATTTTGGATAGCATGTATTTTGTTTAAATACTTGGTTAAGTTCATCTACTAGTTAGTGTTTGAAGTAGTGTTTGTTTTGGTGTCACTGATTCACCCCCCTCTAAGTGCTTGAACTTGTTCCGTTAGATAGTGATATTTGATAGCTATATGCTTCGTTTTGGAATGCATCACCGAATTATTGGATATGTCAATGCCACTGGTGTTGTCACAATGAATCACTACCGGTCCAATCACCTTTTCTTGGATACCTTCCAACAATTGCTTGGTCCAAACTATCTGTGTGCAATTAATTGTAGTAGCTACATACTCAGCCTCAACTGTGGATTAAGATATGGAGTTTTGTTTCTTGCTTGTCCTAGATACAATCCTATCTCCAAGAAAGAATGCACCTCCACTAGTGCTCTTTCTGTCATTAATTTTCCCTGGCCAATCTATGTAAATGATGTTCAATTTACATTCAATATGCAAGTTTTAATTCTATTATCTAATTTTGTATTATTAATTTCTTATTGTATATATCTAACTATCTTCTTGCTTGTGGTAGATGAGAGGAGCATTTAATATTTTCTATGTCCTATCTCAAGAATTCCACTTACTATAAGTATATGAAAAAGGAGGCACAGTCAAGCAATGCCTTGATCGGTCATGACCAATCAAGACATTACTTGATCGTGCCTTTTTGTTTATACTAACAAAAGCATGTTACGGTACATGCCAATCGGTGATTATAACCAAAGTTCATCGGTGTATTAACCCAATGCTAACAACTGATAGTATATCGGTGGCTGTCAATGCTAATAACCGATAGTTATCGGTGTGTTAGCCTTGACAACCGATAACTATCGGTGTAGACTAACACACTGATAACTATCGGTGACTAATATATTGCCACCTGATATGCATTCTGATATACCTTATATGCAACCTGATATATATTATATGCACCTCGATATAATATTATATGTAACCTAATATAATATATTCAATTTGGTATATATTAATCGGTGTCATCATTATTTATGTTTAGTTGATATTCATCTAAATACAGGATTCATTAGATAGATGAACATGAGGAAGATACATAGTGTGATTATCAATAGATTTCTGATATGCAAATATAGAATGGCTATCAAGGATGAATTAATTGCTTGATGGTTTTATCATAGTTATCGATATGATAAATGATTGAATGAGAGACTTCATTTATCTCTCATTCAATCATTTATCTTACCGAAGCTATTATGCATTAACAATCTGAATTAGTGAAGACACTTGAGCTGAAGTCTCCCTTTTGTGGATACTAGAGACCATACTCATCAGTCCCCTTGAGGTATCTAAATATTCTCTTGACTGCCACCATGTGAGTCTCTTTTGGATTTGTAGAAAATATAGAAACCAAGCCAACAACTTGTGCTATGTTTGGTCTAATATGTACTACATACTGCAACTTACCGATCATGGACCAGTAAAGTGTCTCATTCACTTCTTCAGCCTCATCATATTTAGAGATCTTGCAACTTGTAACCATTGGAGTTCCAATAGGTTTGCAATCTTCCATTCCAAAAGTTTTCAAAATTTCTGTTATGTACTTAGTCTGACTGATGAAGATGCCATTCTTTAGCCATGAGACTTGCAGGCCAATAAATTTTTTTATCTCGCCAATCATGGACATCGCTTCATTTGTTCTGCAAATATTCTACTCATCTCATCATCTCCTCCAAAGATGATGTCATCTATAAAGATATCAACAATTAGATGTTTTCGTTCAGCTCCAATCTTCAGATACATGTCACTCTTATCACTGGTTCTTTTGAACCCTATTCTTAGTACATATGAGTACAACCTCTCATACCAAGCTCTTGGTGCTTGTTTTAGCCCATATAGAGCCTTCTGCAACCTGCATACCATATTTCTTCCATATTCAGATGCAAACCCTTCCGGTTTCTCTATGTATACTTCTTCCTCTAACACACCATTTAAGAATGTCGATTTGACATCCATTTGATAAACTTTAAAAATTTTGTAAGTAGCACAGGCTAGCAAAATTCTGACCCCTTCTAGCCTGGCCACTGGTGTGAAGGTTTCTCCATAGTCCAAACCTTCTTCCTGAGCATAGTCCTTGCAGACTAATCTTGCTTTGTTTCTTATCACTTTATCAGTTTTATTCATTTTGTTTCTGAACACCCATTTAGTGCCTATCACATTTTTATTTTCCGGTCTGGGCACAAGTGTCCATGTTTCATTTTTCTCAATTTTCTCCAGTTCTTCTTCCATAGCTCTGACCCAGTCATCATATTTTAGAGCCTCCTTTGCTATTTTGGGCTCAATTATGGAGAGCATACAACCATTCTCTCTTGCTCTTCTTCTGGTTAGAACTCCTACATCTTTGTCACCAATGAAATTTTCTGCAGAGTGATTGTTTCTGACATACTTAGCCAATACCAGTTCACTTTTTGGAGCTTCTTCTACCGGTTGTGCAGGTTCTACTTCACAAGCTTCTTCATTTGCCACTTCAACATGATCTTCTTCAGCAGGTTCCACCGGTACATTGTACTCAAACCCTTTATAATCCTCTGGTCCACTTTTTCTATCTTGTTCATTTTTCTCAAAGTACTCATCTACTCTGACATTTGCACTTTCCACAATCTTGCGGGTCCTTTTGTTCAAACATCAGTATGCCATACTCTTTGTGGAGTAACCTAAGAAGGTTCCTTCATCACTCTTGGGATTATATTTTTCAGTGTACTCATCCCCCTTGATATAGCACCTGCTTCCAAATAATTTGAAATAACAAACATTAGGTGAGTATCCACACCATAATTCATAGGGAGTTTTATTTATCCCTTTCTTTACCTATATCCAGTTCAAGTGTATACAACAATGATTATTGCTTCTCCCCAAAAAATATGTGGAATATCTATCTGTATCATCAGAGTCCTTGCACAATCAATAAGAGTTCTGTTTCTTTCAACAACCCCATTCTGTTGAGGTGTTCTGGGTGCAGACATTTGTCTCATAATCCCTTGTTCCTCGCAGTAATTCATTAACTCTTGAGAGGTGAAATATCCTCCTCTATTTGATCTCAGACACTTCAGATTCTTACTAGTTCCTCTCTCTACTCGAGCCTTAAAAACTTTAAACATGTGAAAGGCTTCAAATTTTTCCTTCAAGAATACAACCCACATCATTCTTGAGAAGTCATCCACAAACAACATAAAATACCGGTCTCCATAGAAAATCTTGGTTCTCATAGGATCGCACGGGTTTGTATGAACTAAGTCCAACACATTTTCAGATGAAAAAGATTTACTGCTGAAACTAGACCTGATCAACTTTCCTACTTGACATTCTTTGGACATAGCATTTTCAGGTTTCACTGTATTAGGCATACTTTTGACATACTTTGTCTTACTAACTTTTGCTATGCTATCAAAGTTAACATGACACAGTCTTTTGTGCCACAACCATCTTCTATCTTAACCATTAGACAACTACCTATGGTGGTGTCTAGGTGAAACAAATTGCCTCTTGACTGTTTATCGGTAGCAATTAAACTTTCTGATTTGTCATTTATTTTGCATATTCCTTCATTGAACTCTAGCCGGTAACCCTTATTGTTAAGTTGTGTGATGCTTAACAAATTATATTTCAGCCCTTCTACCCAATAGAAATCATCACAATTTGTTTGATCATTCAAGGCTATAGATCCCTTACCTTTTACTGCACAAGGAGCATCATTTCCGAATCTTATAGTTCCTCCATTTCAATCCTCCATGCTAAGGAATTTGTTCCTGTCACTGGTCATGTGGTGAGTGCAACCACTATCAATCACCCATTCTCCACACTGGTTTGCACTAGAAATCAGTGTCATATCACCTTCCTTTGTGCTATCCTTCTTAACTACCACAAATGCAATTCTATCTCCATCAGATCCTTCTGATTCTTCATCAATGATTCCTTCTTCTGTAAGATAACACTCCTTCTCACTCTAGTCCCTATAGCTTCTGAAATTATCCTTCCTGTCTCTATCATTTTTAGGACATCTTGAAGCAATATGACCTATCTTATTACAGGAGAAGCACTTTAAGGGTAATTTACCTTTATACTTTCCTTTTCCTCTTGGCAATCTTCTTGCCAATAGAGCTTCAATTTCATCTTGCTCCTGTTCTTCAGATAATAGATTGTCACTTTCATGGGAATGATCGATTCTTGTAGTAGAAATACTTTCGGTTTCTTTTCTTCTCCTTGTTGGTGCATGCATTATGGAGGCTTTGAAAGAAACATCAATCTTTGGTATGCTGTTGTCATAATTGCTTAGTTCAAAATCAGTCAAATTACCGATCAGTGAGTCAAGAGATACATTAACTATTCCCAAGGATCTGAGTTTCTAGATAGAAGAGACCCTTATGGCATATTGTGGTAGCAAGGTTATTAGGATTTTTCTAATCACATCATCCTCTTCAAGCTTTCCTCTATCACTTTAAATGGAGTTTACTACATCCTTTATTCTTTTGCTATACTACTCTATGTTTTCTCCTTCCTTCATCCTCATCTCATCATATTTTCCTCTCAAGTTGTCTAATTGAGCCTTTTGAACATGAGGATCTCCTCCATAGAATGTCTTCATCTTATTTCACATATGAAAGGTTGTTTTCAAGTCTTGAACCTCAACATATTAATTATTTGAAAGAGTGCTAACAATCAGATCCATAGCAGTAGTATTATCTTTCCTTTCTTTGACTTGATCTAGAGTAAGAACTCCTGAAGGTTCATTGTACTCTATGATAACATGATTCCAGTAGTGTTCTCCTAGGGATCTTAGATAAAGCTTCATTCTTCCACACCATAAGGTGTAATTATCCTTAGAGAACTTATGACCCTCATTTCGCATCATCTTGGATCTTTCCTTAAGCTGATTAAGCTTCTTCTGATTCTAAGGACCTGATGCTTTGATACCAACTGTTAGTCCCAACTGGTGCTGAGATGGGAGGGGTGAATCAACACTTGATCAATTTTTCACAATTAAATTTTTTAACTCTAATCCACACTTATTTAATATTCATCAATGTACTTAATCACTGCAGTAGAATATGTATGCATGAAAAGATAACAGTGACAACAAGATTTATCTCGTGGAAACCCAAGTGGGAGAAAACCACAGTGTGAGTCGGAACAAAAAAATTGTGCTCTTCTGGAGAACGCCCGGTGAGGATCTATCCCTGTTAGGAGATTACAAAGACCCTGTTAGGTGTCACCTAGTTAAGGGATTTTGTTTAAGGCTGGTTAGTGCCTTTACCCTGTTAAAGGTAGTCTGATTAAAGGAATTAAGAATATCAATTAAGATGTCACCTGGTGAAGGAATTTTACAAAAGGGGCCTGTTAAAGTCCACGCAGTTAAGGGATTTAAGTTACAATGGTTAGAAAGAAACAAATGGATGATCTATCGAATTAGCTACTGATAGCTTGATTAGATCATAATGAGAATCATACTCTATCCACACTGGTTGTGTTTTCTTTGTAGAACACTGGTTTCCTTCTTACACCTTCGGCTCTACACTCAGCTGATCCTCTGACCTTTGGCTCTACACTCTATCGGTCCTCTGTCTCTTGGCTCTGTACTTTGCCAATCCTTTGTCCCTCAGCTCTACACTCTACCAGTCCTTTGACCTTCATCTCTACACTCTGCCGACCCTTCGACCTTTGGATCTGCACTTAGCTAGTCTACCTCAAACACCCTCTACTCTGCTAAATCCTTTTATCACTTCCTCTCACTTTTCTCTTCACTTTGGATCGCCTTCTACAAGATCTGCTTGTTGTAAATTTTACAATCAAGATCTTCCGAATGAACTCAAGAATACTCTATACATTTTTTGCCATCACCTTCAGGTGTTCCCTCAATCAAAGCAATCACAAATTTTGGAAGATTTCAAATTCAAAATCTCCCACTCTTTCTCTACGTGCCCTGCAACAATTCTACCAAGTGTTCAACAAATTCTACCATCACATCTCCCAGAAATAGTAAATTTTGGGTCGAGTTCAGTCATTTAAGTGTGAACCAGAAAGTCCATAGGTAATCATGGCTTGACTGCATGATAATTGAAGTTGACCTTACCAACTTGTGATTTGGCATAGATACAAGCTCACCAACTCACCTTTTTCTACTGCAATTGAATAATCGATCATTGCTTTGAGATTTATGGTGATCACCTATCTTCCTTTTGTCATACCAGTGTACCGATATACCACTACACTTCTATATTACCGGTTCATCCTTTGATTGCCGATTTGTTGTTCTAGCATCAAGTCTCTTTCCCTATTTTCCACTGAGGTACCAGTTTGCATACAACCTCAAGTCTTCTTGCTTGAGTCATCTTTTGTGACTTCATCATCATCACAATGACCGATCTTCTTGAATGTCAGACCGGTTGGCTTAGTCTATCTTCCCTTGAGCTGATTGAACTTTTGGTCATCTGTTTCTAATGTTATTTCTATGTGATTGCAAGTCATCACCTTTGCTTACTAAAATACACCACTCTATCGATACCACTTCACTGGTCAGTGTTAGACATCAATGACAAACTTTAGCTCATATACCGGTTCTCTGGATTGACCAGTTTTGTCAATGCCAACACTAACACTATTCATGTCACTACAACAACATTGTTCACGTTCCTATTCATGCACTATTCATGGTACTGTTCACAACATTGTTCATGATACTATTCATGGAATTGTTCATGGCACTGTTCATGTCATTACAAATAAGCCCAAACTATAGATTCATACAACCTCCAATATGCAGATTAGATGCATCATTAGATCCAAAATTTTGTGAATAAGCTCAATAGTGAATTATGAGTAGATCCACCTCTTAAGTAGAGTTGTGTTTTTGTCCAACCTAATAATTCCCAAGGGTTTTTGTCCTAGGACACAAAAAAATTGAAAGCCAGAAGCTCCCAAATTCTCTAAGAGAAAATAATAAACCAAGCTTCTTCATAAATGAGCTCTTAAGAGCCTTTTATAACTTTCCCAGGAGAGCTCACACACTTTCTAGCCAATGTGGGATAAAAGATATATTTTTCCCTTTAACATTCATGTCTCCACATACTTTAATAAAGGGAACTTTTAAAATTTAAATTACTTTCCCTTTTAACTTATGTTCCCACATCAATAAAGTTAAATACTTTAATTTAACTTTATAACTTAACTTTATTGATAAATTAATTAATAATTACAAATAATTATTAAAGTCTCAAATCAATATCATCAATAACCATTGATAGGATATTATTCATGAACCATTGATGATATTGACCTAGCCAAACTAACTTACTATAAATAATAAGTATCCCAGAAACACATCAAAACACATTAAAATCGCCTACAACTAAAACTGCCTAGGTCAAATATCCTCAACATCCATTAAATGTCCTATTTAGCCTATAGGACCATGTACAAATATGCTAATGACAACATCATACAATGCATGCTAGAAAAGGGGACATTATATCAATAGTTTATTGATCCCAATGAGGTCTTGTAGGAGATGAAGGATGAGTATCCTCAACTTCAAGTAGACCTCGTGGAGGTGTGAACCTGCAAGTATGAGTTGAGATAGAGTCATCTGAGTCACTATATCACTTTCCACTATGGAGGAAGGATGAGGAGGATTAGAGGCCAAGCTAAGAGAGATTTCCTCAAAGTGAACACTCCTCTCAATGAATAACTCATGTGTCTTTGTATCCAAAAGTATATATGCCTTGACACCATCAAGATATCCAACAAAGATGCAATTCCTACTTCAAGGTTTGAATGCCTTACACTTCTCTTGAGGTATGCGTGCCCAAGCTAGCGAGTCAAAAACTCTAAAGTATCTCACAATCAATTTTCTACCACACCAAGCCTCAAAAGGAGTCATTCCTTTCAGTTCCTTGTGGGGAACCCAATTTTGGATGTGTGTGGCATAATTAATGGCTTCTACCCAAATGAAAGACCAAGAGAACAATCCTAAATCATGTATATAGCCATCATCTTAAGGGTTCTATTCTTCCTTTCTGCAACACCATTCTGCTATGGAATGTAGGCAACCAAATGCTAAAGATCAATCCCCTCAAGAGTACAAAATTTCACAAGTTGATTGTTCACATATTCCCTTTCATTGTCCTTGCAGAGAATCTCAAATTGCTTCCCTTTTTGCTTCTCAACATGAGCTTTGAAGGCTAGAAAATTGTCAAACACTTCACTCTTGTGACAAAGAAAGTAGATCCAAGTGAAGTAGGAGAAGTCATTAATGAAGGTGAGGACATACTATAAATGGGACTACTACATCATTGCAAAGCAATTGAAGAACTTCCAAAGCTTTTCGATACTTCCCTTTGTTAAATTTCTCTTTTGGATTCCTACCCATGGAACAACTTGGACTTACACCATCTAAAAAGTTGATTTGAGGGAGACTTGTGAGCATATCCTTGGAGCTAAGTTGTTGAAGGTAATGATAATTGAGATGTCTAAATCACTCATGCCATAACTTAATTTTTGAATTTGAATGAGTGAGCAAGGGTATAGAAGGAGATCGAGGCACAAAGTGGGAAAATGAGAAAAGCCGAGTGTTTTGATTGGTTTGTCCCATTGTAACAAAGGAATCATACTTAAGTTATTTGACCACAACTGAATCAGGTAGAAACTCAACTGAATGAGTGATTTGGTAGATTGAAAGAAGGTTGGTGCTCAAGTTAGGAGTGTAGAGAAAATTTTAAAATGTTCCATCATCCATGTTAACCGAACCTTTTCCTTCAACTTCCACTTGTGTATCATCACCTATGAAAATGTGAGGTATACTGGATGACTCCAATGGGGAAAGTTATTCCCTTGTAGAACTCATGTGCTGAGAGGCACCTAAGTCAAGTTTCCATTGCTATGAAGAACTTGTAGTTGTCACAAATTTGTTGCCCTTTTCCTTTTGACTATTGAGGAAGTGGAAGGAGACGAATCCTTCTCCTTGAAAGTGGATGAAAAATCGATGTTGTTCTTCTTGATGATGTTTGTCAGCTTAAAATTTACTTAGTGTGGCAATGATGCTCATCATGACCAACTTTCTTGCAATAAGAAAAAGTTGACTTCTCCTTCTTGTTTGAATTTCCCTTCTTGAAAGAACATGAATAATTGCCTTGTTGTGGAGATGATGATTGTTCTCTATCCTTTTGTGGCTTAGGATTAGATTACTTTTGGTTCTTTCCTTTTCCTTGATTCCATTGATTAGTCACCAAAGATTTTGACTTGGAAGACTTGAGCTTCCCCATGTTGATCAACTTTGATTTCTCAAGCATCCACATGTTTGTGAATGCATCAAATGATGGTGTAGTGTGAACTACTCGTAGTCAACTAGTGGGTTTGGAAACTAGAAACAAAGGCCACATACTCTAATGGAAGCTTGTCCAACAAATTATAGACCAATTGTGCATCCTTCTTTTCAATGCCACATTATTTGAGTTGTGATTTTATCTCATTTATTTTAGTTACGTAGTCTTGGATTGTATCAAAAAATTTAGGATCCAAATTTGTGAGAACATTATCAAGCTTGTAGCCCCTAATCTCTTCAATTTGAACATACAATTGACCAAGCTTTTCCCAACAATATTTAATTGTCTTACACTTTATCAATGTGAAAGATAAGATCATTTGATACATACTTCCTCAATGATCTAAGAGCCATAGTAGTTTTAGTGAGCCACTCCATTTGAGCATTTGGATTAGCCTTAGGATTTGATAGTGCTTCAATAGTTCCTATAGACACTTAAAATTGTCCCATGCCTACAAATCTCAAATTTATTAATTATTCCTCTTTCCTAATTAATTTTAATTATTTAATTAATCTAATTTTATTCTTCTGAATTAATATTCCGCTTTCATTTTAAATTAATTACTCAATTTCCCTCTTAATCATTTAATCAATTGACCATTCCCCCTTTGAATTAATATAATATTTTTTATTAATCTTGATTATTCACTTTAATTAAATAATCTTTATTGTTTAATCAAAATCAATTTCTGCCCTCCCATAGTTAAATAATTTCTTTAAATTATTTAATCATTTAATAATTTCTTCCCATTAAATAAATTCCATAAATTTATTTAAACACATTTGATCTTCATTTTGAATAAATTTAGTTTCCCTCTAAATTCAACTCAATTTCATTTCCCTCTCATCTTAATTTCATTTGAAATTTTAAAAAACACAAATTCAATCCAAATTACATTTCATCCTAAATTTTCTACATCATGTGTGGAAATTGCTAACTAAGATTGACACTCAGTTCTTACTGATGATTCAACAATCACTTTTTCTAGCTAGCTAGTTGCTCCCCACTTTTCTAAAATCAAGCTTTTCTAACTACTCTGTGAAGTCAATTCCACTCCCAATCATGTCTCTTGACTAGTCAGTCAAGTGAGTTAATCTCTCAATCATATCTAGTCAGAATGAGTAATTGTCTCTCACCAACCTATCTCATTGAATCTCTACCATCAATCAATTTTGTCTTAAATCAATCTCAACAATCAAATCAAGCCTTTCAAAATCTGTAAATTGAACACCAATCCTCCCTTATCAACAACCATGATCTTCATAATTCTTATGCTTACATCTTGCATGTATTTCCAAAGTGCAACTTTGAGAGCCACCTTTCCCTACGAGAAGGAGGACAATGGAGAACAATCTTATTGGAGTCAATACAGATTTAATCGTTTTAGGATTTTATGTTGTTTTATTGCTGATTTCAATTATATTTCTCTATTGAATTGGGATTGAATCGCTTTGTTAGATTTCATGTTTTGTGGCCGCGTCTTGGTCTAGTTGACATGTAGATTTTCCTTTGTAGACATTTTGGTGAACTTGATGTGAAGAAACAACTTATTGACTTTTGTTTTTCATGTTTGTATAGATATAGGTTTGAACTTTCTTAATTGTTTTAGAATTTTTAAATTTGTAGCTAGGATTTTTGCATTTGTTACCAATCTATTTTACATTTACTTATAGATTTTCATATCTAACATTCGATTGTTTTGCATTTGATAGTTTGAAATTTTGCAATTGGCAATTACAATTTTGTAACTATCTGTTCAAAATCTACAAGGTATAAGTTTGTGTTTCTATTGGGATCCTGGGTTTCTGTAGTTTTCGGATGCTATTCTAGTAGGGTTTTTATTACTAACCTTTTGTCTTCTGGTATGTGGTTGTTAATACTCAAATAATGCCCTATTTGATGCACCTAAGATCTCTAGGATACCGCCTACATCCTAAGTAGAGGCACATCCAAAGAGTGCAAAGACACATACACTATGTAGAACCCATTGTATACATAAGCTAGAGTACTTACCAAATGTACGTGTCGGCATATACTATGCATTATAATATGCCACACATCTCACTAAACCAACAGTAGTCTAACCTTCTGATTTTGATGCAATTATAGAAAATTTGCACGTACAAGCTCATAATTTTATATTACACAACTTAGAATTTCACATTCAACCGATAGGATTTATGCATTCAACATTGATTATTTGTGCATTTGCTAAAATAATTTTGCATCTATTTCGCAAGATTTTCACATTTAACAACCATAGATTTCTCATTTGTCATATACAATTTTGCAATTGATTGGTAAATTTTGGAGGTATAATATTTTAAATTTTGTTGTTTTTGTTTCCATTTTGGTTTTGTTGTTTTATTGCATTTCTAGATTAGGTTTTCTGGTACTAATGCATGATTTTTCAGTGTGTGGCACTCCTAGGTCCAAGAAAAAAATCTAAAACTACTAATACATGTGTTGTAGGGTTTCATGTCTTTTTTTTTGTATTCTTGAGTGTTTGATAGCTAGAAAACACTTCATTTTTTTAAAGAGAATTAACTATTGTGTGACTATCTTCTGTGCTTGCACATTTGTTTGGGTGGACCCAAACTATTATGCACGTATCCTCTCCCATTTCCTTCACCACTCTAGGGTGCACAAGAAGTGAATAAACCACCCACTTTTTCTTTTAGTAGGAGGCCTTCTTGGGGACCTCATCACCCTAGTTCTAGTTGGTGAAGCTCTGCCAGTCATTTCCTATGTGTTCCCTAGTGATGTGGGACACATGTGGGTGAGGATCTATTTTTGATGGTGAAAGTATCAAACAAGGTCTCAATGGCTATTGTCTTAGGCAGTGACAATCTTGGACCTTACTAAACACCTTTGTAGTTAGAGACCACCCTTTTTGACTAAGCATTGCATTGATTTTAAGTGCAAGGGTGTAGCATTGCACCTTGAAGTTACTCACCATATACCTCCCATGACATAGAGACAAAAAACCCTAGCTTGGTATAAGCTATTTGTAGCTTTCCATGGAGAGGGTGATTGTGTCATCCTTCCAGTCCTAGAGGCCCCTACTCATCCTACCCAGGAAAATACTTTTAGGTGTGGAACACCCCTTTGGGTGTGAAGCATTTAGGTTGATAGAGCTTTACAAGATGCAGTCCTAGTGAAAACTTCAACGCAATGAGCCTTGTCCTTCGAAAGTATGCATTGTTTGATTTGTTTTCAATTGTGCTAAGACTAGTGAAAACTTAGGCTGAATTTGGCCTATGAATACATACAATTATACTAGTCAAGGTCAGAGATTCAATAACCATACTATATTTTTTATATTCTGTATGCCTAATCACTTAATTTGTTTGTAATTTTATCTCAAAATAATCTGCAAACTTAAAATTTTCAGATTAGGATAGAGTTTGGCAATTGTCAATCTATTTTTTCATCTGACCTCACTCTATCTTGCAATTGCTAAATAAATTTTCTCATTTGTCCTTAATCAAGCATACAATTGCTGATCAATTTTTGCATCAGACCATAATTTGTTTGGCAAGTACTAGAATCCAATTTTGCAATCGACTATCAAACCAATGATCCAAAGGGTCAAATTAAATCACTCATTTGGGATCCAAATCATTTTAAAACCTTATGATTGAATGGGATTTTAGAGTCTATAGGTGCATATAGTTTCCTCCTTTTAGAGTCATCTTAGTTCCATGGAGAGGGTGATTGTGTCATCCTTCTAGTCCTAGAGGCCCCTACTCATCCTACCAAGGAAAATACTTATAGGTGTGGAACACCCCTTTGGGTGTGAAGCATCTATGTTGATAGAGCTTTACAAGATGTAGTCCTAGTGAAAACTTCAATGCAATGAGCCTTGTCCTTCGAAAGTATGCATTGTTTGATTTGTTTTCAATTGTGCTAAGACTAGTGAAAACTTGGGCTGAATTTGGCCTATGAATACATACAATTATACTAGTCAAGGTTAGAGAATCAATAACCATACTATATTTTTTATATTTTGTATGTCTAATCACTTAATTTGTTTGTAATTTTATCTCAAAATAATCTGCAAAATTAAAATTTTCAGATTAGGATAGAGTTTCGCAATTGTCAATCCATTTTTTCATCTGACCTCACTCTATCTTGCAATTGCTAAATAAATTTTCTCATTTGTCCTTAATCAAGCCTACAATTGCTGATCAATTTTTGCATCAGACCATAATTTGTTTGGCAAGTGCTAGAATCCAATTTTACAATTGACTATCAAACCAATGATTCAAAGGGTCAAATTAAATCACTAAATTGGGATCCAAATCATTATCAAACCTTATGATTGAATGAGATTTTACAGTCTATAGGTGCATATAGTTTCCTCCTTTTAGAGTCATATTAGTTCCAAAAAGGTTAAATTTGCAACATAGGTTCCTATAGTGCCGTCTTAGTGTGAAACCATGTCTTCAAACATTAGCATCCTTAGATTAATTACATTGTAGAAACCATTCATTCCCAAGGAAATCCAAAAAAGTCTAGTCTTAAGATTGACCCTTAGTGATCATTGAGACATCAAGACCTCCATAAAATTTTGTCACCATCAATCATCCAGTCTCCAAGTTCAACCCTCATGCTCGTAAGTATAGCTTAGGGAAAGAACTTTGATGAAACATCCAATCAATCCTCGTCATATTACAGGTCAAAGTGTCTATTAAATATCCTTACGTGAATATATAGATTCTTATGCTTCTAGGTTTCCTAAGAATCATCATAAGTTTTCATAGTCCTTGCATTTTTCATCCCAAAATCTTGATAAAATCCTAAAAACAAATAGGTTTGCTTTAGCTTCATTGTCATTAGCTCAAAAGTCCAAAAATAAAAAAATAAAAAACCTACTTCTTCCATTCTTAGTCATCCTTTAGTGTGCCTTTAAGAGTCCTTCATTCCTATCACTCAATCAGAAAGAGGCAAAAATTAAATGGATCCATATAACGAACCAAACTTCAATCTAATAAGCACCATGAACCTTCCATCTTACTCACACAGATAAGCTAGAAGAGCCGCAACTTTAACGGGTCATGCTTTAATGTCAAATTCCAATGATCCATATTCTGCTGAAAATATCCAAAGGGGTGTGGAAGAACTTGAAGACGTACAACAGGACCCACAACTTCTTGAAATTATCAATGGGATTTTGAATTGCGACCCTAATTGTTGTCTTTTATTACTAGGACAAAATGGTGCTAAATTGCCCCCAAACTTCGATGTCACTACCATAATGTAACTTGGTGCTAAATTTCCTTAGATCATGGGACTCACACAAGGACCATCATCACAAGAAGTCCCTACTAGTCTCCCTCTAGTGAGTTCTACCCAAATTACCATGCAAGGTACGATGTTGACATCATTTTATAACAATCCCCTTAATAACACCAACCTAAGTGACCAAATTAATGCCACTTCATCCCAAAACCTTGCATCCTCTAGTGCAAACATCCATATTCAGAGCTCCAATCCCAATGAATCTCCTTTAAACACTCAAGTAAATACTAATGTTTCATCCCAAATGAGTAGTATTCTTTCACAAGCTACAACCAGTGTGTCCCAAATCCCAACTTTCATTCTCGTGGGATCAAATTTCAGCTGTCAAAATGTTCTACCACCTAATCTAGGATTACACAATCCTTTTAGTGGGACATAATCAAATATTAACACCTAGTTTACCTATTTCACCTCACCAAGTGCTCCAATCCATTCTCAACTTTGTATTGTTGCATGTTTCAACATTTGCCAGGATATGTGAGTACCAATTCATTCATTGATCCAAATCTTGCTACCCAAGATCCCTTTAATGGATATTCTTGTGCAACAAATTTAGAACCTACAATGGAAAATGCCAAATCTTCAAACTGGGGGCACCAAGAAGAGTTACATGATGGAAGATCTACACCCATATCCTTTTATAAAGCAATGTACATGCCACCTTTCCCACCTATTTTGAGGCTCCCAAATTCAAAAAGTATAAGGGAAAAGACAATCCTTGAGATCATTGTTGGGAAAATGGTGTTGTACACCTTGCATAATAATATTTTATTGTTGTATTATTTTATTATTATGTGAGGTGGACATGGAATTATATTGTAATATCATATTGTATTGTTGCACTTAGGAGCACCTAGATGGACGCACAACATGTAGAGATTCCCTTGGAATATTCTTGTAACCACTTGATGAGTTGTATTGACACATTGGTATTATTATATTTTATTTCTTTAATATTGGAGAATGTAATTATGATGAAGTACCCAATATTAAATGTGGGTCAAGGGTAGGTAGGAAAATATTATATTTTATTGTCACATGGTTTTGGGCTTATGGTTTTGATGTAATACCACTTGGTGGTTTTGTGGGAGCTTGTGTTTATAAAAGCAACCACAAGGGTAGTTGTTTGGGTTAGTCAGTTAGCCAGGTTAGTATTTGTGGAAGTTGGAAGCATGGCATGGAATGTGTGGATTCGTGCTTGTTCACATGGAGTGCTTGTTGATGGCTTGTTATGGTTAGGTTTTCGAAGACTTTCCATAGTTGTATTGTAATGGACGTATTGTTGATAATACATGGTGGATGATGCTTTTGGAGGCCGGGTTTTTCCCTCATGAAATTTTTCCCAAGATATATCTTGTGTCACATTTTTATGGGTATGTTGTCTATTCTTTGCATATGGCTTCTATGTGTTGATTTGATTAAAATTTCAATTGGTTTATGTGGAAACTGTCATTAAGTTGGCTGCAAGTTTCCTTTCAAGTGGTATCAGAGCTATATGGTTTTATGGTGTTATAACCCTAGATGTTGAATTCATGAATGCATGTAAGAATGAAAGACAAGACAAGATATGAGGGTTTGTTGCAAGTTGTGGGTTGCAGATTTGTGGGTATTTGTTGCAGATATGGTGTTATAAAAATTTGTTTCAAATTGGTTTTCCATTGATTTGCATTTTGTGGGTTTTGTTGGTGGAGTTTCATATTTTTCCCTGTGGGACAAAACGGACCCCAAGGTTGTGATCAAAGAGGCTGGGAGACAAATTTTGATATATAACTTGCCCTATTTTGATGAAAGGAGCATGAGTTTGAATTTTTTTTAGATGGTACAGTGGTATCGCCTCACAGTGGCTTCGTCAGAAATATATCAAAAAAATATTACTTGCAGATAAAAATCCGAATTTCAAAAATGGCGGAGGGGTGATTTAAAAAAGGTTTAAAAAAAAAAAAATTAATTTTTATTTTTTTTGGGGAGGGGGGAGGCGCTTGTACCTCCCACCCCCTCTGTGTACTGCCTACGGTAGTAGGTACCACCGGTGGTGGTACCACCGCCGACAGTGGCACCACTGCCGTGGCGAGGTGGGATCCCTCCCACCGAGGTGGGTTCCCTGATGGGGCCCCACCATAGTGGTGGGACTTCCCACCAAATTTGAAACAAACAAAAAACCGCCCTCTAAAAAAATTAAATTAAAATTTTATTTTAAAAGTTTTTTAAATAAAAACTTTGTCTTATTTACCGCCCAATGTATAATTTGTATATGTCATGTATTAAATATTGTTTTATACGCGATGTGGGTGGGCCCAGCTAGTGGGCCCCACCCAGTTTAAAAATAATTGAAAATTATTCTTTTTGGCATATGTGAGAAAAATTTGGAAAATGAATTTTGAAGAATATTGGTGATTTTTTGGAGTCCATTATTTGCTTGCATATAGCCTAATTGGATGTTTTCTTTCGCATAGCATAACTTGGGCATATGGTGTCATTTTTTCGACTTCTTATAGTCGTTGGAAAGGTGATTCAGTGTAATTCATCATTATATGATTAGTTTTTTCCAGATTTTGTTGTTTGGGCAGTGAAAATTAATCTAGAAGTAAGAGTTAACTTGATGGCTTTGAGAGGTCATAACTTGAGCATACGGATTTAGATTTTGGACTTCAAATAGTCAATAGAAAGCTCTTAGAGAGCACTACACTTTGATTTAGATTTGGAGCATATTTGAAATTATTTATATTCTGATATTTTGACTTGAGTTGATTATGGTTCCTTTTGACTATGGTGACATTATGAGTTTATGGCATGCTACATATTGGAGATTTTGATTTGATGTCATTATATACTCAGTATTGTATCTCATATTTCTCTTATGATCATATGGATATCAGTTTTGGTTTGAGTATGTATGTTTCATTGTTGGGTCTACAAGTTGTGTAATATTGTTGGCAATCTATACTTACAAGATTGCACCTATGACTTGGATATGGGTTGTCTATGCCCATAGATCTTTCATTGTTTATGAATATTTAGATTTGGTGGCTTGGCTTAGTCATTGGTTCATTGATTTGTTATCATGTTAAGGAGGAGAGATTTTGTTACCTGGTACAATCATGATGGGGACCTACATGGTTGACTATGTGATGCTGACATGTTGGACACATTGAGTTAGATGCTTGTTTCGTAGAGGTGATCATGATGCCATGGTTCTTCCTTGTGTTTAGGGGCTTTGGCATGACATGGTTGGATTTGCAGGTGCTTTGATTGATGATTATTTGATTTGGATTCCTAATTGGTTATGGCAGTATATCTTCTTGTTTGAGGATCATGGTTACTTTGAATT
This sequence comes from Cryptomeria japonica, assembly GCF_030272615.1. Lineage (NCBI taxonomy): Eukaryota > Viridiplantae > Streptophyta > Pinopsida > Cupressales > Cupressaceae > Cryptomeria > Cryptomeria japonica. The sequence continues at coordinate 400,897,482 of NC_081413.1, read as the reverse complement.
TTGGGAGCTCATGATGTGCACTTTGAGTTATTTGATTGTTAGATAGCTTTGGTTGATTCTCATGGATAGAGGATGATTTTATCATGATGTCACGGATAGGTTGTATACACTTTCAGTGGGATCTTTTGATAGTGTGATGTGGCGATGTAGGATTTGATCCTGATTATTTATTTGGTGGTTTTGTATCTTCTTGAGATGGAGTTCATGGTTTACTTGATATTTTTGACATTTCAGTTGTATGTGTGTAGACCTAGATGATCTTCATTTAGGAGATGGTTATCACGATGCTATGGAGAGCTTGGTATCACAATTCAATGAGAGCTTGTAGTAGTGATGTGTGTTCACCATTGGATGGTGGATGATCTTCTTAGTGTGTAGATGTTTAAATGATGCCTTGAATCCTATTACTACAGAAGGGTCTTTCACATTTGTGGGTACACTTGTAGGAGATGGCGATCTTCATGATATTTGAGGATGTTTATATATTGAGGGCTCAAGGAGTCCTTGGTTGAGGTGTGGTTTATGATTTCATTTGACATGTTATCCTTGCTTGATGGGATGGTTGATATTATGTCATGGTGCACTCTTGATACTAGTTTTGAGTTTTGGCATGATATGGTTATTTGATATGTTCATATGGAGCATATTTTCTCTTTGGAAGAGATGGTTAGATCAAGTTGTCATGTTATGTTCCTAATTCTATGGTTGGAGCTTTGACATTGATCTTGGTAGTTCTCTTTGTATTGGGTACTATTAATGTTTTGTCGAAGTTGTTCGTGGGGTGGCATTTTAGTTAAGTGTTTTCCATGCCCCTTTCTCTTTTTGGCCCACTCTTCTGTTTGTCCATGCGTGCCACGTGGTGTCATGATGTTTCTCTAAGCGGATTTCCTATCTCGCCTTGCATTGAGAAAGTGCGGAGTTGTTGCGTGGTGTAGGTCTTCCCTTTGGCGTATGTGCTCCTGACCCCACCATTCTTCATGCGCTAGTAGTGGCACTTGGCACCTTCATGCTTCATTTCCTGGTCTTCCTTTTGCGCTCGGCTTTGAGTCTCCTTTGATTTTCCACGTGTCCCTTTCTTAGTTCGTGATCTAGAATGTTGTTGGAGCTATGAGTTTCTTGGTTTGGCAGGTACAAAGATTGCCATGATGGAGTTAGAATAATGATATCAAAGGGTTGTTTTCACCTTTTGATTGCATGCATCTCTATGGATGCCACATAAGGAGATTCCTGATAGGGAGCGATTGTGGGGGTTTTTCTCGTGCTTTCCTGCTGGTAGTTGTTAGGCACCTGAGGGCTATTTATTGGCCTTCCTTAAGTTGTTTTAGAGGTTTAGACTTTGAAGAAATATTACTAGACTTTGGCTATGTGAATCAGGCCTTTATGTTAATTATGTTTTGTGGATGATAAATATATCAGACTGTGCCTATGGCCTTTATGGTTATTTTGTTTGAAGTTTAATAGGTTAACTTCTGTGTTATTTTCTAATTTAGTAACTTCTATGATATGTGCTATGAGACTACAAATTAAACTATGTTATTAAACTTGTTGTCTCTTAGATGAATGATGTATGTTATATTATGTTGAATGAGCCTTGTTTGATTTTCTTCTCTAATTTTATTGGGCATGTAGATTGTTGAATGGGCCTTAAAACTGAAAATACTTGGGTTTCCTGTGCTTCAAATGTTTAAAAAATATTCAGGTGCTTCACCTAATTAGTGTAGCTTTTAAGTATTCTTTCTCCCTTTTCTTTCCCCCATTGTATGAAGAGTTGGCTTCTCAAACCCAGAGGTTATTCAGTGAAATTTGTGCAAAGGTCCCCCATCACTGAATTTCCCATAAGGCAGTTAGCATATAATGCAAAATTAGTAGTCAGTAGTTCTTTTCTGGCATGCCCAGTGGGACCTAATTTGTGCTTAAAGCCTAAGTAGGTTTATGAACCACAAACCTGTTGCCAGGAGTCAAACAGCTTCAAATCCTAGTTTACTTTTTCTACCCTTGGTAATCGTCTAGTCATTCATAGCTGCCTCTTCTCAAAATTCATCTTTTATTCTTGCAGTACCCATTCCTGTAGTGATGGCTCAAGTTCCTCCTATGAATTTTGTGACTTGGAATAGCAGCAATCCCCTTATTCCTCCCATTCCATCGGCAGTATGGGGCCCTATTCCTACCTTTGCGCTGAAAGTTGTCCCTAAATTCACTGGTGAAGATTCCAAAACCCCAAGAGAACACCTACAAGATGTGGCTGATGTTTGCATGGTCCATAATATTACAGAGAAAAATGTAGCTCTGAGATGGTTTGCCACTTCTTTTAAAGGAAGATCTTTAGATTGGTACAGATCTCTTGCACCCAATTCTATAGCTGATTGGGATCAGCTTGATGATAGTTTCTTTGAGAGATTTTCAGATAAGGCAGATAGGTCATCTTTGATGAAACAAATGATTACTATCAAGAGAGCTCCTCATGAAGAGGTGACAGACTTCAATATGAGATTTCAAAGAGCCTGGCAGAGGATACATTTGTCCGCTCATCCACCCGCACATATGGTGATTGTCTTTTATTTGAAGACTTTCAATTCAGATATATCCATGATGATCCAATCTCTTGAAGGCATTACTCTCCCAGATGCATATCATTTGGCAGTTCGAGCAGAGAACAATTTAATTGATGTCAGGAAGCTTGCATCATGACCACTCATGCTAGTCTTTCCCGAAATATCAAATCAAGTTCCTGAGCCTGTTACACCTAGCACTTCTAAGCCTCAATCCATGTACGTATACCCTGGATCCCAACAAGCCAGTACACCCTCTTCTTCAACTCTGGCTACTGAAGTCAATGACATGACAAATTTGTTGAGATCTTTTTCTAATGAGATCGTTAACCTAAAAAGATCCCAAATCCCCTCTACTAGACCTCATTTCCAGCAAAATTTCCAAGGAAATAAACCCCCATATCAACAAAACCAATATGCGAACAACCAAGCTTCCTTGAGTAAAATAATGGCCAGATAGTTCTAATGCCCAATCCACTACAAACCATCCATCCTAGTACCAATAAAGAATTAACTATAGGATAGAATAATCTAGCTGACGACACTAATTCTTGGTGCTTCCCATGTAACAATGCTCATGCTCCAAGAAACTGTCCAAGGGGTAATTTGAAACAAAATATTGTAGATTAGCGAAGTCAAGGTGTTACCTTGAATGCAGGGGTTTATTCTTCCCCTGGCATGGACAATGCATTCCTCATCTCTCAAAGGCAAGGCATGTCGATGGAGCAAGAAGCAAAGATAGCCCCAGATCATGCTTTATTTTCTTGGATGGAAGATAAGGATGTCATACTCACAAATGATGCAATTGCATCGAGTTCGGGATCCCCCCATGTACACTAAGACTACAACCTTCGATTGAAAAAGATGGTTCACGGGAGAGCCTGCAAATGCACAAGGGAAATTCAGCTCAAAAAAGGCTCTTGAACAACCTGTGGCTACTGTCGCATATCAGAGGAAAGATTTTATCCTCTATAAGCCAAGAGAAGTAAAAGTGCCTATGCCATCAATATAAGATGTGGTGGAACAACTAAAGAAAGCCCTGACTAATGTCTCTTTATGGGATATCCTTAGCATCTTGGAACAAAAGAACCATTTAAAAGAAGCTATGATAGAGGTGGAGAGACCTGCCACCAAGAATGTCACAATTCCTCGCAGGTTAATGAGGAAGGGTCTACTGCTCCCGTGACTCAATCATGCTTGTCATCTATACTAATGAATGAGGTCAAGCCACCCAGGTCCCAAGTGGAAGGTAAGCCTAAACCAAATCCATTCTATTGGACTCTCATTGTAGGGGACAAGTTGCTGCATAATTCCATGATAGACTTCGGTGCTAGAACCACTGTCATGCCAAAGAAGATTTTTGAGGTTTTAAAAATCAAATATGAACCTCTAAGTAGGGGTGCTATACAATTAGATGAAAACAAATTTTATAATGTGGGTCTTATCAAAAGTTTTCCGCTAACACTGTTTGCATGTCCTAGTGTCACTGTATCTCAAGAGGTAGTAGTCATTGATATCCCTCTATTTTTGGCCTTTGCCTCTTCCTTGACTTTACTGCTAAGATAAGAGGTTACCTATCCCTAGATTGGTCTAATTTGATCCTTCGGACCCAGCATGGGGCTAAACTCAAAATCCTTTCAAAACCCCTACATGCAGAGCATATAGCTGATCAAGCCATGATCAACTTTGAACCAACCCATACCTCCATCTCTAATGAGGAGAGGAAAAATGTAGATTACCATCATAAACTCTGACCCATATTCCAATTACCATGCTATGAGTCTTGGGACCTATTGTATTTTTGATGAAGATCAGATAATTCCCAAATTGACTAAAGAACCACTAGAAAAGGATGAGTTGTCTTCTACTCTCTGGACCTTGCACTTTGATGGTGCAAGATGCAAAGTACGCTCAGGAGCTAGATTTTTCCTTACATCACCATTAAAGCATTTGCATCTCCATGTAAATATTGTATTTTTAGGAGGGTAAATTTTGTGTGCCTATGTTTATTTAATTATGACATTTCATGCATTGTAAAGAGCAAAAAGTGAACCATAAGATACATTATAAATGAGAAAAAAGAGACATTATATTATATTATAGTATCTATTTTGTACAATGCAAAAGAGAGGCTCATAGCCTGTAAAAAAGAAAAGCAAAGCAAAGGTGGTAGGTTGTCAAAGCAAGGTGGGAAATTCTTTTATCATTCATCTTCTTCATCCTCCTCTTCCATGAGGAAATCAAGGTCATCGTCACCATCATCCCCTTCCTCCATCCATTCATAGCCAGAGTCGTTGTCCGACTCTTGGAATATTGTGACGTGCACTAGGTGTGGAGGGATGTGTGGCATCAAAATCCTCAGGAAGATGTAGTCTTATAAATCAGTATACCAAACCATTCCATCCAAAGCAGACACTGTCATATGAGCTCGTAGGAGGAATTCAACAACGCATTCTACTTGAAAGCAGTGAGCAGACAATGTCATCGTCCTCAAACTACCAATTAGTGAATGCCATTCCACCTATTCTTTAAGGGTTATGAAGCATTGAAGGTCTGAATCCAAAGGCAGGCCCCGGAAGGGAACAACGTATTGCACTACTTCGAGACCACCTAGATACTCTGATAGGAGGAATGTCTGAGTTAGATCCACTACCAGAAATTCATTCATCTCAATGTCTAATAACGAGGCCACAAAGTGCAAGAAAATGGCTGTGTTTATGCGGTACTGATCCATATTATCGATAAAATACTCGTCAAACACCCATTTGATGCTTGCAATAATCAAAGGGATTCTTCGCCGCGTCATGCCTTGCAACCGCAGGTCTAAAATATTTCCTAGAAAAGTGACCCACGCCTTGCTGCTGGTAAGCCTAACAGGAGTATCCATGACTCTAGAAACTTCGTCGTTTGATGGTATGATGAAAAATTAAATATCCAGTAGATTACCCAGAGGGGGGGGGGGAATCAGTAAACTGAAAAACTGATACAAACTTCCCAATCTCAAATTCAAACTCACAAAGTAAACTTTCACTGTCAAGATCAATACTCAACATCAACCAGTTAACTGTTATAACAACTTAACAGTAAACAACTTCAATCTTGTAAACATCAAAATGCTTAATCATATATCAACATATTTCATCTCTCAATTCTTCTAGTTATCTTGCCTTATCAGAATTTAATCAAATCAACAAATAAGATCATAACCACAAAAACATTCACCACTTGAGACAAATGTTTATACGTGGAAAACCCAAATAGGTAAAAACCACGGTGAGACGAGACTCACAAGATAGCTATCTGAACTCTTCTGAAGTTCGCCCTGTTAGGAGCCAAGCCTGTTAAAGATTTTACAATAAGTCCTGTTAAGAACTGATCCTATTAGGAATCACCCAGTCAAGGGATTTACAAAATGCCTTGATGAAAAGTAAAATACCTTGTTAGGAGTAACCTTAGTAGAGGATTTGAGAATCCAAGCTAATGGATCACCTTGTTAGAGGATTTAAGAAGTAACCAAGCTTGTTAGAGCTTACCTGGTTAGGGGATTTCAATTCTATTGTAATTGTTACAAAACAACAGGTTTTCTTGATTTGTCTGAATAACACTACATTTGCTTGATCAGATCCTTTTAAGCTTCAATCTGCTTTCACTCAAATTGCAGATCCATTCTCTGGTTAGGAAAACACACACTCAACTAATTTTTGCCAACACTTTGCCAACAACATTACAATCAACTTCATTGACCTTAAATAAAAATCAATTAGGTCGGTAACACAACAAAAACCTAATTCTCTCATAAAGATTACAAACAAATCGGTTCATGTGACCATTGGATTTACATAGCAATCAATACACATTCTTCAAGAAAATTCCAACCGCTCTATGATCACCACTTCATCGGAATTTGTAACTCATCACGCGCTATGTATTAGATGCAATCCACTTTGTGCATTCCCTAGAAAATCAAACAAATGAACAAATGCGCCAAAACCATCTGAACTTATCCTCATACAATGATCACAAGTGTCACTATCATTACCGCTCATCATTAGATCTTAAACCAAAAAACTTGATCGATTAGGGTTTAATAAGAAAAAAACTAGTAGGGTTTACCGGTTATATTGCATAGAAAGGGTTTAACCTTATACATCGGTTTACCTGTTCAACTCACAAACTTACATACTAGTTTACAACATCTTCCTCAAAGATCTTCCTACCGGTTACAAGGCAATATCAATAACAACAACAATATCGACAATATCATAAATACCATTACCGGTTTAATTGACATCAACAATAACACAACATATCATTAATGCAATCTTCATGCAAATGCCAACAATCTCCCCCTTTAGCATTGATGGCAATACAAATATCAATACCTCTGATTGCTGTTGTGATTGGTGAATAGGAATCCTGGTTTACATTACCAAGTATTCACATTGCTTTGTCTGTCTTCAGCCTATTGCTGGTTTCCCTTTGCCAGTCACATAATTATTCTCCTCAATCACATAATTCTTCTCCCCCTTTGACAACAATGCCAAATTGAAAGTAAAACATGTAATTCTTCTCCCACTGTGTATCAACAACATACTGTAACTTGATGCTCCCCCCGTGGATTACATCCACTTCTTCATCAATCCATGTAAAATTTTGCAAGTGATTCAGGGACTGATCTAATCAACATCATGCTCAAATATCTTCATGAAGAGGGACAACCCCCAAATGGCTTCTAAGATACTCAAAAGTGGTCTTAGGTAGAGGTTTGGTAAAGATATCTGCAAGCTTCTTCTTTTTTAGAAACATGCTCTAAGATAACATCTTTACTTTGAACTTTTTTCCTCAAGAAGTGATACTTCAGTTCAATATGCTTGGTGCGAGTGTGCAAAACATGATTTTTAGAAATATTAATGGCACTTTTATTATCACATAAAATCTTTATAGGTTCTGAGATCTTCATCTTAAAACCTTCCAAAATGTGCCGCATCCAAATAGACTATGTGCAATTCATAGAAGCTGCAACATACTCATCTTCAGCAGTAGATTGTGAAGGACAACTCTGCTTCTTACTACTCCATGAAACTAGCCTTCCTCTTAGAAAGAATGCTCCACCAGTAGTACTTTTCTGGTTATCAATATTTCCTGCCCAATCAACATCTGTGTATTCCTTCAAATCAAAGTTTCCTCCATATGGGTACCATAATCCATAGTCAATTGTACCTTTCAGAGATCTAAAAATTCTCTTGGTTGCCATCAGATGTACTTCCTTTGGATTCTTCTGAAATCTAGCAACTATACCAACTGCATGGGCAATATCCTGTCTTCTATGAACAACATAGTGTAATTTTCCAATCATTGACTTGTATTCCTTTTCATCAACAGACTTAGATGCATCTTCCTTGGATAACTTACAACCTGTAACCATTGGTGTTCTAACTGGTTTACAATCACTCATGCCAAAAGTCTTCAAAACCTATTTCACATACTTAGATTGAGTAATGAAAATACCATTATTTATTTTTTGTATCTGCAAGCCTATGAAATTTTTTATTTCCCGTACTAAAGACATTCCAAACTCATTTTTTATTTCATCTGCAAAACTATTGCTCATGATATCATTACCTCCAAAAATAATATCATCAACAAATACTTCACTGACCAACATTTCATCTCCTTCAGACTTGAGATAAATATTACTATCATCACCGGTTCTTGCAAAGCCTATCTTCATCAAATGTGTATGAAGTTGTTCATACCATGCTCTGGGTACCTGCTTTAATCCATACAAAGCTTTATGCAATCTGCATACCATGTCTTTGTCATCTATCAAAGCATAACCATTTGGCTACTCAATGTATACCTCTTCTTCTAATATCCCATTCAAAAATGCAGACTTAACATCCATCTGGTATACCTTGAACTTCTTATGGGCAACAAATGCAAGTAAATTTCTGAAACCTTCCAATATTGCTATTAGTGCAAAAGTTTTGCCATAATCCTCTCCTTCTTGAGCATAACCTTTGCAAACTATTCTTGCCTTGTTGCAAACTACAACACCATCTTCATTTAACTTGTTTCTAAACACCCATTCGGTACCTATAACATTCTTGTTTACTGGTCGGGTTACTAGGGTCCAAGTGTTGTTCTTCTCAATTTGATCCAATTCCTCCTCCATAGCTTTAACCCAATAATCATCACCAAATGCCTCCTTAGCACTTCTTCGTTAAATGGTGGAGATCATGCAAGAGTTCTCTCTTATTTTCCTTCTAGTTAGTACTCCAACATCCTTATCCCCAATAATCTTCTCAAGACTGTGGTTCAGTCTTACATACCTAGGAATAACATGATCATTCTCTTCAGGTTCATCATCTTCATTATCATCTTCTTCTGCATTTATTTGTTCCGGTTGAACAAGTACATCAAAATTTGCTTTACTGGTTTCTGATTTAATAGTTTTAAGTTCCAAAAGAAAAATGTAAGGATCTTCATCTTTTTTCTCTGAACTAGTTCCGTCTGAGACTTCAAGACATTCATCTACTCGAACATCAACACTCTCAACAATTCTTTGTGTCTAGATGTTGAAGCATTTATAGGCCTTACTCTTGGTGGAATAGACAAGAAATATGCCTTCATCACTCTTAGCTTCAAACTTGCTTATGTAATCACCTCTTTTAATAAAATACTTGCTACCAAATATCTTAAAATAGCTAACATCAGGTGATCCTCCATACCAATATTCATAAGGGATCTTGTCCTTACCTCTTTTCATCATAGCTCGGTTCATTGTGTAGACAACTGTACTTATAGCTTCTTTCCAAAGTCTTTTTGCTACACTTCCTTGTATCAACATTGTCCTAGCACCTTCAACCACTGACCGGTTGTTTCTCTCTGCTATACCATTCTGCTGTGGTGTGCTTGGTGTAGAAAGATACTGCTTGATACCATTCTCATCACAGTACTTAGTGAATTCCTCAAAAGTAAATTCACCGCCTTTATCTATTCTCAAACATTTTATCTTTTTGCCACTCTCTTTCTCAGCTAAGGCCCTGAATGCCTTGAACTTACCAAAAGCTTCATTCTTATTCTTTAAGAATGTGACCCACATCATTCTTGAACAATCATCAGTGAAGATCATGAAATATCTATCACCTTGAATTCTTCTTGTTCGTATTGGTCCACATAGATCTGTATGAACCAAATCTAAAAAGTTCTCTGCTGAGAAGGACTTGCTCTTGAAAGTTGAAGAAGCCATCTTTCCTAACTGACATTATTTATAAAGAGCATTAACCGGTTTGTCTAGCTAAGGCATAACTCTTACAGTCTTGGACTTGCTCACTTTAACAATGTTATCAAAGTTTATATGGCAAAATATCCTACATTAAAGCCAACTATCATCTATCTTTGCAATCAAATAGTTGCTAACTTTAGGATTAAGATGAAATAGATCACCTCTGGTTTGTTTCCCGGTTGCAATCAATTCACCTTTGTTGTCAAAGATTTTGCACATACCATTTCTAAACTCCAGAGGGTATCCTATGTCATTAAGTTGTGCCACACTCAGAAGATTGTGCTTTAGACCTTCAACCCAATAGACATCGTCAGCACTGCTCTTCCCATTAAGAGAAATAACTCCCTTACCTTTAACCATATAGGGTGAGTCATTGCCAAATCTGACAACACCGCATCAAATTCCTTCAAGAAAAGAAATTTTCTCCGATCATCGGTCATGTGATGTGAACAACCATTATCAATGATCCAATAATAAGAATTATCCATCCTGGACACTAGTGCTTTCTTATCTGATATCTCTTCCTCAATAGCTACAAACACAATATCTTCACTAGAATCATCATCAGATTCTTCATTGGTAATACCACTGTCAACCCCTATAAGACAATCTCTCTTGCCTTTGCCCTTATACTTCTTGAATTTGTCTCTCTTGTATTCATTTTCACCATTAGGACAATTAGCTGCTATATGACCAATCTTGTTACATGCAAAACATTTTAAACGTAGTTTACCTCTATATTTACCAGTGCCTCTAGGTAGTTGTTTTGCCAACAATGCTTCGAGTTCCACTAAGCTATCTTCATCATCAGCATCTCTGCTAGATCTAGATTCATAACCATGACAAGTATCTCTATTTTTTCTCACAGATGGGTTAGAGACAAAAGCTTTGAATGCATATTCTAATTTCTGTACACTATCATCATAACCGTTTAATTCAAAAGTAGTAAGTTTGCCAATGATAAAGTCAAGAGTTACCTTAGTTTTGTCAATGGACTTCAGCTCCTAAATAGCTGCAACTTGGATAGCATAGACTGGTAGTAGGGTTCTCAGTACCTTAATGATCACTGTGGCATCTTCCACTTTCCCTCCTGCACTCTTTATTTCACCAACTATCTCTTTTATCCTTTGACCATATTGTTGGATATTCTCACCTTTAGACATTCTCATGTCATCAAAATTTCCTCTTAGGATCTCCTCTTTAGCAATCTTAACATGTTCATCACCGCTATAAATATCTTCAAGTTTTTTCCATACTTCATATGCAGTTTCAAGACCATGAACATCTACATATTCAGCATCAGACAAGGAACTAATAATAACCTCCAATGCTTGATGATTTTCTTATTGTTCTTTCTTCTGATCATCAATCAGAGTTCCAGTAGGTGTGACATACAAAGTTTCTACATGATCCCAATACTGACTTCCCAAAAAATGTAAATCTTCATTTTGTCGCTCCATATCCTATAGTTATCTTTGTTGACTTCGGACCTTCCTTCTTCATCATGATCTACAAGATATTTTCCTCAAGTTGATAGTCTTTTAGGTTAAAGAGGACCTGAGATGCTCTGATACCAATTGATGGTATGATGAAAGAATAAATATCCAGTAGATTACTGAGAGGGGGGGGGGGGGGGTTGAATAAGTAAACTGAAAAACTGATACAAACTTACTGTTGGGACTGATTAAAATTGAGTCAAATTTTAGAGGCCCATTTCAAAATTTTGCTCTGCATGTCAGAAAAGCACCTAAATAAGTCAGTTTGAATGCCTAGTTAGCAAGGGGGTAAAGTGAAGCCAGTTGATTTTCAGAGGGTAAGGTTTAGGATTCATGTCCCACACCTTTCATTTGGCCTATCCAGTGATGTGCAACTTTCAGAATTCAATTTGGATAAGTTTATGAGGTACCCATTTTGAGGGGCGAGCTGGAAGTGCATTTTAGGCACAAATGCAAATTTTATGGAGTAGCCTTCTTTAAGTGACCACATCTTTTTCCCTATTGATCATCATGAAAAAATTCAAAGTGGATTCAATTCTATGCATAAATGTGAGTCACCCTGCAAAATTTCAGGTCTTGACGAATCCATTTGCTCAGTTTTCAAAACCGAATCCGTTTGTAGTTTGTGATGTTTGCACAAGTGTAAAAATGTCCTGGTGAGCGTCATGTCAGAATGTTTGTTCTTGGATAATGTTGGTATAAATGGTGAGCTACGTTTCAAATTTCAAGGCTCTACCAATCCGTTTGATCGGTTTTCAAAAGAGCTCATTTTGCCATAAAATTCAGTTATCCGCACTCCAGTGTTATATCAGTTAATGTAGCCGTTTTGGTGAGCGCACCATTTGCATCCTGTCGGTCTGGAGATCGAACTAAGAATTCAAAGATTTAATATGTACTTTAAGGTACCTATGTTTCAAATTTGAGGACCCACGGAGGTCGTTTGATATTTTTGAGAAAGGCATCATGTGTTGCCAGGACATTGACTTCATCAAGTCCGCAGTGTCGACAAAGCCAGTTGGCCGTTTTCGGAAATTAATATCTCTTCGCTCGGGACTCGTCTTGAGAAACTGTTTGGTAGATGTCATCCTTGTATATCAAAGTACATGCTTGTCAGATGGTGAGCTCCAGAAAGGTGTTTTGACAAGTTTGAAAATTACGTCTTCGCGATTAAATGCGAAAATTGTGGCGTAATTGCCTGAAGGATGTAAAATGCAATTTTATGATCCAAAAATGATGCCAATCGATTCCAGAGGTGTGTTTGAGGTCCGTGAAGCATTCCAGGGGTCAGTTGCATGAAAACGAAAATTTTTTTAGTCGGACCCACTTTGGGGCCCGACCTGGCTCATGCCCGCAGATTTATTTTATTGACGACTTTGTTCACTGAGAGATTTTTAGAATATTATGAATGATGGATTGTAATCACAAAACATGTCATGCGAGTTGAAAAGACTGTAGACCTCCAGGCAAATTCCGATTGGTGATTTTAATACCAAATCCTCCTTCAGCGACAGAGAAGAGACATTTTTAAAAAATCTTCCTAGCAGATGGCATCTAATCTTCAGCAAATGTTATTTGGGGATTTTCAGAATGTAGTGTATTGGCAAGCATGCTCACATGGAGTTGAAGAAGGCTGCCAGAAACAAACCAAATGCAATTGGTGAGTGTTTAAACCAAATTCAGCAGCAAATAATAAAGTTTTTAAACAAATAAAATTGGCTGGGCTTGCATAGTGTTTGGTGAAGGCCATTAAATATTTTTAAGTCAAATTGGTGAGCAGCAGGCAACATGGTCTTAATATTAACCCATTGGTAACAAGTGAAGAGGTTGCAGCAACTTCAGAGAATGCAATGTGGATAATGGAAATGACATATAAAACATCTACCAAATCCAATGTTTGCCAACATCATTTCATCCTACGTGGAAAGCAATGTAAGGGTTTGAAGTTACCAGCAATCTCAGAAGATGCTATGGCAGATCACGTGGCATGTAGTATGTTTTTTAAATGCAGAAATTTTTTAAACAAAAGATCTCCCATTCCTTCCTCCACGTGATGGGTAAGCTGCAGAGCATGCTAATGTTGAGTTTGGGAAGCAAGAACAAAATCAAAACAGCAACAACATAAGCTTTCAAACAAATGTTAAAGGAGTTCATGGTGAATGTGTAGAGGTCTTCAAGCAATAGCTGTTGGCAAGTGTAATTGAAACCTTCAGCAAATTAAACAAATAGCAAGATGTCATTGGCCATTGTAAAGGGCCCAAATTCTACAACCTTTGCCAGGTCTCCCTGCGTGGTGTGAGATGGGAAAAGCATTAATCAAACAGCAAATGCATATTGGCATATGCATTGCCTCCTCCCCATTGTGCTTCTGTTAGCAAACCTCCCCCCACGTATGGCATTTGGAGCAGCCACAGGAAAACTTAAGGCTGCAAGTGAAGGAGGTGCTTGGTCTGCGTGGGTGCTAGGCACTAAAAAAAAAAAATTTCAAATAAATCTCCTGGCAGGTGTAATGCCATTCAAACCCCTCTCACGTGCCTTTTTTCATCCTCCCTTGCATTGTGGCGTGGTTGGAAAGACCATTGACTTCCAAGAAAAATCTAGAAATCACCATTAAAACCCAGGAAAAAAGCTTCAAAGTGCAGCTACAGGCAAAACATAATATCCCACATTGACTGGGAAAGGGACATTTTTGATGTTTATATGCAAAAACGCACTATAGTAATGTGTCTAAGTCATAAAGGCTTTTGACAGATGGTGTCTATGGGTGCCCAAGGTGGGCCCATGCGCGAGCATGCTTCCCGAGGTGATAGAGGAGTTGACTGGATGGCGACCAGGTGGACCCCATGCGGGCATGCTTCCCGAGGCAGACAGGCGAAATTTTGCAGAGGAAGGTTGGGTTAACGAGTGAGCAGGTTCGAGATGGATCAACGGTGCGTGCTATTTCGCGAAGGGAAGATGCACGTAGTTTAAACCCCGTGAAATAGCGAAAGTGAATGAGAGTCGTCCACGTGTTGTGATAGGTGGCATTCCAGCAGGCGGGTCCCGGTGAGGTGGCACACAGTTGGCACATAGGTGGCAGTCTAGTGGCGATGACATGGCGGCCAAGTGGCAGTGACAAAGCAAATGATGTGGCGGTGATGAGGTGTCATCCCAGGTGGCGTCCGGTCAACCCCATCGACCAATCAGAGGCCGCCACGTGGCAAGGCGTCAGAGCGCATCAGAGGCAAAAAATCAAAATTAAAATGAATAAATGATATAGTTTAAACTATATTAAATAATTCAAAAATTTAAATGATGTGCACATTGGGGAATTAATTCACCCAGGACTCAATTTTTGGCCAAGGTATAAAGTGTTATATATTTTCGGAAAGCTCTCGGAGTGAGGAATCCGATTATGAGGTTAATTTGGACAAATGTGGGATATTTTGGAGGCAGTTTCCACGGGAACAAAATTCAGTTAGAGGGGAGACACTTGGCAATTTTCAGTTGTAGATTTGATTCTCTTCCCTCTCCTTTTTATTCCCCATTCTTCTCAGTTGTAAGGGTTCTAGAAATTTGGAAAATGCTCCAGATTTGATGGCTTCCACTTTCTGAATATCATGAACCAGATTTGTGAATGCTTCTGTTTGGTTTCAGGGTACAGAGATTGCAGTGTATTGTTGTAAATGTGGTTTTAGTTGCAGGTCTTGCTTGTGTCAGGCATGAGTAAATTCCTCATAGTATTGTCTCTAAGTATGCATTTCATTATCATAAATTGAATCCTCAAGGAGGATGAAGATTTGTCAATTTTAAGGAAATTGTGTGACTGTTTATAGGTATCCTTCAAGGAAGGTTTTAAATTCTGTAGTCAGTCATGAATGATGAAATATGTATCCAGATCTGATAAATTTGTGAATGAATCAAATAGTGCACTAATATAAGGTATTGGTGCATGAATATTTTGTTTAAGGAAAATAAGCTTGCATCTATGAGTCATATTTGCAGTTTTGTCTGTGACTCTGTTGCCCAATGAACAAGGCACTGGTCTTGCAAGTTTGGGGATGTTTTCAGATATACATTTTAAAAGATAAATCTATTTCCCTTCATGTTTAGGGGTTAATGTTCTATCCTTCCAAAGCTCTATTTCACCTATTATTTGTATAAGATCCAGCCCATCTGTACATGTTACCTAATTTGGTGAGCTTGTGGAATGGTTTGTCTGCTCATTGTTGATGCAGTCTTATGTTTGTGATTGTTGTATTCAATGCATCAAAAGGGTGTCCCCCCCTAGGTCAAGCAGAACCTGAAGTGCAGGAGGATCATTAAGATCCTATGTTATGTTGTCCAAGCCCTGAGGTGTTTCATTGATTGAGATTGGCTATCTCATAGATAGATTTACAGGTGTCTTGGGTTATCACTTTTGGTGAACAACACTTCCCAATCTCAAATTCAAACTCACAAAGTAAACTTTCACTATCAAGATCAATACTCAACATCAACTAGTTAACTATTATAACAACTTAACAGTAAACAACTTCAATATTGTAAACATCAAAATTCTTAATCATATATCAACATATTTCATCTCTTAATGCTTTCAGTTATCATGCCTTATCAAAATTTAATCAAATCACCAAATAAGATCATAACCAAAAAAACATTCACCACTTGACACAAATGTTTATATGCGGAAAACCCAAATACGTAAAAACCACGATGAGATGAGACTCACAAGGTAACTATCTAAATTCTTTTGAAGTTCGCCCTGTTAGCAGCCAACCCTATTAAATATTTTACAATAAGTCCCGTTAAGAATTGATCCTGTAAGGAATCACCCAGTTAAGGGATTTACAAAATGTCTTGATGAAAAGAAAAATACCCTGTTAGGAGTAACCTCAGTAGAGGATTTGAGAATCCAAAGCTAATAGATCACCTTGTTAGAGGATTTAAGAAGTAACCAATCTTGTTAGAGCTTACCTGGTTAGGGGATTTCAATTCTGCTATAATTGTTAGAAAACAACAAGTTTTCTTGATCTGTTTGAATAGCACTACATTTGCTTGATCGGATCCTTTTAAGCTTCAATCTGCTTTCACTCAAACTACAGGTCCATTCTTTGGTTAGGAAAACACACCCTCAGCTAATTTCTGCCAACACTTTTCCAACAACATTACAATCATCTTCATCGACCTTAAATACAAATCAATTAGGTCGGTAACACAAGAAAAACCTAATTCTCTCATAGAGATTACAAACAAATTGGTTCAAGTGTGACCATTGGATTTACATATCAATCAATACACATTCTTCAAGAAAATTCCAACCACTCCATGATCACCGCTTCATCGGACTTTGTAACTCATCACACGCTATGCATTAGATTCAATCCACTTTGCTCATTCCCTAGACAATCAAACAAATGAAGAAATGCACCAAAATAATTTGAACTTATCCTCATACAATGATTACATGTGTCACTATCATTACCGCTCATCATTAGATCTTATACCAACAAACTTGATCGGTTAGGGTTTAACAAAAAAAAATGGTAGGGTTTATCAGTTACATTGCATAGAAAGGGTTTAACCTTATACATCGGTTTACCAGTTCAACTCACAAACTTATATACCGGTTTACAACATCTTCCTCAAAGCTCTTCCTACTGGTTATAAGACAATATCAATAACAACAACAATATCAACAATATCATAAATACCATTACCAGTTTAATTGACATCAATGACAACATAACATATCATTAATGCAATCTTCATGCAAATGCCAACATCGTTAAGCCAACTAATATGCAAAATTATGTCTAAAAAGACATATTTATATCTCATTTATAGTCTTGAATAATAAATGAAAATTAGGAGCCAACACCCCCGATCTTCGATGCGGCTGTCCTTTCTCATGGCTCGCACAAGTGGAGTTAAGCCTAATGATTGTGTGTATCTTGATCAGAGCCTCGAGAAGAGAAGCAACATACTCAAATGCCACGCATATCCCAAAGTATGTTTTTCCTTAACCCAGTAAGCTGGAGGACCGTTTTAGTTTGTGTTAGCCTTACTGGTTGCAAATGTTTTCCTTAATGAGGAGATTTGTCCTGACAAGCGGATCATCTCAAGTGGCTTAAAATGATGGCGTAGTTGGTAGATATCATTTCAAAAATGAAATGATGATGCCTCTTCATGTTTCAGCATTAATGCCATATGGAAAATAATATTGCATACATGCAGACCGATACCTATAGTAAATGTGACTTTTTCACATGCAAATCTAGGCATGCGATGCATTTAAAGAAGGGAGCCTCAAAAGTGCATGCAAGATATTCATTCTACATTTCGAGTGCCAAAGTCCTCAAGAAGTGTCAAGAAGCTTGTTTACAAAGAAATGGAGATTGCAGCAGGAGCCTTTAACCCAACTCAGGTCGAGATGTGGGTTGATGTGTATGGAGAGATCTCATATACGTCTCACGCTATGCCTCCAAGGTAAAAATACCCCAAAACCAATCGCAAGTCGAAGACAAACACCTGCAACCCCATGGCGGTAATTGATACATTTGAAGATGTCATTGAGCTTGACCTACATAAACAACCAAAGGGCCTCAGGGAGACCGCATGCACGAGAATGTTGAGCCATAGGAATGAGCCGCAATCTACGATGTGTAAATTTTGGAACAACGATGTTCCCCAATTCTTGGTGCCCATGGTTCCACATTGCCCAGAGTTTGTTGTAGCATGCAGGAGTAGATTTTTGCCTAATCCTCCTTCAATATAGATCTCTTCTTTGCAAGTCATCATAACCCCAGATGCTATTAGGGATATGCTGTGTTGCCCCATAATTAATATTATATATTTTTGACAAGGATGTCATGGAAGACTACTGGTACACCAGCAAGATATCATCCCCTTCTGTCAAGCCACGTTAAATTAGAGCTTAGTGATTGAACCTCCCAGTGCCCTATAGAGACCTAAAGGAAGATGACCTTAAAGACATTGCCTCAACAATTGCGTTCTTGTGTGGTCATGACAGTGACTGGGAGATCTCAGCTCCCATGATGGGGTTTCTTTTTAAATGTCAGAAACAAAGAGAGCCATTTCATTTTGACTTCTCTGTGTTGATAGCCAAAGAGATGACAAGGCAATTGGCCGAGTTTGAGTAGTCGTGATGGTTCAACTTTGCTTCTTTTCTAGTTCATCTATTCATCCACCAGAATTGCCCTATCTTTATTTAGTACATGCGATTGGGTACCCATGATGAGAAAGGAAACATGATGTCGGTGTCCACCTGGACACCCATCTTGTCAGCCACCTATGACGCATATCAATTTTTAGATTGTTTCCTAACCCCCATGTTTAAGGATTTTGGTGTTATTCCTCAAGAGTCTCTTTCTCAGTTTTCCTAGATTCAGATGAATTGGATGAGTAATGAACACCCCCGCTATGATTGGTTCTTGGGGAGAGATTTTTCTTTCATCTATGTACATGGTTTTTCTGAGGAACCATTTCGCCTACCTATGTATGTCACTGAAAGGACATTGGCTCTTGAAATATTCAGGTAGCTGTTGGAAGTTGAGAAGGATATAGGATTAGGGAAACATGATACATCTATAACTGAATACCACAAGGCAATTGGCCCCATTGTCCTCGAATGGAAGAGTATCGCTGAGATGGTCTTGACCTCCAAGCTGGTGCAACTCGGCTTGGTAGTAATTGATGATGTATAGAGTTATTACCCAAATGGGTGCTTGTCTAGTGGAAGTAGAAGGAATGCCATCAAGCATGTGCCACATAACTCATGGGAAGGCCACACCAATCCTCCAGTGAATGACCCAAGCCTCTATATTTATCCTAGTGATTTTCCTAAAATTGTGTGACCCCCATGGTTGAGTTTCTACACTCCCTTGCAGAGGCACAATTCGGCTAAGCCTATTCGTTAGAATATGCTATGAACCATGAAAGAAGATTTTTGGCTTAGAAAGAAGAGAGAGCATTTCTATATCTAGCGTCAAGAAACTCAACAACTCAGGGCTAATGTGGGTAGCACTCCCTTGGAAAAGTATTTCAAAGTGACATGGAAAAAGTACGGTAATGATGAGGAAGAGGCGAGTGACGAGTCTCCACACGAGGACTGATTCCTTGAGGAGGCTCAACAACAAGAGGTGGAGATTATAAATGTAGAAGAGAAATATCTTGAGGCCTACATTTTGGTTCCTTTTGCCAGTCCAACTTAGAAACCATGTTCCAAATCTTAAAAAAAACCAGCCGAGAAGCAGATCTCCGACCCCCCATCCAGAAAGAAACAATCTCTAGTTCCAACAAATAAGGGTGCATCTTCTCAAGTTCCTATAACTCCTTCAACCTCTCAGCAGGCGGCAACTTCTATGGTTCAGGTACACCTTCCTTCTCCCCTCCTTTCTTCTCAGTCTTTAGTTTCCTTGGCATCCCAAGTTGCACCCATGTTTACCCAGGTCCCTACTACTCTTACATTAGTACATGCTTGATTGTTGGTTGAGCCTCAGGTTGCATCCATGACTGCCCCTTCGCAATAGGCTATGTTTTTGCAGGCCGCTTCCTCGTTGCCTGCCCCTAATGTCATTTTCCCTACAATGTTCTTCCTGCAGACTTCCACTACAACCCATGTAGCGCATATGCTTGGTTTTGGAGAGTCCACTCCTCCCCCCAATGTCGGTTCAACCTTCGCCAATTCAGGATTTTTAGGAGCATCTCTCTTTGTACCACTGTTCTCCCCAACCATGCTTGCACAACCTATTCAGAAAAACCTTTGTGGTTCCATTTATTATTTTCCCTATGCCATTCCTCTCAGTTCAACATTTGTGGGTCAAGCTATTCCCACCTTAGATACTTTTCATCAGTAGGTCACCTACTCCAAGATCGCACATTTTAATCAGGCCAACAAGAGAAAGGATAACGATGGATAGAAGCCATCCCGACCACATGTGCAAAGAAATTTCAGTGAGGAGAACCAAAGTCTCCTCTTTGCAACCATGTTTCCAAAGGTCAACAAGCTAGAGGCCCAAATGAAATCAGCTGATTACTCCTCGTATGCTGTCGAGATTGATCGCATGAAAGCCACTACAATGGATAAGGTGGAAATGATGGAAGAGACTTCGAAGGCCTTGTCTTTGGATTTCATCAAGAAGAGCCATCATCCGGACAAGATGAAAGAAGAGCTCAGTTGCCTCAAAGAATCCTTGACCATTAGACGAAGGGGGACAAAGATAGAAATACTGAGATCAACCATTTGCAAGGCTTGTTAGCTCAAGCAAATTTTAAAAAGGAAAAGTTGTAAGCCACCCTGAACAACGTGAGTTCTCAACTATAGGGGAAAGATGTGACGAGGGATGTAGCACTAAAGGAATTACAAGAGAGAGAACAAGAAATATAGAAGATGAAAGAATCTTCTAGAGATGCTACCTAGATTCAAGCTCAACTATGGGAAGAGGTTTGTTTGAAATAAAAATACGTTCAATATTTAAGCGATGCAAAGGTCACTCTTTCTGAGGAAAGAGGGAAGTTTGAAGTAACTATGTGTGAAATGAAGAGTAGCTTGGAGAAAACTAAGAAGGAACTCTAGGATGCAAAGGAATTATTGCAGCAAGAGTAAGATCGCATAGTGGGGCTTCAAGATACTTTTCAGGATAGAGGCACTAGGATCCTCACTTTGGAGTATCAGGCCACTCGTGAGCAAGACATAAATAAGGATCTGCTAAATGAGATAAGAGAAAAGGATGATGAAATCACATTCTTATCTCAACCCCCCCCTCTAGAAGTTCCTCAAGATCTCTCCCCGGTTGTCGAATAATTGTATGTTTCTCATTGGGAGAAGGTTAAGAAATATTTCCCTTTGTTGCAGCCTATGCTGAGGTTCCTAGGTGAAGCACAATCTCTTTGTGCTAGAGTAGGTGTTCTCATTGATAGGGTTACATTCTTAATTGGTCCTAATCTCCCCATGGCCCAGAGGCTGATTTAGTGGCTATATGCCACTTATGATGAGGATTTGGTAGCAAAGGGAGTTGCAGATCATAAGCAATTGACTAGGAGGGTTAATATTTTTCACCAGTCATCACAAAGAAGCCATGCAAGCATTAACAACACTTAATTCATTGATGATTTTGGTTCTAGATATCAAGCGACATTTGGAGAGGTTTGTGTACCTTGGCCTGCCTTCACCTTTTCCTGTAGATGGCTCTGTTTTAGGGGTTGAGCAAGTTATGAGCCACATTGATCAGTTGCAGCAATATCGAACTTTCCTACAATGCCTTAGTAGTCCTATTTTAGTCGAGGAAGTCGAGAAACTATTGCACCCCTCGGATCAGCTCTATGTGCTTCTAAAGATGGTCCATGAGGAACCAACAAGCTTACCATTTGATGAAGTTATCTGTTTAGACTAGAATTTCCAGATTCTAGAAGCTCAGGCATTGCCTTTTGAGGACGATTGGATCCTGCTATAGCAGGTCTTTGATCTAATTTTCCCAATTCAAGCTTAAGTTTGGTCTTCGAACCAACAATTTTGGGTCCTAGTATTCCACAGGAAGAATTCCCTATTGAGTCGCTAGAGATGTTAATGTTTTGTCAAAGTTGTTCACAGGGTGGCATTTTGTTTAAGTGTTTTCCATCCCCCTTTCTCTTTTCGGTGTGCACTTCCATTTTTTTGTGCATGCCATGTGGTGTCACAACGTTTCTCTAAGAAACTCTTTTTTCTTGCCTTGCATTGAGAAAGTGCGGAGCTTCCATGTAGCACAGGTCTTCCCTTTGGCATATGTGCTCCCGATCCTACCATTCTTTGTGTGCTAGTAGTGGCACTTGGCACCTCCACACTTCATTTCTTGGTCCTCCTATTACGCTTGACTCTGAGTCTCCTCCGAGTTGTCGCATGTCCTTCATCAGTTCATGAGATGGAATGTTGTTAGCATCGCGAGTTTCTTGTTTTGGCGGGTATAGAGACCTCCATGATGCATTTAGCATAATGATATCAAAAGACCATTTTTATCTTTTGATGGCATGCATCTCTATAGACACCACGCAAGGAGATTCCTGACAAGGAGCGGTTGTGGGGGTTTTTCTCGTGCTTTCTTGTTGGTAGTTTTTAGGCCCCTGAGGGCTATTTATTGGCCTTCCTTCAGTTGCTTTAGAGGTTCAGATTTTGAAGAAAGATTACTAGACTTTGCTTCTGTGAATCAAGCCTTTATGTTAATTATGTTTTGTGGATGATAAATATATCAGATTGTGCATGTGGCCTTTATGGATATTTTGTTTGAAGCTTAATAGATTAAATTTTGTGCTATTTTCTAATTCAGCAACTTCTATGATATGTGTTGTGAGACTCTACGGATTAAACTATGTTATTAATCTTTTATCTCTTAGATGAATGGTGTATTTCATATTATGTTGAATGAGCCTTGTTTGATTTTCTTCTCTAACTCTATTGAGCATGTATATTGTTAAATGGTCCTTAAAACTGCAATTTCCTAGGTTTTTTGTGCTTGAAATATTCCAAAAATATTCTAGTGCGCTGCCTAATTAGTGTATCTTTTATGTATTCTTTCTCCATTTTCTTCCTCCCATTGTATGAAGAGTCGGCTTCTCAAACCCAGAGGTTATTTAGTGAAATTCATGCAAAGGTCCCCCATCACTGAATTTCCCATAAGGCTGTTAGCGTATAATGCAAAATTAGTAGTCAACAGGTACATGATCATTTGCTTTATTACATCTTGGTGATGCTATGTTGCATTTGTATTTTGGCATGGATTGATTTATTACAGGTACTCATGGATACATGGAGACATAGGTGATTTTGATATTCTCTTGTTATTAGAGACATGTGTTGGGATAGTTGGTTGTTTCAACATGAATTCCAAGGAGCATTCACTTGGTATGGAATTGAGAGGAGATTGTTCTTACTGTGAGTCATGATGATTTGGATGTCTCAGAGGAACATTCTCATTTCCCACTCTTGGTCTACTCAGCTATTTACTACTTGAGAGGTATTAACCATTGTTTCCTTTCAGGTGCATTATGTTTATGCTTATCTTTCATAGATATGGATCTTGAGTCATGGAGATAATTAATTCTGGAGGGTTCATTTGAGAGATGTATGGCATTGGTTATCTCCTTGTGAATTTGAGTTATTATTATGATGGTGGCAGTCATTGATATTAATTTGGGAGATGTTTTATTCGGCGTATTCCCTAGGCTTTGGAATGGATATTTAGTTTGATCTTCTTGGTTATGAGAGGCTTACATCCATGTTGATTACATGTTATATATGTTTTTTGGTCCAAGGGAATGAATAGGTTTTGGGTGTTGTGATGGCTTTTCATTTGGGGTTTTATGGAGGATATCATACTTGACACAGTTAGCATTTAGAGGTGTGTTTAGAAGGACATGCTACATGTTTTGATTTGCAGTGTTTCTCTCTTTGTTTTGGTTATCTTCTTGGATGTTCGTATTTATATTACATTGGCTAGAGATTGTTTGGATCCATGTGTTCACTGGTTTTGTGTTCATGTGTTATCATGTGGGAGATGGCATAGAGGTTCCTTTATCTCTTTATTTTGTTGGTGTGGAGAACATGGGAGAATGTTGGAGACATGGTGTGAGAGTGGTACTTGCAGGTTATCGGTTTACATGATGTTCATATTGATGTGGATGTTCTTGATACTACATGGTTACACTTCTATGATATGTTGTTAGTGGATTCATTTCTGATATTGACATTACCTATGCAGTGGGAGTTCCTTGGTGTACATACATGGTAGGTACTGCACTTGCGGCTTATGGTTGCATGTTATAGGTTGCATATGTTGATGAGATGCTATTCACTTAGTTTATATTCCTTGGAGGCATGTATATTTTATGTGTTAGCACTTGCTATGGGTGTTATTTCAGCTATGTAAACAACTACCTTTACATTGGATACCTTTGGATTAGTGTTTGCATTCGGATATCAGTTGGTGCACGACTTATCATTTGTTGCAATAGATTGTGTTGCTTTCTCTTTGGATGGTCTTTTTCATGTCTAGTGGCAGTGGCATGATGGAGGGTGGGAGCATTCATGTATGAGATGGTGGTCACTTTGTTTCCGGTTGCAACTATCTATATGGAGCACATGGATTCCATGATGGTATATGTGCATGGAGAGATCAATCCCTTCTTCATGTGATGGATTAATTCTTGGCCCTTATGCAATGTATACAACAAGTGGGATAATGTTGAGAAAATGATGTTGTACACCTTGCATAATAATGTTTCATTGTTGTATTATTTTATTATTGTGTGAGGTGGACATGGAATTATATTGTAATATCATATTGTATTGTTGCACCTGGGAGCACCTAGATGGACATGCAATATGTAGAGATTCCCTTGGAATATTCTTGTAGCCACTTGATGAGTTGTATTGACACATTGGTATTATTATATTATATTTATCAATATTGGGAAATATAATTGTGATGAAGTACCCAATATTAAATGTGGGTCAAGGGTAGGTAGGAAAAATACTATATTTTATTGTCACATGGCTTTGATGTAATACCACTTGGTGGTTTTGTGGGAGCTTGCATCTATAAAAGCAACCACAAGGGTAGTTGTTTGGGTTGGTCAATTAGCCAGAAAGGCATTTGTGGAGGTCGGAAGCATGGCATGGGATGTGTGGATTCATGCTTGTTCACATGGAGTGCTTGTTGATGAGTTGTTATGGCTAGGTTTTTTAAGGCTTTCCATAGTTGTATTCTGTTGGACGTATTTCGGATAATACATGGTGGATGATGCTTTTCGAGGCTAGGTTTTTCCCTCATGAGGGTTTTCCCAGGATATATCTTATGTCACATTTTTATGGGTATGTTGTCCATTCTTTGCATATGGCTTCTATGTTTTGATTTGATTAAAATTTTAATTTGATTATGTAGAAATTGTCATAAAATTGGTTGCAAGTTTCCTTTCAATCATATCCATGAGTTCTTCACTTCTTGCATAGAGGTTGCTAACGACAATACTTACCTAGTGCACCTCTTCCCTCACAACTTAGGGGGTTAGGCAATGCAGTGGTTCTCTCATCTCCCACTTGGAATATGCTCATGGGGTGAATTATCTGAATGATTTATGACACACTTATCCCACAATATAAATAATTATGTTACGTTAATGGATTTATGCACCACTAAATGGAAAGAGGGAGAATATTTTTCCACTTTCTTACAAAGTTGGCAGTCGCTTGCTCGAAAAATCCCATATTAAATACCTGAAAAAGAGAAAGTTGATATGTTTACATAAAATTTGATCCCTCAAATGAAATATCCTCTTTAGATGCAATGCTTGGATTCATTCCACCAATTAATTGAAAAGGGACTTGAGTGTGAAAAAGGCCTTATCGTACAAGGTATTTTAAAAACCTCTAAAGAAGGAAACCAAGATAATAATGCATCCAATGACAAAACTAAATTTTTTTGTCTAGTAATAAGAATGTAACAAATAATGGGATAGTGGATGCTGAAGTAGTCAATCAGGCCCAACCTATAACCTATCTCCAAAGGCCCTAATAGTGAAAGCATGTCCACTCCTAATAAGAGTCAAACAACTAATAATGATAGTTCAACTAATGCGACTCAACCAAATCTACAACATGTATCAAGAACTAACATTCTAATGAGAACATATACTCCACTTTAAGAACCTATTGAGTTCACACTCAAGAAGTAGATTCAGTCCAATGTAATAATGTTACCTGAAGTCAAACCATATGAGCCCAATCCTTTCAAATCAGCTTGGAAGAATGACAATGTTTTTTATGAATATTGTAGAGTCAAAGGTCACAAGACCTCAAACTATTACAAGCATAAAAAATTGTTACAAGCTCAAAAACCTCATTCAAGATTTCATAAAAAAGAGTGATATATCTAATTGAAAATAAAAAAGAATCATCCAATAATTATCACACAATTTCTAAAAAAAATTTCCACAATCACAATAAGGGTAAAGTATCCAACTCAGGGTCTCATAATAATAAAGCTAATTATACCAATGTGTTGCATGAGTATACTATTAACTACATCAACCAAGATAATGGAACCATTTCAACTATCACTAGCAAAAACAAAAAACCTAATTGTGTAGTTGCTATGCATCACTCCAAAGTGACTCTTCAAGGAGCGCCATCCAATCCCCATCTAGAAGGCTAGTATAACCTGGTTGATCATCTCAAGAAAACCCCTACTTAGATCTCCATTTTTGAACTCCTTCACATTTCACCAAGTCACAAGGTAGTTCTAGTTAAAACCTTACAATAATCCGCAGTACCTAGCAACATCGATGTCAATGCACTTCAAGCCATGGTTGGTAATCTCTCCACTACACCCCATGTCACTTTCAACCAACATAATGTCCCAGCGCACAAACCTTCACATAACAACCCTTTGCACCTTGAAGTATACATCCATAAGCATAAAATTAGAAGGGTCATAATATATTATGGATAAATTCTTAACATTTGCACACTAAAGTTGGTTAAGGCACTAGGATACTTTGAGCATAGAGTAGACACTTCTAAGAAAATCAACATCAAAGCCTATGATGATTTGGAGTTCCCATCAAAGGGATTAATTAATCTACCCACAAGGGTTGGTCCAGTGACTAAAGACATCATCTTTCAGGTTCTAGACCTTGAGATTGGTTACAACATGATCCTTGGTCCCCCTTGGATTCATTCTATGAGAGAGGTCCCATCCACTTATCATCAATGTTTGAAGTTTTTGCATAATGGAATAGAGATTACAGTAACAAGAGATCCCGATCCATTCAAATATTACAATAACTTGAGGGCAAATATTGATAATCAAGTGCCGATCAATCAAGAAGCTCCACTCATGTACCATTTTGAGTCCTTGTCACTTTCAGACACATTGGCTCCTTCCACTTCCCAACCTAATATCAAAATTCATATAAATGATTAAGGACATGGAGAATATTTCTACATCGAAGCCTTCTGCATTGGAAAGCTTCCTATATCACCAAAATTCTTCAAGAGACCCCAACCAAATAATAATGATCAATGCAAAGGGAAATCTATAGTCCAATGTCCACCTTCTACATCCTTTATTAGATGGAGTGAATTGAATGATGAATCCCTTGAGAAATACATATGTAAATGGATATATCAAGATGAGAAAGATACACCTCCAGTCAAACTCCCCCTAGAGCAGTATGGGAGAGGATTTACAATGTTACAAAGACATAGATATGATGGAACCACTAGCCTCGGAGCATAAGTTCAAGGAGTGATAGAACCAATTATTTCTACAAAGAACCCTATAAATCAATAATTGGGAAATGGGAAAATGGAAGAAGGATATACAAGACAAAGAAACACACCATTAATAGTGGGAACCACAAATACCCTATTGCCTCCTTTTGAAGAATTTAACATGACTATTGATGAATTATTTGAAGAGGAGAGTTATATTGAGATTGACTATAATGACAATGAATAGGATTCCTTGCACAACAATAGAAATTATGTTGTCGATAGATCATATGATCATGAAGAAATTATTGATGATGGTTTATCTACGAGTAAAAAGAACTTGACCCTAATTCTTGGAGACACTATGTTTATACCTAGGCTTGTACCTTTACCTCAACCCCTATCACCTATTCCAATAATGATGATGACATATACCTTATATATTTCCAATTTATTGATTGGAATCAGAAAAATCCACCGCATTTGGATTGGTTTAACAATGATGAAGCAATTGTCAAATTCTTAGGAGTTCAAAAAGGAAATCACTTGGGTACCTTATAGTTGGATTCTCTATAGATATCTACAAAGAAACATATTTTGGGGAAACTAGTGCTTCTTCTAGCCATGAAAATGAAAGTGAAAATAAAAAAGAAAAAAAATGCCAGGTCTCAAGTTGAAAACCGAAAGGCACTCTTCGACTTCAAAATAGTAAAAACAAAAGGCGTATCCAATGGTGAAAGACTCTTTGATGCTCTAGAGAATGGAAGAATAGATAGCCTCCCTATTGACCATAAAAATCATCATTGCTAGTTGAAAAATCAAAAGAAATAAATTTGGATGATGCTGAAAATGTAAGGAAGGTCAATATTGCACAATCACTTAAGCTAGAAGAAAAGGAAAATTTCATCAAGTTTTTCAAAGAAAGACAAATCAACTTCACATGGTCCTATGTGAATATGTTAGGTTTGGATCTTTAATTAGCTCCACACCACCTACATATTCTTCCATGAGAAAAGACATATAAGAAAAGATTTAGAAAGATGCATCCTCAAATCACTTTATTGATCAAAATTGAATTGAAAATCTACTAGATGTAGGTTTCATAAGACCTATAGATTATGTTGAGTGGATATCAAATCTGGTGCTAGTAACAAATCTGAATGGGGGCATTAGAATCTATATTAATTTCAGAGACTTGAATAAGGCTTGTCCAAAAGATGACTTCTCATTGTCAAACATTGACACAATTGTGGATCTTATAGTCATACATGAAATGCTCTCATTAATGGATGATTTTTCTAGATATAACCAAATAAGAATAGCAACACAAAAATACTTTCACCTGTCCATGGGGAACCTACTACTAGAATGTAATTCTCTTTGGACTCAAAAACATTGGAGTGTGTTGGAAATTTGGAGTAATTGATTATGTGTTGCAATGATGTTTGTCATTGATGTCAGCATTAGCTGCTTTGGTTGTTTACTGATATCTGGTTGGTCCCAATAGGATGATTGGTTTCTGGTTGATAAGATCATGTTGATCTAGTATTCTTCGGTATTATTTGGTCTATGGAATTGGTTTGGATTGGTTATTCATGTGTTCCTAATGTGTATCACATTCAGTTGGTTTGGGATTTGATGATTTGGAAGTTATCACTTGTTCTAGAAAGCCTTTTGGTTACTGGTACGGGTTTTACCAACAGAGCTTTGTTGAAGATCTTCTGATGAATCCGATAAGTAGTGTTGGTGTGGCTTCTAGTAGGGATTCAGGATACTGATGGTGATCATGTTTGACCCTTGACTGATTGGGATAATTTCTTTAGCATGTGTGGACCTAAATTGGTTTGGTGCTCTCTAGGTTATGGACCAACTTAATGTAAAGCGTTGTTGGGAATTCTCAATGTGTTTTCGGGATTATTTATAGGTTGGATGATATTTTTTTAGCCTTAGACTGACATTTTTTATATTTATGTAATAGGTTATATTGTTTGGGTGGCCGACCTAATTGTTTAAGGTCTAGGGTTTGTATAAATATGATGTAAGATCTCTTTGTAGTTCAGATGAGATAATGCTATGCAAGAGATTAATGTTGTAATCATTCATGCAGAGGTTTTGATCGATCATAGGTGATCAAGTTGGGATTGTGCTTGTGGAAGAGATTTAAGGCCTTCGGTATTGAGCTTAAATGGAACTGTACTCAGGCATTGGAGATGCTATACTTGTAGTTCAATCTTCATTCCATATTATTGTTTGATGTTTTCTATAGTTAGTGAGACTCCTTTTGTGATGAGAAGTTTGCTCTAGGCTATTGGCCTTCCTGCATGTGCAGGCTTCTTATTGTAATATTTATTCATTTGATCAGTGGATAGATATTGTGGGTCTCCAATCCCATCGTGGTTTTTCCTCTTTGAGGTTTTCCACTTATAAATCTATGGTGTTATGGTGTTCATATTTGTGGTTGCATTGTTGATTATTGTTATATTCTTTTATGTTTACCAGTTGCTGAGTTGTTGTATTAATAAGGTTAAAATTCTCCATTCCGGTAGAACACTGACTCACCCCCCCCTCTCAGTGTTCTTGGATCCCAACAGAGTGACCTATCAAAGAGCCATGACAATATTTTTCATGATGTGATACATGAAATCATGGAAGACTATGTGGATGATATATTGGCCAAGTTAACTACAAGAGAAAATAATCTTGTTGTCCTAGCCCAAATCTTTCACAAACTAGAATAGTATAAGGTTTGCCTAAATCCAAAAAAATGTGTGTTTGGTGTTACATTAGGAAAATTATTAGGATTCATTGTATCAAATAAAGGAATTGAGGTAAACCCAACCAAGGTCAAAATTTATTCTTAATATGCCTCCTCTATCAAACCTAAACAAGTTAAGAAGCCTATAAGGAAAATTACATTCAATAAGGAGGTTTATTTCCCATCTAGCAGATAAATGTCAATTGTTACAACATCTCCTTAGAAAAGGAGTAGCATTTAAATGGACAGACCAATGTCAGTAAGCCTTTCAAGAATTGAAGAATTATTTGCTTGCACCACCAATATTAGTATCAACTACTGTTAGATAACCTCTTTTGTTGTATATCACAACTATCGACTCATTTATAGGAGCTCTCCTAACAAAACATGATGATCAAGGAAGAGAGTGAACAATCTACTATATCAGTAGAACCTTGGTTGGGTATGAGAAAAATTATAATCCGATTGAGCATGGGTTCCTTGACATCATCTTTTCATCACAAAAGTTGTGACATTACATGCTAAGTCATAAAATAAAGCTCATCGCAAGCATAGATCTGCTCAAGTACCTCCTAGCAAGGCAACCCTCACCAAAAGACTAGCTAAGTGGGTTATTATCCTCAATGAGTTTGATATCCAATATATGGACAAAAAGGACATTAAAGGGCTGATAATCATAGACCAACTGGTAGAAACACCAATTCAAACAAACCACCCTATACTGGTTGATTTTCTTGATCACCATAGATGCCTCCACAAAGTGGAAATTATACTTTGATGGATCCTATAGTAATCATAGAGCGGGGGCATGAGTCTTATTTATAAAACCACAAGGCAATGTAATTCCAAAGTCATATATAATCAATTTACCTTGCACAAATAACATGGGAGAACATGAAACTCTTATCACTGGGCTTCACACAGTAGCACAAAGGAAAATTAAGGACCTTCATGTATATGGTGACTCTCAACTAGTAATAAAGAAAGTCAATGATGACTACTTAACCAATGGTGAAAAGGTTTTTCCATACAAATTTATTGTAGATGATTTTAAGCAATAATTTGACCATATCATCTTTGATAAAGTTCCTCGTATCTAAAACAAGACAATAGATGCATTGACAATAATGGGATGTTTACTTGACATTGCAAATAACATGACACATTTCAAGTTCTTAGTAAAGTAGCTAATAATTCTCATTTATGATGTTCTACAATCTGAATGTGTGTGTGTGGTTGTTGGACTAGATTTACATTGGTAGAAAGATATATATTCTTATCTCCATGACCAATAATTATCCCCTGACCTATCCCGTAACCAATGAAAGACCCTTACTATAGTGTCCACCCTTTACTTGACTTATTTTGATTAGAGTTGACTTTTATTCCATGCATGATAGACTTATCTCAACTATTCATGATTATTTGGATGATGATTATTCATGTGATTTGATGGATACTATATGCTTACTATGTGATAGATTATCGAAAGATTATATTGATCATGGATTTGATGTTGATTATGATTATACTAACCCTATTTCATGATTATATTTGATGAGAAGCTTATGAGATGTGTTTGACTATTGTTTGATTGTCTTCGTGGAGAATCAATGTCACATCACTCATTGCGAGCGAGATATGCCTTTGCATAATTCTACCACTTGTCTATTATATATATATATATATATATATATATATATATATATATATATATATATATATATATATATATATATATATATATATATATCATTGTTGGTGGTTATAGGACTTGTAGGTACTGGACATTTATTCCTCCTAGAATTCCCAGGCGCGAGCTCCCCTGGCTTCACAGGTGCGAGCATGTCCTTATCCCAATGGTAATATGTGGTTTCGGAGTTGACATGGGTTCCCTTCACATACTCTATGTTTAAGTTGTCACTAGGCGCAATTGGTAATGTCAGTTTTCAAATTGACTCTTTCATTTTTGGGAGTATGTTAGTATTGATTGACTCTTTTGGTATGAGGATTATTTATGTTGTGGTTGATTTTATTGTCACGTGGTTATTTATGCGGCGTTGGATTATTTGTCTATTTGTTGAGAGATTTGATAGTTACTATTATTTATTTTTAATTATTTGATTTAAGCTATTTGGGCTTTTGATTTTTTGATTAAAGATTTTTTAGAATTATAGTATTTATTTAATTAATTATTGATTACTGCTTATAGTCTAAATATTAATTAATATTTAATATTGGAAACAATAAATTTTTTTAATGGTTAATTTATTTAATTATGTTTTCTATTGGTGAAGTATTTAATTAAAAATAACTATAGTTCATAATGTATTAGTAAATTATTCCTATAAGGCTATAGTTTAAATACTAATATTTATTTGGTGGTATGGTAATTATACCTTGGGATATTAAAATATATTTATCCCACCTACTTATAATATATGTTAGTATTTCCTACCTACCCTATTCTCCTATTGGAGGATTTTATTTTGGGGAAACCATAGGATATGGGAAAAATCTTCCAAAATGGAATTACCCTATTGGTTGGTTTTCTAGGGTTTCTTGTTTATTGTTTCCTTTTAATGGATTCCTTGTGATTATTCACGAGTTTTATTCCTTGGCTTTGGATTCTCGGTGAATTGCCTGGACTGGGTTTGGAATTGGATTGCAAAACTTGTGGGCTCTCCTTCAGCGACCTACCATCACACGGGTTGTAGGTTGGAGGCCATACCCTTGTTGTTTATCTTTGCTTTCAATGTCTGCAAGTGTTTACTCTGTGAATGTTTTGTGTGGGGAATAAAGAAATAGTTCATTTCATTCTCTCTATTCTTAATGGAAATGATTGGGAATTCCATGGGTTATGAAATCTTTATTTGGATGAAAGTTTGGAAGTTATCTTTTCTGTGGTTTTCGTGAATGCACAACATGGGATTTATATGTATTGAGATTTCTTCCATTTATGATGTGATTGTATTTGATTATTTTTGTTTTTGAGATTTATTTCATGTTGTTAAAGATTTAAGAGTGTTTGTGGAGTTGAGAGGAGAGAGCCTTGTGAGCTTCCAGTCTGGCCTTGCCGTGAGGAAGACTCATTAGACTCATCTCCTTCTGAGACATTTTATATTCCCTTGTTTTAATGTGTTTTTATTTTTGGAATAATTTTATTATTTTTATTTATATGTGCATTGAGTCTATTTCATGATTTGGATTTAAGATTTGGTGTTTGATGGTTTTCTGAACTTACTGGAGATGTTTTTCCCTCCTGAAGTCTGCATTATGTTTTCAATTGGCGTTCCTTGGGTGAATTTTATTATTTTATTTTGTTCACATATTCTTATATTCCATTTGGTTCTAATTCCAATGAGTATAAATACATCATATTTGGCTCATTATGTTTCGAGCAGTTTTGATCCCGCACTTAAGCAGTTTTCTGCCAAAATTTACACTTTTTTTCCTATGCGCTAAAGGAATGACCATATGCACTAAACTAATCACCATATGCACTAAAATATCACCCAGATGCACTAAATTATCAGCCATATCCACCACTTTGGAGAATGCATGCGCCATTCTGTGTATTTTTAGGGTTTTGTCCAGTTTAAAGTCTGTTTGATGTCAATTGGATTTTGGGTCGTACCAGAGGGTTTTTGAGGGCATTTATGATGTTGTCTAATGTTGATTTATTATTGGTGATGTCTTCATATGATTTATTTCTGAGTTTTGTATGCATTTTATGCCATTTGAGTTGTTTGCACTTCCTCTCTTGTTGATGTGCCAAGAGAGAGATTGAGACTCTTGTGATTATGCGCCAGCAAGTGGATAGGCCTTGATGGGATTATTTGATGATTAATTTCAGATTTTATGGCATTTATTATGGCCTTGATATGTTGATTTGGCCAAGAGGCTCATTGATTTTTAGTTCTCATGATGTTACCTTTCACATGTTTCATGATTATGAGATGAGATTGTTGGTTGCATATGGATTGTTTATGATTTTAGATTTATGTATGTTCTCAGATTTAATTATGATTCTAGAGCCTCTTGTTCTTTTGTTTGAAACCATGTTAGGAGGAGTGGTCTTCCTTGTGATGACCGGGGTCACAATAGATAGGCTTGCATGAGGTTCCTTGTAAGGATGCATGAAGTCTAGACCACCAGGGCACATTGGAGTTTTCCATGATTTGTAAACAAGTGATAACATTGATAATGAATTAATTGGGATGGTTAATTATAACTCATTTAAAGAAGACAATGAATAGTTTTGGAGCCTCATGGCTTATTCCTAGGCAGGATATTTTAGGATAAGAATGAGAAGGTTGTGAAGATGGTAAGTTAATCTCCCTTAGTCTCTCATAGGTTGAGATGGCTCCACATATCCATCAAGGTAGTGCCTTGTGTTATTATTTTATTATGTTATGAGGATGGCATGTGATGACACTCCACTCATACATGTGTTCCCTTTGATGATCTTATGACTATTCCTTGTTGATTGATAAGCCTCTTGGAGTTTCTTATTATGGTTGTTTGTGTTGGTTGTATTTGCTCCATACTTGAGAGAGTTGTTGTAATCTTGTCTTTGGTATTAAGTGTCAACCTATATGTAGAGTGTGTGTTGGGACCCTGTGTCATATCCTAGCACAGGGGGTGGTTCCTTTGGTTCCATATGGTTGGGTGGTTGGTGCTTTTTACCATTGGGTTTTTTCCCTTGTTGGTGTTCTTCGTGCGTGGATGTGGATTCTCCTTCTTGATGGATTATGGATGTACCTAGTAGAAAATTTATGTAATGAATATGATGGAATACATGTATGTGGTAGATGGAATCATGTAAAAATAAAGAGCTATGTTCATGATGTATTGTTATGTAGAGGTATTTGTAAGTAGTTCATAATTGGTAGTTAGGGTATGGCATGATTTGTAAATGTGGTAGTGAGATGTATGGATATGTTCTTGTTAAATGAAGAGAATGATTTCATGTGCCCAAATTTGGTAATGGAGTTGCAATTTGAATAGATGTGATTTATAATATGATTTGCTTGTATTGGTTAGAAAGGAATTCTATGGTTATTTCTTTAGATTGTGATTTAATATGTGAAAGAACCTTGAGAAATGGAAAAATCTTAAATATCAGTATTGAGGATGTTAGATAATAAGGATAAGGTTTAGATAATTATGTCTCTATGTGTACGCTTGGAAGATATTAGGATTTTTGTGTTAGGCATTAAGGTTATTGTCAAATTGGGAAAGTGGTTGCATGTGTAGTTGGATTAGGAAAGTAAACTATTTCTATTGGATTTGTGGATATGCTTTTTGGTGCGATGTGAAAACTATGATGTTATTAAGGAATTAGATATTTGAATAGATCATGTTGGTAATTGGTAAATCATGATGGAGGAGACATATATGACCATGTGAGAATTTGAATGTAAAAGAAAATTGGGATTAAAAGGTATTGAGGCTTTAGAATGAAACTAATATGGAATGGATTGATTTGCATAGTAATGGAACATATATCATGCTAGATAAATAGTAAATGACTTGTATATGATGTAAGCCATGTACTTGTAATGAAGTTACTAGATTTATATTGTTATATGTTTGTAAGCCAATAAATGAACTTTATGAATGAAGGATTAGTGTGATGTTGTGCTTGAGTAAAGGAATAAGAGAATTAGTCTATTATATGGATTTAAGAATGAATTGTAGTTTATACTTTATGATGAGATAATCATAATAAATAGAGTGAGATCATGTTAGTATTAGAAGTGATTGAAGTATGTTTATATGGATTATCAAAGATGGATTTTACCTATGCATTAGGATTCAATCATCATGGAAAAGGAAAAGAGAATGTAGATAGGAGATGTTGGGTCAAAACATATTTTGATTTGGTGCATAAAATGAATGTAGGATTTTGGGGTTGTCTTGCATTTTAAAAAGGAATGTAATATGCTAGTAGAATGGTATAATGGCATGCATTTCTTAATGGATAGATAGGCTAGTGGGTTGCATATCTAATGATTAGGAAATTAAATATGATGTATTAATTCAAGATAGAATATGTTTATCATGTGAGTAGGCTATCATTATGGAAGTTAAATGAGTAATGACGTTGAAGTACCCTAGGGAAAGGTTAATGATGTTATGTTATTTCCGCTTGCATAAATTAGTGAAATGTGAGATGATGTATGTTCATAATGTTTAATGGTTAATGAATGTAGTTATAAGGCGATGTTATGTATTATATTAGTTGTTATTAAAAGTTAATAAAAAATAAATAAATCTCAATTAGTATGATAGATGATTAGTTTTGTCTAGGGCATTTTGGCGGGCATTACACTTACTCGACAAGCCACCTGATATGTCATTGTCGTAGAAACCATATACTAAAAAAGTCTTGACAAAAGTCTTCTCCAATGTTTTGATTCATAAGAACACAAACAACTTTAAGAGAAGTTCATGAAGGTATTTGTGGGGCTCACTCTAGTGGTCTTACCTTGACCAAGAAGCTCAAGTGCAGTGGGTACTATTGGCTAACTATGGAAAATGATGCATATAAGTTTGTTCAAAAATGTCGACAATGTTAGATGCATGAAGATCTCATTCATGCACCAACACAGGATCTGCAACTAATAACGTCTCCATGGCTCTTTTCCTAGTGGGGACTCAACCTCATGGGAAGTTCAACTCTACCTCATTTATTGAACACAAGTTAATACTCATAACCACCAAGTACTTCACCAAGTGGGTGTAAGAAATTCCACTTACCTACATAATCGGTAAACAAATAGAAAAGTTCCTCCTCAACTGCATCATATGTTGATATGGAGTACCCCATCCATAGTCATAGATAATGATCACCCCTTTAAAAACTAGGATGTCTATGAACTATATGAACAATTTCATATCCAACACCACTTCACACACTCCTAATATCCACAAAGTAATGGTCAAGTTGAGGAAACTAACAAACCATTTTTGAAAATCCTCAAGAAAGTTATCAACAATGTTGGTTGTGACTGACACCTACAACTTAATCCCACCCTTTGAGATTACCATACTTGTGTCTCCACTCCCATATGTGCTACCCCCTTCTCCCTTGGATTAGAGGCCATACTCCCCATTGAGGTCAAGCTACCTTCACTCTGAGTTTAACTACAATGTCTCATCCCAAATAAAGAGTATCGGGTTGCAATATTGTATGAGCTAGAAATGCTTGATGAAAAATAATAGAATACCCTCAATCATCTTCAATAATATCAAAAATGCCTAAGGAGGATCCATAATAAGAGGGTATGAGTTCTATTCTTTGAAATTAGAGACCTGGTCCTAAAAGAAAATTAGAGGAATCTTGCAAAAAGAGAAATGATAGGAAAGTTTGAGCCTAATTGGTTGGAAAATTATGTCATCATATGAGATTATGGTAATGATGTGTATCAATTATCAACTACAGAAGGTGAACCATTGTTTGATCCTATCGACAATATTGATGTAGGAGCACCAGAGTAGTTCATCTAGTTGGAGTAGGAGCACCAGAGTAGTTCAACCGGTTGGAGCCATTTGCGGTGGAATTTCTTTGAGATCATTGCATTTCTTCATGTTTGAGAGTTTAGCATTGTGGATTTGGGCTTATCACCTTGAGTTCATTGTCTTTATCATGTTTGAGATTCATCGTATGTGGATTTGATTCTAGTGAGATATCAATTCTGGTATTGTTCCAGTATTTTTTACCAGTTGGTCTTGTAGTGTATGGAGCGAAGATGAATCGAGTTGCAGGTGGTTTTCGTAACTTGTGAATCGTTGAGAGATGTTTTTTGGGGCCTTGACCAATTTTTTCGGAAGACCGCATGATTTTTTATGCATTTTGGGATGTTCTTGGTGATTTGGGCCGACATGTTATTGTTTACATGTTTCATCTTGAACCGGTTGGTCTTGGGCTGACTTGATTGAGTTGTTATTACTTATAGATGGTATAAAGGGAAAGTTTAGAGATTCATTTTGCAGGATAGAGGCCCGAGGAAGAAGAGGGTGAGTGAAGATGTAGTTTTTGGAGAGATTCTAGTCTGGGGGGATTGAAGTTCGGATGGACTGAGGTCTGGATCAGTGCAGAATGGTGCCAATTATTTTCGAAGGCCTATTTGTCGAGCAAAAGATCTATGGATCTTAGGTTTGTGTTGTAAGAATTGTTTTGTAATCCTGGGCTGTGTTCTAGCATGTGTAGCTGTTGAAGGCATATATAATTCATTAAATGGTTTTAATGATGATTTTATCTGGTTACTGGTTATATCATGTGTTACTTCTACCGGTTAGGGTTGCTCTTTATCTGTTTAATGGTTAGATCTTGTGTTGTGTTATTGGTTGCCGGTATCTTGCATGGTGTTTTGTGAAATAGGATGCAAGGCAAGGATGTCCTTCATTGGATCTCCCTAACTTGACTGTGTCAAACATGCACCCGAAAAATTACTACACTCAATGCTTAGGGATCCCAATGTCTGGAAAATCAAAAAATAAAAATAAAAATAAAAAAGTCAAAAAGAACCAAAAAATCATAAAAATACCAAAAAATAGTCACCTTGATGAAAACGTGGCAAATAGGAATCTTGTGTGACCTGTTGGTGCCCGAAAATGGGTTTACGCTGCGGGAGGTAGAAAAAATTGTCGATTCCTGAAAATACCTATGGAAAGCCACTTCCAACTATAAATATCCTTCAGACTTGGACCAATTGCGACAAGGATATGAAAATCCTTCTACACTTTGGGCTCTACAAGACCCGAGAGAGTGATCCCTTAGCAAATTTGTGATCTATGCACCACACTCACGAATTATGCTAAAACAAAGTAGATAACCTCATATACAGGTTCAACAATAGGGAGAATGCTTAAGAATGGCAAATTATTCACTGATCCTCAACCTTATCTGGAGCATGAGATAATATAACACCTCAAACATACATAAAAAACTGGAAAAAAGCCTTGATTATAATGATTTATGACAAACCATAAGTGAAATAGACAAGAAATTGATAATCTAATGACATGTTCTAGCATATACCAATGCCTTACTCCATTGGGCTCTGAGTTTCTGAAACATCACTGAAAACTTGATAGAAATTTATCCAATAGCTGATTTAATCTTAAATGATAATGCATTGCAATATCATTTCATTTGCAATTTCTCACCCGAACTACTTATCAAATTCTAGTACAAGCTCTATCCCTCTGTAAATTCATTCAAGCATTTTAATTAACCCCTTGGATTAAAGCATGAGATGAAAAACTACAAACATCATAACAATGCAATGAGAAAATGAAACCCTTGATCCCATTGACTCAAAAGATGATAAAATCATACACAGGAGAGTAAAGATTTTAAATTATATTTGTATTAATTCCAAAGCTACCTTCTATCAAATGACATGCTATATTTCATTTACAAGATGACCCAATTGAAATCTGAAATTGATAATTATATTCTATTTTGCTCTGCAAAATGATATTACAATTCTTTTCTATTTTCTCATGACTTCTCAAAAATGGAACCTAATCTTGCAGACTAGACCTACACAAAGAGACCCTATTCAGAGATTTTGGAAACCTTTCTAATAGCCCTGATTTCCCTTTTGTAGAAAATAAGGGAGAAAACAAGCTTCAGGCTAATAGACACATGTCATCAGGATAATTAAACATACCTAAAGTTTGTTACAATAATATTCAATCCTTAGGAAAGTTATAACCAATATCAAAATCTACGACGACTTCTCTAAAATTCATGATGTATTTTACCATCATCGTTGTTGTTCTGGTTCAAAAAGATATCCTCCACTAGAAGACAAAAATAGTTATATCAAACTATTTACAACCCTTATTCATCATTCAAATACATCCTACTCCATCCATTGTACTCTTCATCAGATGGCCATTCATAACTCATGACTTCACTAGATTTAGCTCTGTATGGAGTGTATTTAACGACTACTTGATTTTCCTCTTTTTCAAAAGATTCAAAAAATGACCTCGTGGAAATTATTTTATCCATGCTATCATTCAACATATTTATGTTCATCCCTTCACATATTAACTCTACTTGGGTACCAATGACTCTCTCTGCCTCCTCTTTCTAAAATTGTAGAGGCTTGACTACCCCATTTTCATCCTCAATATCTCAAAAAAGAGTTTCACTCAACTCACTAAAATTTCTCATCAGCTCCCTTATCTTTCTTTCTATATTTTCTGGCAAAATTTGGGCCTCTTGCATTTATTTTACCAACATATAAGTAGGTTGGAGTGCAAGTGGCCTCTCAGCATGATATTTGGAATCCATAGACATTATTCGAAGTTTGTTTCCGCTTTGCAACCATTTTGTGAACAAGGGAACCACCATCTCTTTATCATCATCAAATTTCTAAATAGCATTAAATAAGAAAGAATACAAGGCATGAACACTGTTAAGTCTACTATCAACCTTTTCATTTAAATGAGTTAGCACTAAGCTAACTATCTCCTTTTTTTGCCAAGCTGATTGATCTTCTGATTCCTTCAACTTATTTTTTAATTCAATAATCTTCTCCAAGAGTTGAGATTTATTTGGATCAGTAGATCTAGTGGCTTCATGCTCATCATCATCATATGGCACCAATGATATATTGGGGACATCAATATTGATGTCATGTTGAACTACTTCTTCTTTATGGGTAACATTTGATGACCTAGACGTTGACGGCATTGATGTCCCTATAAATGCAGAAGAGGAGACTCTTATCTGTCCTTGCTCAAGGAGTTGCACTCTCATTTGCAACTCTACAAACCTCTATTAAACTGCATTGTAATCATTGAAACACTTGTCAAATTTTATCATTGACTCCTCCTTTTCTAAGGCTTCTCTCTTTGAAGTTTCATGAGCCAATTTGGCAACATCAACATTCAAATTTGTAGCCTCCACACTTGATGTGTCAGATGCTCTCTTTACAATAAGGCCTCACCTTAAGTTGGGATTTATGTCACTAATGTTAGGCTTTCTAGGTCCTTCTTATAATGGTCATATTGCCAAGGTTGCATAATCATCTATAAAATATGATCCTTTCAATGGCAACCTTGCTTCTTCTTTTGAACTAAATTGTTGGCCCTTTGATTCCTAATTGCATCAAAGGCCATTGCATCTACTATATCCCATTCTGGTAAAATTAGAGCTTCATCCTGACTTACAATCATCCTACCCTCATCTGTAGTGATTCTTTTGAACTCTTCCATCATCTCACTCTTAACTTATTCTTGATTCTCATGTTCAAACCTATCTGGCCTCTGAGATTTTCTCTAGGCAGTTCTCTTCTTAAATTCTTAGATTTTCATCTTCCACACTAATTGCAAAAAGGTCAGGCTACTCACAAAAGCATCACCCTCAAGAAAATTATGACATGCCTCCTTCCTTGCATCCCTAAAAGCTCTACCTTGAATATCTAAGGGAGTGAAGTCCAACTCCAAACTAGGGGGCAAAGGAGGAATACAAATTTATATCTCTACACTTGTTACTATAAGTGTATCTTCCTCCATTTGTTCTTCAATGTGCCTTAAAGGTGAAGAGGGCACGATTGGTGGCAAAGGACTTCTTGTTAGACACAATGCACCACTGAGAGGGGGGTGAATTAGTGGTTCTCAACTTTTCCCTTTAACTATCCTATGAGAGTATACCGGCTCACAAATCTAACTCAATGCAAACATATCGGTTAGTGGAGAGACCAACATAAACACAATCACACACAAAGGGACATCTCATAACACCAGTATGTATGAGGAAAACCCAAGATGGGAAAAACCTCAGTGAGTAATTCTCCTGGAGTCTACTACTCCAATCCAGCTTCACAATGAAATATGTTACAAAGTTTAGGGCACCAACCCAAGGAGCTACAACCCCTGATTTAGGGCACCAAGTCAAGGAGCATCAACCGCTAATTGATTTATGGGCTACAACCCAAACGAGCTACAACCCTTGCTAGTTTATGGGCACCAACCCAAAGGAGCTACAACTCAGTGATCACAATGATAGCATCAAATAAAAAAGTAGTTATTCTGTTACAAGTGAATCTTGCAACCATTTCATATACTTCTTTGTCGGTGAGAAACCTTCTCTACTACACTGGTTCACCTCTCTCTGCTACTGCTTTACCAGTTTACACTATACCAATTCTCTCTGTTGGTTGCCTCTTCTCTCAACTTCTTTGCTTCTCTCCACAACCAATCTTGATAACTCAGTCAGATATCTATAATCTGATTCTTGCCGGTCCTCAACTTCCCTTCTTTGCAATTTGCTATGGCTCTTCTATGCCAGTTTAGTCACCATCGGTCTCCTCCTCTGTCAGACTCAATAACCGACTATCGGTTGCCTCGCTCTTATCGGTTGAACTATTCAACCTGATTCTCTCACACACTCTGACTCTCAATGAGCACTTGAGTGATTTTCTCTCTTTTGCAGCAACAACACTCTCTCCTCTAGCACTCAATCACTTCACAACAGTTATATCCTCTCCCAGCTAGCAACACTTAACTATATCTTTGGCTTGCATATTTATAGCCTAGTCTTCCCACCAAAACCATATTCAAATTTGGTGCCTTAGGATTTCCTTCATAGATCACAAGACACATAGAATCTAATCAGATCTTAATTGGATCTTGACTCAGTGATGGTTAGCCTACATATTTCCACCATCTTCACACCTTTCAAAACATGCCTTCCTTTTTCAGCAACCTGCAACCAATCTGTCGGCACACCTCTTGGTCAATCGCTATTAATGACTCGATGGATTGCTTCAACAACTTCGATCTACATCTAGACACTTTGTATCGATCAGTGCACACCATGGATATGGTTAGATTCATCTTGCCTCAAGCCGTAACCCCTCTGCAAACATCCCTCGAGCTTCGTAGTCACTATTAATATTGGACCAACTACCAACTACCTCATCATCACTCTACACCGACCTGTGCAAGTTCACCATTTCACCTCCACGAGGCATTACTATTGGTATCCACCTTGGCATATTGCTCTATCAGTTCAGCTTAGTCACCAACCAACCACATAACTGATACACACATACCGGTTCACTGACCCTACTGGCACAAATCACCTTGGCAATTATCCTTCCTGCCATCACCTTTTCTATCCTGCCAGTGAAACCCTTATGTCTGCACTTCATTGTTCTACCAGTGAAACACCTCTATAAATATGTTCACTTGCCAACACCATAGCTACTCTGAAAAAGTCTCCTTATCCTTCAGTTTGCTACACTTCTCTTTATCAGTTGACAACCTTATCTTCCTTGTCTCTTCTCTCATGTTTCACCGGTTGATAGAACATGTCAACTATCACCAATGTAGATTCTGGTAGATGTGTCTGCTGGTGGACAACATACTTTCCTTCTTGCCGATGAGACACATTGATGATGCTTATTCATTAAACTCCAACTATTCTGCATCAACCTTCATCAGTATCTCGGTATCACCATGTATGTTCTTGCAGACTCACTAGTGTCCTTCTTCATCTAGTCAGTTCTTCTCTCAAGTGGTTTGTGAAGTTGACAAGCACATCATCTCAACTCCTCATTCTTCCTTCAAAGTCCCGGTAGCACACCTTGTTTTCACTTTCTTATCTGGTGTGCATTTATGATATCATGCATTGGAGGCTTTCTCATCTTCCACTTGTTCATCCGGTCTTTGAATTCAAACACCTGCCTATGTTAGATAATCATTCTATCAGTACAAGTGTGACTTTACCAAGGGGAGGATAAATCTTCAACTTGACATATGTCCTGGTATCTTTCCATATGTCAACTTGCTCACAAAAGCATCTTACTCTGTCAACCTATCACATAACCTATGATAGCTTCTTCATCCGATGAGAGTTTTGCTATTTAGCATCATACTAGAAGTCCAGTGGCCTACCCATACATCACCTTTGGTGTTGATGTGATTCAAATAGCATTCCACCTCTTCATCACAATCAATATCCCATCATGTAGTCTCTTCATTCTAGTTGTATGG
Source organism: Cryptomeria japonica (assembly GCF_030272615.1). Classification (NCBI taxonomy): domain Eukaryota; kingdom Viridiplantae; phylum Streptophyta; class Pinopsida; order Cupressales; family Cupressaceae; genus Cryptomeria; species Cryptomeria japonica. The sequence continues at coordinate 400,853,126 of NC_081413.1, read as the reverse complement.
AACACCATATCAATAATCCTTTTATTGAGTGGTCACTTTACTACACCTCTAGTATATCGGTACATACTAGTTCTTCCTTTTGCATGAACATGGTCACCTGGTTGTCACCAGTGACAACACATCATTTCTTCTCCCATACCGGTCCATCTTCTATTCTGGTTGGCATCTTACTCTAATGCCAATAGCCTCTTGTTCACTTAGTTGACATCAATGTCAGTGATACTGGTAACATCCTATACTGATTGACATCAATGACAACACAATGCCAACAATCTCTCCCTTTGGAATTGATGTCAACCCATGTAGTATCTAATATACTATAGTATCTTTCTCCCCCTTTGACAATAATGGCAAAGGGTCATGACATCCAGGACATTGCAGGCACTCTCTCCCTCTATTCTATATGTGATGCATCTCTCTTTTGAGCAACATTTAGGGAACCTTGGTCTGAAACTGATCATACTGATGGAATTCAACCTTATCTCTCCCCCTTTGACTTTTATACACCTCATCACTATCTCAAGCAACACAAAAAATGGAGGGCTCACACACTGACGCATTTTGAGTATACTAGTCTTATACCAATCAAAAAAACAATGTCTCTAAACTCCCCCTAAAACACAGATCTCTGATCTTCATCTTTTCTATCAATTCCTCAACCAAGACTCATATCTATACCTATGATATCCACCATCATGACCACAATTCCAACTATTGGTCACATATCCAACTCGTTGACCCATAATGATGTAGGCATATAAGGTCAGCAATCAGACCAACACATGTCATTCAGGGCCTTTCCAATATCACTTGAGACATAACTTCATCCATCCAGACTACCGGAGTTACTACAATAATCTCTCAACTCATTGACTTACATAACCTGCAATACTGATCAACATTCATGCCGGTAACATATTGCACATACTGGTCTCATATCTCTATCGAGACACATTTCCTCTTTACCTTTATCTCCTAGTTCCAATTACCTCTGCTACCGTTCATTTCACCTATAGCAGTAAACCATCTTCCATGTGTAGTCAAGGAGGTAACTACACACACACTGCCATTTCATTTCCTTCCTCTTAGCGACAGTAGCTTGTTCATCTCCTTTGTTCCTTTCAACCAAGGGGTGAATGATCTGGTCAATATGTAACTCCCCCTAAGTCTTGCATCTCCTTTAAGCCATAGGAGATATCATTTGTACATTGAATGCACAATGCCGGTCCATAATCTTATCTTCCAGCTTCTTCCTCCATATCTGCTTGATTTCTTTCCTTTCCACATCTAGAGTATTAGGAGTAGTGTTGACCTTCTTCTCCTCATTGGTCCCCTCTCTCCAGATAGTGCTATAGTAGCATACAATATCCATGCCAATCTCATGATTGGGGAGCCTTCTAACATACTGGTTTTCTCTTCCTTTTCTAATCATGCCATTGTGGCTAGTTACCGGTTTCCTTGAATTCCTTTATTGTGCAGGAACATTTCTCCTCTTGTTCCAAGCAGGTCTATTCTGCTCATATCCCCTATAACTGCTCTCACACTAAGCATGATTTATCCACTGGTTGCCATAGGAATGCATATTATTCTTCTGACATTCATAAATTCTATGACCTAATCCATTGCAGTTATAACACACAATATTTACATTTTTAGGAGCAGCACATGGATTCTTGTTAGCATAACAAGGAAAGGGAACATGCATGTTTCTACTCTATGATACATTATGCTTATATTCATGAAATCTATAGCCACCTGATTTATTATACCTAGGAAGAACACTCTGTCTATTCCTAGATATCATTTTACATTCTTCTTCCCTATGGCCATAATTTTTACATGCAAAACAATAACCGGAGAAAGGAGGCTTATTACTTACAAATTTATTTTGCCAAACATGAGGTGATCTTACTGATTTGGCATCTCCATCTCTGCTTCTCTAGGAATGGATCTTGGGTTGTCCATTCTCTATAGGTATTCCATTAGATCCCTTCTTCTTCCATAGCTGTCTTGATTTATGGACAACAACATCTCCTTGTCTTCTACTGGTGGAAGGCCTTCTAGGCTTCCTTCTCATGTTCTTTCTTCCGATGAAGTTATCTTCTCTTATTTTCCCTTTTCCTTTCATATCTGCATTCTTCCTCCATGCAACACCATTCTTCATCCTCAACTTCATGTCCTCACCAGTTGTAGTCATATTTATCCTTTTCTTTGGAGCATTTTTGATAGTGAAGGTTTGACCCTTTCCATGTCCGTTTGAGGAGACAAATTTAATATCTTTGTGAGAGGTCTCCTTGTTTGTAGAGAATTCACCAGCAACACATCCTAATCCTCCATTATCCTTGGAATGCTTTTTCTTATTCAACATTTTGTCCAAGGCTTCAATGCTACCATCATACCAGTTTCTTACCTTGAGTTCATCTTGACATTTCTCCAAACAGCTTTTGATATTCTTTATCTTTTACTTCTAGCTCAGAGGCTAGATCACTGCACCGACACTCCTTGGTGTCTTCTTCTTGGGACTTCAACTCTAAGATGTATTTCTCAGACTCTTCAAGGCATTTTGTCAACCGGTTCTGCTCTACAATGGCAACATTCTTGAATATATTGCATTCCTTTCTTACTCTACTGAGCTCTTCAAGTACTTTTACAAGCCCTCCTTCAAGATCAACTTCCGCTTCTTCTTCTTCTTCTCCTTCGCTATCAAATAGATCTTGTTGACTAGATGTATCTGCCTTATCCCCTTTTGATGTGTGATACTCAATATCTATCTCATGGGCCATGAAGAGATGAGTTTCATCATCACCATTGCTACTACAACAATATGACCGGCCTCTGTCATCTATACATATGTTTGTTGTATTGTTCTTTTCACTCTCACAAACTGATCCAGTGGTGTAGGGTTGATTTCCATAGATTTTCTTTAGTCTATCCCATAGACTCTTTGCCGATCTACACTTATCCACCTGTGAGGAAACATCACTGGTGAGCCCACTAAATATAGCCTTCATGGCTTCTACATTGCACATGCATCTTCTTTCTTCTCCAGAGCTTGTGGGAGGACACACATTCCTAGGAAGGCCATTAACTACTAACATCCATACATCAAACCCTAGAGAGGACAAGTAGACTTCCATTCTATAACTCCAGATGGAATAGTTTGAACAATAAAAAGTTAGAGCAGGGATTGATACTAAACAAACCATTGTGTCCTAGACATGATCTACCCAAGTGAGAGAAATCTTGAAAAATAGGGTACCTACGCTTTGATACCAATTGTTAGACACAATGCACCACTAAGAGGGGGGTGAATCAGTGGTTCTCATATTTTCCCTTTAACTATCCTATGAGAGTATACCGGTTCATAGATCTAACTTAATGCAGACATACCGGTTAGTGGGGAGACCAACACGAATGCAATCACACACAAAGGGACATCTCATAACACCAATATGTATGAGGAAAACCCAAGATGAGAAAAACCTCTGTGAGCAATGCTGCTAGAGTCTACTGCTCCAATCTAGCCTCATAATGAAATATGTTACAAAGTTTAGGGCACCAACCCAAGGAGCTACAACCCCTGATTTAGAGCACCAACCCAAGGAGCATCAACGCCTAACTGATTTATGGGCTACAACCCAAATGAACTACAACCCCTACTAGTTTATTACCACCAACCCAAATGAGCTACAACCCCTGCATCAAGCTAAAACTTAGTGATCACAATGATAGCATCAAATACACAAGTAGTTATTCTATTACAAGTTAATCTTGTAACCATTTCATATACTTTACTCTGTCGGTGAGAAACTATCTCTACTACTTTAGTTCACCTCTCTTTGCTATTGCTTTACTGGATTACACTCTACCAATTCTCTCTATTGGTCACCTCTTCTCTCAACTTCTTTTCTTCTCTCCACCACCGGTATTGATAACTCAATCAGATGTCTATCATTTGATTCCTACCGGTCCTCAACTTCCCTTCTTTGTAATCTTCTATGGCTCTTTTATGCTAGTTTAGTCATCACGGGTTTTCTCCTCTGTCAGACTCAATGTCTGACTACTAGTTGCCTCGCTCTTACCAGTTGAACTCTTCAACCTGATTCTCTCACACACTCTGACTCTTGATGAGTACTTGACTGATTTTCTCTCTTTTGCAATAGAAACACTCTCTCCTCTAGAACTCAATCACTTTGCAGCAGCTATATCCTCTCCCAGCCAGCAACACTTAACAATATCTTTGGCTTGCATATTTATATCCTAGTCTTCCCGCCAGAACCATATTCAAACTTGTCTCCTTAGGATTTTCTTCACAGATCATGAGACACATGGAACCCAATCAAATCTTAATTGGATCTTGACTTAGTGATGGCCAACCTATATATTTCTACCATCTTCACACCCTTCATAACATGCCTTCCTTTTTCATCAACCTACAACCAATATGTTGGCACACCTCTTGGTCAATCACCATTAATGACTCGATGGATTGATTCAACAACTTTGATCTACATCCAAACAGTCTGCATCAATTAGTGCATGCCATGGATATGGTCAAATTCATCCTGTCACGAGCCACAACCCCTCTATAAGCATCCCTCAAGCTTCGCAGTCACCATTAATGCTGGACCAAATGCCAACTACCTCATTGTCACTCTACACCGACCTGTGCAAGTTCACCACTTCACCTCCACATGGCATTACCGTCGGTATCCATTTTAGCATACTGATCTATCAATTCATCTTAGTCACTGACCACCCACATAACCGGTACACACATATCGGTTCACTAACCCTACTGACACAATTCACCTTGGTGGTTATCCTTCCTGCCATCACCTTTTCTATCTTGCCGATGAAACCCTTATGTCTACACTTCACTACTCTACCAGTGAAACAACTTTGTAAATATTTTCACTTGCTGACACCACAGCTACTCCGACAAGTCTCCTTATCCTTCAGTTTTCTACACTTCTCTTTATCAAGTGAGAACCATATCTTCCTTGTCTCTTCTCTAATGTTTAACTGGTTGACATAACATGTCAACTATCACCAATGCATATTATGGTACATGTGTCTACCAGTAGACAACATACTTTCCTTCTTGCCGGTGAGACACATTGATGATGCCAAGTCATCAAACTCCAACTGTTCTGTATCAAGCTTCATCGACATCCCGGTATCACCATGTATGTTCCTACAGACTCACTAGCGTCCTTCTTCATCTAACTGGTTCTCCTCTCAACTAGTTTGTCAAGATGACAAACACATCATATCAACTCCTCATTCTTCCTTCAATGTCCCGGTAGCACACCTTGTTTTCACTTGCTTATCCGGTGTGCATTTTTGTTCTCATGCACTGGAGGCTTTCTCATCTTCCACATGTTCATCCTATCTCTGCATTCAAACACCTACCTATCTCAGAGAATCAATATGCCCGTACAAGTGTGACTTTACCAAGGGGAGGATACATCTTCAATTTGACATATATCTCAGTATCTTTCCATATGTCAGCTTTCTCACAGAAGCATCTTACTCTGTCAACCTAAAACATAACCTATGATAGCTTCTTCATCCGATGGGAGCTTTTCTAGTTAGAATCATACTAGTAGTCCAGTGGCCTACCCATACATCACCTCTGGAGTTGATGTGATTCAAATATAATTCCACCTCTTCATCACAATCAATAGCCCATCATGTAGTCTCTTCATTCCAGTTGTATGCAACACCATATCAACAACCTTATATTGACTAATCACTTTACTGCACCTCTAGTATACCAGTACACACTGGTTCTTCCTTCTGCATGAAGATGGTCACCTGGTTGTGACCAGTGACAACACATCATTTCTTCTCCCATACCGGTCCATCTTCTATTTCGGTTGTGATCTCTAATGCCAACAACCTCCTGTTCACTTAGTTGACATCAATGTCAGTGATACCGGTAATGTTCTATACCGGTTGACATCAATGACAACAAAAGGCTTTACTTGCACCTTTGGGGAAGGCTCTATCTTCATTATCCTTTTACCTTTTGTCCTCACCAATTCTCCACTATCGTTGATTCTCTCTTCTTCACCACTTGTTTCTTCTCTTGCTCTCTTTTGAGAGGGCTCATAAATAGGTCTACAAATAGGTCGGGGGCCTGTTTGTTGCATTCTTATTTGATGAATCAAGGTTGATCCCTCCATTATGATGGGTGGTGGATGTTGTACACCTTTTCTTTCAACTTGCTGGCCATGGAATTCTTCAAGTTTGGCTCTCTTCTCCTTTAATGAAAGAATCAATTCGTCAAAATTGTTCATAAAAAAATTGACTTTAACACAAAATGAAGTAAAATATTTTGTTGGATCGTAACTTGGATCCATTTTTTGAATTATAGCCCATAACTTTCTGAAAACTGTCCATTTCTCTTTCCTCCAAACTTGAGTCATGAAATCAAACTCATTTCTAATTATATCCTCAAGAAAATTATGCTCATGGGGCAATAGACCTCAATTTATTCTTGTCCTAAATATGTTGTAAAACCCCTCTGGGTTACTATGTCTGGATGTGCTAACCCCTAGGTGGTACAGTACAAAAAACTTATCGAAATGTTCATGTCCTCCTTCCAAAATCACAAAATATGGAATGACAGTATAATCAGGGAAAATTGTTCCTTTTCCTTTTACTTTTAATTCCTTATCATGGATGCACCCTATTTGACACATTATATTAGCAAAACCCATTCTCAAAGGAACATTAAAAGGCAATATATGTGGCTGACCAGAAAAACCATAAATTCTAATAACAATGCTAATAAAATAAGGGATGAAATCCCCCCAATTGTGCTCAATCTTCAGAAGTGGAAACCTCTCTTTAGGCCTTACCAAATCATATAGCTCCTTGGGGATCCTTGTTGGTAATACTGTCAATCTTTTTCTCAACCTAGATGCAAAGTTGTTATCAAATCTCACAAAACTAGCTTCTTGTTTATCCGAAGATATATTCGTGCTCCAAAGTTGCACTAGAGTTTCATTATTGTCAATTGTTCTCTTCAGGTTCATATTACTTTCAAAGTTATCTACATTCTGATATAAGAACATGTGCATGAGCAAGGAATACCAGTAGATATGAGTGCCAACCACTTTATTTTTAATATCCTGTAACCGCTCATGAATCTTCTCTTCAAGGTATGGAGCGAAATAAAAAAATCACTATACAATTTGGATGTTGAATTTGCATGGCCATATACATGAAATCAGGTGGAATAAATGTAATTGGATTAAAACCCAAGATCTGACATTGAGAGAAAAAGGTAACCTGAAAATAAGGAGCAAAAGCACCAATGGGGAATGGCTATTCTGAACTAAGGCCAATATAGTACATTCGCTCTCCTGCTCTATCTAAATGCATTGGAAGAAAAATAGTTCTAATGAAATCTTTTATTCTATAATACTCTACCTTTAACTCATTTAAATTTACTTGTACTAGGTTAGCAGATGGTTCATATAAGTCAAAAATCTCTTGGAATTCCTCTCTTCTGATTGTCAGCAGAGTCTCTCCTTCATTTCCCCTTATAACCCTCAAGACAGGGTCATATCTATTTACAACAACCTTAAGAAGGTTGACATCCATGAACACACTCAACACCACTAATTTACCCAAATTATATTGTCAGGGACTTGAGACTAGAGAATGCAAATTTCTCTATCCATACCATAACTTGAATATATCTATCCCAATCATTGGTATGCTAGCATCCACGAAGTGGTATGCTTTATCAGTCAACCCTTCTCCTAGGGTTTTACCATGAACAAATTTCTGTCCTTGGTACTTATCATTTGTTGAGGGCTTTAATTGATCGAGAAAATCATCCAAAAGATTTCTCTTCAAATATTCAGTCTCCTCTGAATGTTTTTCGTAGGGGAGCCATCCTACCAAAGTAGGGTTTCTATCACTAAACCAAAAAAGGAAAAACAAACTAGGATTTGACACAAAAACCTCAAGAGCAGCACATAAAAATGTGAATTCTTATCAAATTTTAAATCCTAGAATAATTTGTGAGATTTTTCCTAAAATTACTCACATAATTCACACTTTAATCATTCAAAAAACACAGAAAGGGTCTTTAGCAACTTACTGCTTTGTAAATACTAGGTGAACTGCAATTCTACACTACAAGAACCCATATTAATCTTCTTTAGCTCAGAGGATACCTTTTGAATCGCTATGAATCACTTTATGAATTGAAAACAACTCTGAGAATGCATTTATTATATCTCTAGAATGAAAAACCCTTGTCACATCCGCCATTACTGCCTACACAAGTGGAAAAACATCTCAAACTTGCATTTAAGATAAGTTTAAAACTGAACCATCAATCTTCTTCCATAATGGCACATTACACAATCATCTTTAGGAAGCTTGAAATCGACCGTCACATGTGGCAAGTGGGTCCACTCAAAACATGACACATCATAGCCAGTCAACGCTTACTTCACCTTGGTCAATAACCTCACCGTTGACTTTTCTTGGCCCGCCTTTGACATGTTGCATCATCTCGTGATTCCATGGTCCATAATCTCCTCCCATATCTTGATCACGGGGTTACGAGAGTCGTTGGATCTGTTCTTTGTTTACTTTCCATCCGCAATGCTCACTTAACAATGACCGCTAACTCCCAAGCACTTCTTGGACTAGGATTAAAACATTGTTCAATAAAAGAATATGCAGATTGATGAACCATTAGTAACTTAGACTTTACCTACTGGGAACGGTAACATCAAAGGTTTGAAAGGTCAAACTGTCAGCTCACCCTACCCACTCAGGAAACATGGTATCATCTCGTGATGCTATGATCCTTATCTTCCTTGCACCTTTGACTGCGGGGAAGTGCAGACCATTAGATCTTTTTTTCCTTTATCCACCGGTTGAAGTATCAAAATTTTAGAATTAGGAAAAATTTATAAGCGCTGGCATGAATATTAAAAAGTGACCGATCATAGGGAAATATTTTGTGCAGATTAAGGAAAATATAAAGGGGCTGACCGATAAAAACTTAATGCTTAGGAAATATAATGGCTCCGCCAACTTTAATTGACCCTTGGCTTAAGTGGAAAAAGGTAATGATGAAATACAATAGGCTTAGGGTTTTTATTTTACAAGACTTAATCGGAAATTCATAAACCCTAAACCCTAAACCTTGAACCTTGACAGAGGGCAAAATAAATCCAAAATGACCAATATTTTGACTCAAGCATGACAATTTTTGTGCAGACATTTTTTAGGACTATTAGTGGCTCTAGTTGGGGATGATCATTACTCAGGAATGATGCAAAAGTTCTAGAATCTTTGGTGAAACAGAGCAAACCAAAAAGAAATTACTTGGACAAGGCAACTTCAATAGAAATGAAACTACACTACTTACATACAAAACCTAATTAATGCTCATGGAAAATAACTACTTTAAGAAAAGTAGAGCTTCAAGAATTATCCATGAACAAGAAATTCAAGAGCATCACCATTTATATCTTGAAGAAAATATGAATCTTCTCGCCACTTGCTCCAGATTAGATATGGGGCAAGCCAAATGGCGTCAAACTTGCCATGTTTTCCTTTATCTTCTAATCTTGCATTCCACATCAGAACCAAATCATCAACTTGAAAATTTCTTATAGTTGTTCTTTTATCATACAAGTTTTTTACTTACATCTGTAAATTTGCATATCTGGTGTTAGCTTCTCTTCTAATTTCACCTAATTCCATCAAAGCTTCAACCCTTAATTGCATATCGTCATCTATATCATTGTCATAAGTTTAAACAAACTTATACATTTCTATTAAATAATATTGAGGTATCCTTGCATGCCTACCACACACTAAGTCAAAATTTGCACACCCTATTGCTTTCTTGATTGTCACTCGGTCTGCCCAAATTGCCAATTTTAACTTTGAATCCAAGGCCTTTTTATTTTTCTCCAGGATTCTTTTAATAATTTTTATCAAGATTTTATTGCTTGATTCAGTTTGTCCATTTCCCTATGGGTGGTAAGGTGATGAGTATGAAATTTGGATACCATACTTGTTGCAAAAATCTTCATATTCCTCCGACCAAAAGCTCATAGCATTATCATAGACTATTCTTTTAGGACATCCAAATCTAGTCAATACATTATTTATGAGAAAATCAATCACCACCTTACTTGTTGCCTTCCTAGTGGGTATAGCTTCAACCCACTTAGTGAATTAGTCATTAGCCACCAAAATAGAAGACTGATCACCACTAGATTTACATGCTATTTCTCTAATGAAATCTATACCCCATTGCTGGAAAGGAGCCTGCACATTTACAGGTTTAAATGGCAGATTTCTTGAATTTTTTTAATCTTCTTGCAAACCTTTGGCATGGATCACATCTTTTGACTAACTGATGTGCATCCTTGAAAATTGTTGGCCACCAAAACCCAACCCTTAACACCTTGTGTGCAGTTGTCTTGGCCATATAATGCCCCCCGCAAACTCCACCACACATTTCTGACAACAACTTCTGAGCTTGGTCATGGTCAACACATTTTAACATGACACCATCACTGTTCCTCCACCAAAGTTTTCCATTAACAATGGCATATTTTATAGCATGTAATTTCAATGTCCTCTTTTTATTATCAGCCATAACTTTAGGACATCTCATTCTCTGCAAGTAGTATATGATATCATCATACCACTCACAACCATCCATATCACAGATATAAGCTCTATAACATTTATCTAATTTGCATCCAAATTACTCTGAGCCATTGACTTGGCCAATCCTTGTCCTCTTACTAATTTTTTAATTTGGATATCAATATTGAATTCCTGGATCCTATTGATCCATCTATATCTCCTTCCAGACACTTCCTGCTGAGTGAAATTATCTTTGACTGCAACACTAGGCACATATGCAACCACTATGGCTCCCATAAGATAACTCCTAAAAAAATTTACTGCCTTTACTAGTGCATAAGCTTGTTTCTCATTTAAATCATATTTCAATTCTGCAACTTGCAAGGACTTACTAAAAAATGTTATGGGTTGTTCAAAACCCTCTGTATTATTTTGCAACAAGACAACAACAACAATATGAAAAGATGTAAGTGAGAATATTTGCACAGGTTTTCCATAATTAGGTGTTTTCAAAATAGGTGCATTCTTAATAGCTTGCTTGATTTCCTGAAATGCCTTGGTTGGATCTCCTTCCCATTCTAACTTTGCATCCTTTGTTAATATCTTGGAAATGGGTCTACTGATTTCAACAAAGTTAGTGACAAACCTTTTAGGAAAATTTATTTTCCCAAAGAATGATTGAATGCCTTTCATTGTCTTGGGATGAGGGACTTTGTCAATTGTTGCTACCCTTTCTGGGTCAATCCTTACACCATCTATTGAGACAATATGACCCAATAGTTTATCTTCAGTTACCCAAAAGCATACTTATTTGGGTTTAAAGATATTCCTTATTCAACAACCCTGCTCAATTTTTTTCAAGATGACCAAAATGATCATGTTCCTTCTTAGAATATGCTATCAAATCATCCTGATATACAACTAAGAAAATATTTATAATATAAAAAAATGCAACATCCATTTCTCTTTGAAATGTTTCTCTTGTGTTTGTTAAACCAAAAGGCATCCTTACATAAACATAAGTTCCCCAAGGCATAGTAAATGTTATCTTGTACTACTTTGATTCTTTAACCATTAACTGGTTATACCCTAAAAATCCATCCATCATAGACAAAATCTCACAACCTGTGACCCTTTGCAACATTGCTTCCATATTAGGCAATGGATAGTTATCTTTCAACGAAGATATATTCAAATTCTTAAAATCAACACACAATCTGATATCTCCATTCTTTTTTCTCATAGGTACCAAGTTAGACACCCATGATGAGTGTCTGATGGGTTTTATGATTCCAGCATCCCTTAGCTTAACTAAGTCTTCTTGCATCTTGGGTGCTAATGTTGGATTAATAGGTCTTTGCTTTTGTCTAAAGGGCTTAACATTTTCCTTCAAAAGAATTTCATGTTAAAATAAATCCTCCCTATAAGCTTTCAGGTCATCATATGACCAAGAAAAGACATGTTTATATTTCCTTAACAAATCAATCGACATTTTTCTTACCTTGGGTGACATTTTCTTTCCAGTATACACCTTTCTTGGGGCTCCTTCCATCCCAAGGTTAATTTCTTCTAAATCCTCAGGGTGTGGAGAAGTGGTATCAACCTTGGCCTTATCTTAACTATCAAATACCCTTTCCAAAACAGCCAAACCTCTGGGAATTTCATTTGTCTTCAATTGAGTCACCTCCCTCCCAAAGACTATTTCCTTTCCATCCTCTATTTGTACAAAAGCACCAAAATCAATCTCCTAATTTTGATACTATTCCACACAAGTTAAGAACCTTAAAATATCATCATCATCATTGAAAACCTGCCAGATTTCAATGTTATTAGGGATCGAAGGCTTAGTTTGAGCTTCAAATTTTGAGATTCTAGCAAAGGCAATATCTTTAGGCCTTAAGGCTATATTGTCTAGCAAGTCTACCATTCTATTATGGCTTCTTTCCTTCCAGTCAATGCCAAATGCATTGATATTATCAATCTAATCCCATACAATATTCCTATACTGCTTCATCCTTCTATTATTTGATGCATACTTAGACATAATTTTGGATATGATTAATTCAAAATCTCCAATGACTTTGAGGTTCTTTATCCATTGTTTTCCAACTAATTTCAAAACCAGCAACAATGCTTCATATTTTGCCACATTATTTGTGCATGCAAAAGATAGAGTAAAAGAAAATTTAAAAGTTTCTCCATGGGGTGAAATGAATAATATACCTACACCTGAGCCCTCCTTTGAGCTAGCTCCATCAAAATACATCGTCCATAAATCATCATCACTTGATGATTTCTCTACTTCATCATCTAATGGTGTAGGTCATCCTTTTTCCTTTTGCAGAGAATCCTCAACTCTGAATGCATTGATATCTGTGTCTACAAAACATGTCATGTCTTCATCAAAGTCCTTTTCATGTACTATAATATATGGCACTCTCGACTCCCTTTCAATCTTCACATTTTACCATCAATACAAAAAGTGGCATAAGATAAATCACACTGCAAACTTCCACCCATAGAGGGACTCCACTTTCTTGACAACAACATCCCATAATGAGGTGGGATATCTACAATTAGGATACTCATGGTTAACTCCTTCTCAAGGAAGGCAGCAGGTTTATACGACAATGCCCTTATAGTACCTATCATGGGTACTTCTCTTGAATCCATAACACAACATTTTCCATGAGGAGTATCTATATTTAAACCCATAGCTTGTATTATCCTTACTGGTATGAAATTATTTGAGACCCCTGAATCAATCATACAATTCTTTAAGACTCCTCCATTTCAAGATAAATTTGGGGAATATGAGAAACCATTCCCTCTAACTCCTTATCATTTGTCTCATTTTTATTCACTCATTCCTCTACATTATGAAAAACATTCTCATGTTCAATCTTAGCAGAAGAAGAAACACCCCTGACCTAGGCCATGACTTTCTCTTTATGCTCTGCAATTCTTAGCATTTCTTGTAAAGTAACCTTAACGGTAATTTGAGAAAGAAAATGAAGCATATCAACAGGTGTGCAAACTGGCAATTGAAGAGACATACCTGATTTTTCTTCATGTTTATTTGGTTTATTGATTTAAACACTCTATTTCTACTTCATGTCCTCTCTAGTAGATGCGATAGATTTTTCAACAATATTTGTCTTCACCATAGGTGAAACAGTTTTCTCACTAGGTTTTATAATTTCATCTTTCTTAACCCAGTCCTTCTTCTTGACCTCCTTGATTTTGATTGCATCCTTCCTTGGCTTATCTTCCTTGACCTCCTTGTCTTTATTTTTCAACTCTTTAATAAATAATCTAGAAGGCTTGCTATGGTCTTCACCAACTATTTTATCTCTCAACTGATAATTACTTTTAACTTGAGCTACCATAGAAGCTATTATTCAGGCAATTTGTTCATATAAAGGTCTTCTCAAGGATACAAAATCTTCTCCTTTTTCAACATTACACATTCAATCATCAACACATAACTCATCAACAAAAAATTTTTGTTGATGGTATGATTCTGTTCTCTGCCTCTGATGATCTATATCCAGATCCCGAGTCTCGATATCAAAAAAATATTTTTCCCCTCCAAGGTAAGAAGTAGTCATGAGACAATCAAAATTATCATCCTTAAAGTTTTCTTCTTCTTCTTTAGGTAACTCATCTTTGGCAGAAATAAATTGTGCAACAACACAATATTTAGGTGAGTGGGGTGATTGACAAGAAACACACCAAGGTGTATCCTCAACAACATTCACTGTGTGTTTTTGCAATGGATCAGGAGTTTGATGCTCCTGCTTATTCTTTTGTTGGTGAACTGGTTTTCCATCCTTCCAATTTGTGTTGTAAGGATAATCCTTCAATCTTGGGGGTCTATTAAACTTAAACTATGGCTTTTTTGGTACTGAACCCATATCATTTTTTGCCACGGTCAATTTGAGATCCTTCAAGGTACTAAGTACCTTGTCCCATTTGTCTTATTCTTTAGGTTTTGACCCTAAAGATTTCTCAACTTTATCCTTTGCACTCTTAGAGAATCTGGGATCCTCTCTTCTTCCAAGCTTACATGAGGCTCTTCTATTTCCGTCAACATTTATAGCTATCCTAAATGCATCTCGAAGACTTTGAGTATCTTTATCCCTAAGGATATACACCATTTTTGTATCAAATGCATTCATATATGTAATTATACAAACGTTATCATCCATCCTTAAAACTTGAAATATCTTATGCATGGATTTTTGAAATCTAATATTAAAATCAGCCACATCCTCATTTAATGACTTCTTGATGTTGTTGAACTCATTTAGCATAGAGCTTGGAATAGTTTTGTCACCATACTGCTCTTTGAAACATCTCTCAAATTCTTCTCAAGAACTGATGCTTGCAGTTGGCAACCCTTTGTACCAATCCCTAGCATCCTCTGTCAGAGATTGCACAAATAGTTTCATGAAAACATCCTCATGCTCCACTTCATAGTCAGTTAATTTCTCAGTGAATTCCCTCAAATGTTCCTCACTAGTAATAACATTATTCCTTGCAAACTTACTGAATTTATCCCTTAAGTCTTTTGGGATTGCATTAAGATACCCTGGTATCCCATCAAAATACAATTACCTATACCTTTCTTAATGGATAGGTATTGTTTGAAACTGCCCAAAAATAGCTTGTCCTGCAACATTTGTTGTGGTATTTGTTCCAGTGCTAACCCCAACAGTAACACCAATAGGCTCTTTAAAAGGTTTGAGTAGCCACTTGACCTCCCTACCCAATGATTGCAACTCCAGTATTCTTGGTATTCTGAACATTTTGGGTAGGAGTATTTGTACTGACATTTTGTGTTGCTGTAGAAACCACACCAAAAATAGCCTGAGTTTTAGATGGACCAACAACAAATGAAACACTATTCAATGTTGACAACTTAAGGAAATCAATCGTTCTCTTCATTTCTGCACTTGAAGCTTCCATCTCAATTCTCTTTAACTCTTTTGCAAGAGTTTCATTTTCTATCCTATCTCTTTCTAGCTCAATGTCAACTTGGTATAATTCTTAACTCAGATCCAGGATAGTTGAAGATCTTTTATCATCTATCTTAATACTAGATACCTTTTGTTTTCTTTTATCCAGATCTCATTTAGGAATCTGAGCACTTGGCTGACTATAATCTACTAACCTTTGGTTGTCTACATTACTCTTAGCCTTTTCTTTTGTAATGTTTTTTATATTTTTAATCTAAGATCTCTCTTAGAATGAGACCCTCAACACTAGGCTTAACATTTTCCCAAGTCAATGCTTTGAGTGTTTCCAATTGTCGTATTAGACCGTCTCTTTCTATTACAACTCTAATGACTTTAGTTTCTTTTTATTTTTCTCTCTTATGTTTCTAATTTATTTGTTATTAGAGTTCCCTTCTCAATGTGTCTATATCTCCAAAAAATTCTTCAAGATCTAGTAAAGTTATCTCAGATCCAAAAGTATCATCTAAATCAATTAAGTTCATATTACCTTGTTCCTGAATTGACTCATAACCATGAGAAAACTCTATTGTGAGACCCAGAGGAGGAAGTACACCAATATAATTTTCACTTTGGTGACTTCTACTTGTACTCTGACCTCTCTTCTTTTTTGAATACTGAACTTGATTAACTTCTTTTCTATGTGGTTACACCTCTTCTTGAAGAGGTGTATCAAACAATGTATGAACTTCAGGAACAAGATTTAAATGTGACTTACTTTCATGCTTGTGCTTAGGTTTTCATGATGAGGGAGTGGTTCTAGTTTCTACATTTATTTTTGTCCCATTTCTCTATGGATCTCCATGAAGCTCTTCCAACTTCTCTTTAGGATGCAGCCTCATGTAACCTCTGGTGTTCTTCGCTTTACTCATAGTGATAAAATCCTTCAAAATTTTGTTAGAATTATTCAAAAATATACACACCAACGTAGAGACCTCTGATTCGCCACTCAAATCACTTTGGAATACCAAATAATATTCTACTTGGTAATCTTTGAAAGAAATTTGTGAAGCGTTCTCACAAACAGGAATGTCTTTCTCACAAAAATGTAGAACACCTTTTACATAGAAAATCATGAGCCGGAAACACCAAACTATGGGCTCAACCGTCAAATCACAGAAACACCATGAAAATTCAATGCATTTTTTTCCAAATGGATGACAAGACTAACTGCAATTATGTGTTAGTTACAACTCAATTCTTTACCAAAGATTCTAGACAACTAGTCCCCAACAGAATCGCCATTTTTGTTGGTGCCCAAAAATAGGTTTACACTGCGGGAGGTAGAAACCATGATGATTCCTCAAAATACCTATGGAAAGCCACTTACAACTATCAATATCCTTCTTACTTGAAACAACTGTGACAAGGATCTGCAAATCCTTCTGCAAGACCCGGGGGGGTGATCCCTTAGCAAATTTGTGATCTCTATACCACACTCATGAATTATGCTAAAACAAATCAGATAACCTCATATATAGACTCAACAACATGGAGAATGCTTAAGAATGGTGAATTCTTCAGTGATCCTCAACCTTATCTGGAGCATGAGATAATAGGACACCTCAAACATATATAAAAACCTGGAAATATGTCTTGATTATAATGATTTATGACAAACCATAAGTGAAATAGATAAGAAATTGATAACCTAATGACCTTTGCTATCTTATACCAGTGTGTTACTCCATTAGGCTTTATGTTTTTGAAACATCACTAAAAACTTGATAGAAATTTATCCAATAGCTGATTTAATCTTAAATGATAATGCATTACAATATCATTTCATTTGCAATTTCTCATCCAAACTACTTATCAAATCCTAGTACAAGCTCTATCCCTCTGTAATTTCATTCAAGCATTTTAATTAACCCCTTGGATTATAGCATGAGATGAAAAACTAAATACATCATAACAATGCAACAAGAAAATGAAACCCTTGATCCCATTGACTCAAAAGAAGATAAAATCATACACAGGAGAGTAAAGATTTGAAATTATTTTTGTATTAATTCCAAAGCTACCTTCTATCAAATGACAGACTATATTTCATTTAGAAGATGACCCAACTGAAATCTGAAACTGGTCACTATCTTCTATTTTTCTGTACAAAATGAAATTACAATTCTTTGCTATTTTCTCATGACTTCTCAAAATTGGAACCTAATCCTGCAGACTAGACCTACACAAAGAGACCCTATTCAAAGATTTTGGAAACCTTTCTAACAACCCTAATTTCCCTTTTATAGAAAACAAGGGAGCAAACAAGCTTTAGTTCAATAGACACATGTCATCAGGATAATTAAACATACCTGAAGTTTGTTACAACAATATTCCATTCTTAGGAAAGTTATAACCAATATCAAAATCTATGGTTGCTTCTCTAAAATTCATGATGTATTTTACAGCCATCGTTGTTGTTTTGGTTCAAAAAGATATCTGCCACTAGAAGAGAAAAATAGTTATATCAAACTATTTATAACCCTTATTCATCATTCAAATACATCCTACTCCATCCATTGTACTCTTCATCTGATGGTCAACCATAACTCATGACTTCATCAGCTTTATCTCTATATGAAGTGTATTTAATAGCTACTTGACTTGCCTCTCTTTCAAAAGATTCAAAAAATGACCCCATGGCAATTATTTTTCTCATGCTATCCTCCAACATATTCATGTTCAACCCTTCACATATTAACTCTACTTGGGTACTAATGACTCTCTTTGGCTCCTCTTTCCAAAATTGTAGAGGCTTGATTGCCCCATTTTCATCATCAATATCTGGCAAATGAGTTTCACTCAACTCACTAAAATTTCTCATCAGCTCCCTTATCTTTCTTTCTATATTTTCTGGCAAAATTTGGGCCTCTTGCATTGATTTTACCAACAAATAAGTTGGTTGGAGTCTAGGTGGTCTCTCACCATGATATTTGGAAGCCATAGACAATATTCTAAGTTTGTTTCCCCCTTGTAACCATTTTGTGAACAAGGGAATTTCCATCTCTTTATCATCATCAAATTTCTGAATAGCATTAAATAATAAAGAATACAAGGCATGAATGTTGTTAAGTCTACTATTAACCTTTTCATTTAAATGAGTTAGAATTGAGCTAACTATATCCTTTTGTTGCCAGGATGATCAATCTTTTGATTCCTTCAACTTATTTTCTAATTCAATAATCTTCTCCAAGAGCTAAGATTGAGTTGGATCAGTAGATCTAGTGGCTTTGGGCTCATCGTCATCATCATATGGCACCAATGATATATTGGGGACATTAACCTTGATGTTAGATTGAACTACTTCTTCTTCATGGGTAACATGTGATGACCTGGATGTTGATGGTATTGATGTCCCCATAAATGCAGAAGAGGAGACTCTTATCTGTCCTTGCTCAAGGAGTTGCACTCTCATTTACAACTGTACACACCTCTATTGAACTGCATTGTAATCATTGAAAAGCTTGTCAAATTTTATCATTAACTCTGCCTTTTCCAAGGCTTCTCTCTTTGAAGTTTCATGAGCCAATTTGGCAACATCATCATTCAAATTTGTAGCCTCCACACTTGATGTGTCATATGCTCTCTTTACAATAAGGCCTCCCCTTAAGTTGGGATTTATGTCACTAATGTTAGGCTTTCTAGGTCATTCCTCTAATGCCCATATTGCCAAGGTTTCATAATCATCTAAAAAATTTGATCCTTGCAATGCCAACCTTGCTTCTTCCTCTGAACTAAATTGTCAACCCTTTGATTTCCTAATTGTATGAAAGACCACTGCATCTGCTATATCCCATTCTTGTAAAATTAGAACTCTAGCATGACTTCAAATCATCCTACCCTCATCTGCAGTGATTCTCTTGAACTCTTCCATAATCTCACTCTTAACTTCTTCCTGATTTTCATGTTCAGACCTATCTGGCCTTTGAGATTTTCTCTCTGTAGTTCTCTTATTAAATTCTTCAATTTTCATCTTCCACATTAATTGCAAAAAGTCTAGGCTTCTCATAAAAGCATCATCCTCAAGAAAATTATCACATGCCTCCTTCCTTACATCCCTGAAAGCTCTACCCTGAATATCTAAGGGAGTGAATTCCAACTCCAAACTAGGGGGAAAGGAGGAATACCAATTTGCATCTCTCCACTTGTTACTACAAGTGTACCTTCCTCTATTTGTTCTTCAACCTGCCTTAAAGGTGAAGAGGGAACAGGTGGTGGAAAAGGACTTCTATCTAAATCTTCTAGATCAATTATTTTGACTCCTTTAAAAGGTTTGACTTGTACCTTTGGGGAAGGCTCTGTCTTCATTATCCTTTTACCTTTTCTCCTCACCAATTCTCCAATGTTGTTGTTGCTCTCTTCTTCACCACTTATTTCTTCTCTTGCTCTCTTTTGAGAGGGCTCACAAATAGGTCTATATTCTCTTAGGTTATCTATTCTTTGAGGTAGAGGAGGTAGTGGGCCTATCTGTTGCATTCTTATTTGATGAATCAAAGATGATCCCTTCGGTATGATAGGCATTGGATGTCGTACACCTCTTCTTTCAACTTGTTGGCCATGGACTTCTTCAAGTTTGGCTCTCTTCTCCTTTAATGCAAGAATCAATTCATCAAAATTGACTTAAGAACAAAATGGAGTAAAATCTTTTGTTGGATTGTATTTTGGATCAATTTTTTGAATTATTGCCCATAACTTCCTAAAAACAATCCATTTCTCTTTCCTCCAATCTCAAGTCATGAAATTAAACTCATTTCTAATTATATCCTTAGGAAAATTATGCTCATGAGGCAATAGACCTCCTTTTATTCTTGTCTTGAATATGTTGTAAAACCCATCTAGGTCACTATGTCTGGTTGTGCTAACCCCTAAGTGGTATAGTGCAAAAAAATTGTCGAAATGTTCATGTCCTCCTTTCAAAATCACAAAATGGAATGACAGTTTAATCAGGGAAAATTGTTCTTTTTCCTTTTCCCTTTAATTCCTTATCATGGATGCACCATATCTGCCATATTACTTTAGCAAAACCTATTCTTAAAGGAACATTAAAAGACAATACATGTGGCTGACCATAAAAACCATAAATTATAATAACAGTGCTAATAAGATAAGGGATGAAATCCCCCAAATTATGCTCAATCTTCAGAAGTGGAAACCTCTCTTTAGGTCTTACAAAATCATGTAGCTCCTTGGGGATCCTTGGTGGGTTCACTGTCAATCTTTGTCTCAACCTAGAAGCAAAGTTGTTATCAAATCTCACAAAACTAGCCTCCTGTCTGTCCAAAGACATATCCATGCTCCAAAGTTGCACTGGATTTTCATTGTTTTCAATTGTTCTCTTGAGGTTCATAGTACCTTCAAAGTAATCTACATTTTGATATAAGAAAATGTGCATGAGAAAGGAATACCAATAGAAATGAGTGCCAACCACTTCATTTTCAATATCCTGCAATCGCTCATGGATCTTCTCTTCAAGGTATGGGGCAAAATAAAAAAATCACTGTATAATCTAGATGTTGAATTTGCATAGCCATATATATGAAATCAAGTGGCATAACTGTATTTGGATTGAAACCCAAGATCTGACATAGAGAGAAAACAATAGCCTAAAAATAAGGAGCAAAAGCACCAATGGGGAATGGCTCCTCTGAACTAGGGCCAATGTAGTATGTTGCCTCTCCTACTCTAGCCAAATGTATTGGAAGAAAACTAGTTCTAATGAAATATTTCATTCTATAAAACTGTAACTGGATTGAAACCCAAGATCTGACATAGAGAGAAAAAGTAGCCTGAAAATAAGGAGCAAAAGAACCAATGGGGAATGGCTCCTCTGAACTAGGGCCAATGTAGTATGTTGTCTCTCCTTCTCTAACCAAATGCATTGGAAGAAAAATAGTTCTAATGAAATCTTTCATTCTATAATAGTCTGCCTTTAACTCATTTAAATCTACTTGTACCAAGTTAGCAGATGGTTCATATAAGTCAAAAATCTCTTGGAATTGCTCTCTTCTGATTCTCAGCAGAGTCTCTCCTTAATTTCCCCTTATAACCCTCGAGACAGGGTCCTCTTTGTTTGCAACATCCTTAAGAAGGTCAACATCCATGAACACACTCGACACCACTAATTTACCCAAATCATATTGCCAGGGACTTGAGACTAGAGAATGTAAATTTCTCTGTCCATACCATAACCTGAACATATCTATCCTAGTCATCGGTACCCTAGCATCCGCCAAGTGGTATTCTTTATCTGTCAACCCTTCTCCCACGGTTTTACCATGAACAAATTTATGCCCTTGGTACTTATCATTTGTTGAGGGCTTTAATTGATCAAGAAAATTATCAAAAATATTTCTCTTCAAATATTCAGTTTGCCCTGAATATTTTTCGTAGGGGAGCCATCCTACCAGACTAGGGTTTCTATCACTAAACCACAAAAGGAAAAAGAAACTAGGATTCAACACAAAAACCTTAAGAGCATCACAGGAAAATGCGAATTCTTATCAAATTTTAAATCCTAGAATAATTTGTGAGATTTTTCCTACAATTACTAACACAATTCACAGTTTAACCATTCAGGGAACACAAAACGGGTGTTTATCAACTTATTGCTTCACAAATACCAGGTGAACTGCAATTCTGCACTATAAGAACCCATCTTAATCTTCTTTAGCTCAGGGGATACCTTCTGAAATGCTATGAATCACTTTATGAATTGAAAACAACTCTGAGAATGCTTTTATTATATCTCTGGAATGAAAAACCCCTGTCTCATCCACCATTACTACCCACACGAGTGGAAAAATGACTCAAAATTGCATTTGCAATTTTAAAATTGAATTGTCGATCTTCTTCCATAATGGCACATCTTACGATCATCTTTAGTCAGCCTAAAATCGACCGTTATATATGGCAAGCGGGTCCACCCAAAACATGACACAACATAGCCAACTCACCGCTTACTTCACCTCAGTCGGCGACCTCACCGTCGACTTTTATTGGCCCGCCTTTGATATGTGGCATCATCTCGCGATATCATAGTCCATAATCTCCTTGCATCTCTTGATCGCAGGGTTACAAGAGCCATTGGATTTGTTCTCTGTTTACTTTCCAGCCGCAATGATCACTTAACAATGGATGCTAACTCCCAAGCACTTCTTTGACCAGGATTAAAACATCATCGTTCAATACAAGAATGTGCAAATTGATGAACCATTAGTAACTCAGACTTTGTTAGGACCCGGAGGCAACTGAGAGGGGGGGGTGAATCAGTTGTTTATTAATTTCAACCCAAATAAGACTTAACCAAACTTAGTACATAATATCGGTAAACCAAACTTTATGTCGGTAGACAGTTTAACAATTAATTGCAATACCGGTAAAGATTAATGCATGAAACAGAAAGAGAAATAACATACACAACACAACATAGTTTTTTGTACGTGGAAACCTTGTAAGGGGAAAAACCATGGTGGGAAACCTTACCCACAATTAGATGATACTACTACAAATAGTATGTGTGTACAATATGGGGTCTGCACATGCAGAAAGGCCAACTGCCTAGAGCTCATTGCTCAATCACAAAATGAGAGTCACACTGACTACAATTGGATGGTTAAATCCAATGATAATGTACTGCTCAAAATAGCATCTTCATATGCTGGATTCAGTACCGGTTAAGCTCTGATTGCCTTCTTTATACCTTCCTTGAATCTTCAAATGATGTCTATGTGTATAGCTCTGCTTATATTCACATATACCTTATTACAATCCTTTTCGCACTCTACATAATCTCATAAATGAGATCTTACATATACCAAAACCTAAGACCAAATGTGTAGGTCAGCTTACAAAGAATATTACAATTAAATCAATTACAAATGAATCAATATGTGATGCATGATGTCATCTTAATGCATTTACAATAATAACAAATTATCTCCATAACGTGTCATGTTGATCTAGAATAGATAACGCTTGTCGGTCCATAACCTAGACCTATTTGCCGATAACAGTGAATATGCAAACTCGATTGTACCAATAATTAAATCACCAAAACCAAGTGTCCAAACAATGTCTTCGACATAACCAAGTAATCTCCAGATGATAACAAATCATCCTCAGTGTCGGTGAACAATATGACCTGTCAGTGAACCAGATACCGGTGATTGTGCATAAGTCACTGAACATGCTGGTCAACATAGCCAAAGATCTCCAGAAGGATAAGTGTTGACAAGTGTTGACATCAATGACAAAACCAATGCAACACATCCAAAATACCAACAATCTCTCCCTTTGGCATTGATGGCAACACAAGATGGAAAAACCATCTAAGTGCCAAAGCAGAAATGCCAAAAACCAAAAACCAACAATCTCCCAAAGAGATCATTATCCAGAAATCAAAATACAGATACAGAGAGTAATAGTCTCTCTCCCAATGAATAATCTCTCCCAAAAAGATAATATGTTTTTCCATATATATCTCTCCCCCTTTGCCATCAAATGCCAAAGGGGGAGATTGTTGGTATTTTGGATGTGTTGCATTGGTTTTGTCATTTATGTCAACACTTATCCTTCTGGAGATCTTTGGCTATGTTCACCGGCATGTTCAGTGACTGCATAGTCACTGAACATGCCAGTGAACATAGCCAAAGATCTCCAGAAGGATAAGTGTTGACAAGTGTTGACATCAATGACAAAACCAATGCAACACATCCAAAATACCAACAGACTTTACCTGCTGGGAATGGGTAACATCAAAGGTTTGAAAGGTCAAACCACTAGTGCACCTTACCCTCTTAGGACATGTGGTATCATCTCATGATGTCGTGATCCTTATCTTCCTTGAACCTTCGACTACAAGGAAGAATGGACTATCAAATCTGTTTTGTCTTTATCCACTGACCAAAGTATTAAAATTTTAGACTTAGAAAAAATTTATAAGCGCCAGGGCATGAATATTAAAAAGGGACTGAACATAAGGAAATATTTCGTGTAGACTAAGGAAAATATAAAGGGGCTAGCCGAAAACAACTTAATGCTTAGGAAATACAATGGCCCCATAAACAGTAACCGACCCTTGGCTTAAGTGAAAAAAGGTAATGACATAATATAACAGGCTTAGGGTTTTTCTTTTACAAGACAATAAAAAATTCATAAACCCTAAACCCTAAACCTTGAACCTTGATAAAGGGCAAAATAAATCCAGAATGACCAATATTTTGACTCAAGCATGGAAATTTTTGTGCAGTCATTTTTTAGGACTATCATGACCACCAAAAAAGAAAAAATATCAAAAATAAAAGAGAAATAATTTTCCCTATGTGAAAAATTAACAAATAAACACTTGGTAAGGACCATGGTAAAAACCTAGCAAATAGGCACCATGCAAAGAGATCATAGCTCCATCATTTATTAGGATTTTATTTGGTCATGCCTATCCATCTCCTATTCTCATCCTACCATCCACAATAAAACCTAGTAACATATCCGTCATGGCTTGAGGTTCATTGTCTTCGATGTCAAAAACCAACTACCTCACCGAGTTAGTCCAACTCCCCCATCATTGTGCTACATTTTCCTAGTCCTAATTGGGGGCAAAACCCATAATTGTTACGAAAAATCATGAAAATTAGATAATTTTCTAAAAAAATCCCTAAAAATCAAATAATAACTTGAAAATATCCATAAAAATCAAATAATGTCCTAAAAATATCATAAAAAAAAATGTCTTGAAAAAATTCCATAAAAATCAGATAATATCCTGAAAAAAATCCTTAAAAATCATATAAAGTTTTGAAGAAAGACTGAAAAATTATATAATTAAAAAATCAAAAGCAATAAACGATCCCTTGCAACAATAAATGTATAAGCAGATATGTAGCATGTCAAATCAATCAAATCAAACAACAACAAATGAATTATCAATCAAATCGATCATGTCTCTTCAATCAATTAATGGACCCCTATGAATCAATCATCACCTTGTCTTACATTGGGAAAGGTACACTAAAAAATAAACAGATTGGTCATGCATAGGTTATTATGTCTCTAGAACTAGACATCGCTATCTTCATCACAATCAATCATCATATCAATCAATCAACATTAACATAGATCAGTATGGTTGCTGGCTTGTTTGTCTGGTCAATCTTATATTTTATCAAATTGTCTCAAGTCATGCTCCTATGCTACTCAAGGATGTCCACAAGTGACTAGAGTAGTTAGGATGATTCATGATTATTTTTCTTTGTTTGCTATTTGTGTTGTGTTTCTATGAAGTTTTGGGGTATAATTATTTTGGGTGTCTATGTTGGTATGTTCATTCAACAAGTATCTTATTTAAAAAATTAAAGACAAAGTTAACTATGCTTGTGATAATCACACATACCTCGACCCTTACAACAACCCTAGAATGGATGGATTCACTCCTTGTTTTCTACATGTCTATTACTACAATGGGTAAGAGCCTACACCATGGTCTTTCATACCTTGGTGTACAAACTTCCATTGATTCATAATAAGGCTTGATGATAAAATTGTTGCACTACCTATAGAGAAAAATAATTCATGATAGTTCATCTCTACACATCAACTATTCTAACCATCAACCAATCCTATTCTTTCATCATTACTCATTTCATGTTAATCCATTTTCCTCACTAACAATTATAACATTAAAGTCCATGGTCATGTTGGCATAGTACTCTAGCATGCAAAAAAAATCATCATGCATCCATACACATGTTAGAGTATAAGCATATCATAATACCATCATAGCATAAAATTTGCATTGCATTCCATCACATCATCATATATAAATAGAAGAAAGACATATCATTTGTGCATATAATAATTTGTACCCATCATAAAAATCTAAGGCATCTACAATATAGGTTGCATATCGTATGAAAGCATGAGAGTAAAACATCATAGAATGCATACATTTTGTTGGATCTCAAATCAACGGATTGGATAGGTTCTAAGGAAATGCCAACTCCTATGATCAAACCTTCCAATTGACTTGGCCAACTTATAAAGTGAACCTATTCGGTTACTAACTCTCTCACTTTAGGCTCTGCAAGACCTAGGTGGGTATGCCTATTCACTAGTGGCTTTTGATGACTAATGCGTTTTATAGAAAATTCAGTATCTTGGTCTAAATTCTTCCTTGCCTCAGAATGGTGTGGCTTTCTGGGAGAGGTGATTTTAGATGAGTTCAAGATTGTTGTTGTAGAAGCTATTTGATCTTTATACTTGAAAGCTATGTGTATGTATACTATTTCTAAATGGTCTTGTGAATCCTACTCACTTATCCTATAATTTTAATACAAAGGTAATTAATATGGTAACGGTTGTGATTTGTGAATGACTAGTGTCTTATCTGTTATTTGGGATACAGAGTCTTATATTTCTTTAGGACTTAATGTATGATTTGTGAGATAGTTTTTAAACCTACCCCCTTTGGTAAATCTGTTAGTTACTGTTTCTTATTAGATCTCCTAAATGTTTATATCATAAACTGCTTGAATGAATTTAACCTTAACCTTAAAGGACCATTCAAGGAAGAACTACAAGGAACAATACAATTCGCAAGTAGATCCTTTTAATACAAGTTTATAACATAGAAACATAAAATTCACTGTAAGAATACAAATAACCTTATCTCCTTTAGATAATATCACAAACAACTGCCTACAGAAAATGAGATAATCCATAGCACATATGCAGAGAAAAATGGTTGATTCTATTAAAGCTTCAAAATGGTATAATAGTATGCCAGAGGCTATAGTATTTGTTTAGTATCTTATATTCTAATAATATCTTCATTTTACAAAATTTGCTCATATAAATAAGTGAGCAACACCTATTCTATGAGAAGCTATGTCCCTTCATCATTAACAACCTGATTACAATTGCTTAACAAAGTGAAAGATAAAGAGATTAAGCATGCCAAGATGATTTATATAACTGTCACTCTTATAACATCTAATGGCCACACTCTTTCTTTTCATATCTATCTCCAATGAAAAGAGATCAAACACTGCCTAGTTGACATGTGGGGCTACATCTTCATCCTGGTTAAATCTAGCCACGAATTTCTCCTTAATCTGTGCAAATTCCTTTTTCTATTGCTCTAATGGAGCCAATTCACCTTCCTTGTAGACAACTGGTATTGTTGCAACATAGTCCTCGTCCAATATTTGGAGATCTTTATTCAAAGTGTTTGTGTATTTGTCATGCTCCATCAGGTATTGGTCCCCTTGAACTCTTTCTTTTGCAATCATGGCCTCATTGTCCTTCAATACATCTTGCAATCTTGTCTTTAATCTCTCATGCTCTTTTAGAGCTTTCACAGTCCCTGTGTATACTTTCTAATATTGGTTAGCATGTGGCAACATAGCTTTGAACCTATGCTCAATGGCATCATTTTCCAATTTTTTCATCTTCCGTTGGGCATTGGTCAATTGCTTTTCCAACTTTTTCAGCCTTTATCCTCTAGTAGGCAGCATCTAAGACCCTTAGGTCAGGTTGAAAACCCATATCTAGTTCATATCCCCCCATAATAGGAGTCTTTTGTGACAACTATCATTGTGGCCTCTAGATTTCTTCAGTAGCCTTCTCATACAAGCCTCTGTAAGTGTTGTTCTCTTTGACCAAAAACTCTATTTGTTCTTGATTCAATTTTGCTACATCCACATTCAATTTGGTTGTGATCCTGGGATCAGTTTTTCAAACTTGCTGGATCATCAAGTGGCCAAAAACTTGATCTGTGTCAACAAGTACGGGTCTCTTCTTCTTTGAATACAAGGGCCATATTATGAGAGCCTTTTAATCTAGATCATAGCCTGAGCCCATAAAGATCTTGTCTATCTCCTCTGGTATGATCTGCTTGTTGGGATCTTGCTTCTTGAGGAAACCGTCAAACAGTCTTGCAGACCTCATGTCCCACCCTGAGTAGATTAGTACACAAGCATCCTTGAGTAACTACCTTCCTTTCTCAGGTGTCATTTCTTTCTTAGCAAGGTCCACCTCTTCTTGTAACCTTTGGGCTTGTTCCTCCTTTGTTTTCTCTTTCATAGTATTCCTATTTTGTATTCCTTTGTGTTGATATAAAAATGTATCAAACTCTTCAAAGGAAATGAAATCATCATCAGCAATGAACCTTCATGTTCAAACATCCTTATATCTCCAACATATTGAACATTGTATTGTCCCATCATCAGATCCATTTGCACACCACCCTCAAATCCAGGAGGATACTCTTCCCTAGGGGATTCAACTGGAAAAACATTAGAAATAGATGGAGGGGACAATTGGGCCAAGGGCTTTGTATCCCTGATAGTTTTGATGTGCTTCCCATAGACATAAGCAGGAACTCCCTCAAGCAACTCTAGATCATGCTCCATAAGTTTATTTTCTTGATCTAAGGGATCTTTGATGTTTTGAAGCATGTCCTCATTTATTCTCCCTCAAAAGAGCTTGCATTTGTAGGCTTCTAACACTCGCTCATACTTAGCTCTTTTTTCATTAGTTTCTTCCCTTCTTATGTTTCTGATGACATCATCAGGTATGAGTGATACATGCTCTCTAGCCTTAAGTTTCTAGGATAACCTCGCTGCCCCTATGTATCCCTCTGGATCAAAGTTTGGCCTAGGGTCTCCTTCTACCATCTTGTAATAATCCAATTTATTCTGCAACAAACCATAACTCTTTGAACTCTTGACAATAAAATCTGAAAAGACCAGTAATCTAGGCACGATGGATTGTTTTCCATGATCAATTAAGTGATGGGCGCTTACTATTGACAACTGCCTAATAATCTCTAGGCATGCCACTCTATTAGGAACAGTGATAGGCAATACATATGGTTTTCCCTCAAATCCATACACTCTTATTTGAGTGCAATCCAAAAAGCAGTCAAAATCTCCCCAGTTGTACTTAATTGTAGTGTCTTCGCCATAATCCTTTGGCCTTAAGAATCTCTAAATTTCAGGAGACAAAGCATGATCACATGAGTGTCCCAATAATCTGTGTAGTGTCTTAACAATGTATTCCTCAAAGTGCTAGTATTGGTTGTTGTTGTATCTTTGGTCCCATGAAGATATCCATAGTTGCACAGGCTTTCTTATCCCAACCTTATCATATGCCCTGATGTGTAATTCATCTGACCATAGCCCTTTGTCTTGTCCAACATACAACAACATGTGCATAAGAACATAATAGTACTTGTAATGCACATTAATCACATCTCCTTTTAGCTTTTCTAGTCCATGATTGATGGCATCAACAAGATAAGTAGAAAAATCAAATAACCGGGGATCTTTAGATTGCAAATCTGCATAGATGACCATGGCCACTACATCCATCAAGGGATGAGCCTCTATTCCTAGAACCTGAGAAATGCAGTAGTATGTATACTTGAAGTAGGGATGAAACAAATTGACATCATATAGAGCTTTGTCATCTTTACCAAATGGTACTAGCGATCCTGCAACCTTGGGTCTATGGATAGGGAGTCTCCACCTTTTATAGATGTCCTCTAGGTTGAAGTACTCTTGTGCCAATTTCTTAGTATCAATTTTCTCTTCGAATCCCCAATCCAAATCAAACACAGTGTCAATAATTTCCTTGGTAATTTATAGTATTGGTCTCCCCATATAATCATATATAGTCCTGGTCTTAGGGTCATAGTTGTTGGCTAGGGATTTCATGAGTTCAACATTCACAAAGACATTAGCCACTGCCAATTTCCCCAAATTCAACCTCCACAAGTTATTCACAGGCTCAGGTGCACTCCTTCACATATACCCCAAAATAAACAATTCATGACCCCTTATCTCTGTCCATGTATCTCCTAGGCCTTCAAATATATCCTCCAAACCTTCCTCATCTTTTTTAATTTTCTTAGACCTAAGGCTTGACGCAAGACATTGGTCAATTAGGTCTTGGGCCAAAGAGTGCCCTTCCTTTTTTTGCCTCTTAGGTTTGTCTTCTTGGGGTTGGGTCTCTTTAGATTTCCTATCCCTATTCCTTTTAGAAGATGACCCCTCCATTATCACTATAGAGCTCTGAGAGTGAAAAAACTTACTTGAACTCTAGGTATACCACTCATGAATTTGATCTCGAATCATCTTGAATCTCTGAGGCTCGTTGCGAATTCTTCAAGTATTGCTCAAAAGTGTTTCCTCTTTTGTCAATTTATCGAGCAATCATGGCGACTTTATCAGTTACCATTACCAATTGCACAACGGTCACAGAGGCATTTATTTGAATTTATGATGAAGTGACTTTATTAAGATTTGTATTGATCCTCACGGTAGAAAGTAATCATTCATCTAGAAGCACTTCATATTATCCATCGATGCTCATCAATTTTATGGATGCACCCTTTTTCGATGGAATCATGTACTTCGGTGGCTTAACATTATCTTCCCTCAAAATTTTATGTTTCATTGATGCCTCCTAATTTTTGATGAAACTACTGTCATCGTTAAGGAGCTTTGTGGCTTCATCGATCTCTTCATTTTCATCGAAGGGCTCTACCTCACGTCTTTATGTTGATGTAATCCTCCATTGACTCATTGAAGCCCTGTTTTTGGTGAGAATCCTTTCATCGCCATGTTTTGCAATTGTCTTATCATTTTTGAGTATGTCATTAACGGTCCCTCATTATCTGGCTTTTGTGCGGGTCATTGATGAACATTTTCTATGTCGGTGAAAGAAGAATATCCTCCTTCGACTTTTCATTTTTCGATGAAACTGTGATTGTCGGCCAATAACTTTTGTACCTCTTCAACACCTTCCTTTTCTCGAAAAGTCTTATCGATGAGAACTTCTCGTGGTTTCCTCTACATACCACCTATCGATGAAAATAATGTTTTTGATGAGCCCCTTTTGGAACTCATTGAGGCCCAAGTCTGTTCGATAAGTCATTTTGTCGATGAAACAGTGATAGATTTCTTCGATACAATAGGTGTACCATTTTGGTCAAGCTAGATATTTCGGTGAAGGATTAGTATGTATATCCAATGGTCTTGGTTTGAGCGATAATTTTTAGGATTCTAATGTCGATGGAAATGCCAAGTGTTCTATCAAAATTCTTAAGGGCATGCTTGATCTCAATTTTTTTAAGAAGACTTCTGTAGCTTCAATTGAAACCATAGAATTCTATTGATTTAAATTCAATGCTCAACACATCCATCATAAAGCATATAAGGCATCACATAACTATCTTAACTCATCTGTCGCATAATAAAAACCAAAAAGAGAGCAATGGTGCATATAGGAAATATTAAAAACATCATATAAAATAAACACAAAAACTACATCTCGTGCGTGCGCATGTGTGTGTGTGTGTGTGTGTGTGTGTGTGTGTGTGTGTGTGTGTGTGTGTGTGTGTGTGTGTGTGTGTGTGTGTGTGTGTGTGTGTGTGTGTGTGTGTGTGTGTACATGTACATGTATATGTTGTTGCAAATGTGAAGTTAATTGATGTATCAATATGGTTGTCATTGATGTCAATGTACTAATTGTGTCTTAGTGTTTGGTTTTTTCTTCAGATATTCTAAACTATTGCATATATATTCATGATAAGCTAACATGTTGTTGGAAGGTGGTCTTGAGATTCTTCTCTTGTGGTTTGGTGGTTTAGAATATGTGCTTTGGATGTCTATGCAGTAATGATAATGAATGTTTGAAAAAGTTTGTAGAGCTTTACATCTTCATTTCTCCTATTGCATTTTTGGATTTATGTTTCTCATGAATATATCTTTGTTATTCTAATTTGGCATGTGTTGATGTTCTTTGTAATTATTCTTTTGACCATGTTCTTACCTAGTCTAGTTAACCCCAGATGCTCTATCTTTTGGTTTGATGATTGTAGCATTTGGATAATGTGTATTTGCATTGTGGTTTGGTCAAATTCTCATTCCTTTCCATTGTGGGAATGCTTAGTGAAGACCTATTTCTAATTATGTTTTATTATCTCCTTGGCCGACTTGGAAAATCTATTTTGAAGATAAGTATATATAAGGAATGGTTGTAATGAAACAAGGGTAAGCAAGGAAGAATTCATAGAAGGGAGTTGATTGTAAAAAGAAGATTTATTATTGATGTGAAGTGGTCGATCAGTGTGCTTGTGTGTTGATGCTATTTGGTACCAGTGGTAGTGACCCTAAGGTTTCTTTTGACATTGCAATAGAGTGGTAGTTGTTCCTTTTTGGTGGATTCTTTCTTTCTTCCTCTGGGTAGTGAGTTGTCCTTTTTTTGGCGGTTTTAGCTAGGTAGTGAGCCCACCTACAGTTAGAAATTCTAGCAGTGAGCCATCTTGTAAAAATCACCTTAATCAATGTCACCCTAACAACTGTTTTCTTATTGAGAAGTAACATTCTCTGTGGTTTTCCCTTCTTGGGTTTTCCATGTCATATCCAGTGTTTTATGTGTGTATTCTTTCATGTTATTATCTATTCATCATTAAGTAATCTGAAGTTTAAAATATCGAATCTGTTGTCCCATGGAAAAGTAATATAATTTTTAATTTACAACTAATTCACCCCTCCTCTTAGTTGTTCGAAACATTCAACATATATATATATATATATATACATGTATATAAATATATACATATACATATACATACAGATATATATATATATATATATATATATGTATATGTATATGTATATATATTAAAAAGATGTGTTAGAATACGTCATAATACAATAAGGCCCATATGCTCAACCAAAATGTATAAATGTCTATAACAAATGAGTGACAACTAGTGCTCTCCCTATCCTCAGCATGTGTGGCCCTAACCTAACCATTTCTACCTACCTCTAGATGTCCTGAAGGTGGTGGAGGTCTAGGCGGTGGACCCATGATACCCCCACTATTGGAATTCACCCTTAATTGTGTCTAACTTTGTGACTAGATTTGAGATCAAAAAGCCCTATAACTTGGGGCCCTTTGATCTATGGGTACCACACTCTCATACAATCTCCTCCAATAGGATACCTCCTATGCAGACTCGTAGAAACGATCAACCACAACTCTTGTGCTAAGATTTGATCCATCTACAAGATTCCTTTGATAAGTATCGACGGTCTACTATGCTCTCACTACTGCAACATTTCACTATGCCATCAAGATGTTTCTCCCTACCCGCCACTCACTTTGCATATAAATCCATAAGGCCCTATAAATTGATCTTGTAAGGTCTGTAATTATGCCCTAACAACCTGAGGGTCTAGAATCTATGTGACATCGTTGCCCACATGAATGTCCTAGAATCCAACATCATACACCTATACATTTGATAGGACATCATCACCCTGATCTTGCTCATCCTCATCATCATCATTCAAATCAAAGCTGTTAGAACTAAAAGACCTTGAAGAAGTACCATCACTATTACCAGTGTCCTCCATTGTCTCCCATACCTCCTATATCTCAACATCCATCCCCTCATCACCTCCCAGTACTAGTTATGGGTCAATATATGGGGAAGACTATCCTCTTTCATCTCCACGTACATCTTTGCCTTTGTCTCTTCCTACACCCTCACCTCCTCCCACTACCTATGTCGACAATATCACAGGGGCAACCTAATCTCCATCTCTATCCTCATCATCATTGTCTCCCCTCCCTCTCCCTCTCCCTCTCCCTCTATTGCCCTAGCTTCGATCATCCCCATCAGATCTACCTTCATCTCCATCATGTCCCTCATCCTCCCCATCTCATCTCTACATCATTTGACAACCAATCCCACCAACAATAGGAAGTGTCAAGTTTGTCAATGGAGTAGGCCTATGAGTCATCCACCATAGATCATACTATGGTGTGGTGCCTACATCAATAATTGTCAACCCCCATCCCCCGTGCATTGGATGTAGATTGTCAAACTCGAGATAGGCAACTTGTGGGCTAATACAAGGCTCCCAATCTAAAACCTCTTTAGTAGATCGAGTAAAGAAATCTATGCTCTGTGGCACTCCATATACCTCCTCAAAATTCCTAATAACCCAATCTAGTAATTACACATAAATGATCCTCTGCAATCTAATGGTCCACCCTATCAAATACCTCTACTACCTGTAGTATGGAAGATGTTGAGCATCATCATCCCATCCAGGACAATCTCTGTACAACCTCCAGATAAAGTACTTAAGAATATCAATATCATGCCACTAGTATTTGGTGTGACCCATATGTCTCTCGTAGACAACACCTAAATACATGTATGTGTAAGGCTTCCCATCCTCTAACTGTGTGTATACAAAGCAAGTATGAATACTACTATATGCTCCCAAGGTCACACCTATAGGAGCGTAATACCAAAGCTTATCGATTGAGAGCCTATATATACTGTTGAATGCAACTAATAGTATAACATAGCCAATACACATGGTCCCCAAGCATAAACTCAACTACCAAACACTATGCTCTCTAGTACTCAGCCCCAACCGATAGGAAAACCATGATTCTATTTGTTCAGAACCAATGTACCAACAATAAAACTACATATAACAGTGATAAATGTGTCATATGATCTAATCATTGTGTGTGTGAAAAAGTGAAAAGAAGTTTGATAGCTACAGGCACAACACTTCAATTAAGTCATTACATGCATGGTTAGACATATATAATCATGAATAATAAAACCATAAGAAAGCGACTAATTGCCTTCTAAAAGATGCGAGTATAAGATTGCTCTCAGATTTTTATAAGCAATATCAATGACTAGACTATACCAAGACGAAGGATTTAATCTATATGAGCATGAGATTAAGCTATATGGATGCAAGATGGATGAATAATTCAAGCAATAATGATTCAAGCAATATGGATTCAAGCAAATGATGAATAAACTAAATATGCAAAAAGCTAAACTAAGATGCAATAATCTCAAAAAAAAGCAAGCACAATATCTTCAATGACTCCAGAGAAAAATAAGCATAATGATAATCTCCAAGGTGTTTCTCAAGTATCTCTGGGGTGATTTGAATGAGAGCTGAAGGCTGAATTTATAGAAATTCACAAGAGAGATCAAGAAAAAGCACAATTTAGAATTAATTGAAATAATTGAGAAATCAGGTTCAGTTAACCTTGAGATAGATTCCAATTATAGTTTAATTGAAATGCATTCAGATAAGAAGTTCAAGTTGCATTAGAAATAAGAATTAATTA
Source organism: Cryptomeria japonica (assembly GCF_030272615.1). Lineage (NCBI taxonomy): Eukaryota > Viridiplantae > Streptophyta > Pinopsida > Cupressales > Cupressaceae > Cryptomeria > Cryptomeria japonica. The sequence goes on along the minus strand of NC_081413.1, from coordinate 400,817,280 downwards.
ATTCCATGCACTTTGTGATAAAAATAGGCAATTCTTTGATTTATTCAAGAAAAGAGTCTTTTCAATGCAACTAAACTTCTTTTTCTCAAAAGCTTTGAGTTCCAATTTTAGAGAAAGCAATTAATAATTCAATTTAATTACTTTTCTGATTTCAAGTTCTCAATTTAGAAAAAGAAATAATATCTCAAGTTTGATTTCTCTCTCAATTTAATTCTTTTATTTTATTTTCAATTTAACTCTTGCTTTATGATTAATTCCTCTTTTGTAATAAACTAATTCCTTTTTTGCATGATTAAATGGCAAATTTATTAATTAATTAAATATGCTAGGATATTTACTAAATTAAACAGGATAATTGACTAAAATGATATTCTTGAAATGATTTAATTAATTAAATAAATATTTAATTAATATTGAGTAATTTACTTGCCATGTAATATTTGATGATTAAAGAATTAATTAATGTGCTCAAGATTTATTTAATTGCCTTTGGTTAGGAGCTTGGTGATATTGTCGAGATTAGGGGCCCATGGTTTAGATGACCAATTTTAGGGTATTACAATCATATTTTCACAATTGATCTCATAAAGATCCTCTATGCCTAACTCATTTATGTTGCACTTGTATAATTTGGATAGTGCTACAATCCCTCAAGCGGTGATCAAATGCCACTCTCTCACCATGGATCAAAATATGTAAAATGCACCACATGTCCTCCAAAGTCACAAATGCCTCTCTAGTGGGTAAATGAATATAGCTCATCTTGGAATTTCATCTCTCCTTAAGTGTAGTAATCAGGCCTATGTTGGTTGTAACCTTGGGCATGTAATAAATTAGATACAAGCCAATGTTGCAAAGATAATCTCTCTCCTCCTCATCTAGATGGTGGAATCATGCAAGGCCCTTAGGCGTATTGGCCTAAGCCCCAAGGACTGGAAGTATGGCTTGCAAATCCCTCTTACTCTTAGCCTAAATATATCATAAGAACCTAATTGACCAATTCAAATGCCAAATAAAAATCACAAATGAAAAAAATCCCTAATCTCACAATTGCAAAAATCTAAATTAGCAAATGTGAAACATTTAGACAATTGCAAAACTCTATAATCAAATGCAAAATACAATCAACAATTGCAAAGCCAATTAAACAAATGCGATAAATTTAAACATCAAATGCAAAAATTAGCAATAACATGTGGAACAATTAACAATTGTGAAAGGTAAATAACAAAAGTGAAAATTAACAATAAATGCAAAAAAATTATAGTAAAAATGCAAAACACTTAAAAACATGACTTTGGGTAATAAATTTTTAATGAGAAAAATTGATAAGGTGGTACGATGTACTTTCATATTAGTTTGATCTCACTAGTCTGTCAAATGATCTGACTTTCTTTGACATGTGTTGCCTCTACTTGATGCTTGCCATAGCTCCTCAAATGCTCAAACTAAGCTCCAAATCCGCTTTGAAATATCCAAGCTCCAAGAGTGCAAATGATCAAAATGAAGCCCTAAAATCCTATTTAGAATCAAAATGGATCCCTAATTAGGATTTCCTAACCTATTGGTTGTGGTCATTTTTTACTTCAAATGCCTTGTAGGTCATCCATATGAGCCCAAAACTTTTCCAAACTACATATTTGTGATTCTAACCACACGATCATCAAATTGGTCTTCACATCATAATTTTTTTTGACCAATTTCTCAAGGGGGCATCATTACACCCTATTGTCACTAGAGCATATTGGGCAAAGATTTTCTTGATTATTCTTTGAAACAATGCGTTAAAATGCATTGTCTTAAAGAGGGGCAAAATGTAGACACTTAGAATTGTTTCACACCTACAAACGCCAAATTTACTAATTATTCCTCTTTCTTAATTAAATAATTTTAATTATTTAATTAATATCATTTTATTCTTTTGAATTAATATTCCCCTTTTATTTTAATTCAATTATTCAATTTCCCTCTTAAAAATTTATTCAATTGACCATTCCCCCTTTAGATTAATTGAATAACTTTATTAATCTCAATTATTCACTTTAATTAAATTATCTTTATTGTTTAATTAAAATCAATTTCTACCTTCCTATAATTAAATAATTTCTTTAAATTATTTAATTATCTAATAATGTCTTCTCATTAAATAAATTTCATAAATTTATTTAATCACATATGATCTTTATTTCAAATAAATCTAATTTCCCTCCAAATTCAATTCAAATTAATTTCCCTCTCATTTTAATTTCATTTGACATTTTTGAAAACCCAAATTCAATCCAAATTATATTTGATCCTAAATTTCTTATATCACATGTGGAAATTGCTAACTAGGGCTGAGACTTAGTTCTAACCAGTGACTCAACAATCAATTTTTCTAACTAGTCAGTTACTCCCCCCTTTTTCGAAATCAACTTTTTCTAACTACTCAATCAATTCAATTCCACTCCTAATCATGTCTCTTGACTAGCTAGTCAAGTGAGTTAATCTCTCAATCATATCCAGTCAGAATGAGTAATTGTCTCTCACTAACCTGTCTCATTGAATCTCAACCATCTATTGATTTAATCTTCAAATCAATCCCAGCCATCAAATCAAGCCTCTGAAAATCTATAAATAGAACAACAATATTCCTTTTTCAACAACCATAATCTTCATAATTATTGTGCTTATATCTTGCATGTATTTCCAAATTGCAACTTTGAGAGCCAACTTTCCCCACAAGAAGGACAATGGAGAACAAGCTTATTGAAGTGATGTTGGTAAATAGATTTGTCACTGTGGTCGTTTATCTGAAACTAACCCTGTTTGCCTGATGAGTAGTGACAAACGTTCCAACAGTTGGAGAGATTGGAGTAAAATCACAATCTTCCTCTGTGTTGGAGAGGGGCAACTCCCTCGTATGATAGGGGTACTTAGGATTTTTGTGTACTTTTAACCTAAAAGTACATAAAGGAGAAAATATAGAACTTAAACAAGATTAATAACATAAACCCTACTAGAAGACATACAAATACCAAGTAGGATTCCATAAATGATAAGAATCACAAAAGGGGTTACCACCAAATAGGTTAGTCATACAACAATGATGAAAGTAGTACAATAAACCTCGACACACGAAGAGATAGGTTGCACTAGCACATGCTAGTTAAGATACCATGAAATGATGTGTTTCATCAACCGATTTGGCTAATACATAAAGGGATTACTAATTCAACATACGAGAAATTAGTAACGATAACTCATGAATACATTCAAGACACATGAACTCAATGCATTCTTCATTATTCTTTTTGAAAATATACAAGTTCAAAAACCCCCTAGTACAAAGGTATGAACATTAAAAGTTCTCATTTAGTTCCTCTATAAAATTCTGCAGAGTTTTCCCCCTCTGTAAGAGTCCCCCCTTTTACAATGCAAAAGCCTTGTATTTATAGGCCTGTAGGATAACTGCCTTATAACCAACTTCAATCCTGGGTTAATAACTAACTCTTTTCTACATAAATTTCAATGAGTTAATAACTTACACTTTCATGCATAGAAGAAGTCAACTTTCTAACCTTTGGTTACAATAAGTGACATAAGTCACTTTTTACAAAAAGAATTTCAAACCCATTACATTGAAGAAATAACTCGTTGTCGATTTTGTCGAGGTGGCCTCCATGACTTCATCTGCATCTTTATCTTTGTAACTATTTCATCATCAACTCTCTGCTTACACTGCAGAGTGTAGCTACATGCGGGAAAATGTTAGACAATCATAGCTTTACACTCATTATCTACACATTTGCATGAAATCTTTTGGACCTCCTTTCATCGAATTTTGTAGTCATCCTTTCATGTTTTGATGGAAAACAATTCTTCACTTTAGCATGAGCTCTGAGGATGTTGACATAGGTTGTAGAATGAGCTTTACGCTTACCAATTTTGCTTCCATGAAGGTTTTTAAAGCTTTTTCAACATTTTAGTTGATATTCATGTAAAATCTGCATTCACCAAGAGAGAACATCTACACATACATTGCATTCAAATTCATCTTAATTCGAGCATCTCTTGCAATCATCTATGATCATCTCGCCAATTTTGTGATTATTCTATAGTTATCCATTTTATTGAAAGTTTGTAAAGAATTTCCAAACAATCTGTTTTGTACAAATGCTAAAAATGGTAACATACCAAGAGGCCATGTGTCATTGAGGCACTTTGTCAAACAGTTATATACCTTCTCCATGCTTTGGAATTTGCAATAATAATATCTGACAAAATTTCCCCACCCATTATGTTTTGATGCACATCCATCAGACACTTCAAATCTCCCATTCTAGGTGAGAATGCTAGTAGAGGTTTTGAGATAAATACATTTTTTTTTTGCATTCATCTCTAGGGTATGTTGTCTTAGTTCTGGCAAAGCATATAAAAGGATAGCTCGGTCAATAGTAACAGATAGATTTGAGGAAAATAAATAAATTTGAAACACGATCTTCACGGGCATGCAGGTGAGTACACTTCGGCATCACTCTACTCACAGTTCCCAGGTCCAACTCGCTATCCATCCCCATCATCAGCAAAGATAACCTTGGAATGGCGAGTTAGTTAAACATGTCAGCAATATGGACTGCTAAGACTTTAGAGCTATGTTTGAAAAAAAAAAAAGAATCTTTGAGGTTCTCCACATCCTGGACTTTGTTGGATTGAAGCTTAAGGATGGCCCTTAGAATAGTAGGGGATTAGGTAGCCAAAGGTTGCAGAGGCTTTCATTACACCTGCCAACTACAATCACTTGAAAGCTTATAAAGTCTATTCAATAAATACATTATGTGTGTTCTGCAATTATTGCATCCGTGAGATGAAATCTCTTTTTGAGGCTCCCACGATTTGCTTTCATGTCTATTAGAGCAGTTGTGACTACAACATCTGATGCAATTCCTCTATCCTTTACGCTTTGATAAATGCCCATACCACGTAAGGAACTGGCAAAGGTTGTGGCATTCAAATCTACACCTGCCATTACATCTCTTTGAAGCATTCTGTCAGACAGTTCACTTGCCTTGTCTAAGCTTCTGTGATTTGCAACACTTCAAACACTTTACGTGTATTGTCTATGCCTCCATGATCTGTAGCTGCTTCATCCTATCAAACATTCATGACATTGGCTAAGTTTCCACAATTTGTATTTATGTCGCCAGACAATTTGCAGTGTTGGTTTGCAGTTATGTTTTACAAAGCTATCCTAAACTCTATTATGAAACTATGGTTTGCACCATTACAAAGTAACTGGAAACTTTATCATGTGTGTACGGTTTGCACCCCATCTTCCAGACCAGTTGCAATGACAATATCTGGCAAAATTTCTCTTTCTTTTATGCTTTGATGAATGTCCATTTGCTAATCAAAGGCTCCCATTTAAAGGTTGCAGAATTTGACCTTACATCTGTGCTTGATAATTTCTTTACAATCGTTGCACTGCAAGATGACATTTATCCAATGCATTCTGTCAAACAATTAGAATGCATGCATTATATCAAATAGTTCACATGCATTGTCTGTAGTTCACTAATTTGCTTTCTTCATATTTCCATGATTTGTTGTGCATTTTGTTCAACAAGTATCAAGTGTTGATGCTTTTTACCAAACCTCCCATATCCACGACATGCATATCAACTTGTCAAAGTGTTAACGACATGGAAGTCGATTTTACATCTGCCAATTGCAGCATATACATCCTGTAATCAATCCTCATGATATTCTCAGGTTTGGCAGTCACGTCTTCTAGAGCAACTGCAGCGACAACATCGATGAAATCCCTCTATCCTTTTAAGCTTTGATGAATGTCCATAACCTGTTCATAAGATCTCGACTTTGCATGGATGGAATGGAAGGATGACAAACTTGCATTGCAGATTTGCATTGTTACTCATTTTGTCTTCGCTTACAAAAATCCATAAGACTGCATATTATTTGTACATTTTTTCCTTTTTTGTTTTACTCTTATGGAGAAGGTTAAGAATGCTCTAAAACAGAGCATTTCTAACCTTTCTTGACAAAGAGGGTCCACACAAGGTTAGGAAATAAGGTTAGAGATGCTCCATTTTGAAGCATTCTTAACCTTTTTCTTTTTGAGGTTATGGATATGGGTTAAAAATGCTCGAAAACGGAGCATCTTTAACCATTTCTTTCAAAGACTATGATCTTGACCTCTGGAAACCATTGACTACGAAGAAGAATAAAGGAGAAATGAAAATTATGATGTTTTTAGACAACTTTTTCCATCAAATGACCAAAATATAAGATAATTTAAAATATTAAATTATTTTTGAAAAATAATTTAAATAATTTAAATTTAATGCTCAAACTTAGGAAAAATGGCCATATCTTCCAAATAGTAGGGAGTTAGGCTTTGAAATTTGAAACAAACGTAAATGATAGGGAAATGAGCTAACATCATCATTTATTCCTCATGGTGATAGCTATGATGAGAGATTTTAATTATTTTTGGGCGAGGGACATCAAAATTTGAAAGTTTAATACATGGTAAAATATGAACTGGGTTCAGGTGAAAATTGGGTACATGACACAAAATGATGCTAAGAACATGTCTATCAAATGATCTCCCTCAATTCTTAGTAATTTTCAAAACTCATCCATTTTTTATATTTTGACTGATATCAACCTTGAGTCACATGCTCACTGCTTACGCATAAACACCTATTGGATCTTCACTCAACATTGAGACCGATTTGAAGTTCAAATTTTGGGTATATCAAATATAGGGCAACAAGTGAATGTGGGTTTTATTGTTGATTTCAATTATATTTCTTTGTTTAATTGTGATTAAATTGGTTAGTTAGATTTTATTTGTCGTTGCCTCTTGGTCTAATTGACATGCAGATTTTCCCTTTTAGTCCCTTTTCCATTAATTTACTCTGGAAGCATCATTTTTCATGTTGCATAATTATGTGGAGTTATAAGTGGAAATTTAGGAGAACCCATAATTGTACTAAAAAAAAAAAAAGTTGATTTGGCACTTTATACTTAGTGTGTACAAGAGGCAGAGGCCACTTGCAAACCAAGGTAAAGTGGACTTCTAATTCCATTGTTTGCAATTGTCTTAAATAGGCTATCACATACTCAAATGACTTATGCAAAAGCCTTGACTGAGATCTAAGCATTACATATGCTAAAAAGTGCCAAGTTTTGAAAGTGATATTTCTACTCGCAATGATAAAAATTTGATAACACCAAAGCAAAGTAGACAAAAAATCATGCATTGTAAAAAAATTGGCGCACGACAATGAGGTCATGTGAGCTTAAACAGAGACCTAGAAGTTGCAGAAATAAGGATTGAACAACAATAGTTGTAAAAAGAAAAAAATTCTAAAAACTATTTCCACCAAAATTAGAAAATAACCATGCCATTGTAGAGTACACACAAAAAAATAGACCAAATAAAAAAATTGCATTGGAAAAGGCCTCAAAATGACCAAGCTATGAGCTTTTAGAGTTAGACTATGAAATAGAAGAACTCAATTGAGAGGGGGTCAAATTTTTTAAAAAGTGTTGATATCAGCAATTCAATGGCTAAAATTTGATGACTATATGACTGTCATGACAAAAAATCTCCCTACTTGTGTGGATGTTTGTATAGTACCAATTATTGATGTAGTGTTGAGTCAACAAGTGACATGGCAGGTACAAATGTTGACTGTGCAATGAGGTGGTTTGTATGGATTTTCCGAGTGGTGATCATATGATGACATGGCCTAACCATATTATGCCACATGTTATTGGTTGATGATGTGTACACCCACATGGAATGCTATTTGTGGCAACTGAAGTGTCAAATGACTATGCAACATGTTTTTGTACGTCTTCCCTGTGTGTCTGATGATGTGACGTATGAAAGACACAATTGTTAGATGATGTTAGCATAGGTTATGAGGAAAGGAGGATGACATTACAGTTATATCTTGTCCCCAACTGGGTGCTGATGTGTGCTTTACCCTTTGCTGACAAGACAGGGTTGCACCCTTTGCTGACAAGACAGGGTTGCATGGAGTATGACCCAAATCGATCAAATGAGGGCCTACCATATGGCATGGCCTAATTGGTTCTTGTGGTAGGAAATGCAGATTGTGTTCCATGTAGTGTTGAGTCAGTAGGTTGTTGAGTGTGATTCTGGACAATGCAGGAGAAGCACAAAATGATCATTGCGAAGTGGCGATGCAAACTTTGCCTAGAAAAATGCCAATGGGAAATCTAGCTGGTGGAGCAAAAGCAATATGTAGAAAGTGCATGGTGGAGGGTACACGTGTGAAGGGGGAAATTAGTTTGTGTAGTTCACGGTGTGGGCTCCTTACATGTGGTGAGCGCAACTCGCGCAAGCTGTGCATGGTGTGCAAAGCGAGCTACAAGTGCGTGCGGGGTGCACAAACGAAGACAAGCGCGTGGACTATGTGGGCTGCACTAAAGGGTTGTGTATAGGCTACACAGGAAGTGCTAAGGAAAGAATGTCAGAGTATGGTTTCATAGGGTGCCTACCAATGTCGAAAGTCCGCTGGAGTCTGAATAAGAAACAAAGTCATCGGGCAAAAATTAGAGAAAGTCGGGAATGCTGAGGTCACCAATGAATGAAAGACGAAGTTGTATGCCAGAGAGGGCAGTGAGTCAAAATCAGTCGCAGGTCAGACCTATGGCAAACACGTACTGGTATGAGGGAGGGGGTGGTCAAATATGCCTACGTCCCCCCTCCCCCCGTGAATACAAAAAGGCCTTTTTTTTATTGATTTGACTTTAAAAAAACCTTTTATAATTTCCTCCAAAGTAAAAAAATTATTTTGCAAATGTGAATTTGTGGAATAATATGCAAAATAAAAAATATGTACATATTTTTTAAAAATAATTTTGCATAAATTACCCAATAAGGGATTAAAATAAAATAAAATCATACTCTAGAATCTTCAAATTGTAATATATCGAGCCTTTGATGTCAAATTTGAGTGAAATGAAAACCAATTTCAGTTAGAAACAATCTCTCAAATCTCAAAATTACCTCAAATCTAGCCTAGGAAGCTCCAAAATTTTGTTACACCACAAATCTCACAAGATGCACCTTGAAATGCACTAAGATCTCTCCAAAAATACTATCAAAGGAACCCTATAGTCTTTGATACCATGTAAGAATTGGCTTTGGAGGTAGCCACACAATATCTAGAGGCCTATTAAATAGCACAATAACAAGAGAGAACAATGGAGATACGAACAAATTGTATTATCATCAATGATGCAATGAACTATTCAAATATACATAAGAGATCCCTTGGTTATATAGACAAGGTGAGTGAAGGAAACAATGACTAGTGTTGTCTTATGACATGATTAGTCGAGCAAAAGTCTATCATCCCACCTAAAGTGGAAAAGTGATCACATGATAACACCACTAAAGATGGATACCGAACAAAGGTGAAAAAGTGCAACCATGAAAAGTGGATATAATGATGTGATAAAGTGATAATTCCACCTAAAGTGGAGATGCTCCAACTAGTCCTATGCAATTCTCTAAGTAAGCTTAAGTAAATTGTAATTAGGACTTAGGAAAAAATAAACCAAGGTAAAATACCTTAACAACACCAACAAAGAGAACCTGCATCAAAACGCCTTGAAAACCTTCATGATTATCAAACCAATTCATTAATTGCAATCCAAAATCACTAAAAACTCTAACTGTAGAACAAAACCAACTAGGGTGGATCTTTCACCACTGAAACTAGGCTAATTGATGAGGGATTTCATCTTCAACAATATTTAGAAGAACTCCAAGTTCATTCTAGGAGAATTTTTGTATCTTCACAATATTCATTATATGCAAATGAGAACCAAAACTCTCTTTTTATGAAGTCTCAATAAGAAATTAGGGTAACACAGGTTAGGGCAACTCAAAAAGTAACAAAATAATATCATTGGCCCTTTTATAAATTTATTTTCCTTTTTCCCAAGTAGGTGTCCACCTCTTGGCAATAGAATATCACTTGTTAATCTTTATTTATATTTTCCCAAATCCCATGTCCACTTTAGAAGGCCTCATAAAATAATGTTAAAATAATATTTAGCCTTCTTAGACTTGACGTCCATCTATCATTTTGAAAAAAAATTAAGTTGTTCACTTCCCTATGTGTGGTCCAATGGGAGCATTTTGAACACTTTAGTTTACTTAGAAATAAACAAAATAATATTTCCCAACCTTAGGAAATTCACCAAGTCCTAAAATTGAAGACTCTACACTTTGAAGTTGAGCGAAAGTTGAGACTGGGAATAGTTACTAGAAATAACACTCAATATAAATAATAATATGCTAAAAATTGAAAGTCAACTAAAACTCATTGAATTCATATGGTCTAGTTCTCCAGTAGAATTGAATATCCTAACATCTCCAATTAGCCTATGAAACCCAAGGAATAGGCTAATGGCTAGTCAAAGTGACTAGGGATGAAAAAGGGACATTACATCTTGTGTGAACATGCCAAGTTTGGATGGTTGTATATACTTTTTAGGTTAGCATTGGATTGAATATTTTTCGAGTGGGACATTAGAGTAATTGTAGAAGTTTGTTGTAAATTGAGACTTTGTACAAGGTATGTTTGTATTGAATCTTTGATTCTAAATAATATAACTGTAAACATCTTTTGATGGTGGATTTTCACCCAAAGAGTTTCCTACATAAATCTTCGAGTCTTGTTTAATCTTGAATATGTATACTATTGTAATTTCTCAAGTGAAAGATGGATTTCGTAAATATTATTGACTATTTTTTTAATTACATAATCTTAAGTTTTTTAATCCCATTTTATTAGTCATTTACAATAAGGATACGAATCCCTCACAAATTGCACCTATTTCATATTTTTCTTCTAGTATTCGTTATTTACAAATATAAATTATATGTATCATTTATAGAAGTCAAAGTAGTGAGATAGTTTATGAAAGATAATAATTATTTTCTTCTACAATTGATTGTACAAGTTATTTGTAACATTAGTTAGTTGATGAATAATAATAGCCAAGTTTAATCATTGTCACTAATTACTACATTAAACTACATAGAATCAATAAATATAAATATCAATCTTATATAAATTTAGAATCAATCAAAATCATGCAAAAAAATATAAATGTTTTTTTATTAAAAAAAAGGTGGGACCGGGGGGGTGGAGGAGGTGGGTGGTTTAAATTTGACTTTCTTAAACCCTTCCTTCCAAGAAATACTAGACAATGGAAGACATACAAGTTACCGAACCATGCTATATTAACTTTGAGAGGGATATTATAGTTTGGCTAAAAAATCATTACAATCCAAGACCAAAGGTCATGACCATACTATCATACTTTGTTAGCTATGGTTATGCATGACAACAACAAAAAACATAAGACTTCATGAACCAAAAGCCCATGATAGCTTGAAAGGAGCTAGTATAGTATCATTATTATGGTAGCAAGAGTTTGTATCAATCTCATGTTGATGCTTGTAAGAGTAGAATATTTGTAAATAATTATCATTAAAAAAGAGCCTGTGATAGAATGTATTTAAGTCAACCTTGATATAGAAATTTTGAGATAGCATTCAAACATAAAGGCAAAGAACTTATAGATATTTAGGGCACTAACTATATCCACAACCTACTCTTCCTCCAAATCTTGTGTGGATATTAATATCATAAAATTTCAAGCACTTTAATGTATCCTCTTTTAAGAGTAATACAAAATGTAATGACATAAAACCTTTCTTCAAAGTACCAAAAATTTCAAAACTTAACTAAAAACGTAGAAGACTAGTTTATGAATAACGCTTACAATATTTATATGTACAGAGTTTGTTTTGTGGGTTTCAACGTGGAATTGAATTTAAACTAATCGACCACATATGTATTTTCTTTTTGTATGAATAAAATAATTATTAGTTCACATACACACATGCTAAAGAATATGAACAAATTAACCTATTACAATTCAAACACACTTTTCTAGCTAAATTGTGAAAACTCGAAAGCATATGAGTGTAAGAATTGGATTAAATATTTGGATCATACACAAGAGGGGAGTTACAAGTTAAAGTACTTTGATATTAATATGCAGAACTACAAACATTCATATTCATAATAATTACAATACAATGCTCATGATTATTGATGATGTATGATCAATATGTGATCACTCACAAGATGCTATGAATTAAGCATGCACATGACAAAAGTACATAAACCATAACATTTTTCTCACAAACTTAAAGGTCTTGAATGATAAACTTATGCACAATAATTAAATTTACCATTATTGGCACAAGACATTGACAATAAATTTCACACTTAATTTTCATCACAAGCACATAGGCCTTGAACAATAAACTTCTACACAAAGTATAAATTACCATTATTGATAGAGGAATTGAACAATACATTTTACAATGAGTATAACAAAAAATACTATTTATTTGTTTTAAATACAATTCTTATATAGGGTTCCAAAGTAATACTTTGCATAATTGTCTTCAATCTTTTAAATATAAACTTATAGTGGAAATAAAAGTAACATGAATTAAACAATTTTTTTATAAAGATTATCCTTATCTCCAAAAACTTGTATTCTAAAGTTATGAGCACATACTTTATGAATAGTTGATTCTTTTTTTTTTACATCCTTTAAAAATTGTATTATATATTCTTTTTTAATATAACCATCAACAAGATGACTATTTGATTTTCTCTAATGATGATTGTGGTAGTCAGTGAAAATGACTTAGCAAAAAAAATTTATGCCTTCGAGAAAATGCTGATTTTTTTGGATCAATTTTAGTTTCTGTCACATGTTTCAGGCTTAGGGTTTTGGGTTTTGTGTATTTTTGTTATAAACTTGCATTACTTTTTCACTTAAGTCTAAGGGTTCTAGTAATGTTGGCGGGGCCCTTTTATGTCCTAGGCACTATTTTGTTTGGCAATTCTTTTATTTTCTCAAGTCTGTGCTTTGATTTTCCTAGGTGGGTCCCATTTAAGTATTTCGTTGGCTTTGAATATTTCCAAAGTCCATCCTTAATTTTTTTGCCGATGTATTTGTGATAACAGTCAGACTACTAATGTTTCCCATTATTTGTACATGTGTTAATGGATGGAGATTTTTTAATCGTGATCAAAAAAATGTTTGGTTGTTAAACGACTAGAGAAGGCGCACACCATGGTTAGCAATATAAAGTTCAGACAAATCTGACGGTTCTCTCTAACCCACTGTAGAATGTCCTCGGAGGTTAATGATCACAGAATCATGTGATGATGCCACATGTTTAGGGCAGGCCAAGACATGCCAAATGGTGGGGGTCGCTGACAACAATGAAGAGGATGATGAGTTGGAGATGTCATGTCATGGTTTTGACGTGTCCACTTGCCACATGAGATGGTCCATGTCAGATTGACTAGTGTGGATTGTTCGATGTGCCATCATGGAAATAATCAACGATCCATTTTTAAACTTGCTTCAAATACGAATTCGAGTCATTTTCCACTTGCGCGAGTAGTAATGGAGGACAAGACAGTGATGCTTGATTCCAGGATTGAAATAAAAGACTTTTTAGAATTATTTTGATTCACAAAGTGATTCAGAAGTAACCAGAAGGTGATGCTAGGACTGAAGAAAATCTAAGCGAGCTCCTACAATGCAGAATTGAGTTTCACCCAGTGCATATAAAGCAATAAGTTGTCAAATTCCCCTTCTGTGTTTTCAAAGCATTTGAAAGCTGTGAATTGCGTGAGATTGTGGTGAAAGGGTTGTGAATTATTGTAGGGTTAAAAATCTTGGTAGAAAAGGGGTGAGATTTTTTGTTTTTCTATGTCAAGATTCTTAAATCTTGGGTTAAGCCCTAGTTTCCTCCTCCATTTGTCAGTAATTGTAGAACAGGCCCTAATCTGATAAGATGGTTCCCTCACATAACCACTCAGGACAGGAAGAGTATTTGAAAAGGAATTTATTTGATGACTTTCTTGACCAATTGAAACCCTCAATGAATGATAAGTACCAGGGGCAGAGGTTCATTCAAGGAAAAACCATAGGGAAGGATTGGTTGATAAAGAATATACTATTTTGGATGCTAGGGTACCCATGACTAGGGTGGATTTGTTTAAATTATGGTATAGGTAGAGGAATTTACAGTCTTCATTCTCAAGTGCATGACAATATGATTTGGCAAAGTTAGTGGTGCCCAATGTATTCATGAATGTCTACCTTCTTAAGGAAGTTGCAAACATATATGACACTATTTCAAGAGTAAAAAGGGGGAATGATGCAGAAGTTTTATTGACAGTCTGAAGGGAGGAGTTCCAAGAAATTTTTGATTTATATGAACCCTCTGCCACCCTGTTTCAAGTGAATTTGAATGAAATAAAAGCTAAGTACTACAAAATGAAAGGTTTTATTAGATCCAACCTTCTCTTGACCCATTTGGCGAAAGCAGGAGAAACAACATACCACATTGGCCCAAGTTTAGTGGAGCCTTTTCCAATTGGTGCTTTTGCCAAGTATTTAAAAGCCACTTTTTTTTTTCTGTGCCAAGTTTCTGGTTTTAACCCTATCACAATAAATAATGCCACTAGATTTCATGTATATGGCTATTCAGATTCAACATCCTGATTTTGTAATGGTTTTTGATTTTGCACCATATCTTGAAGATAAGATTCATGAGGGACTATTGGATATTAAGAATAATGTATTAAGAACTAACTTCTATTGGTACTGATTGTTGATGCATATGTTCTTATATAGAAATGCAGATTATTTTGAAGGTACCATGAATCTCAGAAGAATAGTTGATAGTGTTGAGATATCGGTGTAGCTATGGAGTATGGATATGTCATGGGATAGGCAAGAGGCCAGTTTTGTAAGATTTGATAATGGTTTTTCTTCCAAGATTCATAGTGAATCCAGCAAGGATTCCTACAAAGCTGCATGATTTTCTGAGACCAAAGGAGAGGCTGCCAATCATAAAAATCGAGCATAATTGGGGGGTTATTATCCCCTATCTAGTTAGCATAGTCATTAGAGTTTATGGTTTCCCTCGTCAGCAATATGTGCTACCTTTTAATGTCCCTTTGAGATTAGATTTTGTGAAAGAAATATGGAAAATAGGTTGTATTCATGATAGGGAATTGAAAGGTAAGAGCAAGGGAACTATCTTGCCTGATTATATTGTTATTCCATACTTTGCAATCATAAAACGGGGATGTGTGTATTTTGATAAACTCTTTGCACCATATCACCTAGGGGTTAGCATAATTAGGCGCAGTGACCCAGAGGAATTCTACAATATTTTTAGGCAAAGAATAAAGGGAGTTGCATTGCCTCATGAACACAATTTTCTTGGAGATATAATTAGAAATGAATTTGATCTCACTACTCATGATTGGAGGAAGGAAAAGTGGATAGATTTTAGGAAGCTATGGACAATGGTATAGAAAATGGATCTTAATTATGACCCATTAAGAAACTTCTCTCCATTTTGTGGCAAAATTGATTTTGTTATGAACAATTTTGATGAGTCAATCCTTGCTTTGAAAGAGAAGAAAAATAGACTTGAGGAAACCCACGACCATGAAGTTGAGAGAAGAAGAACACAACAACCTACACTTATTGTACTTGAAGAAGCAACCCTATTTTGCCAAATGAGAATGAAACAGCTAGGCTCATCTCCTCCTCTACCTCATAGGATAGCTGGGCTAGAAGAAACTAGATCTAGTTATGTGACTCCTCCAAGGGGTAGAATTGTGATAA
The DNA here is from genome assembly GCF_030272615.1 of Cryptomeria japonica. Taxonomy (NCBI): domain Eukaryota; kingdom Viridiplantae; phylum Streptophyta; class Pinopsida; order Cupressales; family Cupressaceae; genus Cryptomeria; species Cryptomeria japonica. Next base: position 400,801,479 of record NC_081413.1, on the reverse strand, counting down.
AAATAATAAGGGATGAGGAAAGTAGTGAAGAAGAGAGTGGCAGCGGTAGTGACAGTGGGAATATGGTGAGGAGAAAAGGAAAGAAAATAATAAAACTAGAGCCCACCTCAAAGGTGTAGATTAGACCTTCAAAAGGAATCAAGATTATTGATCTTGAAGATTCAAACATGAGTCCCTCACCACCAGATTTGCCTCTCTCACCTCTAGGGAAAGTTGAAGAGTAGGGAGAGGAGCAATATATGCAGGAACAACAAGATGAGGATACCATTGAAATTACAAATGCAGAAATACAAATTGGTATTCCTCCTATGCCACCCACTCTGAAATTTGACATCACTCCTCTCGATATTCAGGGAAGATCTTTTAGGGATGCTAGGAAGGAGGCATGTGATAAATTCCTTGAGGATGAAGCTTTTGTGCAAAGCACAGACTTTTCTCAAATGGCATGGAAGATGAAAATAGATGAATACAAGAAGAGAAATGCTGAGAGAATGGCCCAAAGGCAAGATAGGTCTGACCAAGAAAATCAAGAAGATAAGACTAAAATGATGGAGGAGTTTAAATAAATCACTGCAGATGAAGGTAGGATGATTACAAATCAGGTCGGTGTTTTAATTCTGCCAGAGTGGAACATAGTTGATGTAGTGGAGTTTGATACGATCAGGAAATCAAGAGACCAACAGTTTAATTCAGAAGAAGCAAGGTTGGTATTAAAAAGATCAGATTTTATAGATGATTATGCAACCTTGGCGATATGGTCACTAGAACAGGGGCCTAGGAGGCCTGATATAAATGATATAAATCCAAACTTGAAATGAAGCCTCATTGTAAATAGAGCCTCTGATACATCAAATGTCGAGGCCTCAAAGTTAGTTGTAGATATGGCCAAATTGGCCCATGAAACTGCAAAAAGGGAGGCTAAAGAGAAGCAGGAATTAATGAAGAAATTTGAGAACTTTTTAATGATTATAATGTAGTTCAAAAAAAATTTGTGGAGCTGCAGACTAAAGTTCATCTCCTTGAACACAGATAACTAGTAACACCTTCTTCAGTTCTTGCCATTGCATCAGTCCCATCAAAATCCAAGTCTCCACCAGTCTCACATATAGATGCATTAGTTTAGTTTGATAGTGAGACTAATACTCCAATAACACTGCTAGTACCATATGTTGATGATGAATGTGAGCCCACTAGATCTACTGACCCAACAAGAGCTCAAATTTTGGGAAAAATTAATGAGTTGGAACAAATGCTAAAGGAGTTAGAAGATCAATCTTCCAGTAAGCAAAGGGAGATAGTCAACTTTGTGTTGACTCATTTAAATGAGAAAGTAGACAGTAGACTGAATAGTATTTATTATTTGTATTCTTTCTTGTTTAATGCTATTCAAAGTTTTGATAAAGATAAAGAGGTAGCAATCCCTTTATTCACAAAGTGGCTATAGAGGGGAAACGAGCTCAGGATAATGTAAATGGCTTCAAAGTACCATGTTGAGAGGCAACCTACACTTCAACCAACTTATTTGTTGGTAAAATAAATGTAGGAAGCCCAAATGCTGCCAGACAATATAGAAAGAAAAATAAGAGAGTTGATGAGGACTTTTGGTGAGTTGAATGAGACGCTTATGTGTGATATTGAGAATAAAAATGGGGCAATTAAGCCCTTATAGCTATGAAAAGAAGAGGTAAAAAGAGTCATCAACACATAGGTGGACATGGTTTGTAATGATTTAGATACTACCACGTTGGAGGACAACATGGTAAAGATAATATGCATGAGAACATTTTTTGAAACTTTTGAAAGGGAGTCAAATCAAGTGGCAATTAAGTATACTCCCTATAAGGCAAAAGCTGACGAGGTTATGAATTTCAAATGGTCATCAGATGAGAAATATGCTGAATGGAGTAATACTTATTTGAAGGATAAATGAGGACATCAACTAGTTAGTTAGCTAACTATGTGATGTGGAAGTCTGGCAAACAGTTTTGATTCCTTGTAGCAGCCACTTTTTGGACGTGGGCAACAAGAAAGGTGGGGCCCGTTCCAAATATTCATCGACAACAACAAAAGGGAAAAAGGGTGCATAAAGTGTTATGATGAATCAGTTGCAGATATGTGGTCTTGGTTGTGAAATTCCTTAAATGTAATCTTTTGTAACTGAATTATGGGTAGCCGGACATTTTTGAATGAATGGTGTCTCCTCTGGCCTGTAGCTTGTTTTTGTCCCTTATTTTTATAAAAGGGAATTCAAGACCAAGAGACATGGTTCCAAATTTTGTCTCTGTACTTAGTAATTTTAAAAAATTTCAGAGTCATAAGGTTTGTGTAGCAAGTTTTAGGTAGAAATGAGCAATTGTAAGGATTTTACAAAGCAATAGATAATAGCATTATGTCTAGTTTCTTGTAGGTTCTTGAAGGAGTTATATGTAAATGCCTTTATTACAGAAATAGCAATTTAATTAAAAAGGAAATATAATTCTAATCTTTTTCTCTCTATTGTGTAATTCTATCATCTTTTGAATGGAATGTAATCAATGATTTCTTTCATTCAGTGCACTATTGTGGTGTATGTGTTTTTTGTTCATCGTTTGATCTAAGGGGCCAATTAAAATTCTTGAGTAGAATTAGAGAGTGATAGGGCTTGTTGAGGGATTTGATAAGTAGTCTAGGTTAGGATTGTAGATATAAAATATTGTAAGGCAACATTTTCTCAAGATCTGAATGCTATTAGATTAATTTTGTTGTAATTCATTTATATCTTTTGATTTCAAGCGCCCAATGGGAGAAGGCACTGGTCATAGTTGGTTGTAAATCCTTAGTCAATTTTCTATTGTGTTCATCTATGTTGTTACATAATTGATTATTATCATAATACTTTTCATTTTATGTATTTTGGTATATGTTTTGACCATCTCAAGCTCCATTTAGGTTGAGGATCACTGGGGTATTTGCCATCCTTGAGAATTCTCCCTATTGTTGAGTCTACATTTGATATTTTTTGCTTAATTTTGGTGAAAGTATAAGTATGGCATAGACATTATAAGTTCATCAAGGGATTACCCTCCCGGGTTTTGCAGAGCCCAAAGTGTAGAAGGATTAGCAGAATCCTTCTCATATGTTGGTCCAAGTTCTTAGAGATTTTGATAGTTGTATTTGGCTTCTCCTCAGATAAATCTGAAGAATCAACTTGGTTTTTGCCTGCTTGTAGTGTAAAATCCATTCTGGGGCACCAACAAAAATGATGACTTTGTTGGTGGCTTTTTCAGTTTCTCTGGTAAATAATTGAGCTATAATTGGTTTCCACATTGACCCATCCGAGTCACCAACAAAAATGGCGACTCTGCTGGGGAACAATGCATAGTTGTAGTCAGTTGTGTTGTCCATTTGGGAAATTGAGTTGAAGTTAAATTTTGTTTATGTGATTTATCGGTTGAGTCCATATTTTTATGTTTCTGGTTTATGTTATCTGATTTAAGGAGTGTTCTGCATTTTCTTGAGAAAAGGCATTTTATTTTGTGAACAAGGCTTACAAATCTCTTTGAAAGATTACTAAATACTATTTCATTTGGTATCCCAGAGTAATTTGGGTGGTGACTCTGAAGTGTATGTGCCAGTGCGTATATTTGAAGATTTCTAATAAGTTTTTGAAAGATTTTGTCAACATGAGTGATCCTAAGAACACCAGAGGTTACATGAGGCTGCATCCTGAAGAAAGATTGGAAGAGCTTCTTGTAGCCCCATAGAGGAGTGGAATAAGGAGAAACACAGATAAAATCCCTTCTCTCTTGTCATGGAAACCAAAGCATAAGAACACAAGTAAGTCATCTTTGCATCCTGTTCCTAAAATTCATGAATCTTATTCTAAAAGTTCTAAGTTAGATAGCTTGGGATTTTTTGATTCTTTATTTGACACACCTGTACAAGAAGAAGTACAACAACAAAATAAGGAAGTTACTCAAGTTCAATATTGAGAAAGGAGAAGAGGTCGAAGTAGAAGTAGAAGTCATCAGAGTGGTATTGTTGGTGTAACTCCTCCTCTTGACCCTACAACAGAATTTTCTTATAATTTTGAGTCAACTCAGGAATGAGGAGATGGAAACCTAATAGATTTAGGTTATACTTCTGGGTCTGAAATAACTTTGTCAGATCCTGAAGAGGTTTTTGGAGACAAGCATAGTAAGGAAATAACTCCAAGAACAAATTTATTTGAGAAAGAGAAAATAAAAGGAGAAGGAATCAGAAGTTATGAATGTTGTGATTGAGAGGGATAGCTTAATGAGGCAATTGGCTACACTCAAGGCTTTGAATCATGAACAAATTAAGCCTAATGTTGAGGACCTCATTCGAGAAGTCTTAGATAGGAAGTCTGAGCATACTATAAAAGAAAATCCTAGGAGCCATGCTGATAGCCAAAAGTTAGTAGACCCCAATCAACTAAATGCTCAGATTCCCAAATCAGACCAGGACAAGGGAAAACAAAAGATGTCCGGTGTCAAAATAAATGATCAAAAATCTTCCACTATCTTGGATACGAGCCATGAGTTATCTCAAGTAGACATTGAATTGGAGAAGGCTAGGATAGAAAGTGAAACTCTTGCAAAAGAGTTGAAAAGAATTGAGATGGAATATTCAATAGAAGAAATGAAGAGAAAAAATGATTTCCTGAAAAATGTCATCATTGAATAATGCTTCATTCACTGTTGGCCCATCTAATACCCAAGCTATCCCTATTTTAGCCCCCACAACTGGACAAAATGTCAATACAAGTACTCCTGTTCAAAATGTTCAGGGTACCCAAAGTACTGGAGTTACAACCACTGGACATGGGGGTCAAATGATTACTCAAAATGTTCAAGACTCTAAAATACCTATTGGGGCTAATGGTGGAACAAAAATGACTGGAAATAGTGCAATTAATAATGTTGCAGGACAAGCTGTTGCTGGGGAGTTCTAGAGAAGACCTATCCATTTAGAAAGGTATAGGCAATTGTGTTTCGATGGGATACCATGGTATCCTAGCACAGTCCCAAATGAGTTGAGGGACAAGATAAATAAGTTTGCAAGAAATAATGCTATCACGGGTGAGGAAAATTTGAGATCCTTCACATATAAATTAAATGACTATGAAGTAGAGCATGAACATGTTGTTATGAAAATTTTTGTACAATCTTTGATTGAAGATGCTAGGGATTGGTACAAAGGATTACCAACTACAAGCATTAATTATTGGGAAGAATTTGAAAGGAGCTTCAAGGAGAAATATGGTGACAAAACTAATGCAAGTTTCATGTTGAAAGAGTTCAACAACATCAAGAAGTTACCAAATGAAGTTGTCACTGATTTCAAAATCAGAATTCAAAAGGCTATGCATAAGTTATTTCAGGTTCTAAGGTTAGATGATAATGTTTATCTAACTACATATATAAATGCATTTGATGCTAAAATGACATAGTTCCTAAGGGATAAAGATCCTCAGAATTTGAGAGATGCATTCAAGATAGCCATAAATGTTGAAGGAAACAAGAGAGCTTCAGGAAAGCTTGGGAGAAGAGAAGATCCTAGATTCTCCAATATTGAAAATGATAAAATGGAAAAAACTTTGGGATCAAAGCCAAAGGAAGAAGACAAGTGGGAAAAGGTGCTCAGTACCTTGAAGGATCTTAAATTGACTATTGCAAACAATAATAATGGTGTTGCACCAGAAAGGCAACCATTCAACAAATTTAGCAGACCTCCAAGGCTACAGGAGCATCCTTACAACACAAATTGGAAGGATGGAAAGCCGGTTCAACAACAACAAAGGAATAAATGGGAGCAACAAACTCCTGATCCATTGCAAAAAACTACAATGAATGTTGTTGAGGATACACCTGGGTGTATTTCTTGTCAATCACCTCATTCGCTTGAGTATTTATTTCTGCCAAGGACGGGATACAAGAAGAAGAAGAAGAAACTTGTGAGGATGACAATATTGATTGTCTTATGGCTACTTCTTGCCTTGGAGGAGTGGAATACTTTTCTGATACTGAGACTCTGGACTTGGATGTAGCTTACCAAAGACAAATAAGTGAGTTAGACCACCAACAAGTTTTCTCTGATAATGAGTTATGTGTTGATGACCAAATGTATAATGCTAATCAAAGAAAGGATGATATATCCTTAAGAAGACCTTTAGATAGAGAGATTTCCAGGATAACAGTTGCCATGGTGGCACAAGTCAAAAGTAATTAACAATTGAGAAACAAAACAATTGGTGAAGATCAAGGAAAGCTTGCTGGCCTATTTATCAAATAAGTGAAGAATAAAGGTAAGGAGGTCAAAGAAGACAAACCAAAGAAGGACGCAATCAAGATCAATGAGGTCAAGAAAAAAATGGGCTAAGAAGGCTGAAATTATAAATCCCAATGAGGACACTGCTTCACCTAAAGTAAAGACAAAGATGGTTGAAAAATCTACCATGCTTGTGGGAGAAGACTTGAAGCGGAAACAAAACATTGAAAGCAACAAGCTGAAGAAAAATGAAGAGAAATCAAGTATGTCTCTTGAATTGCCAAATTCCACACCTGTTGATATGCTTCAGTTGCTTTCTCAGATTACAGTTAAAGTTCCTTTACAAGAAATGTTAAGAATAGATGAACCTAAGGAGAAAGCTATGACTTGGGTTAGGGGTGTTTCTTCTAACATGGAACATAAGGGTGTCTCTCATGATGTAAAGCAAAAGGTAAATAAAAATGAAACAAAGGATAAGGAATTAGAAGGATTGGTTTCTCAGATTCCTCAAATCTACTTGGAAGACACAATAGATGAGAGATTGGAGAATGTAGATCCTTTCTTTTTAAGTGTTATCATAAATAGAGGGGTGTTAAAGAATTGCATGATTGATTCTGGAGCTTCAAATAATGTCATGCCAGTAAGAATACTGAAACATATGGGCTTACATGTAGATACCCCTCAGGGCAGATGTTGTGCTATGGATTCAAGGGAGGTACCTGTGATAGGTACTATAAGGGAATTTCCCTATAGACTTGCAGCTTACTTAGAGAAGGATTTAACCATGAGTGTCTTATTTGTAGATATCCCACCTCATTATGGGATGTCACTGTCAAGAAAGTGGAGTGCTTCTATGGGAGGAAGTTTGCAATGTGGTCTATCTTATGCAACCTTTTGTATTGATTGTAAGAATGTGAAAATTGATAGAGAATCAAGAGTACCATATATTATGGTGCATGAGAAGAACCCTGATGAAGACATGACATGTTTCATAGATACGAACATAAATGCATTTAGGGTTGAAAATCTTCCAATAGAAAAGAGAGAGCAACTTGCACTACTGGAAAGGGAGGTAGAAGAATTATCAGGTGATGATAACTTATGGACAATGTATTTTGATGGAGCTAGCTCTAAGGAAGGGTCCGACGCATGACTATTATTCATCTCACCTAATGGAAAGACTTTTATGTTTTCTTTTACTTTATCTTTTGCATGTACAAATAATATGTCAGAGTATGAGTTATTATTATTAGGTTTGAGACTAGTTGAGAAACATGGGATAAAGAATATCAAGGTCATTGGAGATTCTAATTTAGTCATATCCCAAATCAGATCAAAATATGCATCAAAAAATAAAAGGTTGAAACAGTATGGAATGTTGTGTGGGATAAGATTGAAAGTTTTGATGCATTTAGCATTGACTGGAAAGAGAGAAGCCATAACAGGATGACAAACTTGCTGGCTAACATTGCTTTAATGCCAGAGGACATAAATTTTGCAGGAGTTTTAAAAATTGAGGTTCAAACCAGGCCTTCAGTCTCTGACAACATTGAAAACTGATAGGTTTTCAATGACGATGTTGATATTCTAAGATTTTTAACTTGCATAGAACAATATGAGGGTCAAGAGATTGATTTTGGTGCCTTTGTACAAACAGAGGATGAGAAGGAAACAGTCTTTGGGAATGAAGTAATCCAATTAAAGACAAATACGATTCCCAAAGGCTTGGTTGTATTGGAGAGGGTGTTTGATAATTATGATAAAGCAAAGATTGCTACTACTTCCCCACACCCTGAATATTTAAAAGAAATTAATCTTAGGACAAAAGGAGCCCCAAAGAAGGTGTACATTGGAAATAAGATGTCACCAAAGGTAAGAAAGATGCTGATTGATTTATTAAGAAAATATAGGAATGTCTTTTCTTGGTCATATGATGATCTAAAAGCTTATAGGGAAGACTTGTTTCAACATGAAATCCCTTTGAATGAGGGTGGTAAGCCTTTCCGACAAAAGAAAAGGCCAATTAATTCAACCTTGGCACCCAAGATGCAAGAAGAATTGGTTAAGCTAAGGGACGTTGGAATCATAAAGCCTATCAAGAATTCATCATGGGTGTCTAACTTGGTGCCTATGAGAAAGAAGAATGGATATATCAGATTATGTGTTAATTTTAAGAACTTGAATATATCTTCATTGAAAGATAACTACCCATTACCCAATATGGAAGTAATGTTGCAAAGGGTCACATGTTGTGAACTCTTGTCTATGATGGATGGATTTTCAGGTTACAACTAGGCAATGGTTAAAGAGTTAGAGAAGTTCAAAACAACATTTACCACACCTTGGGGAACCTATGTTTATGTAAGAATGTTGTTTGGATTGACAAACACAGGAGCAAAATTCCAAAGAGCTATGGATGTTGCATTTTATGATATTATAAATGTGTTCTTGGTTGTGTATCAAGATGATTTAACAACATATTCTAAGAAGGAAGGTGATCACTATGATCACCTTGAAAAAATTTCAACAGAGCTATCGAGTATGGGATATCTTTTAACCTAAATAAATGTGCGTTTGGGGTGACACAGGGTAAACTGTCAGGCCACATCATTTCAAAAGATGATGTGATAATTGACCCTAAAAGACTAGCAACAATTGATAAGGTTCCTCAGCCCAAGAATGTAAAAGGTATCCAATCCTTTTTTGGGTAGATTAGTTTCCTCAAAAGGTTTGTTACTAACTTTGCAAAGATCAATAAACACATATCCAAATTGTTAAAAAAGGGTGCAAAGTTAGAATGGGAAGGAGAGCCAACCAAGGCATTCCAAGAGATCAAACAAGCTATTAAGAATGCACCTATTTTGAAAACACCTGATTACAACAAACCTATGCAAACATTTTCATTTGCATCTTTTCATACTATTGTTGCAGTACTATTACAAAAGAACTCAGAGGGTTTTGAGCAACCCATAACATTTTTCAGCAAATCTTTGCAAGCTGCAGAGCTAAAGTATGACATAAATGAAAAACATGCTTATGCACTAGTGAAGGCAGTAAAAGATTTTAGGAGTTACCTAATGGGAGAAATGGTGGTTTTATATGTGCCTAGTGTTGTAGTCAAAGACATCTTCACATAGTAGGAAGTATCTAGGAGAAGATGCAAATGGATCAACAAGATCCAAGAATTCAACATTGACATCCAGATTACCAAGTTAGTAAGAGGACAAGGATTGGCAAAATTAATGGCTCAAAGTAATTTAGATGCCAATCAAATTAATGTTACAAAAGAGGAGCAAAGGGCTTATCTTTGTGACATGGATAGTTGTGAATGGTATGTAGACATAATATATTACTTACAAAAGATGAAGTGTCCTAAAGGTATGAATGACAACAAAAGGAGGACATTGAAGTTGCATGCCATAAAATATGTCATTGTAAGTGGAAATCTCTGGTGGAAAAATAATGATGGTGTCATGTTGAAGTGTGTGAAACAGGATCAAGCTCGAAAATTGCTGGCAAAAATGCATAATGGGGTTTGTGGAGGGTATTATATGGCCAAAACAACTGCACACAAAATATTGAGAGTTGGGTTTTGGTGGCCAACAATTTTTAAAGATGCACATTGGTTGGTTAGAAAATGTGATCCATGCAAGAGGTTTTCTGGGAAGTTGAAATTTTCAGGAAATTTGCCATTGAAACTTGTAAATGTGCAGGCTCTATTTCAATAGTGGGGTATAGAATTTATTAAGGAAATATAATATAAATCTAGTGGTGGTCACTCTTGGATCTTAGTAGCCACAGATTATTTCACTAAGTGGGTTGAAGCTATACCAACTAGGAGGGCAACAAGCAAGGTGGTGATTGATTTTATCATTGATAATATATTGACTAGATTTGGGTGTCTATAGAGAATAGTTTCTGACAATGCTATGAGTTTTAGGTCAGAGGATTATGAAGATTTCTGCAATAAATATGGTATCCAAATCTCATATTCATAACCTTACCAACCCCAAGGAAATGGACAAGCTGAATTAAGTAATAAGAGCTTGATGAAAATCATCAAAAGAATCTTAGACAAAAACAAGAAAGCTTGGGATTCAAAGCTGAAATTGGCAGTTTGGGCAGATAGGGTGACTGTTAAAAAGGCAATAGGATGTGCCCCTTTTGACCTAGCATATGGCATACATGTAAGGTTGCCCTAAAATAATCTAATGAAGATGTATAAGTTTGCCCATACTTATGATGATGATATAGATGATGATATGCAACTAAGGGTTGAAGCTTTGATTGAGCTAGATGAAACTAGAAGAGAAGCTAATGCCAAAAATGCAAAATTGCAAATGCAAGTAAAGAATTTATATGATAAAAGAACTGATGTGAGAAATTTCCGGATTGATGACTTGGTTCTGATGTGGAATTCTAGGATAGAAGATAAAGGAAAACATGGAAAGTTTGATGCCATCTGGCTCAGTCCATTTTTTATCCTGAGTAAGTGGGGAGAAGATTTATATTTTCTCCAACATATAAATTATGAAGTTCTTGAATTGCCTGTTCACGAAAAATTCTTGAAACTCTACTTTTCCTAAAGTAGTTATTTTCCATAAGCATTAGGTTAGGTTTTGTATATAAGTAGAATAGATTTATTTCTTGTTTGAGCTGCCCTGTCCAAGTAGTTTCCTTTTTACTCTACTTTGTAGCTGGTCTGCTCCACCTGAGATTTTGAATCCTCATATCATCCCAGAGTGATGATCATCCCCAACCAGAGCCACTAGTAGTCAGTGAAAATGACCTAGTGGAAATTTTCATGCCTTAGACAAAATGCTGATTTTTCTAGATCAATTTTAGTTTCTGTCACATGTTTCAAGCTTAGGGTTTTGGGTTTTGTGTATTTTTGTCTAAGTCTTGGTAAGAGCCCCTAAACTTGTATTAATTTTTTACTTAAGTCTGAGGGTTCTAGTAACATTGGCAGGGCCCTTTTAAGTCCCAGGCATTATTTTGTTTGGCAATTCTTTTATTTTCTCAAGTCTGCGCTTTGATTTTCCTAGGCAGGTCCCCTTTAAGTATTTCGTCGGCTTCAAAAAATTTCCTAGGTCTATCCTTAAGTATTTTGCTGACATATTTGTGATAATAGTTGGGATACTAATGTTTCCCATTATTTGCACATGTGTTAATGGATGAAGATATTTTAATCGTGATCAAAAAAATACTCGGTCATTAAACGGCTAGAGAAGGTGCACAACATGACTAGCAGTATAAAGTTCAGACAGATTTGATGGTTCTCACTACCCCGTGGTAGAATATGCTCAGAGGTTAATGATCATGGCATCATGAGATGATGCCATGTGCTAAGGGTGGGTCGAGACAAGCCAAATGGTGGGGGTCATTGACAATAATGAAGAGGATGATGAGTTGGAGATGTCGTGTCATGGTTTTGACGTGTCCTCTTACCACAGGAGATGGTCAATGTCAGATTGACTAGTGTGGATTTTTTGATGTGTCGTCATGGAAATAGTCAATAGTCTAGTTTTAAACTTGCTTCAAATAGGAATTCGAGTCATTTTCCACTCATGCGAGTAGTAATGGCGGACAAGACGGTGACACTTGATTCCAGGATTGTAATAAAAGACTTTTCGGAATTATTTTGATTCACAAAGTGATTAAGAAGTAACTAGAAGGTGATACTAGGATCGAAGAAGATCTAAGCAAGCTCCTGCAATGCAAAATTGAGGTTCACCCAATGCATATAAAGTAGTAATTTGTCAAATTCCCCTACTGTGTTTTCAAAGCCTTTGAAAGCTGTGAATTGCGTGAGATTGTGGGGAAAGGGTTGTAAATTGTTGTAGGGTTAAAAATCTTGGTATAAAAGAGGTGAGATTTTTTGTTTTTATGTGTCAAGATTCTTAAATCTTGGGCTAAGCCCTAGTTTCCTCCTCTGTCAATCGATAATTCTATAAAAGGCCCTAATCTGATAAGATGGCTCCCTCATGGAACCACTAAAGACAGACAAAGTATTTGAAAAATAATTTGTTTGATGACTTTCTTCACCAATTGAAATGCTCAACAAATGACAAGTACCAGGGGTAGAGGTTCATTCAAGGCAAAACCATAGGGGAAGGATTGGTTGATAAAGCATACACCATTTCAGATGCTAGGGTACCCATGACTGGGGTGGATATGTTTAAATTATGGTATGGGCAGAGGAATTTGTAGACTTCATTCTCAAGTGCATGACAATATGATTTGGGAAACTTAGTGGTGCTCAATGTATTCATGGACGTCAACCTTCTCAAGGCAGTTGCAGACAGATATGACCTTGTTTCAAGAGTAATAAGGGGGAATGATAGAGAAGTTTTGTTAATAGTCTGAAGGGAGGAGTTCCAATTTTTTTTTGATTTATATGAACCCTCTGCCACCCTATTTCTAGTGGATTTGACAAAAATAAAGGTTGAGTACTATAGAATGAAAGGTTTTATCAGATCCAACCTTCTCCCGACCCATTTGGCGAAAGTAGGAGAAACAAAATACAATGTTTGCCCAAGTTCAGTGGAGCCTTTTCCAATTGGTTCTTTTGCCAAGTATTTATAGGCCACTTTCTTTTCTCTGTGCCAGGTTTTAGGTTTAACCCTATCACAGTAATACCACCAAATTCTATGTATATGGCTATTCAGATTCAACATCCTGATTTTGTAATGGTTTTTGATTTTGCACCATATCTTGAAGATAAGATTCATGAGGGACTGTTGGATATTAAGAATAATGTATTAAGCACTAACTTCAATTGGTACTCATTGCTTATGCATATGTTCTTATATAGAAATGCAAATTATTTTAAAGGTACCATGAATCTCAAAAGAATAGTTGATAGTGTTGAGATACGGGTGTAGCTATGGAGTATGGATATGTCATGGGATAGGCAAGAGGACAATTCTGTAAGATTTGATAATGGCTTTGCTTCTAGATTAAGACAAAGATTGGTAGTGAATACACCAAGTATTCCTACGCAATTGCATGATTTTATGAGACCAAAGGAGAGGCTGCCAGTCATGAAAATTAAGCATAATTGGGGGGATATTATCCCCTATCTAGTCAACATAGCCATTAGAGTTTATCATTTCACTCGTCATCCACATGTGTTACCTTTTAATGTGCCTTTGAGATTAGGTTTTGCTGAAGCAATCTGGCAAATAGGTTGTATTCATGATAGTGAATTGAAAGGTAAGAGAAAGGGAACTATCTTGCCTGATTATACTGTTATTCCATACTTTGCAATCATGAAAGGGGGATATGTGTATTTTGATAAACTCTTTGCATCATATCACCTGGGGGTTAGCATAGTTAGGCACAGTAACCCAGAGGGATTCTACAATATTTTCATGCAAAGAATAAAGGGAATTGGATTGCCTCATGAACACAATTTTCCTAAAGATATAATTATAAATTAATTTGATATCACTACTCATGATTGGAGGAAGGAAAAGTGGATATCTTGTAGGAAGCTATGGACAATGGTACAGAAAATGGGTCCTAATTATGATCCATTAAGAAACTTCTCTCCATTCTTTGCCAAAATTGATTTTGTTATGAACAATTTTGATGAGTTAATCCTCGCTTTGAAAGAGAAGAAAACCAAACTTTAGGAAACCCACAGCCACCAAGTTGAGAGAAGAAGAACACAATAGCCTACACCTATTACACCTGAAGATGTAGCCCTAATTTTCTAAATGTGAATGAAACAACTAGGCTCACCTTCTCCTCTATCTCATAGAATAGATGGGCTATAAGAAACTAGACCTAGTTATGTGCCCCGTCCAAGGGGTAGTATTGTGATAAAAATAATAAGGGATTAGGAGAGTAGTGAAGAAGAGAGTGGTAGAGCTAGTGATAGTGGGAAGTTGGTGAGGAGGAAAGGAAAGAAAATAATGAAAGTAGAGACAACCCCAAAGGTGTAGGTTAGACCTTCAAAAACAAATCAAGATTATTGATCTTGAAGATTCATATAGGAGTCCGTCACCACCAGATGTGCCTCTCTCACCTCCAGGGAAAGTTGAAGAGAAGGGAGAGGAGAAATATATGCATGAACAAAAAGATGAGGATACCATTATAATTACAAATGCGGAAATGCAAATTGGTATTCCTCCTATGCCACCTACTTTGGATTTGACATCTCTCCTCTAGATATTCAGGGAAGAGCTTATAGGGATGCTAGGAAGGAGGCATGTGATAAATTCCTTGAGGATGAAGCTTTTGTGAAAATCCTGACCTTCTTTCAATTGACATGGAAGGCAAAAAATAGGTGAGTACAAGAAGAGAAGTGCTAAGAGAATGGCCTAAAGGCCAGACATGTCTGACCAAGAAAATCAAGAAGTCAAGACTAAAATTATGGAGGAGTTTAAAGAAATCACTGTAGATGAAGGTAGGATGATTGCAAATCAGGCTGGTGTTTTAATTCTGCCAGAGTTGAACATAGTTGATGCAGTGGCCTTTGATGCGATCAAGAAATCAAGAGACCAACAATTCAGTTCACAAGAAGAAGTAAGGTTGGTATTAAAAGGATTGGATTTTATAGATGATTATGCAACCTTGGCGATATGGTCACTAGAACAGGGGCCTAAGAGGCTCAATATAAATGATATAAATCCAAACCTAAAAGGAAGCCTCAATTTAAAAAGAGACTCTGATACATAAAATATCGAGGCCTCAAAGTTAGCTGTCGATGCAACCAAATTGGCCCACAAAACTACGAAAAGGGAGGCTAAAGAGAAGTAGGAATTAATGAAGAAATTTGAAAAGATTTTTAATGATTATAATGTAGCTCAACAGAAATGTGTGGAGTTGCAGACTAAAGTTCTACTCCTTGAAAAGAGAGAACTAGGAGCACCTTCTTCAGTTCTTTCCATTGCATCGGTCCCATCAACATCCAGGTCTCCACTAGTCTTACATATAGATGCATCAGTTCAATTTGACAATGAGATTGATACTCCATTAACACCGCTAGTACCATATGTTGATGATGAACCTGAGCCCACTAGATCTACTGACCCAACAAGAGCTTGAATTTTGGAAAAAATTAATGATTTGGAACCAAAGGTAAAGGAGTTAGAAGATCGATCTTCCAACAAGCAAAGGGGGATAGTCAGCTCTGTGTTGACTCATTTAAATGAGAAAGTAGACAGTAGACCGAATATTATTCATTCTTTGTATTCTTTATTATTTAATGCTATTCAAAGTTTTGATAAAGATAAAGAGGTAGCAATTCCTTTATTCACAAAATGGTTACAGAGGGGAAATGAGCTCAGGATAATGTCAATGGCTTCAAAGTACCATGATGAGAGACCACCTACACTTCAACCAGCTTATTTATTGGTAAAATTAATACAAGAAGCCCAAATGCTGCCAAACAATATGGAAAGAAAAATAAGAGAGTTTATGAGGACTTTTGGTGAGTTGAATGAGACACTTTTGCCTCATATTGAGAATGAAAATGGGGCAATTAAGCCCTTATAGTTATGGAAAGAAGAGGCAGAAAGAGTCATCAACACACAGGTTGACATTATTTGTGATGATTTAGATACTGCTATGTTGGAGGACAACATGGATAAGAAAATATCCATGGGAACATTTTTTGAAAATTTTGAAAGAGAGGCAAATTAAGTGGCAATTAAGTACACTCCCTATAGGGAAAAAGATGACAAGGTTATTAATTTCAAATGGTCGTCAAATGAGGAATATGCTAAATGGAGTAATACTTATTTGAAGGATGAATGATGACATCAACTAGTTAGTTAGCTTACTATGTGATGTGGAAGTCTGGAAGAGAGCTTTGATTCCTTGTAGTGGTCACTTTTTGGATGTGAGCAACAAGAGAGGTGGGCCCTTCCCAAAAATTCATCGACAACAACAAAAGGGAAAAAGGGTACATAAAGTGTTATGTTGAATCAATTGTAGATATTTGCTCTTGGTTGTGGCATTCCTTAAATGTAATCTTTTGTAACTGAGTATGGGTAACCGGTCATTTTTGAATGACAGGTGTCTCCTCTGGCCTGTAGCTTGTTTTGGTCCCTTATTTGTATAAAAAGGAATTCAAGTCGAAGAGATAGGGTTCCGAATTTGGTCTCTGCACTTAGTAATTTTGAATTTTTTAAATCATAAGGTTCTTGTAGAAATTTTTAGGTGGAAATGATCAATTGTAAGGATTTTGCAAAGTAATAGATAAAAGTATTATGTCTAGTTTCTTGCAAGTTCTTGAACGAGTTATATGTAAATGGCTTTATGATAGAAATAGCAAGTTAATTCAAAAGGAAATATAATTCTGATCTTTTTCTCTCCATTGTGCAATTCTATCGAGTAAAAGCACAAAATTGTGTCACGTTTCAGGCTAACTTATCATTCTAACTAAAAATTAATTTTAATCAAACATATGGTCTATATAGATTCATTATAGCTAAGTTATATATGGACCACAACTTTTACAATTGGAAGTGTCTACTAAATGTATATCTTATAGCACTTTGGGTCTAATTGCCAGAATAAAATAAAAAATAAAAAAACTTGATATTTCAATAACTCCTCTTCTTATAAATAATATTTTTTTTGAAATGTAAAAATACCCTTTTATAGATCTATAAGTGAATTTTCCTAAATATATATCTTTTAATTATTTAATTAGTTTTTATATTTTATATTTTATTTTTATTGAAAGTATGTCATCAGTACTAAAATATAAGGTTGATTATCTTGTCAAGGAAAAATACTAAAATTTATTTAAAATTTTTAAAAAAATTATGATGTAGTAGAGAAAGGAATCTATGTCAAGATGATATAATTCTTTTATAATTTGGATAAATAATCAAGAAAAAAGCTGGTGGGAATTGGAAAGAGTTATATTTCAACACACATAACTTTTCAATTTTATTTAAAAATATATATTTATAAAAAATAGTAAAAAATATATCCATGCACTAAAGTTTCAAGATATCAATATATACAAAAAAATTGATGAAAAAAAGTAAAATTTACTAATTAAAGTGTGGTGGCTTGTGTAACTTCAATTTCAACATTTTATCAGCAATTAAATTATAGTGTTTACTTTATAAAAAACTACATTCAAATAATTTTTTAAAATTTTGTTAAAATTACAAACATAAAATAGACAAAAGAATATAAATTTTATTAGTTTACATCATTTCAAAATTCAAAACATATATTTTTCAGTTTCTATTGATTTACTTTAAAATTTTGAATCAACATTGACCATTTCTTTTATAAAAGTGTGACAGAGCTTTATACTTTTACCCTATCATCTTTTAAATGGAAGATAATCAAGGATTTCTTTCATTCAATGCACTGTTGTGGTGTATGTGTCTTCTGTTCATGCTTTGATCTAAGGGGTCAATTAAAATGCTTGAGTAGAATTATAGAGTGATAGGGCTTGTTCAAGGATTTGATAAGTAGTCTAGGTTAGGATCGTAGATAGAAAATATTGTAAGGCAATATTTTCTCAAGATATGAATGATATTAGATTAATTCTGTTGTAATTCATTTATATCTTTTGATTTCAAATGCCCAATGGAAGAATACATTGGTCATAGTTGGTTATAAATCCTTAAAGTCAATTTTCTGCTATGTTCATCTATGTTGTTACACAATTGATTATTATCATTCTTTTCATTTTATGTATGTTTTTATATGTTTTGACCATCTCAAGCTCCATTTAGGTTGAGGATCATTGGAGGATTTGCCATCATTGAGAATTCTCCCTATTGTTGAGCCTATATTTGAGATTTTCTACTTAATTTTAGTGAAAGTATAAGTATGGCGTAAAGATTATAAGTTCATCAAGGGATTACTCTCCCGGGTTTTGCAGAGCCCAAAGTGTAGAAGGATTAGCAGAACCCTTGTCATATATTGGTCCAAGTTCTTGGAGATTTCGATAGTTGGAATTGGCTTCTCCTTAGATAAATTTGACGAATCAACTTGGTATCTGCCTGCTTGCAGTGTAAACCCCATTTTGGGGCACCAACAAATTGATTTATACTTGTTCCTTTCTTCAAATTGTATGTTCTTGACATTTTCATCATCAATTGACTTCTTCTAAAAGGTGTATTGGTCTTAAATTCTTTTAGTAAAATATAAGAGCTCTTTTGCATCATGAATTAAGGAGTGTCAACCTTAGTCATTTCTAACATTGTATTTATTTATTTGATGCCTAAAATATAATTTCTTGCTCATCATATTTTGTCACCTAGTCTAACATGGCATAGTGAGTTGTCTTCATGCTAATAGGTGGCATGGAAGATGACAAAGATGTAATTTGTCCCTACATGAGAAAGTAGGTATCCCACTATGGTAGAGGTATTTTAACATGTGTCGGCATCTTCGAAACTTGTGTAAGTCATTATTGTATGAGAGATTCTTATGACAAGTTATGACAAATTTTTATGATAGGTTGGAAAAGTGTTAGAAGGCATGTTGCCTGGAGAAAATGGGCACTTAAGTTTGGGGGTGTGTAAGAGGGGTTATAAAATGATATGCAAGTGTCATTCACATGCTTAGAGGTGGCTGAAAAATGTGCCACATGGTTTTGGATGCCCAACTCTTTCGGCTTTGTCTAGAAGTCACCTTATAATCGTATATATATATATATATATATTATTTCTTTTATGTGGGTTTTATGAGAGGAGTGAAGAAAATATTTCTTTGCAAGGTTATGCTATCAAATTTCCTCCAAAAGAGCAAGATGTAAACTCCATGTAAATTATTAGAGCCTGCAAGTGTATTCTAACAATTTGTTGTAGATTAATACATTAGTTTGATGTTTTGAAGTGTGGGATTTTTTATACATAATGGTTTTCGCCACATATAATAGTGTTTCATCTCTTTTATCCATCTCATAAAATGAGACTCAGATTCAATGCGGGTTTTGTGAGGGTGACTTGACTCAAGATTTGGGACTCAACAAAGAAACTCAGTAAGTGAAAAACCCAAGAAATTGAAATATTTTTAAGGATTTAAAACTTGTTTCATGCACCCTTTATTAAATAAACCTGAAAGATACAATAACATCATTGAGTTTTATCTAATTTGATCATATACACAAGTTACATGATTATATATGCAAATTATAGTTGATGGAAATAACGCACTTAGATATATAGATATTATCAAATGTATATAAAACTCAGGGAATATGCAATCCATGACATCAGTTGTTCCAATCAAATATCAAAACAATAATTTATGGATCAAAGGATCCTGTATCCTCCTATGAAGGAATCTAAGGTAGGTTCCACTAACTAGTAGGGGTTTGGGAGTGGAGTTGCTAATGGGTTTGGGGGGTAGAAATGATAAAATGCACAAGGTGTTAGTTGTGATAAAAACCCAATGATAGAAGATGTTAGTAATGATATGGCTTGATATCTGACGCAGAATTGAGAGGGGGGCGGGGAATTAGCTGTCTCACAAACTTACAAATTAAACTTATTCTTAGATCTGATAATTAAGCATGAAACCATAAATCAACAACACATTAATAACACACATAACACCAAGATTTTTGATGTGGAAAACCTGGTCAAGGGAAAAAAAATGGTGGGTACCTACCCATAATATGATGATACTTTGTTAGAAGTATATTACAATGGGGAATGCACTTGCATTTAGACACACTGCCTAGAGATCAATGCTCAAAAATAGCAAGGGCTATAGCCTTGGGAAGACTCACTGTCTTATAGACACATTTCGATTACATCCAGAAGATCATGAACTGAAGAAATAGAATCTCCTAATGCCTAGTTATAGTTCCGGTTAAGCACATAACTTCTTCTCACACTTCTTCTCTACCTCTGAAAGATGTATACATTCAACACACATACATTCTTGATTCTCATTCATACACTTCTTAGTACACTCAATTTTGAATATATTACACTTATTTATACATGACATCAACCTCAACAAGGTCGACTCAATACTCATCACCTAATTACAAAAATATAACCATACACACTATAAAATCAAATGCGGACCAAGCAATGTTGACTAAGACATAACACATAACCATATCACATACCTCAAATATGAAACACCTCCAAGAATTACACCTTGATCATCTACAACACACTACAAGCATTTGGTTGGCCAAAATAATAAAGAACACTATCACATCAGAGAAAAATCAATTACACGCACAACGATCAATGCGGACCACCAAAATGAAAGGAACATGATCCAAGAACATCCACAAGCATCATGAAACACCACCGCAACAACTCAAGTTACTAGAATCACATCATCATTATATTGAACTTCAAGAACACTAACTGGAATGACTATCAATCTAAAAATTAACTTGTGGAGCTCCAAAACACGAACTGACTAAATTGAAGATACACATCAACATCCCAAACATTCCTCCAAATCCATAAAATAAGATATAATAATGAGGACAAATACATATCAAAATACTAAACACTGCCATCACTGAACAATAGAAAACCCAGCCACAACAGATAACCATAACTCACTCAAATATTCATGCGAACCTCTAAAAACTATACTGAATCATCTATACACAATCCTCTAAAAACCCTTTAATTTAAAAATTCTTATCATCAATGAGCACAATGAATCAACACACTGAACTCATTGCAACAATGTCACATACAGAGAAATATGTTGACATCAATTACAACACATCTCTTTGATATCATCAAAGCACATATTTGCAGCAATCTCACCAAACATCCAACAATTTCCCCCTTTGGCATTGATGGCGACATATGATGTAAAAAACAATCAATGACAAAGAAAAGGAAAATATGTTCCCCAAAATATCTTATCTCTACTCTCTCCACCTGAACTCTGCATAGTTTTTCACATGACTCTCTCTTAACACCATTTTTTACATGGTTCTCTCCCCCTTTTACATCAATGGAAAAGGTACATATTTTCACCACAAAACACAAAATATGACTCACTAACTACTCCCCCTGAGTAGGAGCCTCCACTCGTCAATCTGGATCACAAGATATAGTTGTGAAATGCATTGGACTAATGCATACCAATGCATCTTAATTATGACTAGGAGGGGAAATTACCCCTAGTTTCTCTCTAAGAGACTCAAAATTATCTTTTGGAAAAGGCTTCATGAAAATGTCCGCAATCTGTTCCTTTGTAGGCACATACTCCAAGTTGACTTCCTTCTCATTTACTTTATCCCTCAAAAAGTGAAACTTTATTGATATATGCTTAGTCTTAGAATGCAACACCAGATTTTTAGAATGTTAATTGCACTTTAATTGTCACAATAGATAGCAATAGTCTTGCCATACAGTACTCTGATATCTTTCAACATTTTCTTCATCCACACAACCCGAGTACAATTGTTAGCAATAACAATATACTTTGCCTTTGCATTAGATAAAGAAATGGAATTGTGATTTTTACTCAACCAAGAAACCAATCTCTTTCCCAAGAAAAATGCACCACCACTAGTACTCTTTCAATCATCAATTTCACTTGCCCAATCATCATCAGTAAAAGAACTCAAATTAAAATCATCATCTTTAGGGTACCATAAACCAGAATCAACAGTTCCTTTCAAATATCTAAAATTTCTTTTAATAGCTACAACATGAGATTCCTTAGGATCATCTTTAAATCTTGCAACAAGACAAACAACATTCATGATATTAGGCCTAGTCTGAGTCAAATATAGCAATCCACCAATCATAGATCTGTATCTAGTTTGATTTGCTTTAGGGGAATCATCATCCTTAGTCAACTTATATTCGGTCACCATAGGGGTTCCAACTGGCTTTGTATCATCCAAATCGAACTTCTTCA
Source organism: Cryptomeria japonica (assembly GCF_030272615.1). Lineage (NCBI taxonomy): Eukaryota > Viridiplantae > Streptophyta > Pinopsida > Cupressales > Cupressaceae > Cryptomeria > Cryptomeria japonica. Next base: position 400,779,366 of record NC_081413.1, on the reverse strand, counting down.
ATAATTCTTTCACATACTTGGATTGAGATATAAAGATCCCCTTTTCTATCCGAGTAATTTGAAATCTCAAAAATAATTTCATCTCTCCAATCATTGACATCTGAAATTCATTCTACATTTCATTAGCAAACTCTTTGCACAAATTATCATTTCCTCCAAAAATGATATCATCAACAAAAACTTCAATAACTAGAATGTTATCATGATCAATTTTGAAATACAAATTACTATCAGCAATACCCTTGTTAAATCCTATCTTTTAGAAAATACTTATCTAATTTGGCATACCATTCTCTTGGCGCTTTCTTCAATCCATACAATTCTTCTTCAACTGACACACAATATTGCTCAACTGAAATCCATGTGGTTTACATATGTACTCTTGTTCATCCAATTCACCATTAAGGAATGTTGGCTTGACATCCTTCTGATAAACTTTGAAATCTTTGTAAGCAACATAAGCAAGAAACACTCTAACAACTTCAATTCTTACTATCGGAGAAAAAGTCTCTTCAAAATCAATTCCTTCCATTTGAGAATATCCTTTTCAAACAAGTCTTTCTTTGTTTCTAACAACTTCACCTTGCCCATTCAATTTGTTCTAGAAGATCTATTTGGTTCCAATTACATTTTTGTTCTTAGGTCTAGGAACAAGAATCCATGTATTGTTCTTCTCAATCTAACTCAATTCTTCTTCCATTTCTTTTACCCAATGTTCATCTTTATATGCTTCACTCACATCCCTAGTTTCAATCTTAGAAATCAAACAATACTCAACTTGATCTTCTACAATTCTTCTCCTAGTTTGAACACCTTTATTCCTATCTCCTATGATATGATTTTCTAAATGATTCAATCTTACATAACTGGGAGTTAGGATTTTCTTGAACTCCAAACTCTTGATTTCTTTCTTTTGCACTTGCACTAGTTTCTTCATCTTGATTCACTAAATTCAGCGGAACATCTGAACTTGATTCTAGGTTTGTGGTTGCTTTCCTTTATTTGCATTTTCACTCTAATCATCTAAATCATATCCACAATATCTATACTAACTCTCATTGTCTTCATCAACCCTGACATTAGCACTCTCGACTATCTTTTTCAATCTTTTGTTATAACACCGATAGGCCTTTCTTTTATTAGAATAACCAAGAAATATTCCTTCATCACATCTAGCATCAAACTTCCCTAAATCTTCATCTCTTTTGATATAACATATACTTCCAAAAATTCTAAAATATTTAATAGTAGGAGCATGAACAAACCATAATTCATAAGGGGTCTAACCAGTATCACCTTTTATATGCACCCGGTTAAGAGTGTAAACAACAATACTCATAGCTTTTCCTTCAATCATCATTGTCCTAGCAACTTCTTGAATAGTTTTGTTCTTTCTTTCCACTACTCCATTTTTCTGAGGGGTTCTCGGACCAAACAACTGTCTTCTTATCCCATGCTCTTCACAAAATGAATTAAACTCACTGGAAATTAATTCACCACCTCTGTTGGATCTTAGATGCTTTAGCTTCAAACCTATCTCAGTTTCAACCATAGCTTTGAAAATCTTGAACATCTCTAGAGCTTCAGACTTCTCCCTCAAGAAAGTAACCCACATCATCCTTGAATAAACATCAATCAACAACATGGAATATATGTTTCCTTCCAAACTTATAACTCTAGAAGTTCCACACAAGTTAGTATGCACAAGATCTAACAATCCATTTAAAAAATGCTTCTTACTCTTGAAAGATATTCTGATTTGTTTCCCTAACTGACATTCCTTGCATATAGGGTTTGCAGGTTTCATCAACTTAGGAAGATCTCTCACAACCCATAACTTATCTTAACAATGTTATCAAAATTCACATGACACATCCTTCTATGCCAAAACCAACTTTCATCAATTTGAGCAATCAAACATCTTTTACCGACATTATTCAAGTGAAAGATATTACCTTTAGTCTTTGTACCTGATGCAATCTCTAGTCCAGAGCTACCCAATATTCTATACTTGCCACTCTTTAATTGAAGATCATATCCCTTATCAACCATCTATCCAATACTCAAAATATTATTCTTTAGGCCTTCCACATACAAGACATCATTAGTATTATGCTTACCATCAAGAGAAATATAACCTCTTCCATGGATTATACCAGCTTTATCATCTCCAAACTTTAGAAGCCCACCTTCATACTTTTCCAAGCTCACAAACTTACTCTTATTACTTGTCATATTATGATAGAATCCGTTGTCAATCACCCATTCATCTTTCTCCTTAACTTGTACAACCAAAGCTCTTTCCACATTCATGTAGCTAGTAGAATCAGTAGGTATTGGATTATCTTTCTTGATAGAAATAAACACCCATTCCTTATCACTTATATTTCTTTTATCTAATTCATCATTTGGCACACCTTCATTAGCAACATAATAACATCTCTTTTTAAATTTAGGCTTGAAAGTATTTCTAGGAACTCTTTCCAAACACCTTGAGGCAAAATTTCCTATCTTATTACATGCAAAACATTTAAGAAGCAACTTTCCTTCATACTTACCGACTCCTCTAGGTAATCTCCTAGAAATTAGTTCTTCAAGCTTCTCAATATCCCACCCTTCTTCTTCCATTTCCTTCACCTCTTTCTCATATCTTGATATCCTCCTTGAATAAATTTCTCTCAGATTATATCTCTGCTTATCCTTTCCAAAAATAGTAGCTTTGAATGAAGATTTTGTCTTAGGAAGAGAGTCACCAAACTCACTTAATTCAGAGGTTGAAAGCTTACCAATCAACATGTCTTTAGTCACATCAGTCATTGTTTGGATCTCCTCAATAGAAGTAACTTTATGTTTGTAGGATGCAGGCAAGGATTTGAGAACTTTAGCAACAATCTCTGATTCTTCCAACTTTCCACTGCCACATCTAATATTGAAAACTAGTTCATTCACCTTCTACATAAAATAAGTAATGTTCTCATCTTCACCCATCTTCAACATCTCATACTTCCCTTTAAGCTCTGCAACTTAGCAATCTTCACATAACTATCTCTTTCATACAAGGTTTCCAACTTCTTCCAGATCTCATGAGAAGTCTGCAATTCCGTATCTTTTGTCATCTTAGAATCAGTCAAGACACTCAACAATGCTTCCTTATTTTTAATATTACATTTAGCTTCTTTTAGCTCATCCAGAGTTGAAGTTCCATTAGCAAGAACAATATACTTGTTCTTTGTAATAGTCCAGTAAGCTTCGCCAATGCATCTCAAATGACACTCCATGCGGTTCTTCCAAAGAGAGTATTTAGCTCCATCAAATCTCAAACTGTCCTTGTAAATTTCCATCCCAGATCACCTCAAGTGGTTAAGCTTCTTTGTAGGAACTTTCTCTGATACCAATTGTTGAGATGACTTGATACCCAATAGACAATTGAGAGGGAGGTGAATTAGCTATCTCACAAACTTACACAAACTAAACTTATTCTCAGATCTGATAATTAAGCATGAAACCATAAATCAACAACAGATTAAGAACACACATAACACCAAGATTTTTGACGTGGAAAACTCAGTCAAGGGAAAAACCACGGTGGAAACCTACCCACAATATGATGATACTCTATTATAAGTATATGAAATGTTATAATGAGGAATGCACATGCATTCAAGAACACTACCTAGAGATCACTACTCAAAAACACCAAGGGATACAACCTTGGAAAGACTCACTATCTTACAGACACATCCACAAGATCATGAACTGAAGAAACAACATCTAATGCCTGGTTACAGTTCCAGTTAAGCACATAACTTCTCCTCACACTTCTTCTCTGCCTCTAAAAGATGTATACATTTAGCGCACACATATTCTTGATTCTCATTCATACACTTCTTAGCATACTCAATTAAAAAGATATTATACTTATTTATACATGACATCACCCTCAACAAGGTTAGCTCAACACTCATCACCTAATTGCAAAAATATAACCATACACACTGTAAAATCAAATACAGACCAAAAATAGTAGAATAAGACATAGCACAGACCCATATCACACATATCAAATATGAAACACCTCCAATAATTACACTTTGATCATTCACAACACACTACAAGCATCTGGTCAGCCAAAACTGTTAGACAACTCAGATAACCAGATGACAACTGAGAGGGGGGGTGAATCAATTGTCAGCAAATTATATAACTTTAAGCATTCAAATCCTTATTACCGGAATACATAAACTCAATTCTAGAATGCATAAACCAAATACCGGAATAACTAATATAGCAATTAAATATAAACATAAATCAAAAAATAGTTACCATCCATCTAGAACACATGACATGAAGATTTGTATGTGGAAAACCCGGTAAAGGGAAAAACCACAGTGGGAAGCCTACCCATATTCAGATAATACTTCTACAGTAAGTATGTGATTACAATATGAGGGGCTTGCAAATGCAGGAAGGCCAATAGCCTAGAGCTCACTGCTCATAAAAAAAAAATGAGCCTCACTGACTACAAAATAAATCTAGACTACAATCCGGAAAGAAGAGTGAATTGCAAAGGTAGCATCTCCTATGCTTGAGAACAGTTCTGGTTAAGCTTAGTATCAAAGGTCTTAAACCTCTCTTACCAATCCAATTCGATCACCTATGATCAACCAAAAATTCTACATATGATTACATCATTATTCGCACATAGATAGTCCTATATCCCATAAAACCATATGCCCATACCATAACCATGATCTATAAAGATATTTTACATCATATTTATACCAACCTGGGACCTAAACAAATAGGTCAGCCACCTACAAGATAATACAATGAATTCATAACATAAACCCACAATCCAATGATCAACCAAGTCATCTTAGGCCAAAAACAATGTAAACCAATCATTAAAACCCGTCGATAATGCATCAAGAACATCCTCCAACATGTTACATAAACCGGTCCATAACCTAGATAGCATTAGACCCAAAATAGGTCACCATAAGCCAAATCCAACACCACCAGTAAACTGGAACATGGACATGATAACCATCAACATCTTGGAAGCCATCTAGAAGCTACACCAACACTTATCATGTGCATCAAAAGATCTTCAACAAAGCTCTGTCAGTAAAACCCTTACCAGTAACCAAAAGGCTTACTAGAACAAATGATAGTATCTGAGTTATCATATCCTAAACCAATTGATCGTGATACACATCTGAATAGCATGAATGACAAATCCAAATCAATTCCATAAACCAAAACATACTGGATCATACCAAATTAATATCATAATCCAACCACTCTACTGGAACCAACAAGAAACCAGTAAACAACCAAAACAATCGGTGTTGCCATCAATGACAAAAATCAATGCAACACATAATCAATTCCTCCAAATTATCAACAATATCCCCCTTTGGCATTGATGACAACACTAGATATGAAAAACATCTAAGTGCCATGAAATGCCAAACAAGTCCCCCCCTATGGAAGACAACCAACAATCTCCCACAAAATGATATAGCAATGAAGCTCAAAACCAAACTCCCCTAGTGAATATATCTCTCCCTTATATTTTTCACCAAAATAAATCTCCCCCTTTGACATCAATGCCAAAGATCGGACATAAATATCAAAGAAAACTCATAAATCCTCTGATTCACACAACTGAATACTGCCCTCGAGTAGTAGCACCACCACATCAATCTGGAATGGGTAATATCTCTGATAATGCATACTGGACTGATGCCAATCAACATCACTTAGATCTCTACTAGAGGGGCAGAAACCCCCAATCTGTCTCTAAAGTACTCAAATGATTTGTTAGGCAAAGGTTTAGTGAAGATGTCTGCAATCTTGTCTTTAGTGTTAACATAAACCAGTCTGAATTCATTTGCTTTCACCTTATACTTGATAGATATGTTCTTTGTCTTAGATTGAAATACCAGATTCTTTGATATATTAATAATAGTAGAGTTATCATAGTGAATAAATACCAGTTCATTACAATCCACCTTTATATCCTTCAACATTTGCTTCATCCATAGGACTTGTGTACAGTTAGTAGCAACAACAACATACTCAGCTTCAACAGTAGATAAAGAAGTGCATGACTACTTTTTGTTGATCCATGAAACAAGTTTATTTCCAAGAAAGAAAGCTCCACCGGATGTTCTCTTCTAGTCATCGACATCTCTAGCCCAATTTGCATCTGTATATGCACATAATGTAAAGTCATCATTTTTAGGATACCACAAGCCATATCCAATTGCTCCTTGCAAATACCTAAAAAATCCTTTTCACTACACTCATAATTTTCTCTAGGATCACTCTGATATCTTGATACAATATAGACTACATTAATTATATCTAGTCTACTTTGAGTTAGATATAACAAACCTCCAATCATAGACTTGTAACTTGTAGGACTTACCGGTGCAGATGCATCTTTCTTTGTCAATTTATCACTTGTAACCATTGGAGTCCTAACCGGCTTAGAATTTTCCAACCCAAATTTCTTCAACAGCTCTCTAGCATACTTAGTTTGATAGATGAAAATACCTTTATTAGTTTGATTAATCTACAAACCTAAGAAAAATTTCATCTCCCCAATCATAGACATCTCAAATTCATTCTTCATTTTGTTAGAGAATTCCATACACAAGTTATCTTCACCTCCAAAAATGATATCATCAACAAAGACTTCAATAATCAATATGCCATCATCAGTGATCTTATAATATAAATTACTGTCAGCATTACCTTTAGTGAAATCAAGCTTAAAAAGATATTTATCCAGTCTTGGATACCAAGCTCTAGGGGCTTGTTTCAATCCATATAAAGCTTTCTTTAACCTACAAACCATGTTTTTGTCATCTGAAAGTGAAAATCCATCAAGTTGTTCAATATATTCTCCTCTTCAAGATCTCTATTCAGAAATGCATACTTAAAATCCATATGATAAACCTTGTAGTTCTTATGTACAACATAAGAAAGAAATAATCTCATAGCTTCAACCCTAGCTACTGGTGCAAAGGTTTCACCATAATCAATTCCTTCCTTCTGAGAATATCCTTTACAAACCAGTCTAGCTTTATTCCTCACAACTTTTCCATCTTCATTCAACTTATTCTTACAAACCCATTTAGTTCCAATAACATTCTAATTTTTAGGCCGGGGAACTAAAGTTCACATGTTATTATTTTCTATCTGATCTTATTCTTCTTCCATAGCTTTCATCCAACATTCATCTTTACAAGATTCAATTACTGATGCCAGTTCAACTTGAGAAATAAAACATACCTCATTAGCTGCCAACCTTCTTCTTGTCATCACTCCTCTTTTTTGTCTCCAATGATCTGATCTTCTAAATGACTCATCCTTACATACCTAGGAGTCTTATGATTTTATGTTCCTCTGTTCTGATCTTCAGTCATTGTTGAATTTTTTGATACTACCAGAGTAACTGGTTCAACATTTTGTTTCGATGTAGGTGCTATCGGTTTAATTATGATCATTTCCACTACTGGTTCTCTCTCATAAGTTTTGATTTGATTTTTGTTCTACTCATCCACCTTTACATTTGTGCTCTCCATAATTCTCTAAAATCTTTTTTCATAACATCTATATGCTTTGATTTTATTAGAATAACCAAGAAATATTCCTTCATCACATCTAGGATCAAAATTTCCAATAGAATCATCTCTTTTGATATAGAATTTACTACCAAAGATTTTGAAATACTTAACTATCAGTGTATGACCAAACCATAACTCATAAGGTGTCTTACCGATATCTCCTTTGATATGAACTCTGTTGAATGTGTATACTGCCGTGCTTATAGCTTCTCTCCAGTAGACATGAGGAAATTTAGCTTGCATCATCATGGTTCTAACTACATCCAAGATAGATATGTTCTTCCTTTTCACAACTCCATTCTGCTGAGGTGTCTAGGGTGCAGACAACTGTCTCCTTATCCCATTATTCTCACAATAGTTGTTAAATTCACCGGATGTGAATTCTCCACCTTGATCTGACCTTAAGCATTTAATCTTCAATCCTATCTCAACTTTGGCTTTAAAGATTTTAAACTTTTCAAATGCTTCAGACTTCTCTCTTAGAAAATTAACCCACATCATTCTTGAATAGTCATCAATGATTAGCATGAAATATCTATCACCCTGAAATTTTTTGATTCTAGCAGAAGCACACAAATCAGTATGAATAAGATCAAGAACATCATTAGATTTATCTTGTATACTCTTAAAATAAGTTCTGACTTTCTTTCCCATTTGACATTCCTTACATACAAGATTATAGGGCTTTACAATCTTAGGTATATCTCTAACTACCTTTGTAGAACTAATATTCATAATGCAATCAAAATTCACATGACACAACCTCTTATGCCATAGCCAACTCTCATCAATTTGTGAAATCAAACATGTCTTCTCACCGAAGTTCAAATGAAAGATATTACCTTTAGTCTATGTACCAGTTGCAATCTCCAATCTAGATATGTTGATAATCTTGCATTTTCCATCCTTGAACTGTAACTAAGATCCCTTATCCACCAATAGTCCTACACTCAAAATATTATGCCTTAAACCTTCAACATAATAAACATTATCAGTGTTATGCTTACCATCCAATGATATTGTTCCTCTTCCCTTGATCATGCATGCTTTGTCATCTCCAAATCTAACCAAACCACCATCAAATTCTTGCATAGATAAGAACTTCCTTTTATCTCAAGTCATATAATGTGAACATCCACTGTCAATTACCCATTCATCCTTGTCTTCAATTTTAGCAGCAAGGGCCTTCTCTTCAGGTACCGAATCATCTTCCTTGATAGCCAAAAATACCCTTCTTTTCCAATGTTGGATCCACTAGCTGAATCTTGTGTCGGTTCATCATTAGAATCAGTCACACCTTCCTCATCTGTGAAGTAGCATGATTTGTCTTTGTTCCTCCTGTACTTATGCTTGTTCTGATAATTATGGTTAGGCCTAAAAGATCTTCTAACTCTTTCTTCAAATCTTGAATTCCTTTTAAGACATCTAGATGCAAAATGACCTATCTTATTACATGCAAAGCATTTAAAAGGTGATTTTCCTTCATACTTACTTCCTGTCAGTCGTTTAGGTGCTCTTCTAGAAAATAAGGCTTCAAGTTGCTCAAACTCTTCATCTTCTTTCTTGATATCCTCTAGTTCCTTTGCATATAAAGCTTTCCAATTATTCTTGTTGGTAGATGATGTAGATACATGAAAAGAAAGTTCAAATTTTATAGCTCTAGAAGGTTTGAATTCGTCAAGCTCAAAAGCAGATAATTTCCCAACCAAGGTATCTCGATTAACAGAAGTGTTTACCATAGTTCTTAGTTCATTAATTGTAGTAGCCTTCATCTTATAAGATGATGGAAAAGATCTCAGTACTTTAGAAACTATTTCATCTTTGCTCAGAGATCCACCACAACATTGAATTCCCAAAACAATCTCATTAACTCTCTCCATAAATGCAATAATCCTTTCATCTTATTCCATCATTAGGTTCTCATACCTCACCCAATAACCATCAATTTTAGCAATTCTAATAGTAGGCTCACCTTCATTCAGAGTCTCCAATTTGTCCCATGTAGCCTTTGTAGTTGATTTGTCAGTTAGTCCCATTATTTGCTGATTAGAATGTGCACACAAAATGGCTTCTCTAGCTCTACAATCATTCTCAACCTCCTTATCTAGACCTACCGAAGGAGGATTACCAGATGTCAAATTAAAAGATGTTACACCTTTCTCAGTGATCTCCCAAATTTCCTATCGAATACATCTTAGATGAGTCTCCATCTGAATCTTCCATACCCTATAATTTGTTCCATCAAGCCTAGGAATTTTTCTTTAAAAAATGGTTGTAGATGTATTTGATGAACTTGAACTGCTAGATGCCATAGGATCTCCCTCAAGTAGTTAAGATTCTACAGAGAGGACCAAGCTCTGATACCAATTGTTAGACATCTCAGATAACTGGAGGACAACTAAGAGGGAGCGGGTGGTGGGGGGTGAATTAGTTGTCAGCAGATTATAGAACTTTAAGCATTCAAATCCTTATTACTGGAACACATAAACTAAATACCAGAATGCATAAACCAAATACTAAAATAACGAATATAGCAATTAAGCATAAACATAAATCACAGAACAATTACCATCCATCCTAGAAAAACATGACACCAAGATTTGTACACGGAAAACCTGGTAAAGGGAAAACCCACCAGGGGAAGCCTACTAACAATCAGATAATACTTTTGCAGTAAGTATGTGATTACAATATGAGGGGCCTACACATGTAGGAAGGCCAACAGCCTAGAGCACACTGCTCATCACAAAAAGGAGCCTCACTGACTACAATCTGCAAAGAAGAGTGAACTGCAAAGGTAGCATCTCCTATGCCTGAGATCTTAAATCTCTCTTACCAATCCAATTCAATCACCTATGATCAACCAAAACTTCTGCATATTATTACAACATTATTCACACACAGATAGTCCTATATCCCATAAACCCATACGCCCATACCATAACCATGATCTACAAAGAGATCTTACATCATATTTATACCAACCCGGGACCTAAACAATTAGGTTGGCAACCTAAAAGATAATAGAATGAATTCATAACATAAACCCGCAATCCAATGATCAACAAAGTCATCTTAGGCTGAAAAAAATGTAAACCAATCATTAAATCTAGTCGTTAATGCATTAGGAGCATCCTCCAACACGTTACATAAACAAGTCCATAACCTAGATAGCATCGGACTCAAAATAGGTCACCATAAACCAAATCCAACACCACCGATGAATTGGAACATGAAAATGATAACCATCAGCATCCTGAAATCCATCTAGAAGCTGCACCAACACTACTTATCATGTGCATCAAAAGATATTCAACAAAGCTCTGTCGATAAAACCCTTACCGATGACCAAAAGTCTTACTAGAATAAATGATAGTATCTGAGTCATCAAATCCCAAACCAACTGATTGTGATACGCATCTGAATAGCATGAATGATAGATCTAAATCAATTCCACAAACCAAACCATAATGGAGCATACTAGATCAATATCATAATCCTACCACTCTACGGGAACCAAAAAAAAATCGGTAAACAACCAAAACAGCCAGTGTTGCCATTAATGACAAAACATCAATGCAACACATAATCAATTCCTCCAAATTGCCAACAAAAAAATGAAGATCCTTATGTCATCTCCTAGCATGAGGGGTGGTTCCTATTTGGTTCCACATGGTCAGGTGGTTTGATGCCTTCTTCCATTGGGATATTCTTCTTCTTGGATGTTAGCATGTGTGGATTGGATTCTTGGATTCTTCGTTATGTGGATATTATTTGGATCTTATTTCTATGTACATGGAATATAAAACATAGTATCATGATAATTTGTATTTGTAGAAGAGATTATGTGCCCCTATGTTATGTATCTTCATGTATTTATTGATGTAATTGAAAAGGGAATATGATGTAGTAGTTTAGGAGGATTTCTCATTGTCCATTCATTTATGTATTGGGTATTCAATATGTAGTGCTAGATTATGAGTTATATGTGGAAAAGGTAGAGTTAGTATTTATAAATTTGTATTCTATTAAAATTGTAAGATATAATTGTATGTATAATCTTATGGAAATTAAGTTGGAAGAATAGTGGTGTAAAGTGGAAAATTGAACCCTAGTAATTCCCCACCTAGGAGAGAGAAAGGAAATCACTAGGATGATTTTCACTTGGGAGATACTTTACATTCAAAAGAGGGGTTGAATTCACTAGATCCAAACCCTAGAGTGAATAAAGATCTAAATACTAAGTGAATTTCAAGGGCGCAATGCAATTTACCTTTTGTAAGTAGAAGAGATGACTTGTTGACTATGTATAAAATGAAGACAAAATGGGTGAAATAAGGAGCTACCAATTCGGGATCGCACTGTAACTTTGGATTTGAGGCATTTAGACTGATATGGAATTGCCTTGCAAATTTTGATAAAATTCCTCGGAACTGTGCACAAGTTATGCACGGTCCTCTTAAAAATCCATGAGTCAAAAAGGTTTTTTTTTGTCTCTGCAAATGAATCCTAAATCTGCAATTATAGTCGTGCACTTGCAACCTGCACATAGAAAAGAAGGGAATAAGCATTGTGGATAGGGGTTTGCCTTAGTCAAACCCCTCTTGAGCAATCAACCTTGAAAGAAAGTAATTGCAACTTCTTAAATATAAATAATGGAAATGTATACCCTGTAGATCTGCAATTTGTTGATGATGGTTTCTTTGCTTCTTCAATGTAATCACAAGTGTTGCATGCAATGGAATGTAACATGACAAAACCCTAACACACACACATGCTTGTAAATGAAAGGTGTAATGTTTCTCCAATGGATGAATGAAGAAGACACGTGAAGAAGAAAAATTGATGGATGCTTTAATACTTAAACACTTCAATGCTTGATGACGATAATAGAGACCTTTTACTTGTTTCCCTAATTTTTTTTTATCCAAATGAGAGGCCTAGATCCCCTTTTATACTTTCCTTGGAAGGTTAATTATCCATTCACCAAAGGCCAACATGGGGGGTAATTTAATTCCTGAAAGATAATTTAGGTCTAAGGATCAGATGGACCCATTTTGGGGCCACACAAAGAGGGAGGACAAGGGTGCCACACCTCTTTCCTAAGGGGATAGGGGTGCCACACCATAGTCCTTCCCATTTTCGGGAACTAAAATAGGGTCTAAACAAGTTGTAAAGTGTGGAAATGAGGCCCAATTCCATGGTGGAGGCATAGATGGATCCCGATCAACTATGGGAGATGATATCGCCAAGGTAAGGGGCCTAAAACATGGTCAAAATTGTAAGGGGTGCAATTTTATGACACTAGATTTATCCCCCACTTTAGCAACAATATTGCTTATGCCAATACTTTCGATAAAGTAGAATAAAGAGAGATGAAGATGAGAAATGCAGAGAAAGATCACAAGGAGTATAAAATGTCACTAATCTTGAGGAACCAAGCCCCCGAATCTTAGGATCTTAACTTAGTAAAAAATATGCAAGTGCACATAAAAAGGCACACAACAAAAGCTAATATCTTAAGACCTCAAGTCAATTAGCCAAAGAGACCTCGATATGAAAAATGTCTCAATCAAATAATATCATTCTTGAAACATAAAATGCCATCTTATGAACACATCTAATCACATAAAATAACAAAGATGACATCATCCATGAACCATCAATAGTAAAAATTTGAGTTCATTAGAGGAAGAAGATAAAGAACATGAATACACACTTTGGTGATCCATGAGAAGAAAGGCAAACAAAAGGAACCATGGACATCTCGCCCTTAGAACTAGGTGATCCATGGAGAAAAAAAGGACATGGAAAACTAACCCCTGGATTTTGTCAAGGTGATCCATGTAAGGGAGGAGAGCAAGAACACCATAGTCCTTCCCATTTTCAAGGCCTGAAATAGGGTCTAAATAAACTACTAACACAAAGAGGGAGGACAAGGGTTCCACACCCCTATCCTAAGGGGATAGGGGTGCCACACCATAGTCCTGCCCATTTTTGGGGCCTGAAACATGGTCTAAACAAGTTGTAAAGTATGGAAATGAGGCCCAATTCCATGGTGGAGGAATAGATAGATCCCAATAAAGTGTGGGAGATGATATCGCCAATGTAAGGGGCCTAAAATGCTGTCAAAATTGCAAGGGGTGCAATTTTATGACACTACATTTAGCCACAACTTTAGCGGGAGTATCGCTTACACCAATACTAATGATAAAGTAGAAAGAGAGATGAAGATGAGAGATGTAGAAACAGATCACAAGGATTATAAGATGCCACTAATATTCAGGAACCAAGCCCCCCAATCTTAGGATCTTAACTCAATCAAACATATGCAAGTGCACATAAAAAGGCATACAACAAAAGCTAATATCTTAAGACCTCAAGTCAACTAGCCAAAGAGACCTCGATATGAAAAATGTCTCAATCAAATAATATCATTCTTGAAACATAAAATGCCATCTTATGAACACATATAATCACATAAAATAACAAATATGACATCATCCATGAACCATCAATAGTAAAACTTTGAGTTCATTAGAGGAAGAAGATAAAGAACATGAATACACACTTTGGTGATCCATGAGAAGAAAGGCGAACAAAAGGAACCATGGACATCTCACCCCTAGAACTAGGTGATCCATGGAGAAAAAAAGGACATGGAAAACTATCCCCTAGATTTTGTCTAGGTGATCCATGTAAGGGAGGAGAGTAAGAACACCGTTAGCTCCACTCAATCTCATGTGTGTGTGTGCAAGTGAGGTTTGAAGCACCTCATAGGAGTCTATGCCCAAGTATGCTACAACCTATATAAGATGTATAATACAAATGTCAAGAAAGGCATGACATCTCTGTCTAAGAGACTATGCTCTGGTTCCGATAATAAGAACCCTACATAAGAGAAAAGTGGCAACATCTTGCTCTAAGAGGCTAAACTCTAGTTCAGAGAATGAGCCACTATATAAGAGAAAAGTGGTGACATATTTCTCTAAGAGGCTGCCCTTTGGTTCCAAGAATGACCCATTGTATAAGATAAAAGTGGTGACATCTCACTCTAAGAGGTTGGCCTTTGGTTATGAGAATGACCCATTGTATAAGAGTTAAGTGGCAACATCTCTCTCTAAGAGACTGCCCTCTAGTTTTGAGAATGACCCACTGTATAAGAGATACAATGCGCAAGAGAAATATAATACAAAAGGAGCAGTGTGGGTTCCTCCTCTTAAGATGTCAATGTAGTTTAATGTTGATATATTAAGGAAATTAGAACAAGGATACCTATCGGCAACACCAAGAAGATATCTATTATGCAACAATGTCATAAATCCAAGCAATAGAGGGAATACTCTTCAAGAAAGGATAAGATAGTTGAAAAGAGATATCTTGCTATAAGTGTAAAGGAGATCCTTGGAGGAGAAAATATGTTTTCTCAAAAGACATCTACCTCCAAGAGGAGTTATCTTAGACAAATATGACATCTTCTAGAATGAAGTGTAGAAGAGAACAAAAATTCAATCCTTCCTCCTATTACTAGGCGATGAAGGATGACTCGCTTTTATCCTAATGGGGATGGGTGAATTTATTATAAATGCACATTACCAAGTGTGAAAGAGATTGTAGTCAAGGACTTACACCTCTTGTATAAGAGAGAACCCTTGGGAAAACAATAACAACTTCACACAAGGAATGACATCAAGTAATAAAACTCACACCATCAACAAATAGGAAAGAGTGGATCCTTTAGAGAAAGAGAGAGGGAGAGAGATAATTTCCCCCCCAGTGTAGGAAAATGAGAAGAATTACCCAAATTCTAGAGAGAGATTACTCATAAGAGACGTACCATTTCAAGCAAGGAATACATCCTAACCAAGGAACAAACATGCACTCGCCTGAAGGATAAATCCATTTAAGAAAGGACATCAAGTTATGAATAACACAATAGAAGAGGTAATTTTTAAAGAGAGAGAAAGAAGAAGAAGGTTGAAAAAAATCCTCTAAGGAGAGATTGTTCATAATAGACATACCATTTCAAGCAAGGAAAAGATCCCACTCATAGAAGAGACAAGTGCTCGCATGAAGGATAACTCCATGCAAGAAAGGATATTAAGTTTAGGAATAATGTACTCCATAAAGAAAATAATGAAACTTTGGAACGAGTAAAAGGAATATTCTTGGCCCCCAAGCATAGAGACAAGAATAAATGGACTATTATGTTGCTCACTAAGTATGATTTCAACTAAAATTGTACGACTATGAATGAGAAGGAGCCCCCCAATAGGTAGGATAACTATGTCACATAGTGAGGAGAAACATAATAGGAACTTGAATGTTATTTTAAATGATCATGATGAATATTCCATTCATTGTCAGATGATTTTTTTAACATGCCCGAATCAATGTAATGTTGTATTTATGTTTTGAAAGTTTGACACTCATTAGTAGAATGGCCATGGGTTTGATGATATTTACAAAAAGAAGAATTTTGAGAATTTTGTTTATGTTTTCTTCTTCGTTTAGGACAAAGAGGAGATATTAAGTTGGAATTGATAAGATTGGTCAACACATTTTCTTGTTGTAACTCAAAATTAGAATGAGAAGGTGTGGACTTACAAGACAATAGAGAAGAAGATGTTGACAAAGGAAAATGTGATTTCTCATGACTTTGTCGCTCACATTGAAGCATTTTTCCATTGAATCCATGTGTATGTTCAAAAGAGGGTTCACTCTTAGGGGGAAATGGATTGAAGCTTAAAGAAGCCCAATCAATTTCAGGATTTGTGTTAATAGAAAAATTCGGAATATGAAATTCACGCATCTTAGACTTTCTAGAAAAGGTAGGAGTGAAATCTAAGGACCCCCAATCATCCTCTAACAATTCTTCTTTAGGAAATTATTTGGTAGGAGACGGTGTATTTGAGTGAATTGAAGAGAGGTTTGTAGGAACTAAGAAAGCATATGATGTTTCACTTATGTTCTCATCAACTACCTCATTAGTATATGTGTAAGGCACAACATGATAATCAGGAAGAACATGAATGAAATTGATTTGATTTTTGTTAGGCTCTTGATTTTTTGGAGAGAGAGCACTATGATGAGAAATAATATCATCCTCTTGTTCTAAGGTATAATTATTTTCAAGACACTTATTAGGAAAAGGACTAGCATATGTAATTAATGCTTCATCTTTGGGGGGATGGTTATTAGAAGGAATAGAAGGTGAAGTGTTATTAAAGTCATCCTCTTTCACCGAGGTACCCTCATGAGGGAGGATCATATGAAGAGAATAATCTACATTGTCCTGTAATGGTTCATTCCAAATAGGGAGATCATTAGGAAGAGTGTTAAAAGTACCTTCTTGCGTCAATATGTCCTCTTTTAGGGGAGAATTTTTGGGAGGGGACCATTTAAGGGCTCAAAAAGGGGATTTTCATATATCATAAATCCTTTTAATTTAATAGCTTCATCTTGTAAAAAGAAATTTGACATTTTTCCAAATTGCAAGGAAAGAAGTGTGTTAGGGGCCAATAACACATATTAGTTTATAGTGGGGTCGGGTGTTTATGTTTTATTATGTTTGAGTCGCCGAAAGGTTCTCATGGGGTAGTTGGTAGTTAGTGACAGTTGGAAACTTGGCCAACCATTGAGTCTACATATGGTATGGATGGATCCTGGGCAAGGATGGTATTGTACTGACATATTTGAGAATTCAATAAAGATATCATTATTCTATCATAGGTATTATGTTATTGTTCTGATTAATTAAGAAAAATAGGTTTTCAAGACCTGAAACCTTTAGCATAAGAGATTAAGAAAAGACATCAAAAAGTCCAGAGCATATAAACCGCTTACATTACAAATGGCAAAAAAGCCAGCATACCAAAAAGATAGCAAAAGATAGAAATGACTAAGAAACTAGGAAGACACTACACAGCTATAGTCTTTAGAAGTTCCTCCACCTTTTTCACCAACTGGTCATAGGTGGCCCCAATAGCTTTGAGATCATCTAGGTCCTTGTTAGGTTTCTTTTCTTTCCTTTTGCCTCTGGTTCTAGTTTTGGGTCCTTGAGCATCTACTGTGCCTTCAGTGTCAGGGTCAATATCCAGGGTCTCCTTCTCCTCGTCTAATTTGTTGATGAGAGTTTTAGCATTGCTAGCAGAAATATTCAGGATGCTTAAACTTTGTTCTGCAATACTCTTGAGGCAATTGTCAATTTTTCTAACTTTATTGGCAGTGTTTGAAATAGTTTGATCCATAGCATGAGCAAGAGTTTTCCTCTCCAGCAGGTCTTTCTCTATTTTCTCAAATCTAGGGTTGAAGGAGTCTCTTATATTTTCAGCTTTTGCAATGGTATTTTTCAGGTCCTCAATGTAATCAGCAATAGTCTTCCCTTCCCCAGTGTTGATAGTTTCTAGAATTTGAATTCTGTGGCTAAGCTTTTTGTTGTCATCCACAACTTTCTTGTAACCAGTTATTAGCCACTCCATAGTTTCCATAAAACCTTTCATACCCTCAGGAGGAGGGTTTGAGGGAAGATCAATCTTACCAGGGTTGTCTTGTTCCTTTTTTGGAGTGTCACCAACAGTAGTTGTGTCATCAACCCTAAGAGCCTCTCCAGTGGTCACCTGCTCCAGGTTCTATTTAGCTTCCGAAGTCCTTTCTTGCTTATGAACCTCCAACTCCTTCACATTCTCCTCCTTCCTCTTTTACTTGTTTTTAGTCTGTGTATGGACTTTAGTTTTCTTTTTTAGAGAACCTTGAGGTTTCTCCTTCTCTGAGTCTTCAGAGACCTCCGAGGAGGAGGAGGAGCTAATCTGGAGGATTTTGCCTTTAGGTTTTTTACCCTTTGAGGAAGAAGGTCTTGTTTTCATATATTTCCTCTTACCAATTTCAAAATCTGAAACATCCAATCTCTCTTCAAAATCACTTGTTGGGTCACTGTCAGAACCCTCATCTACCGAAAAGATAGAGTCAGACCCATCCTCCTCAGACCCAATAGAGGAATGTGGGTAGGCTATTTGATTGGCCTTGAGATGGTCATAGATAAGGACCATTAAGCCTTGATGCATGACAGTGTCCCCCATAGGGTTCTCTTTGTAGCCTTAATGGTGGCATTCATCAAGCATAACATAAAATAAGGAAATTTAACCTTCTCATCATGCCTAAAATGATTCAACAAAACAAAATGGTAGCCGTATACTTTAGTGAATCTACCATCCAATGTAATGTAGCACATTAAAACAAAGAGAACCTCCCGCCATGGTTTAACAAAAGCCATAGGGGGATAGTAAGTTTTACTTAGCTTCACTAGGTGTTTTCTCCTTTTCGGTTTCAGGATATCTGTTAATGGCCTCCTTACTGACTTTTATGTCTCTATAGAAGTTGCATCCTTCCCTTCTGAGACCCGTGGCTTGGGCAATAAGGTCTTCATCAATTACAATAGAAAGGTCTCCCATTTTCAAAGTGCCTTTTCTCTAGTTTTTGCAGAAAAAACTAGTAACTGTGCCATCCTGTCGATGGAGTCTCTCCATGAATTTCAAAAATCCACCATTCTACAAAATGCTCCAGACCGCCTCCTTCTATTTCTATTCCTTGCAGCTGCTAGGTTCGTATCGATGTCTATTTCTGCCCATATTTTCGTTGTTCAGAGCCAAATTTTGAAACTTGCAGAGTTTTAGATAAAGTTTCATAGAACTATCAATTTTACCCAGAAAGTGTGGGAAGTGATAGAATATGTATTATAATAAATGAGGCTGACATTATTATAATAACTCGAAGTACTCCATTTAGTCCTTTTCATTATTACTCTGTCCATAAAAAATCTTTGGAGTGCTACTATATCGGTCCTTAAAAATAATTAGTCTGACATCCTCAAGGAGTCCTTGTTCTCCCGTCCATGTAATCATTTCATCTTTATTGGCCATTGCGCTGGCTGCCCAGTCAGTAGACCCATTGGCTTCACGGTAGATATGGGATATGTAACTTTCAAAAGTGCTTATAAGGTCTCTAGCATCTTTTATAATATTGTTGATAGACCATGAGGGCTTAGAGGTCCCCTTGAGACATTTGATGATGTTGTTTGAATCCCCTTCAATCCATAGGTAGGTGCAATTCCATTTTTTAATGAGGAGAATACCTTGGAGAGATGCTATTGCTTCTATTTTATGGTTGTTTGATTCCTTGTTGGGACAACAATCATTTCCTTATAAATACCTTTATTATCTCTAAGAATTGCTCCACAACCCGCAGGGCCTGGGTTACCTTTTGCAGCACCATCAAAATTAACTTTGAACCAGCCATGAGGGGGGGGGTTTACCACCTTGCTTCAAGTCTTTTGTTTTGTTTGGGGTCAGAGCTATCAACATTCTTAAAATTCTAGGAGCTTAAAATGTTGGATTCCAGGGGGTTGGTCGAGAAATAGGGACCCTCAATGATCCCAATAGTCTCCACAATCGCCCATTGCATTTTATGGAACACAATATCTTGATTGAGGGATATGCCCTTGAAGATACAATTGTTTCTTTCTTTCCATAATCCCCACAGGATGTGAGGAAGTGATAGCTACCACAAAGATCTCAAAAAGGAGTTACACCAATGAAAATTCCAAGAGGAGAACAATTCACTGATAGTGTTAGGAAACACCCAATCAATGCTAAAACTTTTAAGAAATATTTCCTAGACCATGGTAGAATAGGAATAGTGGATGGCCAGGTGGTCCACTGACTCTTCCTCCTGAAGACATAAAGCACATCTATTAGGGAAGGCAAAACCTTTGCCCTTGAGGTTGTCTAGGGTCAAGATCTTATTTTGAAGGATGGTCCAATAGAAAAAGTTGATTTTGGGGGTCAGACCCTTAATCCAGGCTTTAGACCAGAAAGGATTAACAGGAGGGGTGGAGGAGAGAACACCATACATTAAAGAAATAATAATAATACATTTGGGTTCATGTTTCCAAATGAGGGAGTCTTCCTCTTTGTTCAACCAGACGGAAGACAGATGGATCTTAAGCTTAATGAGGCTTGGGTGGATACTTTCAATGTTCTACCATTTATTGCAAGACCAATACCTTTCAACTAAAGGGCCAAAAATTCTAATATAGGAGGGAGCATGAGGGGCCCATTTAGGGATTTTAGTTAAAGGTTTATCAAAAAGCTAGGGGTCTTCCCAGAATTTAACTTTCCTGCCATTTCCTACTTTCCAAATTACTCCTTTAGCAATGCTTTCTTTGCACTTAGAGACATGATTCCATATATGGGACCCATTAATATTGATTTCCAAATTGATAAAAGAAGAGAGAGAGGAGGACAGAAGAGAGTACTTACTTCACCAGATTTTACACCATTCAGTATCTGAATGGAACATTCTCTAGACCTGTTTCGATAGGAGAGCTTCATTTTAAGGTTCGAATTCTTCTCAGGCCTAGACCTCCTCGACTTTTCGGTCTACATACTTGATCCCAAGCCACAAGAGACATTCTTTTCTTGTCCTCAACCCCTGACCATAGAAATTTTGTTTGAATTTTCTCAATTGCATCAACATACTTAACTGGAATTCTGAAAAGGCTTAGGGCATAGATCGGTATGCTTTGAAGAGGATCTTTTAGATGTTGAAGCTTTCCAGCCTGACTTAAAAGGGCTCCTTTCCAACCAGCTAGTTTTTTATGAAATTTATCCACCAGTGAGCTCCAAAAAGGATCAGGAGGTGCAATGCCGATGGGGAGGCCAAGATAGGTCGTAGGAAGATCAACAATCCTACATTCTAGGATTCTGTTGATTCTTTGTTGTCTTTTCTTAGGAGTATTGATGAAAAAAACTTTGCTTTTGACCCAATTAATAAGCTGACCAGAAGCTGAGGCAAACTTACAAATAGTACTCTTTAGGATTTTAGCTTCAAAGATACTTGATTCCCCCATGATAATAGTATCGTCCACAAACAATTGATGGGAGAAAATAAGGTCAGCAAAAGAAGGTTGGAGTCCCTTAAAGGAGCCTTGCATAACCATATTTTCCATGGACCTACCAAAACATTCTACCATAACAATGAAGAGGATGGGGGAAATGGGATCCCCTTGCCTTAGTCCTCTAGAATCTTGGAAAAAGGGGGAAGGGGAACCATTGACAAGAATAGCAAAAGAGGCTGAGGTAATAAGCTGGTTGAAGAGGTTGATGACTCTAGTGGAAAAACCATAAGCCATAAGAACCTTCACAAGATAAGGCCAGTCAACCCGGTCATAGGCCTTGGAGAGATCAAGCTTGAGGATGAGACCCTGCTTCTTAGCTCTAACAAGAGAATGAATATTCTCATGGGCAGTTATAATGGAGTCAAGAATTTGTCTTCCAGGGAAAAAACCATTTTGCTAATGATTAATCAAAGTAGGAAAGATAGACAGAATTCTGGTAGTAAGAACCTCGGAGATAATCTTATAAAAAGAGTTGCATAAATTGATTGGTCTAAACTTGTCCATTGAGTTGCATAGAGTTTCTATTATGTTATTGTTATTTATCCTTTGATATATATTAATATTTTGTTACATGAATTGTTGGTACGTGTGGGATATCTCTATTTATCTATGAGTTTACCAACCTCACCATAAGGACTAAACATTTTGGCATCATTGCCTGTATGAACGTAGAGATAACTATGGCTACAAGAGGAATTAATTAATAAGACAACAATTCAAACAACAATTAACTGTCGTAGATAGTGACACACACGAAGAAAGTATTGTGGAAGAGGTATGAGAGGATTAGTTGATGAAAGACTTGGTAGAGTTGTGGGACGTGTCAGTCATGCAGTATGTCCAGAGGGAGGCTTAGGAGAGAGTCATCTCTGAAGGCATGGTACGTGGTGAAATCACCGTCAGAACTCCCATCTTTGATCTTCTCAGAAGTATTCCAAGGTTTCTCGTTAGAAGTCTGATTGCACTCAAATACTAAAGAGAGGAAACTGCACGAGAACTTCGTCTGCAACAAGTACTCCAAAGGTATGAAGAGTGGAATCGTAGGCAGGAAGAGGAAAGGGAGACAAGCTGATGATGTACCCCTAACACTTAATGACCCTACAACCAAACAAAGACAAACGTACCACTAACACCGAAGGACTAGATCCCCTTTTATACTTTCCTTGGAGGGTTAATTATCCATTCACCAAAGGCCAACATGGGGGGTAATTTATTTCCCGAAAGATAATTTAGGTCCAAGGATAAGATGGACCCATTTTGGGGCCACACAAAGAGGGAGGGCAAGGGTGCCACACCCCTGTCCTAAGGGGATAGGGGTGCCACACCATATTCCTACCAATTTTGGGGGCTTGAAACATGGTCTAAATGTACCACTAACACCAAAGGAGTAGATCCCCTTTTATACTTTTCTTGGAGGGTTAATTATCCATTCACCAAAGGCCAACATGGGGGGTAATTTAATTCCCAAAAGATAATTTAGGTCCAAGGATCAGATGGACCCATTTTGGGGCCACACAAAGAGGGAGGACAAGGGTGCCACACCCCTGTCCTAAGGAACTAGGGGTGCCACACCGTAGTCCTGCCCATTTCTGGGGCCTGAAACAGGGTCTAAACAAGTTGTAAAGTGTAGAAATGAGGCCCAATTCCATGGTGGAGGCATCAATGGATCCTGATCAAGTGTGGGAGATGATATCGCCAGGCTAAGGGGCCTAAAACGTGGTCAAAATTGCAAGGGGTGCAATTTTATGACACTACATTTAGCCTTCACTTTAGTGGGAGTATCGCTTATGCCAATATGGTTGATAAAGTAGAAGAAAGAGAGATGAAGATGAGAGATACAAAGAAAGATCACAAGGAGTATAAGACATCACTAATCTTGAGGAACCAAGCCCCCCAATCTTAGGATCTTAACTCAATCAAACATATGCAAGTGCACATAAAAAGGCACACAACAAAAGAAAATATCTTAAGACCTAAGGTCAACTAGCCAAAGAGACCTCGATATGAAAAATGTCTCAATCAAATAATATCATTATTGAAACATAAAATGCCAACTTATGAACACATATAATCACATAAAATAACAAAGATGACATCATCCATGAACCATCAATAGTAAAACTTTGAGTTCATGAGAGGAAGAAGACAAAGAACATGAATACACACTTTGGTGATCCATGAGAAGAAAGGCAAACAAAAGGAACCATGGACATCTCACCCCTAGAACTAGGTGATCCATGGAGAAAAAAGGACATGGAAAACTAGCCCCTAGATTTTGTCTAGGTGATCCATGTAAGGGAGGAGAGTAAGAACACTGTTAGCTCCACTCAATCTCATGCGTGTGTGTGCAAGTGAGGTTTGAAGCACCTCATAAGAGTCTATGCCCAAGTATGCTACAACTTGTATAAGATGTATAGTACAAATGTCAAGAAAGGCATGACATCTCTATCTAAGAGACTATGCTATGGTTTTGAGAATAAGTATCCTAAATAAGAGAAAAGTGGTAACATCTCGCTCTAAGAGTCTACCCTCTAGTTCAGAGAATGACCCACTGTATAAGAGAAAATTGGTGACATATCTCTCTAAGAGGCTGCCCTCTGGTTTCGAGAATGACCCATTGTATAAGATAAAAGTGGTGACATCTCTCTCTAAGAGGTTTCCCTTTGGTTATGAGGATGACCCACTGTATAAGAGTTAAGTGGCAACATCTTGATCTAAGCGGCTGCCCTCTGGTTCAAAGAATGACCCACTATATAAGAGATACAATGCGCGAGAGAAATATAATACAAAAGGAGCAGTGTGGGTCCCCCACCCCCCCTTAACATGTCAATGAAGTTTAATGTTGATATATTAAGGAAAGTAGAACAAGGATACCTATCATCGACACCAAGAAGATATCCATTATACAAAAATGTCATAAATCCAAGAAAGAGAGGGAATACTCTTCAAGCAAGGACAAGATAGTTGAAAAGAGATATCTTGCTATAAGTGTAAAGGAGATCCTTGGAGGAGAAGAGATCTTTTCTCAAAAGACATCTAATTCCAAGAGGAGTTTTCATAGACAAATATAACATCTTCTAGAATGAAGCATAGAAGAGAACAAGAATTCAATCCTTCCTCCTATTACTAAGTGATGAAGGATGACTCACATTTATCCCACTTGGGATGGGTGAATTTATTATAGATGCACATTACCAAGTGTGAAAGAGATTGTAGTCAAGGAATTACATCTCTTGTCTAAGAGAGAAATCTTAGGAAAACAATAACAACTTCACACAAGGAATGACATCAAGTAATAAAACTCACACCATCTGCAAATAGGAAAGGGTGGATCCTTTAGAGAAAGAGAGAGGGAGAGAGTTCATTTCCCCCCAAGTGTAGGAAAATGAGAAGAATTACACAAATTCTAGAGAGAGATTACTCATAAGAGATGTACCATTTCAAGCAAGGAATACATCCTAACCAAGGAACAAACATGCGCTCACATGAAGGATAAATCCAAATAAGAAAGGACATCATGTTATGAATAACACAATAGAAGAGGTAATTTGTAAAGAGAGAGAAAGAATAAGAAGGTTCACAAAAGTTGTCTAAGGAGAGATTTTTCATAACAGATGTACCATTTCAAGCAAGGAAAAAATCCCACTCACGTAAGAGACATGTGCTCGCATGAATGAGAACTCCATGCAAGAAAGGATATTAAGTTTATGAATAATGTACTCCATAAACAAAATAATGAAACCTTAGAAAGAAGAAAAGGAATATTCTTGCCCCCAACCATAGAGACAAGAATAAATGGACTATTATATTGCTCACTAAGTGTGAGTTCACTTGAAATTTAACGACTATGAATGACAAGGAGCCCCCCAATAGGTAGGATAACTATGTCACATAGTGAGGAGAAACATAATAGGAACTTGAATTTCAAAGGAATCATCCATCACAATGGAGGGAACAACGTAACCAAGGGGAAATTTGAAAACTGGAAATGGAGGGAACAACGAGAATGGATCCTCTGGTTTTGATTCCACTGTAGCTCAAGGACAAGTGATAGTTGATGAGGATGGGAGATAGGATGGGGACCCATGACTATGGGACCTACCTCCTGACTGCAAAAGGATGATAGATTCCCAAGAATCGAGCCCCGAGGCGGTGAAAGTTGACTCAGAAAAGATCAAGGAGGTGCAAGTTTCCAAACCCTGGAGCAGTCTTTTTGCGAGGAAAGCAACTAGAAAATTGATTGGTAATATTTCTATTAAGGTTCCTGATTTGGTTATCGATCATAGTATCTCTTTAATGGCTTTCTCTCTGGTGGGGAAGTTTGTTGGACCATGACCCAATATTGAGGATGTTAGGTCTTTTATAAAGAGAAAATGGAGAATGAAAGGTCAGGTTGATGTCTCAGCCCTGTCTAGAGGATTTTTTGTTTTCTCATTCTCTTGTGGGGAAGATATGGAAGCAGCATTAAGCAGTGGCCCCTAGATGTTTGGTAAATCTTCTTTATCTATCAGAAAATGGTCCCCTAACATGGAACTCAATGACTCTTTCTTTGAATCTGCTCTGGTCTGGGTAAGGCTGCCAGGACTGCCAATGGAATATTGGGTGGAGGATGTTTTCTTAGGAATTGCTAACTCCTTTGGTGAGCTTGTTGCAATAGATCCAATGACTGCAGCTCACAAAAGATTGGTTTATGCACGCATTTGTGTCAATATTTTGCAGAAGATGGACCTTCCTAGCACTATTAATATAAGTTCCAAACTTGGATTATGGGAACTGATAATAGAGTTCGAATCACTCCCCTTTGTGTGCTTTTCTTGCAAAAAAGTTGGTCAGTGGGCTAAGGCTTGCCCCAGTAACCTCAAAAAACCTGTGATGATAAACACCCACAAACAGGTTTGGAAAGAAAAGAATAATAATAAAGAAGGTAACAAATTGGAAGGAAAAAGCGGAAGCTCTGTTAATATACTAGAACCATCAAAAGGAGATAGAAATGACCCTACTAAGAATCCCCCTTTGAAGGAGAATAAAAAGAATGAAATCAGGGAGTTTGAGATCAAAACAGTCAATACTTTTGATGCTCTACAAACACAAGAGAAGGAGAATGATATCAGTGAAGAGATACTTGAAGACGGTGAGATTGAGAATATCACCGATTCTCATCATGAGGTCCTCCAAGCTTCTATATCAAAAAAAGATGAATAGTGCCTAGATGAATTTGAAGGACATGAAATTAAACTTGGAAGGAACAACAAGTTTGGATCGCCCCAGGTTAATTTAAATGCGTTATTCCAAAATATTGGAGTTGATACTCCCACATCATCCCATAAAAGAGGGGAACTATGGAGTAATATGCAAGATGAGCCTAGAGAGGAACAAGAAGAAAACATAAAAGGGAATGAGAAAAAAATAAAAAATAAGAAGGCAAGAGGCCTTAATGGGGTGAAAACCAGGACCAGGTCCAAGGCTGATTTTGGTGCTTCAAAATCCCCACCGAGATGTAAAACTATGAAATGGCATAGGGACCAGGAGAGCAAGAAAAACATAGCTGATGGAAGGCAGTGAACTATAAAGGAATCCTTCCCTCAGGTTTCCAAATGAAGGTAATATCATGGAATATCAGAGGCCTAAATGGTCTCAATAAATAGGATATATTACGGAATCTTATTCGAGATCAAAATCCGGATATTATCTTGATTTAGGAAACCAAAATCAATAAAGAGAAAGTGGAGAACTTAAACTTCTTTAAAAATGAAGGGGTCTGTGGCAGCAATTCGAATGGGGCATCTCGGGGGGTTGCGATTTTCTGGAACAAGAAAACCATCTCTAGAGAAATGATTGATGAAGATGGCAACATAATATCCCTGAAAGCTAAAAGCATCTATGAAGGAAAGGAATGTGTGATTACCAGTATCTATGCCCCTAACTCCAAATCTGCTAGAAGCAAATTTTGGGGTAAAATCTAGCAAAAAAGAAGATCCTTCCCTACGAGCAGCTGGGTTGTGATGGGAGATTTCAATACTCCTCTGCAAAGCATTGATAAATTTGGGGGAACTCAAGCACAACCGGACAGTAGATCTGACTTGATGGACTTTATCAATTCCAATGCTCTCATTGATATGGATCTCAATGGGGCATCCTACACCTGGTCTAACCGAAAGGATGGTGAAGACCTCATTCAGGTAAGACTTGATAGATCCCTTGTCACTAATGATTGGATTCTTTCTCATAGATACTCCCTATCTGTTATTAATAGAATTGGTTTAGATAATTATCCCATTACTTTTGTTGCTGAGAATTTTAAGAATAATTAGAGTTTCCCTTTTCGGTTTGAAAAGATGTGGATTTCCCACCCTTATCTTGAAAAATCTATTGCCAATTGGTGGAATATTGATGTGAATGGAACTGCCATGTATAAAGTTGCTAAAAAACTTAAAAATATCAAAGTCAACATTAAGATATGGAACAAGAAGGTCTTTGGTGATATTTTTGATTCAAAGAAAAAGCTGAAGGAGGAACTAGAACAAATCCAAAATTCAATATAGAAATATGGCTATAAAAAGTATTCTAAAGCCATGTAAGATGATGTTTTAGGCAAACTCCACAATATCATCTTTAGGGAGGAAATCTATTGGAGGTAGAGATCTAGGGCGATTTGGTTAGAGGCTGAGGATAGAAACACTAAATGTTTCCACATGACTTCTCTAAAACATAAAGCTGCGAACAAAATTTCCAAATTAATTGTTGAGGATAAAACTCTTCTTAATAAGGATGAAATTAGGGATGAAGCTGTCAGTTTCTTCAATCAGCTCCTCACCAGGAACAAGGACATTGATTATACCCAACAACATAATTTGGTTAATATCAATCCCAAGATCATCAATCCTATTCAGAATAAGGCCCTCTTTGCTATACCTTTTGCTGGAGAAATTAAAAAAGCTATCTTTTCATTTCAAGGGGATAAAGCTTCGGGTCCTGATGGCTTCTCTATGTTTTTCTTCTAGGAATTTTGGCATATTGTGGGAGAAGACATGGTTAATGTGGTTAAAGAATTTGTTGGCTCTAGAAGAATCCTTAAGGAACTCAATTCCATGTTTATTTCCTTAATTCCTAAAGTTGCTGGGGTGGATTCAATGGGAAAATTTAGACCAATAAGTCTATGTAACTCTTTCTATAAGATCAATTCAAAAGTTTTGAGTACTAGAATTTTGGCCGTTCTCCCCTTCATCATCTCTGAGGAGCAGAAAGGTTTTATTCCTGGCAGGTAGATTTTGGACTCTATCATTCTTGTGCATTAGAATATTCATTCCCTCAATGTTGCTAAAAAAGAAGGATTTTTGATAAAGTTGGATCTGACGAAGGCTTATGATAGAGTGGATTGGCATGTCCTTTTCAGAATCATGGAAGCTTTTGGATTTGATAAGATAACCAAAATTATCAAAGAGCTGATCACCACTCCTATGTTTTCAATTCTTATTAATGGATCTCCTACAAGATTCTTTAAATCGTCAAGGGGGCTCAAACAAGGAGATCCCATATCTCCTATACTTTTCACCATTTTGGCAGAGAGCATGAGCAGATTGATACATAATTTGAAAATTGAATAAAATCATCAAAGGCCTTCAACCTTCCTCTGCTAATGTTTTTTGTTCTCATCAACAATTTGTTGATGATACTATCCTCATGGGATATTATTCTATTAGGGAGGCTGATGCCTTCAAAACTGCTCTTAATTCTTATGCTCCAGCTACTAGCCAGCAAGTCAATTGGGACAAATCGGCTATATACTTCATGAACACTCTGGTCATAAGACAACAAAGAATTGCTAAAATTATTGGTTGCAAGGTGGACATGCTCCCTTCCACCTACTTGGGTCTTCCATTGGGTTTAGTTCCCCCAAACTCCTTCTGGAATATGCTTATTGACAAACTCAACAAAAAACTTGCTGGGTGGAAAGGTTCCATTTTATCTCAGGCTGGGAAATTGCAGCTCCTTCAAGCTACACTCCAGAACCTCCTTGTTTATGCTCTCAAATTATTTGGTATCCCAGCTAAATTTGCTGAAGCATTGGAAAGAATCCAGAAGAGATTTATATGGTCAGGAGTTGAAGAAAAAAAGAGGATATCCTTGGTTTCTTGGGACAAAGTTTGTAAACCAAAGAACAAAGGAGGGCTAGGGATTAAAGCTCTAAAAACCTTTAATAAAGCTCTCCTAGCAAAAAAATTATGGAGAGCTTATGATATTGAGAAAGATTGGAATCAAATCTGGTTTGACAAATATATTCAGAATCAACCTATCTAGGGGGTCCTTAATTCTGAAGACATCCTTGTTAGATCCTTCATTTGTAATAGTATTATCAAATCCATAAAAGTGGCCAAAGCTAGAGCTGGATGGGTCCTTGGAAGAGGTGACAAAATAAGGTTTTAAGAGGATCCTTGGATAAAGAGTGAATCTCTTTTTGATAAAGGCAACATACATTTTATTGAGGAATGTAAAAGGAGGTTTGGACTTATGGTGTGTGACTACTAGAAGGAGAACAAATGGGTGAGGCTTGATGTTATACATACTGGATTTTCTCTGCTCCAGAAGGAGTTGCTGTCCTTTTCTCTTAACAAAGACTATGATGATGTTTTTCTCTAGAAAAGTAATCCTAGAGGTGAATTTACGATTGCTTCTGCGTACAAAAACACTTTTTCTTAGACTAGTGATCCCATTTGGAGTAAAGTTTGGAACAACATTCTGATCCCTAAAGTCAATATGTTCTTTTGTCTTGCTAATCACAATAGGACCCTTACTATTGATAATTTGGTCCGAAGAGGCTTTAAATTCCCTAATAGGTGTGAGCTTTGTCAGAAAGAGGAAGAATCAGTTGATCATCTTTTTTTTCACTGCTCTTTTACATGGGAAATTTGGAGTAAGCGGTGGGAGAAATGGAAAGTAGATTGGGTTATGAACAAGAGTCTCAAGGATATTATCTGGCAATGAAATTTCCCCACAAAATGCTAGCTTATCAAGAACCTTTGGTCCTTGACCCTCCCCATGACTTGCTGGGGTATTTGGAAAGAGAGAAATAATAGAATATTTAGGGAAGCTAAGTGCACCTCTCAGGTGTTCTTTAAAAAAAATTGTAGGGCTATAAAAGAGAACCTCAATATTCCTCATAGGAATAATAAGCAATGGTTTGTTACTGATATGAATGAAATGGAAAAAGGTATCCTCACTGAATGGAACCTAATACACAAAGCATGCAGATCTAACAATAAGAACATGAGAGATAATATTGTTTGGCATTTTCCTGATCATGATTGGATAAAGGTGAATTTCGATGGGGCGGCTAAAGGCAACCCTAGGAAGTCTGGTGGTGGAGGAGTTATCAGAAATGCTCAAGGAATATGCATTGCAGCTATTGCTTCTCCTTTTGGGGTCCAAAATAATAATGTGGTTGAAGCTCTAGCCATGCTAAAAAGCATCCAGCTTGCTCAGGGATTCAAATTTTAAAAAATTTGGTTGGAAGGGGATTCCCTAAATATCATCCAGGCCCTCAAAGGTACACGCTCTATCTCTTGGAATATTACTAACTTAGTTGAAAGTGCTAAAAAATTATTAAATAACTATGTTAGTATTATCATATCTCATACCCTAAGAGAAGGCAATAAGGTAGCGGATATCTTAGCTAATGAAGGGGTCAATTTAGAGGAGGATGTTAAATATATGGGAGAAACTAATTGTAAAAGGGATGTTAGAGAGCAATTATTTTTTGATTGCATTAATGGGTCAAGTTAATATCATGATTATCTTTTGGGGAACGGATTGCAAAGATAGATTTTGGGGTAAGATTAATTGTCAGTTAATGATTGCCTTTTGGCATCATTTCTATGATCATATGTGTGAGGAGGATTATAATAATAAATGCTAGTTTTGTGCAGCCATTAACATAAGCTTCAAAACCATGAAAGAGACTCTACTCTGTAACTCCAGAATTTTATACAAGAATTTAGGGTTACACCTATGGACTGTGAATTACATCTTTGGGTACTTCTACTTGCTATTCAAAATGGGTGGTAATTTAAACAGGAATGAGCCCCCAGGATGCGAAAACTGGAAGAGTGAACGGAAAGTTTGGAGAAGGCTTCATAGATATGGTTTTACTGACTATATGGAAAAGCTTCACAGAAGCAAAAATTTGGTGTCATATGGTTTTGCTAGAGGCTGGAATAACAATAGAGTCACCTTGTTCGGGGAGATATGGTAAATTAATGAGGAGTTGGTCGTAGAGGTCACAGGTCTTCAGAAGGAGGGTACTAAATTCTATAGAGACCGGAAGTATGCAGCCGAAGCATTCAAAAACTTCCCAAAAATAGAGGATGAGAAGGGCAAGCTTGTTAAGAAAGACAACATCTCCTCCTACATTCCCCAGCAGGTAAAGCCCTTTTGGCAAAATTTTTTAAGGGTTTTAATGGAGTTTCTTACTATCGACAGTAGATTTACTAAAATCTATAACTATCATTTTGCAATTCTTAACCACTTCTGTTATGGGGCTAAAATTTCCCTGCCTTATTACTTAGCATCCTCTTTGAATGAGAGTCTAGCTGATCACACTAAAAAGCCTAATTCTTACCCTATAGCTCATCAGGGGCTCATATTGCTCATTTATGAATATTTGAAGGAAAAGGCTAGGGCTACCAAAGATGATCCCCTGATCACCAATGCACATATTTCTGAGAGCTACAAATATTTTGATTTGGATGAGGATCAACCTAATACCCCTACCCACAAAAAAAGGAGAGCTGATTTAGATAATGTGGAAACGGAGGTACACTATGATGTGGAGGAGGAAAATGGGAAGGATATTGAGACAAAAATGGAGAGTGAGAAGGATGAGAATGTTGATGAAGAGGAAGAAGGGGGAAACTCTGAAAACCCTCACTCTAACCCTATGGGCTCGGATAGTAGGAATGTCGCTCTGAACTCTAAGGAGGAAGACAACCCTAACTCTATGGGCACTAAGCAGGGTAGGGATTCCATGAACACTATTTTGAATATTGCCCATAACTGTACTCTGGAATC
Organism: Cryptomeria japonica; assembly: GCF_030272615.1. Classification (NCBI taxonomy): domain Eukaryota; kingdom Viridiplantae; phylum Streptophyta; class Pinopsida; order Cupressales; family Cupressaceae; genus Cryptomeria; species Cryptomeria japonica. Next base: position 400,746,708 of record NC_081413.1, on the reverse strand, counting down.
CTTCAACTTCCAGAAATGGGTTGTTGACAACATTACTAGTGTGCAAAGTAAACAAAGGGATCTAGAAAATAAGATAAATAATTTGATTAAGGATACAAATTCTGGGAAAAAGAATGAGGAGATGGAAACCAGTGAAGCCAAGGAGGAAATCGAGATGGAGGATTGGCTGGAAAAAGACCTGATCAAAGGGGATCTAAAAAATATGGAGGATGTTATCAAAATTTTGAAAGAACAGACTGAGGAGGATAAAGACAATATCAATACCGGGGCTGCCCGCACTGAAAAAGGCTCTGAAAATTTTCATGAACCAAAGTCTTCAGGTCCTAAAATTTTCGTCACAAAATATGAATGCTCTAGTGGATCACTTGGAGAGGAAAAATCAGGATAAGAATTTGGTAATCATTAAAAATGTACCAACTTCCAACTCAACTCATCAGATTTCCAGGCGAAGGACTAGGCAGAACATTACTAAGATGGAGACCAAATCGAAAGATATCTAGCTGACATAGGAAAGAAATGACCTGAGGGAAGTGGCGAAGGCGATGATGCTTCTAGTTTAGAATGTTGAGGAGTCTATAAAAGTATTCAATTGATATGTAATGCTGGGTTTGTGAGGCCAATTTCTTGTTGGCTCCTTGCTGTCTTTTTGTCTTTGTTGCTAGTCTTTTTGTCTTTGTAGTTATTTTGTCTTGTTTCTTTAATGCTCATCTTTCATAATGTAAGCAGGTTTCGGGTCCCTTAAAACCTATATTTTCTTAATAAAAAACATAATAGGAACTTGAATGTTATTTTAAGTGATCATGATGAATATGCCATTCATTGTCAGATGTTTTTTTAACATGCCCGAATCAATATAATGTTGTATTAATGTTTGCAAAGCTTGACACTCATTAGTAGAATGGCCATGGGTTTGATGATATTTACAAAAAGAAGAATTTTGAGAATTTTGTTTATGTTTTCTTCTTCGTTTAGGACAAAGAGGAGATATTAAGTTGGAATTTATAAGATTGGTCAACACATTTTCTTGTTGTAACTCAAAATTAGAATGAGAAGCTGTGGATTTACAAGACAATAGAGAAGAAGATGTTGACAAAGGAAAGTGTAATTTCTCATGACTTTGTCGCTCACATTCAATAATTTTTCCATTTAATCCATGTGTATGTTCAAAAGAGGGTTCACTCTTAGGGGGAATTGGATTGAAGCTTAAAGAGGCCCAATCAATTTCAAGATTTGTGTTAAAAGAAAAATTTGGATTATAAAATTCACACATCTTAGACTTTCTAGAAAAGGTAGGAGTGAAATCTAAGGACCCCCAATCATCCTCTAAGAGTTCTTCTTTAGGAAATTATTTGGTAGGAGATGGTGTATTTGAGTGAATTGAAGAGAGGATTTTAGGAACTAAGAAAGCATATGATGCTTCACTTATGTTCTCATCAACTACCTCATTAGTATACGTGTAAGGCACAACATGATAATTAGGAAGAACATGAATGGAATTGATTTTATTTTTGTTAGGCTCTTGATTTTTTGGAGAGAGAGCACTGTGATGAGAAATAATATCATCCTCTTGTTATAAGGTATTTTTATTTTCAAGACACTCATTAGGAAAAGGACTATCATATGTAATTAATTGTTCATCTTTGGGGGGAAGGTTATTGGAAGGAATAAAAAGTAAAGTGTTACTAAAGTCATCCTCTTTCACTGAGGTACCCTCATGAGGGAGGATAATATGAAGAGAAAAATATACATTGTCCTCTAATTGTTCATCCCAAATAGGGAAATCATTAGGAAGAGTGTTAAAAGTACCTTCTTGCATCAATATGTCCTCTTTTAGGGGATACTTTTTGGGAGGGGACCATTTAAGGGCTCAAAAAGGGGATTTTCATATATCATAAATCCTTTTAATTTAATAGCTTCATCCTGTAAAAAGAAATTTGACATTTTTCCAAATTGCAAGGAAAGAAGTGTGTTAGGGGTCAATAACACATATTAGTTTATAGTGGGGTCGGGTGTTTATGTTTTGTTATGTTTGAGTCACCGAAAGGTTCTCATGGGGTAGTTGATAGTTAGTGACGGTTGGAAACTTGGCCAACCGTCGAGTCTATATATGGTATGGATGGAACCTGGGCAAGAATGGTATTGTACTGGCATATTTGAGAATTTAATAAAGATATCATTATTCTATCATGGCTATTATGTTATTTTTATTTATGCTTTGATATATATTAATATTTTGTTACATGAATTGTTCGTATGTGTGGGATATCTCTGTTTATATGTGAGTTTACCAACCTCACCATAAGGACTAAGCATTTTGGCATCATTTCTTGTATGAACCAAGAGATAACTATGGCTACAAGAGGAAGGAATTAATAAGCCAACAATTCAACCAACAATTAACATTTGGTAGAGTTGTGGGACGTGTTGGTCATGTAGTATATGTAGAGGGAGGCTCAGGAGATAGTCATCTCTAAAGATATGGTATGTGATGAACTTACTATCAGAACTCCCATCTTTGATCTTCTTGAAAGTATTCCAAGGTTGCTTGCTAGAAATCTGATTGCACTCAAAGACTAAAGAAAGGAAACTGCATAGGAACTCCGTCGGCAACAGGTAATCCAAAGGTACAAAGAGCAGAACCCTAGGCAGGAAGAGGAAAGGGAGACAAGCCGACATCATACCCCTAGCACTTAATTCCCCTACGAACAAACAAAGACAAATGTACCACTAACACCAAAGGAATAGATCCCCTTTAATACTTTCCTTGGAGGGTTAATTATCCACTCACCAAAGGCTGACATGGGGGGTAATTTAATTCTCGAAAGATAATTTAAGTCCAAGGATCAGATCGACCCATTTTGGGGCCACACAAAGAGGGAGGAAAAGGGTGCCACACCCCTATGCTAAGGGGATAGGGGCGCCACACCATAGTCCTTCCCATTTTCAGGGCCTAAAATAGGGTCTAAATAAACCACTAACACCAAAGGAGTAGATCCCCTTTTATACTTTCCTTGGAGGGTTAATTATCCATTCACCAAAGGCTGACATGGGGGGTAATTTAATTCCCGAAAGATAATTTTAGGTCCAAGGATCAGATGGACCCATTTTGGGGCCACACAAAGAGGGAGGACAAGGGTTCCACACCCCTATGCTAAGGGGATAGGGGTACCACACCATAGTCCTGCCCATTTTTGGGGCCTGAAACACGGTCTAAACAAGTTGTAAAGTATGGAAATGAGGCCCAATTCCATGGTGGAGGAATAGATAGATCCCAATAAAGTGTGGGAGATGATATCGCCAATGTAAGGGGCCTAAAATGCGGTCAAAATTGCAAGGGGTGCAATTTTATGACACTACATTTAGCCACAACTTTAGCGGGAGTATCGCTTACACCAATACTAACAGTAAAGTAGAAGAAAGAGAGATGAAGATGAGAGATGTAGAAACAAATCACAAGGATTATAAGATGCCACTAATATTCAGGAACCAAGCCCCCCAATCTTAGGATCTTAACTCAATCAAACATATGCAAGTGCACATAAAAAGGCATACAACAAAAGCTAATATCTTAAGACCTCAAGTCAACTAGCCAAAGAGACCTCGATATGAAAAATGTCTCAATCAAATAATATCATTCTTGAAACATAAAATGCCATCTTATGAACACATATAATCACATAAAATAACAAAGATGACATCATCCATGAACCATCAATAGTAAAACTTTGAGTTCATTAGAGGAAGAAGATAAAGAACATGAATACACACTTTGGTGATCCATGAGAAGAAAGGCGAACAAAAGGAACCATGGACATCTCGCCCCTAGAACTAGGTGATCCATGGAGAAAAAAAGGACATGGAAAACTAACCCCTAGATTTTTTCTAGGTGATCCATGTAAGGGAGGAGAGTAAGAACACCGTTAGCTCCACTCAATCTCATGCGTGTGTGTGCAAGTGAGGTTCGAAGCACCTCATAGGAGTCTATGCCCAAGTATGCTACAACATGTATAAGATGTATAGTACAAATGTCAAGAAAGGCATGACATCTCTATCTAAGAGACTATGCTCTGGTTTTGATAATAAGAACCCTACATAAGAGAAAAGTGGCAACATCTCACTCTAAGAGGCTAACCTCTAGTTCAGAGAATGAGCCACTATATAAGAGAAAAGTGGTGACATATTGCTCTAAGAGGCTGCCCTTTGGTTCCAAGAATGACCCATTGTATAAGATAAAAGTGGTGACATCTCGCTCTAAGAGGTTTCCCTTTGGTTATGAGAATGACCCATTGTATAAGAGTTAAGTGGCAACATCTCTCTCTAAGAGACTGCCCTCTGGTTTTGAGAATGACCCACTGTATAAGAGATACAATGCATGAGAGAAATATAATACAAAAGGAGCAGTGTGGGTTCCTCCCCTTAAGAAGTCAACGTAGTTTAATGTTGATATATTAAGGAAATTATAAGAAGGATACCTATCATTGAAACCAAGAAGATATCCATTATGCAACAATGTCATAAATCCAAGTAAGAGAGGGAATACTCTTCAAGCAAGGATAAGATAGTTGAAAAGAGATATCTTTCTATAAGTGTAAAGGAGATCCTTGGAAGAGAAGAGATATTTTATCAAAAGACATCTACCTCCAAGAGGAGTTGTCTTAGACAAATATAACATCTTCTAGAATGAAGCGTAGAAGAGAACAAGAATTTAATTCTTCCTCCTATTACGAGGTGATGAAGGATGACTCACTTTTATCCCAATGGGGATCAGTGAATTTATTATAGATGTACATTACCAAGTGCGAAAGAGATTTTTGTCAAGGAATTACACCTCTTGTATAAGAGAGAACCATCGGGAAAACAATAACAACTTCACACAAGGAATGATATCAAGTAATAAAACTCACACCATCTACAAATAGGAAAGAGTGGATCCTTTAGAGAAAGAGAGAGGGAGAGAGATGATTTCCCCCCAAGTGTAGGAAAATTTGAATAATTACACAAATTCTAGAGAGATATTACTCACAAGAGACGTACCATTTCAAGCAAGCAATACATCCTAACCAAGGAACAAACATGCACTCGCATGAAGGATAAATCAATTTAAGAAAGGACATCAAGTTATGAATAACACAATAGAAGAAGTAATTTGTAAAGAGAGAGAAAGAAGAAGGTTCACAAAAGTTCTCTAAGGAGAGATTGTTCATAACAGACATACCATTTCAAGCAAGGAAAAGATCCCACTCACAGAACAAACATGTGCTCGCATGAAGGAGAACTCCATGCAAGAAAGGATATTAAGTTTATGAATAATCTACTCCATAAAGAAAATAACGAAACCTTAGAAAGAGGAAAAGGAATATTCTTGCCTCCCAAGCATAGAGACAAGAATAAATAGGCTATTACATTGCTCACTAAGTATGATTTCACCTGAAATTGTACGACTATGAATGACAAGGAGCCCCCCAATAGGTAGGATAACTGTGTCACATAGTGAGGAAAAACACAATAGGAACTTGAATTTTATTTTAAATGATCATGATGAATATGCCATTCATTGTTAGATGTTTTTTTAACATGCCTGAATCAATGTAATGTTGTATTTATGTTTTGAAAGCTTGACACTCATTAGTAGAATGGCCACGGGTTTGATGATATTTACAAAAAGAAGAATTTTGAGAATTTTGTTTATGTTTTCTTCTTCGTTTAGGACAAAGAGGAGATATGAAGTTGGAATTTATAAGATTGGTCAACACATTTTATTTTTGTAACTCAAAATTAGAATGAGAAGGTGTAGATTTACAAGACAATAGAGAAGAAGATGTTGACAAAGGAAAGTGTGATTTTGCATGACTTTGTCATGCATATTCAAGTATTTTTCCATTGAATCCATGTGTATGTTCAAAAGAGGGTTCATTCTTAGGGGGAATTGGATTGAAGCTTAAAGAGGCCCAATCAATTTCAAGATTTGTGTTAATAGAAAAATTTGGAATATGAAATTCACGCATCTTAGACTTTCTATAAAAGGTAGGAGTGAAATCTAAGGACCCCCAATTATCCTCTAAGAGTTCTTCTTTAGGAAATTATTTGGTAGGAGATGGTGTATTTGAGTGAATTGAAGAGAGGATTGTAGGAAATAAGTAAGCATATGATGCTTCACTTATGTTCTCATCAACTACCTCATTAGTATATGTGTAAGGCACAACATGATAATCAGGAAGAACATGAATGGAATTGATTTGATTTTTGTTAGGCTCTTGATTTTTTGGAGAGAGATCACTATGATGAGAAATAATATCATCCTCTTGTTCTAAGGTATATTTATTTTCAAGACACTCATTAGGAAAAGGACCATCATATGTAATTAATGCTTCATCTTTGGGGGGAAAGTTATTGGAAGGAATAGAAGGTGAAGTGTTATTAAAGTCATCCTCTTTTACCAAGGTACCCTCATGAGGGAGGATCATATGAAGAGAATAATCTACATTGTGCTCTAATGGTTCATCCCAAATAGGGAGATCATTAGGAAGAGTGCTAAAAGTACCTTCTTGCATCAATATGTCCTCTTTTAGGGGAGACTTTTTGGGAGGGGAACATTTAAGGTCTCAAAAAGGGGATTTTCATATATCGTAAATCCTTTTAACTTAATAGCTTAATATTGTAAAATGAAATTTGACATTTTTCCAAATTGCAAGGAAAGAAGTGTGTTAGGGGTCAATAACACATATTAGTTTATAGTGGGGTCGGGTGTTTATGTTTTGTTAAGTTTGAGTCACCGAAAGGTTCTCATGGGGTAGTTGGTAGCTAGTGAAGGTTGGAAACTTGTCCAACTGTCGAGTCTATATATGGTATGGATGGAACCTGGGAAAGGATGGTATTGTACTAGAATATTTGAGAATTCAATAAAAATATCATTATTCTATCATAGCTACTATGTTATTGTTATTTATGCTTTGATATATATTAATATTTTGTTAAATGAATTGTTGGTACGTATGGGATATCTCTGTTTATTTGTGAGTTTACCAACCTCACCATAAGGACTAAACATTTTGGTATCATTTCTTGAATGAACCTAGAGATAACTATGGCTACAAGAGGAAGGAATTAATAAGCCAACAATTCAACCAACAATTAACTGTCATAGACAGTGACACACAGGAAGAAAGTATCGCGGAAGAGGAATGAGAGGATTAGTTGATGAAAGACTTGGTAGAGTTGTGGGATGTGTAAGTCATGCAGTATGTGCAGAGTGAGGCTCAGGAGAGAGTCATCTCTAAAGGAAGGGTATGTGGTGAACTCACCATCAGCACTCCCGTCTTTGATCTTCTCAGAAGTATTCCAAGGTTTCTCACTAGAAATTTGATTGAACTCAAAGACCGATGAGAGGAAACTACACGGGAACTACGTAAGCAACAAGTACTCCAAAGGTACCAAGAGAAGAACTATAGGCATGAAGAGGAAAGGGATACAAGCTGACACCGTACCCCTAGCACTTAATGTCCCTATGGCCAAACAAAGACAAATGTACCACTAACACGTTAGGACTAGATCCCCTTTTGTACTTTCCTCGGAGGTTTAATTATCCATTCACCATAGGCCAACATGGGGGGTAATTTAATTCCTGGAAGATAATTTAGGTCCAAGGATCAGATGGACCCATTTTGGGGCCACACAAAGAGGGAGGACAAGGGTGCCACACCCCTGTTCTAAGGGGATAGGGGTGCCACACCATAGTCCTACCCATTTTGGGGGCTTGAAATAGGGTCTAAACATACCACTAACACTGAAGGAGTAGATCCCCTTTTATACTTTCCTTGGAGGGTTAATTATCCATTCACCAAAGGCCGACATGGGGTGTAATTTAATTCCCAAAAGATAATTTAGGTCCAAGGATCAAATGGACCCATTTTGGGGCCACACAAAGAGGGAGGACAGGGGTGCCACATGCCTATCCTAAGTGGATAGGGGTGCCACACTATAGTCCTGCCCATTTTCAGGGCCTGAAATAGGGTCTAAACAAGTTGTAAAGTGTGGAAATGAGCCCCAATTCCATGGTGGAGGCATAGATGGATCCTAATCAAGTGTGGGAGATGATATCGCCAAGGAAAGGGGCCTAAAACAAGGTCAAAATTGCAAGGGGTGCAGTTTTATGTCACAACATTTAGCCCCCACTTTAGCGGGAGTATCTCTTATGCCAATATTGTCAGTAAAGTAGAAGAAAGAGAGATGAAGATGACAGATGTTAGTAGTACATTTGTCTTTGTTAATTATCCATTCAAAAAAGACAAATGTACCACTAACATTGAAGTAGTAGATCCCCTTTTATACTTTCATTGGAGGGTTAATTATCCATTCACCAAAGGCCAACATGGGGGGTAATTTAATTCCTGAAAGATAATTTGGGTCCAAGGATCAGATGGACCCATTTTGGGGCCACACAAATATGGAGGACAAGGGTTCCACACCCCTATCCTAAGGGGATAGGGGTGCCACACCATAGTCCTGCCCATTTTCGGGGCCTGAAACAGGGTCTAAACAAGTTGTAAAGTGTGGAAATGAGGCCCACTTCCATGGTGGAGGCATACATGGATCCCGATCAAGTGTGGGAGATGATATCACCAAGGTAAGGGGCCTAAAACAAGGTGCAATTTTATGACACTACATTTAGCCCCCACTTTAGCGCGAGTATCACTTACGCCAATATTGTCGGTAAAGTAAAAGAAAGAGAGATGAAGATGAGAGATGCAGAGAAAGATCACAAGGAGTATAAGACGTCACTAATCTTGAGAAACCAAGCCCCCCAATCTTAGGATCTTAACTCAATCAAACATATGCAAGTGCACATAAAAAGGCATGCAACAAAAGCTAATATCTTAAGACCTCAAGTCAACTAGCCAAAGAGACCTCGATATGAAAAATATCTCAATCAAATAATATCATTCTTGAAACATAAAATGCCATCTTATGAACACATATAATCACATAAAAGAACAAAGATGACATCAGCCATGAACCATCAATAGTAAAAATTTGAGTTCAAGTGATAAAGAAGACAAAGAACATGAATACACACTTTGGTGATCCATGAGAAGAAAGGCGAACAAAAGGAACCATGGACATCTCACCCCTAGAACTAGGTGATCCATGGAGAAAAAAAGGACATGGAAAACTAGCCCCTAGATTTTGTCTAGTAGATCCATGTAAGGGAGGAGAGTGAGAACACTGTTATCTCCACTCAACCTCATGTGTGTGTGTGTGCAAGTGAGGTTTGAAGCACCTCATAGGAGTCTATGCACAAGTATGCTACAACATGTATAAGATATATAGTACAAATGTCAAGAAAGGCATGGCATCTCTCTCTAAGAGACTATGCTCTGGTTCTGAGAATAAGAACCCTACATAAGTGAAAAGTGGCAACATCTCTCTCTAAGAGGCTACCCTCTAGCTCAGAGAATGAGCCACTATATAAGAGAAAAGTGGTGACATATCGCTCTAAGAGGCTGCCCTCTAGTTCCGAGAATGACCCATTGTATAAGATAAAAGTGTTGACATCTCGCTCTAAGAGATTGCCCTTTGGTTATGACAATGACCCACTGTATAAGAGTTTAGTGGAAACATCTCACTCTAAGAGGCTTCTCTCTGGTTTTGAGAATGACCCACTGTATAAGAGATACAATGCGCGAGAGAAATATAACTCAAAAGGAGCAATGTGGGTTCCCCCCCCTTAAGATGTCAACATAGTTTAATGTTGATATATTAAGGAAAGTAGAACATGTTGGCATATGTGCAAGAGTATGATGACATGATGATATTGTATGTTGTCATTGATGTCAATATGCTGAGAAGTGAACCGGTATATTGAAGTTAAGCAACTGGCAAAGAGAACCGGTATGGTGGTGTAAACTGGTACATGTGCAATAAGTGAAGTGGTATGCTTGTCCAAGTGAACCAGTATGATGTTGTGAACCATAACTGGTATGTCAAAATGAGAATCGATACATGGAATGTGGTAGGACTACCAGTTGGTAGTCTTAGCTTTAGGGTTTCCAGTTGAAGTGTTCCAAGCCTATGTGATTCAACCGATGATATTGTGTGATGAGTTAGCATTGTAATGGAGATTAGATCATGTTGCCACGACAGTATCATGCACAAGAAGGATCTTGCATGAAGGAGATTAATCCTATCTACCTCAAGAATGTGCGAAGTCTTTGCAAACAGTAGAGAATGCATGATGGGTTATTGCCTCCATGAAGTGGTGAAGAATGAACAATGGAGAATGTCTTGAGATCTATTCAAGACTGTTGTATTCAAATACAAAGTGCTCAATGAAGGAAGGAACTAAAGCGGATCTGCATTGGCATTGAGTGCTATTACTAGATCATTGTAATACTTGTTGATCTTTAACTACTTCAACAGTTGGAAAATCCCTTAACCGGGTAGCTTTAACCATCTTGTTGTAAATCCTTTAATAGGGTGACTCAAAGCCATTGAGTTCATAAAATCCTTTAACAAGGTAACCTCTAACAAGGTTTAACCCTTAATCGGGTATTCTAGCCATCCCCTAACTGGGTGATCCCTAACAGGATTGGTTCCTAACAGAACCTATTGTAATAGTCTTTAACTGGACTAGGCTTCTAATAGAGTAGACTTCTAAAAAGTTCAAAACAGCTTGTGGGTATTCATCCCCACCATGGTTTTTCCCAGTTGGGTTTCCACATGAAAAATGTGTGTGTCATATGTGATGTCTTTTTTATGTGATGCTTTGTTGTTTTCTATCAAGTGGTGAATTATGTTGATCTAGCAAGTTATTATATTTTTGATGATAGATTATTTGATTATGCATAAGGACAAAGTGGAAATGAGGAAGTAGGTTGTGTGGAAAGCTAAGAAGATTGACTAGTTCATGTCTTTCATAGTTGCACTGTGTTTAACTAGTAGTAGTCTGGTTTGGACCGGTGTTAGAGATTGCCAGTAGTTTACAGTCTGCAATCAAATTGGTTTAGGAGAAGTTTTTGTTTGTGCCTGTACTGATTCACCCCCCCCTCTCAGTACCGGTTTGGTACTCACTTTTCATCATTGAGTTATTAATTGGTATTAGAGTATCCTCCAGGTCCTTTGTGTTGTAAGCTTAACCGCTTGAGGGAAAGATCCTATTGTAATGATGAAGAGGGAAGGTTCAAAGTTCAACAGAGATAACTTTAAAATATGGAAGGACAGAATGAAGATATACATCAGAAGCATGGGTGCTCAACATTGGAGCTATGTTGAGAACGTTTATGTTATCCCTACCAGTACTCTCACTGATGACCAAAAGAGAGAGATTCAGGACAATGGGTAAGTCATGGAAGCCCTAATCAGTAGCTTATCTGAGATTGAGTTTATTGATGTCCAGAATAAAAACAATCCCAAAAAAGTATGGGATACTCTTGAGAATATCTATGGAGGTGATGAACATATAAAACAAGCTAAGGAAGAAAGCCTTAGAGGGAAGTTTGAAGACATGCAGATGGTTGAAGGTGAGACCATTCAACAATATGGAATACGAATCAAAACTGTTGTTAGAGATATCAAGAGTGCAGGTGGTAAAATGGAAGATTCCATTGTTGTTAGCAAATTTTTGAGATCCTTATTACTAGTCTATGCAATAAGGGTTGTTGCTATTCAGGAGTTGAGATCAATAGACAAGACTAAGGTATCCCTAGACTCCATCATTGCAAAGTTGACAGCCTATGAGCTAAATAGTTTTGATGGAAGTGTTCAAAAGACCGAATCAGCTTTTAGAGCATCTGCTACACCATCTAGAAAAGGAAAAGAAGTAAGCACCAGCAGTGAACGAAGACAGAGTAGAGAAATGGATGATGAGGAGATTCTAATGGAATTTGAAGCTCTTCTTGCCAAGAGACTTCCTAAGGGAACCGACAAATACAGAGGTAAGCTTCCTTTGAAATACTTTTCTTGTAACTAGATAGGACACATTGCTATAAACTGTCCTAATGGTGATAGCAAGGTCAAACTAGAAAGGTTCAAGAAATTCAAAGGAGGAAACTGGAGAAACTGTTTTGTAGCAATTGATGAAGGTGTCACAGATGAGGAATCAGAAGATGAAGAAAATGAAGATATTGTGTTTGTTGCAGTCAAGGAGGATGTGTCAGACAAGAAGGCTCTTGTCTCCAGCTTTGATAATTCCAATGAGTGGATTATTGATAGTGGTTGCTCTCACCATATGACTGGTGACTGAAGCAAGTTTATATCACTGGAAGAGTATGATGGTGGTGTGGTTCATTTTGGTCAAGGGCAGAGGGTCCATCTCTCTAAATGGAAAGAGCAATGCTAACAATGTGTATTGGGTGGAAGGTCTCAGACACAATCTATTGAGTGTTGCCCAGCTAAATGACAGTGGACTCACTCTGGAATTCAAAAATGGAGTCTGCAAAATCAAAGGAAAGAATGGTGAATTGATGGCCACTGGTATGCAGACCAAAGGTAACTTATTTCAGCTGAATGCAAATATAAGTACATGTCTTATGGCTAAGTTTGATGATAGCTGGATATGGCATAGGAGACTCTGCCATGTAAACTTTGATAACATAGTAAAGGCCAGTAAGATCAAGGCAGTTAGAGGACTGTCGATGTTGAGAAAACCAAAAAATCCTTTGTGCAGAGAGTGTCAACTAGGGAAAATGTCTTCCTCAACCTTCAAAGGTAAATCTTTGACTGCTGATAATTTACTTGATCTTGTGCATACTGATTTGTGTTGTCCTATGAAAACTAGGAGTATGCAGGGAGATTGGTATTTTATGATTCTAACAGATGATTGCTCAAGAATGATGTGGGTCACATTCTTGAAGGACAAATCTGAAGCTTTTGTAAATTTCAAAGCCTTCAGAGCACTAGTAGAAAAGGAAAGAAGTAGAAGAATCAAATGCCTTAGAACTGATCAAGTAGGGGAATTCACTTCTGGTGAATTCAACAAATATTGTGAAGAGAATGGTATCAAGAGGCAATTGTCTGCCCCCCAGACTCCATAGCAAAATGGCCTAGTAGAGAGAAACAACCAAACTATGGCTGAAGCAGCTAGAACTATGTTGATCCAATGAAAGGTCGCTCACACCTTTTGGAGAGAAGTGATGAGCACTGTAGTCTACACAATGAACTAGGTACTCATCAAAAAGGGAAAGGATAAGACTCCTTATGAGTACTGGACCGGTAAGACACCAGTGGTAAGATACTTTAGAGTGTTTGGTAGTAAATGTTACATCAAGAGGAGTGAACATCAGAGCAAGTTTGATGCTAAATGTGATGAGGGAATATTCCTAGGGTATTCCACTAAGAGAAAAGCTCTCAAATGTTTCAACAATAGGACTCAGAGAATTGTTGAAAGCATCAATGTTAGGGTTGATGAAAACTCTAGGAAACCTGAGGAAACCAACAGTGAGCAAGTTGGAGATGAACCGGTAGTAACCTTCTAGGAACCGATTGCAAATCAGCCCAGTACTAGTAATTGTGCTCCTACACTGATGGATGTTGATGTTGATGAAGAAGAGGATGAAGAAGAAAAGCAAGAGGAATATTTTAAGAACATACCTATGTATGTCAAACTCAATCATGATCCAAAGAAAATCATAGGAGACAAGGATGCAGGATTCCTTACAAGAAGAAAGGTCAGAGAAAAATCATGTATGATCTTTGAATTTGAGCCTAAATCATTCAAAGAGGCACACAAAGATGAAGATTGGATCAAGGCAATGGAAGAGGAACTTGATCAGATAGAAAAGAATGGTACATGGTCCTTGGTACCTAGACCGTAGCATAAAAATGTCATTGGTACCAAATGGGTTTTCAGAAATAAACTGAATGAAGATGGGACAGTGATAAGAAACAAAGACAGACTGGTGTGTAAGGGGTATGCTCAAGAAGAAGGAGAAGACTATGGAGAAATATTTTCTCTAGTAGCCAGATTTGAAGGAGTTCATATGCTTCTTGCATATGCAGCTTTTAAAGGATTCAAGGTATACCAAATGGATGTAAAATCTGCATTCCTAAATGGAATACTTGAAGAGGAGGTGTATATAGAGAAACCAGATGGGTTTTCCCTATTAGAAGACAGCGACATGGTGTGTAGGCTACATAAAGCCTTGTATGGACTAAAGCAGGCATCTAGAGCATGGTATGAACACTTGCACTCCCATCTTGTGAAAATTGGATTTGAAAGAACAAGTGAAGATATCAATATCTACTTGAAATCAAAAGGAGATCAGATTCTGATCTGTGAAGTATTTGTTGATGACATCATCTTTGGAGGAGATGAAAAGATGAGTCATGATTTTGCAGATGAGATGAAGAAGGAATTTGAGATGTCACTCATAGGGGAGATTAAGTTCTTCATTAGACTACAGATTCAACAAATGAAAGAGGAAATCTTTATTACTCAGTCCAAGTATGTCAAAGAGGTGTTGAAGACCTTTGGCATGGAAGACAGTAAACCAGTTGGTACACTAATGGTGACCAGTTGTAAACTATCAAAAGAAGATGACTCAGCACTGGTAAATGAGAAGGAATACCGATCAATGATTGGTAAGTTGCATTATGTAGTGCATAGAAGACCAGACATTGCACATGTAGTAGGTATTACTGCTTGGTTTCAGCAAAGCCTAAGAGAATCCCACTTGGTAGCAGTCAAGTGGATTCTTAGATATCTGAAAGGAACTATTGACTATGGGTTATGGTATCCATACAATAATGTGTTCAACCTGAAAGTGTTCACAAATGCTGATTGGGCTGGTAATGTAGATGACCGAAAGAGAACAACCGGTGGTGCATTCTTTCTCGGTGTTAGACTAGTCTCATGGATGAGTAAAAAGCAGAGCTGTATCTCTCAGTCTACAACAGAAGCAGAGTATGTTGCAGCTTTTATGAACTGTACCCAAACTATTTGGATGAAGCATGTATTGAATGGCTTCAAAGTTCTTGTATCTGAACTGGTAAGTATATTCTGTAACAATACAAGTGCAATTAACATTTCCAAGAATCCGGTTTTACATGCTAGAACCAAGCACTTTGAACTCAAGTATCATTTCTTAAGGGAAAAGGTTTGGAACAAAGAGGTTGTATTGGAACATGTTTCTAGTAAGGAGCAGTTAGCAGACATATTCACCAAGCCTCTACCAAAGGCTTCATTTACCTATTTGAGAGGTGAATTAGGGGTGTTTCCCCTTCAAGAGGTGAACTAAAAGTATGTACTCCACATCAGTCAGGTATTGCAGTGTCCAATCTTTTTTAGGATTGATGTGTTGAAGGATGCTACTCCTTAGGGGGAGAAACATAGTGGAACAGGGAAGCTTGTGCCTCCACTTTGGCATTGTTGTCAAAGGGAGAGAAGATGTGAAGCGGGGAAGATATTTGCAGCAATAGGGAGAAGATGTGATGCTGAGTGATATCTTTGTAAATTGCCATCAATGCCAAATGGGGAGATTGTTGGCATATGTGCAAGAGTATGATGACATGATGATATTGTATGTTGTCATTGATGTCAATATGCTGAGAAGTGAACCAGTATATTGAAGTTAAGCAACTGGCAAAGAGAACCGGTATGGTGGTGTAAACCGATACATGTGCAATAAGTGAAGTGATATGCTTGTCCAAGTGAACTGGTATGATGTTGTGAACTGGAACCAGTATGTCAGAACGAGAACCAGTACATGGAATGTGGTAGGACTACTGGTTGGTAGTCTTAGCTTCAGGATTTCCGGTTGAAGTGTTCCAAGCCTGTGTGATTCAACCAATGACATTGTGTGATGAGTTAGCATTGTAATGGAGATCAGATTGTGTTGCTAGGTTAGTCTCATGCACAAGAAGGATCTTGCATGAAGGAGATTGATCCTATCTACCTCAAGAATGTGCAAAGTCTTTGCAAATGGTGGAGAACGCATGATGGGTTATTGCCTCCATGAAGCGGTGAAGAACGAACGATGGAGAATGTCTTGAGATCTGTTCAAGACCGTTGTATTTAGATACAAAGTGCTCAATGAAGGAAGGAACTAAAGTAGATCTGCATTGGAATTGAGTGCTATTACCAGATCATTGTAATACCTACTGATCTTTAACTACTTCAACAATTGGAAAATCCCTTAACCAGGTAGATTTAACCAGCTTGTTGTAAATCCTTTAACAAGGTGACTCAAAGTCATTGAGTTCATAAAATCCTTTAACAAGGTAACCTGTAATAGGGTTTAACCCTTAACCGGGTATTCTAGCCATCCCTTAACCGGGTGGTCCCTAACAGGATCAGTTCCTAACAGAACCTGTTGTAATGGTCTTTAACCAGACTAGACTTCTAACAGAGGAGACTTCTAAAGAGTTCAAAATAGCTTGCGGGTATTCATCCCCATCATGGTTTTTCCTAGTTGGGTTTCCACGTGAAAAATGTGTGTGTCATATGTGATGTCTTTTTCATGTGATGCTTTGTTGTTTTCTGTCAAGTGGTGAATCATGTTGATCTAGAAAGTTATTATATTTCTGATGATAGATTATTTGTTTATGCATAAGGACAAAGTGGAAATGAGGAAGTAGGTTGTGTGGAAAGCTAAGAAGATTGACTGGTTCATGTCTTTCATAGTTGCACTGTGTTTAACTAGTAGTAGTCTGGTTTGGACTGGTGTTAGAGATTGCCAGTAGTTTACAGTCTGCAATCAAACCGGTTCAGGAGATGTTTGTGTTTGTGCCTATACTGATTCACCCCCCTCTCTGAGTACCGGTTTGGTACTCACTTTTCATCATTGAGTTATCAGAACAAGGATACCTATTGTCGACACCAAGAAGATATCCATTATGCAACAATATCATAAATCCAAGCAAGAGAGGGAATGCTCTTCAAGAAAGGATAAGATAGTTGAAAAGAGATATCTTGCTATAAGTGTAAAGGAGATCCTTGGAGGAGAAGAGATCTTTTCTCAAAATAAATCTACCTCCAAGAGGATTTGTCTTAGACAAATATAACATCTTCTAGAATGAAGCGCAAAAGAGAACAAGAATTCAATCCTTCCTCCTATTACTAGGTGATGAAGGATGACTCACTTTTATCCCAATGGGGATGGGTGAATTTATTATAGATGTACATTACCAAATGTGAAAGAGATTGTAGTCAAGGACTTAAACCTCTTGTATAAGAGAGAATCCTTGGGAAAACAATAAAAACTTCACACAAGGAATGACATCAAGTAATAAAACTCACACCATCTGCAAATAGGAAAGAGTGGATCCTTTAGAGAAAGAGAGAGGGAGAGAGATCATTTCCCCCCAAGTGTAGGAAAATGAGAAGAATTACACAAATTCTAGAGAGAGATTACTCATAAGAGACATACCATTTCAAGAGAGGAATACATCCTAACCAAGGAACAAACATGCGCTCGCATGAAGGATAAATCCATTTAAGAAAGGACATCAAGGTATGAATAACACAATAGAAGAGGTAATTTGTAAAGAGAGAGAAAAAAGAAGAAGGTTCACAAAAGTTCTCTAAGGAGAGATTGTTCATAATAGATGTACCATTTCAAGCAAGGAAAAGATCCCACTCACGGAACAAATATGTGCTTGCATTAAGGACAACTCCATGCAACAAAGGATATTAAGTTTAGGAATAATGTACTCCATAAAGAAAATAATGAAACCTTAGAAAGAGGAAAAGGAATATTCTTGGCCCCCAAGCATAGAGACAAGAATAAATAGACTAATGCGTTGCTTACTAAGTATGATTGCACCTGAAATTGTACAACTATGAATGACAAGGAGCCCCCCAATAGGTAGGATAACTATGTCACATAGTGAGGAGAAACATAATAGGAACTTGAATGTTATTTTCAATGATCATGATGAATATGCCATTCATTATCAGATGTTTTTTTTAACATGCCTGAATCAATGTCATGTTGTATTTATGTTTTCAAAGCTTGACACTCATTAGTAGAATGGTCATGGGTTTGATGATATTTACAAAAAAAAACAAATTTGAGAATTTTGTTTATGTTTTCTTCTTCATTTAGGACAAAGAGGAGATATGAAGTTGGAATTTATAAGATTGGTCAACACATTTTCTTTTTGTAACTCAAAATTAGAATGAGAAGGTGTGGATTTACAAGACAATAGAGAAGAAGATGTTGACAAAGGAAAGTGTGATTTCTCGTGACTTTGTCACACATATTCAAGTATTTTTCCATTGAATCCATGTGTATGTTCAAAAGAGGGTTCATTCTTAGGGGGGATTGGATTGAAGCTTAAAGAGGCCCAATCAATTTCAAGATTTGTGTTAATAGAAAAATTTGGAATATGAAATTCATGCATCTTAGACTTTCTATAAAAGGTAGGAGTGAAATCTAAGGACCCCCAATTATCCTCTAAGAGTTCTTCTTTAGGAAATTATTTGGTAGGAGATGGTGTATTTGAGTGAATTGAAGAGAGGATTGTAGGATATAAGAAAGCATATGATGCTTCACTTATGTTCTCATCAACTACCTCATTAGTATATGTGTAAGGCACAACATGATAATCAGGAAGAACATGAATGGAATTGATTTTATTTTTGTTAGGCTCTTGATTTTTTGGAGAGAGATTACTATGATGAGAAATAATATCATCCTCTTGTTCTAAGGTATATTAATTTTCAAGACATTCATTAGGAAAAGGACCATCATATGTAATTAATGCTTCATCTTTGGGGGGAAAGTTATTGGAAGGAATAGAAGGTGAAGTGTTATTAAAGTCATCCTCTTTTACCAAGGTACCCTCATGAGGGAGGATCATATGAAGAGAATAATCTACATTGTGCTCTAATTGTTCATCCCAAATAGGGAGATCATTAGGAAGAGTGTTAAAAGTACCTTCTTGCATCAATATGTCCTCTTTTAGGGGAGACTTTTTGGGAGGGGAACATTTAAGGTCTCAAAAAGGGGATTTTCATATATCATAAATCCTTTTAACTTAATAGCTTAATATTGTAAAATGAAATTTGACATTTTTCCAAATTGCAAGGAAAGAATTGTGTTAGGGGTCAATAACACATATTAGTTTATCGTGGGGTCGGGTGTTTATGTTTTGTTATGTTTGAGTTGCCAAAAGGTTCTCATGGGGTAGTTGGTAGTTAGTGACGGTTGGAAACTTGGCGAACCATCGAATCTATATATGGTATGGATGGAACCTAGGCAAGGATGGTATTGTACTGGCATATTTGAGAATTCAATAATGATATCATTATTGTATCATAGCTATTCTGTTATTGTTAGTTATGCTTTGATATATATTAATATTTTGTTACATGAATTGTTGGTACGTGTGGGATATCTCTATTTATCTATGAGTTTACTAACCTCACCATAAGGACTAAGCATTTTGGCATCGTTGCTTGTATGAACCTAGAGATAACTATGACTACAAGAGGAAATAATTAATAAGCTAACAATTCAACCAGCAATTAACTATCATAGATAGTGACACACATGAAGAAAGTATCGCGGAAGAGGTATGAGAGGATTAGTTGATGAAATACTTGGTAGAGTTGTGGGACGTGTCAGTCATGTAGTATGTGCAGAGGGAGGCTTAGGAGAGAGTCATCTCTGAAGGCACGGTACGTGGTGAACTCACCTTCAGCACTCTCGTCTTTGACCTTCTCAGAAGTATTCCAAGGTTGCTCACTATAAATCTGATTGCACTCAAAAACTGAAGGGAGGAAACTACATGGGAACTCCTTCAGCAACAAGTACTCCAAAGGTACAAAGAGTGGAACCGTAGGTAGGAAGAGGAAAGGGAGACAAGATGACGCCGTACCCATGGCACTTAATGCCCCTACGGCCAAACAAAGACAAACCTACCACTAACACCGAAGGAGTAGATGAGGGAACCGTATGGAGATCCCTCTGCATTAAAGAATAGGTCGAGCGAAGATGACGAATAAGGGAATTTGTTGACTCAAAGAGCCTTGAGGAAAATAGAAGAAGTCAAAGTGTGACTCAGAGTCGTAGCTAGGAGAGACAAAGGCCGTGTACGTGGAAGGAGTTGGAGGAGATCGCTAGGACCCTACCACTTCCAAATGTAGCGGAGGAAGATCTCATGGACCAGACCCCACACTTGACTTCAAGTGAAGAAGAATCCGGAGCCAAGTCACAGAGCAACATGTAAGAGTATTCTTAACAAGGAGAGGAGGCAGTGCGGGATCTGCATGAAGAGATTGCCAATATTTTTGAAATGATATTATCTGACATCAAGAATTTGTCCTTGTGAGAGGAAACCAAAATAGGAGGGTTAGACCCAGAAACCCCGAGAAGGAGGGACTATTGGAGCGAGGGTGACCAAAGCCTTGCAGACAGGGGTCCAATAAGGTCAAGAGCATATGACACCTTCCAGACACATAATACCTTCCGAGCATATAATAACTTCCAAGCACTACATAAAACCCTCCAGACAAAAACAATGACACACTCTAGAGAAACAAAATCTTCCAAAATTCATGGGCGATGGGTCAGAGGATTCCATATGACATTGTAAGACATGTGTAACCATTTGGGAGGAAAATGGCCAAGACGACTAGGATTACTAGTTGAAGGCATTTCCATCCACCCTACAAGGAATAGCAATTGATTGGTATATGGACCTGGATGCCCAGTATAAAACATCATGGACCAATCTAAAGAAGGTTTTCTGAGAGGAATTTAAACTCCTACGGGATGACAATCAAATGGTGGTAGAAATTTACAATACCAAGCAGGGAAAAGTGAAAGTGTGCGGGCCTATAAGAGAACGTTGAGGGAACTGCTCAACAAAATGGAGAACCAACTAGCTAATGGCCTGAAGAATAGATGGTTTATTGAAGGACTGGTACCGTCTCTTAGATGGAAGATGAAGGTGGTCCCTTCACCCTTGTATGACGAAGCATACAACTATGCGATGCATATTGAGAGTGAAAATAAGATATCTTGAGGGAAGCAATAGGTGAGTGATGGTGATAGTACGGGTGAAGACAACAACGAGGAATCCAAGACTATACAAGCACTTTGAAGGGATATGATGAGGATGATGATAGAACTAAAGGTTGACGAAGAAAATGGCAAGGAAGGGAAGGAACTATGGTGCACCGATTGCAAGATAGAAGGGCACACTAAGGGGAGTTGTCCTTGAAAATCTTTCTGTGACATCTGCCAAGTAATGGGATATTCCATTAAGGAATGCACATACAACTTGAAAGCATGAACCACACAAGTTCTCTACGCTCATCCCAACCAAGTCACACCCATAAAAATTGAATGCCTCTCCTAGAGGGTACCAAAACAACCGACGGGGTAGAAACAGGTCCAACAATAACACGCCAATGAATAGAATTCAATACGATGCAAAAGGATGACCCATGATTCAATATCATAAATACAATGAATGGGATCACTTTGTGTGAGAGTATCAAAATGGAGATGATGTAGGGAGTTTGTTGTGCAAATGGTGTGGTCTGGGGAATCACGAGGACACAAAGTGTCAAAAATAAAAAGGGGTGAATATGCTAGAGGTAGAAGAACCGGAGGAAGGTTTATTGGCATTCACAAGATTTCAAAACAAGAAATCCATGTATCCTGACCCTCGCATGGAGAAGGAAAAACTCCAGGAAGCCAGGGCAAACATTGACTGTCCGATGGCAAAAGAATGGAGGGCCTCGCATCCGACTACCAGTACCCCACTTCAGTCGGGACCAAAAAAACTATCATTAAGCAGATTTTATAGACCACTATACCCGTACAAGTATCCAACCTCCTATAGACCATGCCACAATTGAGGATGGCCCTGACAAATGCAGTCGGTGACACCACCATCAACCAGGAACACCAAACGACGATAGGATCACCTAGTACGACTCTGGTGAAGGAACCTGGTATGAATTCCATAGACCCTATGTTATTCACCATAAGCATTGGACGAAAACCTAGCATGGTGGAGACGGAGATAATGGGACAGAAGCTCACAAACACCATTGTGGATGGCGGGTTTGGAGTCAATGTGCTACCGAAAGAAACTTGGAGAAGTCTTGGCAAGCCTACCCTTTGGCCACCAACATTCCACCTTGTCGGTGTAGATCAACACGACATCAAACCCCTTGGGACTCTCATGGCACAAAAGGTGGTGATTGGAACACAACAATTCCTTCTAGACTTCATAGTCATTCCACTGGAGATCAAAGCGTATGATGCCCTCCTAGGAAGGGGATGGCTGATCATGGCTAGTGTTATTCTAAAAAAATGAGTAACCCAAGTTCACCCACAATTTATCTATGAAATAGCCAATTTCAAACAATGAAGAACTTCAGGACTTGGACAACATGACAAGGATTTAAATCCTTCTACTCTTCAGGCTCTACAAAATCTAGGTGGGTATACTTTGATGCATAGAATCAGACCCATTACACACATATGATAGCATCAAGAAAGCAAATAGATCCCATTAGAGTCTCAGAATGAGGAGGGTACTGTAGATGGGCTAAATCTACATATACAACTCAGCTATGTTTGAGCATGAGATAGGTAGAACATTACCACAAAATAGAAAAAGAAAGATATTCTGATTTGATTTTAAAATTGATGTTCTGACAATCCTTCAACATTACAAAAGACCAGTGCCTTATCCTAGCTACAAAGTCATGTATAAAACTGGAAGAGAAATCTCAGCTGCAAGCTACTTTTAACATTAAATTTTCATGTATTAATGCATTACATTAATACAATCCTATGCTCTGTTACAAAAACATACTTACATATCCAATATACACATTCAAAATCATTAATGCTGGGTTTCAGGATTTAAATCCTTCCTAGAAGAATACCCAAAAAAAAACATTACACTTTCAAAGAAGACTGAAAGAGACACTTCAAATTATCCTTGATAATATGGAACTGTATAAATTCAAATGCCATCTGGGAGACATTTTTATGGAAACTCACACATGCCTTGCATATGTGTAAACCTACAAACTGAAACAAAACGTACAACAAAGACAACACTGGAAACCCAAAAGAAACACATTGTCGTTTGTGAAAAATGAAAAATGCCATCACTGGAACTTGCAATTTTCGATTTCTCCCTTGGAGAAATTTTCCAAAACCTGGGAACCCTTACAAATGAGAAGAACTGAGAATATGAAGAAGAGGGAAAAAACTAGATTTGCATCACAAATTGCCAAGTGTCCTCTTTCCCCAACTGAAAATATTCTTTGCATAATTCCTGTGGAAACTTCTCTCAAACTATTTGACATGTGTTGAAACTGACTATAGAAACAAACTCCTCATTTTGAGAGCTCTCCAACGACATATGATATGCCTATATTTGGGTAAAAAATAACCCGTCAGCCATTAATTTCTCTTTACAATCAATCATTTAAATTTTTGCATTTTTTGACACAGTCAAAACTATATATTTAATTTTGATTTTTCACCCATTTTGATCCGCCACTGCCACGTGTCAACCTCTAGTTTGCTCGTGAATCCACTTGTTCGCCACTTCAGCATTGTTGGGCCCACCACTGGACCTTGGCTCTTCTTTGTCGCTGATATGCGATGGGTAACTGGCAAGCAGTTTTCCATCGCGGATCAACAACCACCATTGGATCCTTTTATCATCGCCCGATTTGCTTGGCCTTTAACTCACCATTTTTGCCACTTTGTAGTAAAATTTATGTGTCTTGGGATGCGTTCTCACCTGGGCCCAACTGGTCACGAGCTGCCTTCTTGTCAAAAGCCCTTAGCTTTTGACACTATAGATGTGAGTAACTTTGTATTTAAATATACATGAACCCTGACCCATAACTCATGTGGGATATATGGTTTTCACCATTTCCACCGTGCTGCACAAGAGGGAGAAAATGAGAATGACATCTGCCAACATGCATTTGCTGGGAAGTACCTAAACTCTCTTCTTACCTCGTGCAAACCCTTGTTTATCCTAGCATCTACTTTGAGAGTTTCGAAACACTTCTTTGCTAGCTCCACACACAGGAAAGACATGGCGGAAGTTTTAAGGTATTTGGCAATAAACCTGCCATTTTGCACTTGCATGAAGGTTTCTAATTCTTTTTTGCCAGTCCACTTCTTTGTGCAAGCTTACAACAGGGAGGAGCTGGTCAAAGGTTGTTGAAATTGGTTTTAAACTTTGCCAAATGCCACGTTAAAAGCTTCCAAACAAAATTTTCATCATTGACGCCACATTGCATTTGTATGAAAGTCTCTTTTGCCCCTCCTCATCTCCACTTCACTTACAAGCAGGGAAGAATGCTGCCAAGGGTTGTGGGATCAGGATTTTCACTAGATACTTGGCATAGTAGGGAGGATGCATGCTCTGGATGCAACATTTGGCTTTATACCTATCATTGGAATTTGCATGAAAGTTGTTGGATGCCCTTTGCATCTTCTTGAAGTTACTAAAGCCTTATCAACATGCTTTTTGCATTGATCATGAGTAGGGAAGAAATGGCAGAGAGGTAGTTGAATCAACCTACACACCTGCCAGCATTTGCTTGAAATTTTCTAATTCTATTCAACATATTCATTTCATTCCTACCTTCACTTGATTAGATTGTGCTTTGGTAAAACATGGTAGATGAGCACCCAACATAGCTCACATTGTAGCTGGATATTCACCTCTATATGTTGGTTTTATATGTTCTCTAGTTGTAGAACTCACATTTCTAACTGGCATCCCATATAGCTCATATATCATATGATGATAGATGTAGCATAGGCACTCTGGCATAAACCACAAGTTAGCAGCTTCTCCCCATCATCCAACCAAGCCATCAAGGACTTTCAGCTGCCAATTGCCGATGATTCAAAGTTTCAGAGGTTTTGAAAGTTTTTAAAACCTTTTCACGCTCCACTTTGGTGCAACTGACTCTCAAATGTGCTTCCCAAGTCCATACTCTTAAAATTTCATAGGAAAGGGTAGCCAATACCCAAGTTTCATGCAGTCTTTTACACCAGGTCTCTTTGAGCAAAGGATGTACAACACCATCAATGTCAAACCAACTGAAGAATACATTGGCTTTTGAAGCAATATATAAAGCAAGTTCATGTTGATAAAAGGCTAGGCACTAAAGTACAAATTTCTCTTGAGAATCATCATCGAGATTAAGAACAACATCATAGTCCTTCATCACATTTTTATAGTCTCCAAAACCATGCCAACAAGATGCTCACAGGTATAAGCATTAAGAGCTATCCCAATTTATTTTCAAATTCATGCACCATATCACTTAGCCCATATCCTTCTTTTAAAAAAAACCTTGATGACACACAAATTCCTCCTTGTAAATAAATCCACTATATTTAAATCATATCAACATATAATTTAAAATAAACAATTTGAAACTTGCCTCAAAACACCGTGAAGCTACAAGTCAGGTCGGGCCCCAAAGTGGGCCCGGATAATTTTTTTTTTCATTTGGATTCAACTGACCCTTGAAATTCCTTAGGAACCTTGAACATACCTCTGGAGTTGATCTGCATAATTTTCTGATCATTAAAACTCAACTTGCAACTTTCAGGCACTTGTGCCCACAACACTGAAATGACCTCAGGAATTGGCTCTAAAAACCGATTAAAAATTTTGTATCCCACCATCTGAAGGACATACTATCTGGTATATTGACTACCACCTTGCAAAACCATTCCTCATGATGAATTTGAGGTGATGAGATATTAATGTAAAAAGTTGATTAAATGGCTCTGTCAGCATTTGGACCTGATAAAATCCATGTGCAGGGACCACAAAATGCCTTTACTAAAAATATCAAATGATCACTTTGGTTCCCCAAATATGGGGCATAGATACCTTGAAGTACAAAGAAGACCGTGGAATGTTCAGTTTTACTGGGAAGCTGATAAGGTGCAAATGGTGAGGTCATGAAATTAGCCACTTAACATATGTAACAACAAAAGTGTAGAAAACTAAACAAAATGGCTCAAGAAATCATCTTGGAAAACTAGTCAAATGAATTAAATAGGACTTGAAACTGTAGATGGGGGCTACCATTAATACATACGATTCAATGCACTTTGAATTTCGACATGACACTCAACTGGGCAAAAGTTACGAGCTCTCAAAGTTGACCATTTGGAAAAACTGAAAACTGCAAAAGGCAGATGAACAGAAATTGCAAAAGATATGGCCTTTGAAAATGGGTCAAACGGATTGACTGAGCATTTAAACTTGATATGTAGATAGACCTATATATTTGCAACACAGTACAATCACTCTGGCATGTGTATCAATTAGGTCTGAAATGCAACAACTCGGAGTAGGTCATTTGATAAAATTTGAATTTGCACTTATGAACAACTTTTAGCTCACCCCTTGAAATGGGTACTTGACAAACTGATCTAAATTGAAATCTGAAAGTTGTAGAGAACTGCATAGGCCAAATGAAAGGTGTACAACAAGTTTCCAAATATTTACCTCTTGATAATCAATTGGCCCTATTTTACCCTTCTTCAAACTAGGCCATCTGAATGAGATTTTTAAGTGGTCTTTTGAAAATGCAGAAGAATTTTTTTGAAATGGGCCTCTCAAATTCCTCACATTTTATGAGTCCCAATAGCTAGAGCCAATGATAACTGGAAGAAGAACACACACTCAATCGAGAGTGAAGGCCATAGTATGTGATCGCCCTGAGGAATCAGTCTATCAGTGAAGAGCTTGCGTTATTTGACTCTAACTCAGAGGACTCAAATAGATGGGAGTGGGGTTTCGAAGGAGACAGAGGAGGGAGGGAACCCAATGAGGAAGGAGTGTTGGAACTAGATGGATTCCCTAAAGATGGAACTATTTCATTAGTCAGACTCTTCCATTGGCGGATGGAGGACTACAAGGTCTTCCACCTGGAGTGCCACATGCTTGCAAGATTGGGGAATCAAGTGGTGGTACAGAAGAGAAATCATTTCCCCCGAAGTACGATAGGTACCAGGAAGGGATGGCACAAGCGGATGACACACCAGCCCACCGGTTTGAACGAGACAAACCCATTGAGTACGAGGAAAGGGATGTGAAAAAAGTCAATCTAGGCAAGGATGAGGACCCATAGGTGATACTCGGAGGGGATGACTAGAACCCCATACTAAAGGCAATGACCTTCAGGATATTCCTAGAATACAAGGACATCTTTTCCTGGACCTACAAGGACTTGAAGGGGGTACCTCCGGAACTATGTGTACATCGCATATCCCTCATACCAGGAGCCCAACCCCTACGAAGGAGACCGCACAGAATGAACAAGAACTACACAGACAAGATGAATGAGAATATCAACAAAATGTTGGAGGATGGGATCATATTTAAAGTGGAAACAAGTAATTGGGTTTACCCAATAGTCATTTCTCTCAAGGAGGCTAATCAGATAAGGATATGTGTAGAATTCGGGTACCTAAATGAAGTAACAATTAAAGACCCATTTCCAATCCCATTCACGGATAACATTCTCGAAGAAGTAGATGGTCACGAGATATACACATTTATGGATGGGTTCTCAAGATACAATCAGATAAGTATTGTGGAAGAAGATAAGGTAAAGACCACATTCATGGTGGAAGAGGGGGTGTACACCTATAATCGCATGCCCTTCGGGCTATGTAATGCACCAGAAACCTTCCAGAGAATAATTTTACACATCTTTGACAAAATAGTTGTAGGGAACTTCGGGGGGTTCTTGGATGACTAGTCTATTTTTAGTGATCAGGACACTCATCTAAAGGTGCTCAGAGAATCTATGGAGAGGTGTCAAAAAGCTAGGCTATCTCTTAACCCGAAGAAGTGCAGGTTTATGGTATTGTAGGGAAAGCTCCTTAGCCACATTATTTGTAAAGAAGGTTTGAAGACAAACCCAAATAAGATAGGAGTGATCGTCAACATAGAGAATCCGATGAATGTAACAGGGGTGAAGTCATTCTTAGGCCATGCTAGCTACTATCAGAGATTTATCAAAGGCTTTGCACAAGTCTCCTGACCCCTAGACAAGCTGATGAAGAAGAGAATGCCATTCGTATGGGGTACAAAGCAAGAAGGAGCCTTCAAGGAATTGAAAGATTGGCTGGTGAGTGCACCAATACTGGTGTACCCTGATTAGAATAAAGAGTTCCACATACACGTCGATGCCTCCAACTTCTCCATTAGTGCTACTCTTGCACAAGTAGGAACGCAAGGACTGGATCACCCCATCTTTTTCGCTAGCTAAATTTTTTCAAGGGCCAAACGAAACTACAACACAACGGAGAGGGAGGCACTTAGGATGGTGTACGCGGTACAAAAATTTTTCCACTACTTGTTGGCTACTCTGTTCATGTTTTACGTGGACCACCAGGCACTAATGTATTTGGTAAATAAACTGATCATCCAAGGTCATGTAAGTAGATGGCTGCTGCTCTTATAAGAATTCACCTTAACCATTATTGTGTGGACAAGGAAGTCTCATGTGATAGTCGATCATCTGTCAAGAATTAGGTCAGGAGAGCTAGCCAAAGGGGTGAATGAGGACTTTCCAAATGCACAGTTTTTCTAGATTATAGTACTATCATCATGGTATGAGAAGATTGGCCAGTACCTCTCTACTTCCACATTTCCAAAGAAGATGCCTCTAGGGGGAATGACAGAAGCTGACATTGAAGAGAAAGACTTTCCAACTGATTAATGGTCTGATGTATAAAATGGGACCTGATCAAATCCCGAGAAGTTGTGTTATGGAGGAGGAAATCCCCAGTGTCTTGAAGGAAGCACATGACAGGTTAGAAGGAGAACACATGGGACCAGATGCAATCATGTGGAAAGTACTCCTGGCCAGTCTATGGTGGCCAAATCTACACACTAACGCTTGAGAGTGGGTGGTTGGGTGTGACACTTGCCAACGTGCAGGAAAGCCACTCAAGCGGGACTTCATGCCCCTCTTTCCCTCTCAGCCATAGGAGCTATTTGAATGATGGGGTCTAGACTTTGTAGGAGCCTTGAAGCTGAGTAGCATGCACAGGTGTAAATATATTGTAGTGGCTACAAAATACCTCACTAAGTGGGCAGAAGCCAGAGCCTTGGTAGATAACATGACTCTAAGTTCAACATGGTTCTTGTATAAACATATCATCACTAGGTACAAGATACCCCTGCAAATCACTAGTGATCAAGGAGTGCACTTTGTCAACCAATTAATCCCTACTATGACCGTAGAGTTCAAATTTTTTCACAATCTCTCTAGTCCATACTATCCCTAAGATAACAGACAAGAAGAAGCAACCAACAAGGTATTGGTGTCAATAATTCATAAGTCGTGCGGGATGGAGCAGAAGGATTGGGAGGAAAGACTACCAACTGTATTGTGGGCTTACCGCACAACCTACAAGGTCACTACTAGGCATACCCCATTCCAGCTCATGTACGGACATGAGATAGTGGTACCTATCGAGTACATCGTACCAATCCTATGGGTGGCAGTGGATAATAGACTGGGTGATGAAGAGAACTTGAGTGCAAGGCTTAACAACCTGGTGAAACTGGATGAATGGAGGGTGATGGAACAATGGGAAATGGAGGTAGTGCAACAACGATGGAAGTGATGATATGATAAGAACCTATAGCGGGTCAACTTCTAGTTGGGGTAGTTGGTTTTGAAGTATAATGGCTGAAACGAACTCTGATCGGGGAAGTTTAAAGTTCGTTGGCTTGGACCCTATAAGATTAGAGAGGTTGGCAAGAACAGGGTGATGAAGCTATCCACCTTGGATAACAATCCAATCAAGGATCCAATGAATGGTTCGAAAGTGAAAGTCTACAAAGAACAAAACAAACCTATGATTGGGATCAACATGCTAGGATACACTACAAAAGGGAATTGGACCATTGGTCAGAGTAGGGAAGGCAACGAAGACCCAGTGGTGAAAGTAGAGCCCTACCAGAGAGATGAAGATTGGGAGAAGCCTCTTATAGCCATGGAAGAACGACTTGTGCTAAAGCGGGTAGAAGGTGTTGTAGTTCCCAAGATCCACAAACACCCAAAAAATGCATATTTTGGGGACCCAACTGTATGGGTACGGACTTCAGGACATTGGAAGAAGTGGGCCCCATATGAGGGTCTTCGAGAAGGGTACACAACATACAATATTGATAAAGAGGACGAAGCCACAAGGAAAGCCAAGAATACAAATAAAGAGGAGGAACTTGTAGACCTAGAGGAAGAAATTGACTTAGAGGAGTACGGGGCAACTCTAGGTCCCTATTTAAAGATGGTGCTAAAAAAGGAAGACCTATTCATCATCGCCTCCCAACTAGGCAAATTGGAAGTCGAACCAAATTCATTATACCAGGTGATCCCTAACTTCGTAGGACCTCTGGAGGTTGAGAGAGAAAAAGTAAAATGATACCAATAGTATGGAGGCTGTTACATTGATGGGTGGTATAAGGGGGTGGGACCCACTCCGTTAGTTGACAATAAATGGAACCTGGAGTATGTGGGGACATGTTGTGCACAAGAATTTTATAGAAGGATGTCACACGTATGTATATGGTTGCATGATTTAGAGATAAAACTAAGGACTCAAGATGACCCCTTAGGAGTGAAGAGGAACATAGAAGATGAGGATGCTGACCAAGGATCAAATAAAAGGTGGAAGGAAATCAGAACGAGTGGCAAGGGAGGAGAAGGAAAAAAATATCGTACCTGTACAATAAGGAGGAAACTAAGGGGATGAAAATATCATTCAGCAATGTTTGCAAAGGCAATAAGATACCCCCTCGAACACAAAGGGCCATCTGTATGATGCAACCTACCTCAGGGACACTTGGGTAAATTGAAGGTACGAAGAGTTGCATTTAAAACATGTTGTCAAGAAAAAAGTTTAAAATAATTGTTAAGAAAAGGAGTATTAAAAGTCAGAAATGAAAAGTATGTGGAAGAAATAAAAAGGCCAGGGTTGATAAGCATAAAAAATTTAAAGTGTAAGGCAAAAGTGATGGAAATAAGTAAAGGAAAAATACAATTAATAAGGAGTCAAATATTTAATAAAAAGTTAATGAAATATTTAAGCCTAACCCTACCCCTAAAAAAGATAAAATGATTATATAAAGTCCCACAGAACCCATTTGTACACAACACAGGGGCAAAATCAAGATAGTGAAAGCATAATTGATGAAGGAGGAAATTGGAAGAGAAAAGATCAAATCCGTACGCCATATGATGGAGGTCGGGAGGAGGAAACAAGTTCTTATAGAGTACGGTGAACATCTGAAGCAGTTTGTATGTTGTACGACAGAGGCCAAATAGGGAAGCTAAATCCATATGAAGTACAACCAAGGGGTGGAAGGGTTCGAACACCATACGACCTGCAATGGTTGGACCAGGGAACTGTACAACCATACCGTATGACATAAAACATGATAGGTAAACCATATGGCCATACCATACAACAAGAGAGACAAAGATATCGTACACCCATACCATACATCAAACAACGTGCAAGTGGTATGGGGATCATATCGTATAACACAAGGAAAGATGCCACAATGTGTAACAAGGTAATTAGTAAACCGTACGATCTCATATGGATATCAGTTGTACAAGGAAATAAATTGCCTGGCATCTATACACGGAGGGAAGAATTGCATTAAAAATTTGAAGGTATCATCATACAAATTCGTGCCATCCATACAACCCTATGTGTAGAGTTTGTGCAAGTTGAAGAGGTCGCACGATCAGGGAAGAGAAGTATATAGATCAATCTGTATGGTGTCAAGGCGACAATTGGTACAATGGTTTGTACAAATTGGCAGGTCACACTTTCAGACCATTATAATAATGGTCAAGGAATTAACAAAGAAAAGAAAATAGATACAAGGAAAAGTAATTACAGTGCATCCATGACCGCTACAGACCCAGCCAGCAGTAGTAAGAAGGCCAAAATCAGGCCAAAAGTGCATAAGGATCCAGAGGGAATCACTGCTGAGAATGTGGCCTTTGAGAGCATGACTGATAGTAAATGTCATGCTTGGTGGGAGGAAACCCCTCCCAACCATGTGATAAAGGACTCTCCAAGGAAAGCATAGGTGGACCATGCCATTCAGATGCTGACATTCAACATCAAGGATTTTGAGTTGGTGTTGCGGACCATGGTGTCTGGATACAACTACCAAGAAAGGGCTTCCATCATTCAGTTTCAGGGATGCATAGTATGGGTTTTCTTCAAAGCAGAAGACTTGAGGAGGGTATTTGGTATACCTAAGAAGGGAGCATCTGTAGTGAAACCGACCAAGAAGCTCACCAAAGAGAAAAAGAAGTGGTTGTTGAACCTAGTATACAGAGATGACCTATCAAAAGAGCAATGGAAGAATGCCTAGTTTGACAGTAGGGGATTGAAGCATGCTTTATCGCACCAGGAGAATGTAGGATGCTAATGGACTTGGTAAAAAGTCAACTCATAGGGGCCAGCTGTGCATCCCATATAGCCATCTGGATGAGAGGGTTGATGAATGGCATCAAGTGTGGCAAAGTTTACAACTGGGGGAAGCTTTTAGCTGAGAGGATTCATGATTTCCTCAAGATGGAACACAAGACATTTTATATGTACCACCACGCCATTACTTTATTCCTAGATGTTGTACGTCTGCAAGTATGTCCAAAAATATGAGGTACTGTTGAACCACGCAGAAGGGTGGAACCTAATAAACTGTCCATGTACTATTATGCCCATCTGGATGCTCTTGGTGACACCACATAGCCGACAAAGAGGAGGAGGAAGCTGGACATGTTTGTCGAAGATGAAGATGACAACACAAAGGATTTTGAGGAGGAGGCCAAAGAAACTAAGGCGTAGGAGAGTGGAGATGAAGGATTCCGTATGGAACCACACATGGAAAGAGAGGATGAAGGGGTAGTATAATCACAACAATAGGAAGGGGAGGAGGAGAAAAATAAGTATGGAGGATTGTGAGCACACTAGAAAAGAACACGGGTGAAATTTACACCCCCCAAATTGCCCCCTTCAGCACACTTGGTACCGTAAGAAGAAATTACAGTGGCTAGCCCGATAGGTGACATAAGACTAGTAGGGGTGTTGTTCAGGAGAATTGATGAAGGAGAACTACCGACACAACGACGGGTGTCACTACCATAGACTAGTCTAGTTGTACTCAAGTCATAAGTTGTACTAGTAGTAGAGCGTACCAGTAAGCTAGACCGTATGTGTAGTGACCTAGGTGGCGGGAGAATGGTAGACCATACGGTAGTAGAGGAGACCATACAACATGGTCTGGAGGTATCAATACATGTGACAGTTGTACTAGAGGAAGCTGCAAAGGTAGCAGTATAGGAAGCGTTCGTATAGGAGACAGGTACTAGTATGATGGATACTAGTACGATAGGTACTAGTACGGTACCACTAGGGGGAGATGAGTCAAGGGGTGTATTGATGGTAGGAGGAGTGGGTATGGAGGAGTTGGTGGTACTGAACACACTGATGGATGAGGATATAGATGCATCTCTGGATGGGTGGCTAGGGCAGTTTGCAATCACACCTCACCCTCCCACCTCGCCTTCACCACATGCCATGGCAGTGGGACGAAGCCAAACACAACATAGGACCACCCTTATCACAGATCAGGAGGAGAGGATGTCTCCAGAGGAGCAAAATAGATTAACTAGAAGTGGTGGACATGTCCCAAAGATCATCAATGTTGAGGAGAGTGGGTCTGGAGGACTATTGGCAGGTCTTCACCTCACTCCGCCAGACCCTAGCGATCTAGTAGGCTCGCTCCAGCGGTTCTTTGGGAAGATACAAGGGATTTCAGATATAACATGTGGAATGGCATAATTGACTAGATAGATGGATGTGTGCAACTCAGCTAACACTGAGAAGTTGTGCCACTTCATGACTTCTGGATGTGTGGATGAGTTTGCATGCCACTTTGAGCAGTAGGGGTGGCGAGACAATAGTATGTCGAAGATGGTACAAGAGTGGATGCACATGTGATTGGTAGAGGGAGTGAGCACCTTGGGCAGGATGGAAGGATCCTTCCAGAATATCTACCTACAAATGTGATAGAGTCAGATAGAGCAGCAAACACAACAACTATACGCAACAAAACTGGAGAAGGAAGGGGAGAAGCGTGCAAAAAGTTAGTTGTAGTAGAGAAGAACCTAAGGATTGAGCTAGAATCGAAGGTGACTACTTATGAGGCTCGTTACAACATGCAGAAGAAGGAGGTATAGGTATTGGCAATACAGGTGGCTGAGCTTACTCTACAGATGGAGCAGAAGGACAAAAAACTATTGGAGGTCGCACACATGGTCAAGAAGGCACAGGAGTGACAACTGATAGAAGAGAAGAGCCTCAGACTCCACATAGGGAAACAACCTTCTTCTTCAACCACGACAGGGATGCCTCCTCCCCCTTCTCAGTCTTAGTCTTTTGTTTGTTATTCCAGCTCTTGTTGTCTTGGTCGTCTAGAAGATGACTACTTTTTGGGGGGGGCTGATGTTAGGGGTCAATAACACTTATTAGTTTATAGTGGGGTCGGGTGTTTATGTTTTGTTATGTTTGAGTCGCTGAAAGGTTCCCATGAGGTAGTTGGTAGTTAGTGACGGTTGGCAACTTGGCCAACCATCAAGTCTATATATGTTATGGATGGAACCTAGGCAAGGATGGTATTGTACTGGCATATTTGAGAATTCAATAAAGATATCATTATTTTGTCATAATTGTTCTATTAATATATATTAATGTTCAGTTACATGAATATTTGGTACATGTGGGATATCTCTATTTATCCATGAGTTTACCAATGTCACCATAAGGACTAAACAAAGTGAATGCAATGAACTAAATTTGAAAAACACAATTGAAAAATTATGAAATCCACAATGTAATTCAAATGAGAGCTAGGAGGGAAATTTGAATTTTGAATTTTGGAATCTAAGTCGCAAAATTGAATAATGCAAAATTCTAAGAACAGTGATTATAAAAAATGAACCAATTGATTTAAAGAAGGAATAGTGCAATTTCCAGGAATGATGATAATTATCCAAAAGAGTTTGAAAAATAAAAATTAGGGCCTATTGAAAAACCTCTTAATTTTAAAAATTGAAAATTGTTGAATTGAAATTTTAAAATTTGAAATTAGGGTTGTTCTTATTAATTAACCATTTAATTTTAAACTATACCTTGAAAATTAAAATGTTGAAAGTGGAGATTATTTTTTATTTTAGAGGGATCAAAATTTGACTAAATTAGCCAATTTTCTGGAATTGAGCAGTAAAACATAGTCATAACAGTCTCCCGAAATTTCAGGAGAAAAGCTAGGGACAGTGGATAAGTTATGCACGGTCCTCCCAACATTTTGTGAAATTTTTAGGGATGATAGATACGATGATTTATTACTAATTTCAAAAATTTGAGTGATGTTATGATCTCTAGATAGGTGAATTTAAGGTTGGAATGTTGAAATAGGACCCAATTAGGATTTTGTGAAAATGATGAATTGAAGGAAAAATTTGAAAAATATCAGACCTCATGGATAGGGCCAACTTGGAAAATGTTTAGAGGACTAAAAATTAATGAATTTGATTGAAATTTGCACAAAATCCAATTTATTTTG
Source organism: Cryptomeria japonica (assembly GCF_030272615.1). Taxonomy (NCBI): domain Eukaryota; kingdom Viridiplantae; phylum Streptophyta; class Pinopsida; order Cupressales; family Cupressaceae; genus Cryptomeria; species Cryptomeria japonica. Next base: position 400,711,074 of record NC_081413.1, on the reverse strand, counting down.
AAATTTTGGCAAAAGGAGGGAATTGAAATTTTGAATATTTTTAGTAAGAAGATAGGTTTGAAAACAATGATAAATCTGAAAATTGAATTAAGATCCAGATTTTGCACAAATTTAATTTCAAATCTAGATTTTTTGTAAATTGCAAGAAAATCAAACATGCAATTTTGAATTTGTTTTCAACCTTAGGAGGTTTAAAAATTAATAAAATCAGCCAAATCTCTGGATTTAAGCAGGAAAATATAGTCAAATCCGACTCCCAAAATTTTAGAAAAAATGTCAAGGACTGTGCGTAAGTTATGCACGGTCCAACCAATGAAAGATATTGTGATTCTATTGCAGATTCTAGAAATTGTCTAGTTTGGAGATGTTTAGATAGGTCAAATAAGCAGTCAAAGGTCGAAATAGGAGATCCCTTAAAATTAGGGTTTTACTGGTTAACCACTTAATTTTCAGAATAAAAAGATAGATTTGAATTGAAAATTTGAAATAGAAATTAGATCGCAAATAAGAAATAAAAATTATATACTTCACATGCTTAATTTCCTCAAAATGAAAAATTAGGAGTTTTATACAATTAACCTCTAAATTTTGCAAAAAGATCAAACTTGGAAATGAAATTTTAAAGTTCAAATTGCAATTATTTAGATCTAACAAATAAGAAATCATAATTAAGATGTTTCACATCGGGTTCACCAAAATGTAAAGTGGAAAATTGAACCCTAGTGATTCCCCATCTAGGAGAGAGAAAGGAAATCACTAGGATGATTTTCACTTGGGAGATACTTTACATTCAAAAGAGGGGTTGAATTCACTAGATCCAAACCCTAGAGTGAACAAGGATCTGAATACTAAGTGAATTGCAAGGGTGCAATGAAATTTACCCTCTTTTATAAGTAGAAGAGTTGACTTGTTGACTATGCAAAAAATGAAGACAAAATGGGTGAAATAAGGAGGTACCGATTCGGGATCGTGATGTAACTTTGGATTTGAGGTACTTAGACTAATAAAGACCTACCCTGCAAATTTGGAGAAAATTCATCAGGACAGTGCGTAAGTTATGCATGGTCCTCCAAAAAATCCACGAGTCGAAAAGGGTTTTTCCATCTCTACAAATGAATCCTAAATTTGCAATTACAACTACGCACCTGCAACCTACACATAGAAAAGAATGGAAGAAGGGTTGTGGATAGGGGTTTTCCTTAGTCAAACCCTAGTTGAGGAATCAACCTTGAAAGAAATTAATTGCAAATTCTTAAATGTGTTTAATGGAAATGTATACCTTGTAGATTTGCAATTTGTTGATGATGGGTGCTTTGCTTCTTTAATGTAATCACAAGTGTTACATGAAATGGCATGTAACATGACAAAACCCTAACAAACACACATGCTTGCAAATGAATGTTGTAATGTTGCTCCAATGGATGAATGAAGAAGACTTGATGGATGCTTGAAGACTTGAAGACTTGAACACTTGAATGCTTGATGATGATAATGGAGACCTTCTACTTGTTTTCCCAATTTTTTCTTATCCAGATGAGAGGACTAGACTCCCTTTTATACTTCCCTTGGAGGGTTGATTATCCCTTCACCAAAGGCCAACATAGGGGGGGAATTTAATTCCCAAAAGATAATCTAGGTCCAAGGGTCAGATGGACCCATTTTGGGGCCACACAAAGAGGGAGGACAAGGGTGCCACACCCCTATCCTAAGGGGATAGGGGTGCCACACCATGGTACTGCCCATTTTTTGGGGCCTGAAAAAAGGTCTAAACAAGTTGTAAAGTGTGGAAATGAGGCCCAGTTCCATGGTGGAGGCATAGATGGATCCCGATCAAGTGTGGGAGATGATATCGCTAAGGTAAGGGGCCTAAAACATGGTCAAAATTGCAAGGGGTGCAATTTTATGCTGCTACAAGTGGTTGTTGTTATAAATCTTATTTAAGGAATGAAAATTATCTAGATGAAATGGATTATGTTGCTTAGGTACAAGTGAGCTAATTATCTTAGAGATATGTAATGAAACTTAAAGGATAATCTAGTCTTATTGAATAGAATGGTTATGTAATCTTTGATGCTTTTATGATGAATTAAATAATGGATATTAGGAGTATTTGATTTGGTAGTTTCTAAAAGAATCTAAAGAGTATGTTATGTGACTAAGTCATGCATATGTATTAAGGATTTATCATAGTTGTATGGAAAGTGAACAAATAGATGGATAATAGAATATGATGCTCTAAGAAGAATATGTGATGTGTTAAGATTTTGTCAAGTAGTGACATTGAGATACCCTAGGGAATGGATTTGCATTGTATGAGTTTATATAGAGTTTTGTTAATGATTAAATGGTTAATCTACTTGTGTAATATGATTCTATGGTTCTGTTCTTGTTGATTTATGTATACATGTCTATAGTTAATGATTCATTGATGAATAATGGTAGTAGTGTTGCATTAATAAATACTAGTAATATAGTAGTTGTAATGCTTATCTTAAAAGAAAAAAATATATCTTTTTTTGTTAGTAGATTTTGGTTTATTTCTCTAGATTATTTTGGTGGGCATTACATCTAGTATCAGAGCCCGTGTTGCAAACACTAGGATCTCTGGTTAAGGTTGTTTCTCCTAGCCTTGTGTGGTGTACTATAATGTCCTCTTGACTTGAGTTGTTCTTTGAGATTTGTGAAGCAAAATGTCATTGGAACTTAGGAGATCTTATATGTTTATGCTTTGTGTTTCTCCCTAATCTCTTCTAGAAATCTTACTTGTGTGCAATATGTATATTCATTTCTTATGCATGTCTTTTGGATGTGAGTGATGTATATATGATTCTAAGCCACCTTGCTTGCTTTGTAATTTTTAGTGCTTACCTGAGTATTAGTGGTTGTTTTCCCTATATAAATGATTATGCTATAAAATGAGATAAATTATGTGTGTTCTCTTAACTAATTACCTTGTTAAGTTGACTTTCTTATGAGTAGTAAGATGAAGTGTTTGTATTATGCATATAAGAATGATTTAGTGTAGATCATGATGAGAAAATAGAAGAATTTGAATGAGTTGCATTAGTAGATAGAAAATAGTAGCTTAATAATGTCCTTCTCCTTCCCTTACCCTTCTTCATAAAATGTAAAGAGTTAATTGTTGTTGCATGGGTACCAAATAGAACTATCGGGTGTTTATATATGTGTGTGAACCTGCATTTAAGAAAATATTGTCGAGTAAATCATATCTTTCAATAAGGACTTGAGATTTCCAACTGCAATTGTAATGTTAGGAGACCTCATGGGAGGTTAAATTTGCATATCTTAGAAAATGATATAAATAGCTACATGGTATAATAAATATGGTATGTCTAGGAAAATTCAAATTGTCCATGTACAATTTTGGTGTGCCAATATTGATTGTTTGACAATGCTTTTCTCCCTCTTCTCTCTATTTGGATAAAATATTTATAAAACTTAAGATCTTCTTAACACTAAGTATAAGCATTGAATACTCAATGGTAAATAGGATTTTGAATACATCAAAAGAGAAGTCTGGATGAAATAAATTTGCATCAAAGGTCAAAATTTATGTATTGCATTCATGATTTTTGTTTGAAGAAGAATTAGTTAGATAGAATATCTTTTCATAAATAATGTATAAAGTTTTTATGAACTAATAGGTTAAAAGATAATGTTATAATATGTGTGTTGAATGAATTAAAAATTGGTGCATTGCATGTATAGGGAAATGAAATCATACCATTGTATTTATTTGGTTTGGTAAGATAAAAATCAGCTTTGAGTAGGAGTTGTGTGGTTTTGATGAAATCTTTTGCTTGAACAAATTGATAGATTAAGAAAGATGCTATATCCTTACCTTGTTTGAATTTTGAGAAAGTGTTTGCTTAATGAATTCTATTAGGATAGATTGATAATAAATTGTATGAAGTTGTTGTTGAACACAAGATGCCACTAAGAGGGGGGGTGAATAAGTGGTTTCCAAACTTTAACCTTTTAATCCTAAGAGTGTGTATTGGTTAGCATGTCTAACAAAAAGTGAACATACTAGTGAGATAGGGATATGACACAAATGAAACCACACACAAAAGGCATATCACATAACACCGGATTTATGAGGAAAAGCCAACATGGGAAAAACCTCGGTGAGAAATGTTGTTGGAGACTACTGATCCAATCCAACCTCACAATAAAAAAAATGGTTACAACATTTAGGGCACCAAACCAAGGAGCACCATGTCTGCTTTAGGGCACCAACCCAAGGAGCACCGACCCCTGATTTAGGGCACCAACCCAAGGAGCACCAACCCCTGATTTAGAGAACCAACCCAAGGAGTACCAACCCCTGCACCGATCTCCAACTTAGTGATTACAAAGTTTGTATACAATGCAAAAGTAATCTCTCAATTACAAATGAGTTTTGTAACCTTTGTAATCTCTCTTCCAGTTTTACTCTTCTCAAATGATCTTCCTCTGCTCTTCTCTCTGCTAATTCTCTACTCACTCAGATCCTCCTCTCCATCACTCACTGTTGCAACCTTACCAGTTCAGCCTCTACCTTTTCTCTGTCGATACCCTATTCTATCAGATGAACTACTGCTTGCCACCACCGGTACTCTTGTCTCTAATCTCTGTCGGTTTTCTCCTTACCGATCAACCCCTGCTTGGATCTTTCCTTGCTAGATCTTCACTGACACTCCTATTGCACTAGAACACCTTATCTTCCTTTCTGCAGGTTCTAGCACCACTGATTTACACTACTGCAACTCACTTTGCAATTTACCAGTCACTCTGACCTTGCCAGTTAAGCCTCTGCTAAATCCTCTCACCAGTTGCACCTCCAACACTCAGTCTCTATGATCTTCAATGGAGTCTTTGACTGGTTGGCTCTCTGCTGCACTTTTACACTTCACTCTTCAATATTAAACACCTTAATCATTTGGTAGATCAATCGACTTCGATCTTTAGTTGACATATTTATACCTGAGTTTTCCTTCTCTGATTGACATTCAAACCTTTGGCATGCTAGGGTTCCTTCATCGACCTCAAGGCAAACCAAATCCAATCAGATCTCCTTCCAAAGATTGATTGTCTGTAGTGGATCAATCAACTCCACTAATCTTATTGCATCCAAAACATGTTTTCCCTATTTAGCAAACATGACCTCTTTGTCGGTCTGCACTTGTCTACCATGATGAAGAGATCACACAGTTAGATTCACCTACCCCGATCAATACCTAGACACAATGCATTGATCATGATGCCAATGAATTAGATCTCTGTCCTCTGATCAGTCTCAAGCTACATCCTTCTTCTCTCAACCCATGATATCCACTATCAACATTAATGTCAACCAGTCACCAACTACCTCACCAAACATGCACGGTCCATTTGTTTGACACCTGGACTCCACGTGGCATTTCTCTCAACATCCACCTGTTTTGGAAATTTGGATGAATTTATTATGTGTTGCATTGATGTTTGTCATTGATGTCAACACTAGCTTTTTTTCTATCTACTAGCTTCCAATACAGTGGTTGGTCTTTGATGTTGATCTAGAGATTTGTCTCCAGTTTGGTCTGGTTGTTGGAATTGGTTTGGATTGTTTACTCATGCATTCTTGATGCGTATCATATTCAGTTGGTTTGGGATTTGATGATCTGGATGCTATCATTTTTTCTAGTAAGCCTGTTGGTTACTGGTAAGCGTTTTACCGACAGTGCTTTGTTGAAGATATTTTGATGAATCTGATAAGTGGTCTTGGTGCAGCTTCTAGAAGTTTATCAGGATGCTAATGGTTATCATGTTTTTGTTCCTATTGTTTGTGGTGTTTCATTTGGCTTATGACAACCTATTTTGGGTCTGGTATTATTTTGCTAGGTTATGTATCAGTTTATGTAACGTGTTGGTTGATGCTCCCGATGTGTCACCGGTTGGATTTATTGTTTAGTTTATGTTGTTTTGGTCTTAGGACAACTTGGTTTATCATTAGTTTGTGCAACTATGTAATGAATTTATTGTATTATCTTTTAGGTGTTTGACCTAATTGTTTAGGTCCCAGGTTGGTATAAATATGATGTAAGATCTCTTTGTAGATCCTGGCATGGGATTAAGGTTATGGGATTATCTGTGTGTGAATAAAGTTGTAATCATATGCAGAGGTTTTGGTCAATCATAGGTGATCAAATTGGGTTTGTGTAAGAGGTTTAAGACTTCCAGCATTGAGCTTAACCGAAACTGTACTCAGGCATAGGAAATGCTATTCTTGCAGTTCATTCACCTTTTCGGATTGTAGTCTGGATTTCTTTGTAGTCATTGAGGCTCCTTTTCTGATGAGAAGTGCACTCTAGGATATTGTCCTTCCTGCATGTGCAAGCCCCTCTTATTGTAGTCACATAATTGCTGCAGAAGTATTATTTGACTATGGGTAGGCTTCCCACCATGGTTTTTCCCTTTACCGGGTTTTCCATGTAGAAATCATGGTGTTTTATCTTATGGATGGTTGGTAATTGTTCTGTTATTTATGTTTGTACTTAATTGTTATATCTTTTATTCTGGTATTTGGTTTAGACATTCCGGTAAAAGGTTTTGTATGCTTAAATTTTTATAATATGTTGACAACTGAATCAACCCCCTCTCAGTTTTCCACTGGTTATCCTAACAATTGGTATCTGATCTTGGTCCTCTCTTCTAAAGCTTAATTGCTTGAGGAAGATCCTATGGAAACTAATAGTTCAACTGCATCTATTTTCCAAAGAGAAACCCCTAAGCTTGATTCGACAAATTATAGGGTATGGAAGATTCAAATGGAGACTCATTTGAGATGTATTGGGAAAGCGATTTGGGAGATCATAGAGAAAGGCTATACTCCTCATAATCTGGCATTTGGCAATCCTCCTCCAACAAACTTGGATAAGGACATTGAAAATTATTGTAGAGCTAGAGAAGCACTCTTGAGTGCACTTTCTGATCAGCAAATTATGGGATTAACTGACCAATCATCTATGAAGGCTATATGGGATAAGTTGGAGGAGCTAAATGAAGGTGACACTTCTATTAAAATTGCTAAACTTGATGGTTACTAGGTGAGGTATGAGAATCTAAAGATGGAAGAAGATGAAAATATTACTTCTTTTATGGAAAGAGTTAATGAAATTGTTATGGGAATTCAGTGTTGTCATGGATCTCTAAGTGAAGATGAGATTGTTTCTAAAGTACCGAGAGATTTTCCATCAGATTACAAGATGAAGGCTACTACAGTTAATAAGATGAGAACAATGGATAACACTTTTGTTAATAAGGATAATTTGGTTGGAAAATCATTTGCTTTTGAGCTTGAAGAATTTGGTCCTGAAGGTGTTGCAAAGATTGAATCTTCTTTCCATAAATTTGCATCATCAATCAGAAAAAGTGATTGGAAAGCTTTATATGCAAAGGAACTGGAAGAAATGAGGAAAGAAGATGATGAGTTTGAGCAACTTGAAGCTCTATTTGCTAGAAGTGTACCTAAAGGTCTGCTAGGAAGTAAGTATGAAGGAAAATAACCTTTTAAATGTTTTATATGTAATAAGATAGGTCATTTTACATCTAGATGTCCTAAGAGGAATTCAAGATTTGAAGAGAAAGATAGAAGATCTTTTAGGCCTAACCATGATTATATGAACAAGCAAAAGTACATGAGAAATAAAGACAAATCATGTTACTATGTGGATGAGGAAGGTGCGATTAATTCTGATTATGAACCGACATGAGATTCAGCTAGTGGATTTGGCACTTGAAAGGAATGGGTATTTTGGTTATAAAGGAAGATTCTTCAATACCTGTTATTCAAAATGAGGAAAATTCCCTTGCTACTAAAATTGAAGACAATGATGAATGGGCGATAGACAGTGAATGTTCACATCATATTACTAGAGACAAAAGGAAGTTCCTATCATTGCAAGAATTTGATGGTGGTTTGGTTAGATTTGGAGATGACAAATAATGTATGATCAGAGGGAGAGGAACTATATCATTGGATGGTAAGAATAACACTGATAATGTTGATTATGTTGAAGGTTTAAGGCATAATATTTTGAGTGTAGGACATTTGGTGGATAAGGGATTTAAATTATAGTTCAAGGATGGAAAATGCAAAATCATTAACAGATCTGGATTGGAGTTTGCAACTAGTACATAGACTAAAGGTAACATCTTTCATTTGAACTCCAGTGAGAAGACATGTTTGATTGCACAAGTTGATGAGAGTTGGCTATGGCATAAGAGGTTGTGTCATGTGAATTTTGATTGCATTGTAAAGATCACTTCAACTGAGGATATTAGAGATATACCTAAGATTGTGAAGCCCTATAATCCAATATGTAAGGAATGCTAAATGGGAAAGCAGGTTAGAACTTCTTTTCAGAGTATCAAGACAAATATAATGACATTCTTGATCTTATTCATACTGATTTGTGTGGTCCTACTAGAATAAAGCATTTTTTAGGATGATAGATATTTTATGCTAATCATTGATGACTATTATAGAGTGACGTGGGTTACTTTTCTAAGGGATAAATCTGAAGCTTTTGAAATTTTTAAGATTTTTAAAGATAAAGTTGAGACAAATATAGGGTTGAAGATTAAATGCTTAAGGTCATATTAGGGTGGTGAATTCACATCCAGTGAATTTAACAGTTATTAAGAGAAGCATGGGATAAGGAGACAGTTGTTTGCACCTCATACACCTCAACATAATGGTGTTGTGGAAAGAAAGAACATAACTATCTTGGATGCGGCCAAAACTATGATGATGGAAGTTAATCTACCTCATATCCACTTGAGAGAAGCTGTGAGTATGGCAGTATACACATTCAAGAGAGTCTATATCGAAGGAGACACCAGTAAGACACATTATGAGTTATGGTTTGGTCATAAACCTACAGTTAAGTATTTCAGAATCTTTGGTAGTAAATTCTATATCAAAAGAGATTATTCCACTGGAAAGTTTGATCCTAGATGTGATGAAGGAATATTTATTGGTTATTCTAATGAAAGCAAATCATATAGATGTTATAACAAAAGATTGCAGAGAATTGTGGAGAGTGCTAATGTCAAGGTGGATGAGCAGTACAAAGGTCAAATTAGAACTTATGAGAGAGGACCAAAAGTGGAGATGATCTTAACTGAACCAATAGCACCTGTACCAGAACAAAATGCTGAACCAATTACCTCAACGGTATCAAAAAATTCAACAGTAACTGAAGATCAGAGCAGAGAAATAGAAAGTCAGAAGACTCCTAGGTATGTAAGGTTAAATCATTTAGAAGATCAGATCATTGGAGACAAGAACAAAGGAGTGGTGACAAGAAGAAGGTTGGCAGTTGACGAGGTATGTTTAATTTCTCAAGTTGAACCAGCATCACTTATTGAATCTTTAAAATATGAATGTTGGATGAAAGCTATGGAAGAGGAATTAGATCAAATTAAAAAGAATAACACATGAACTTTAGTTCCCTGGCCTAAAAATAAGAATGTTATTGGAACTAAATGGGTTTTTAGGAATAAATTGAATGAGTATGGACAAGTTGTGAGGAATAAGGCTAGATTGGTATGTAAAGGATATTCTCAGAAGGAAGGAATTGATTATGATGAGACTTTTGCTCTGGTAGCTAAGATTGAAGATGTGAGATTATTTCTTTCCTATGTTGCCCATAAGAAATACAAGGTTTACCAGATGGATGTTAAGTGTGCATTTTTGAATGGAGATCTTCAAGAAAAATTTTACATTGAGAAACCTGATGGATTTTCACTTTTAGATAACAAAAACATGGTTTGTAGGTTAAGGAAAGCTTTATATGGATTGAAACAAGCCCCTAGAGGTTGGTATGCTAGATTGGACAAATATCTTTTGAACCTTGGTTTCACTAAAGGTAATGTTGATAGTAACTTATATTATAAGATCACTGATGATGACATATTAATTGTTGAAGTCTTTGTTGATGATATCATTTTTGGAGGTGAGGATAAGTTATGTATGGAATTCTCTAAAAATATGAAGAATGAATTTGAGATGTCTATGATTGGAGAGATGGAATTTTTCTTAAATTTCCAGATTACTCAGAATGATAAAGGTATTTTCATCTGTCAAACTAAGTATGCTAGAGATTTGTTGAAGAAATTTGGTATGGAAAATTCTAAACTGGTTGGTACTCCTATGGTTACAAGTAAGAAATTGGCAAAGAATGATGATTCAACTCTGATAAATCCTACAAGGTATAAATCTATGATTGGAGGTTTGTTATATCTTACTCAAGCTAGACCAGATATAATGAATGTAGTTTGTATTGTATCAAGATATCAAAGTGATACTAGATAGAATCATGAGAGTGCGGTGAAAAGGATTTTTGAGCTGTTTACAAGGAACAACTGAGTATGGTTTGTAGTATCCCAAAAATGATGACTTTACACTATGTGCATATACAAATGTTGGTTGGGCTGGAGATGTTGATGACTGGAAGAGCACATCCGGTGGAGCTTTCTTTATTGGAAAGAAACATGTTTCATGGATCAACAAGAAATAGTCATGTTCTTCTTTGTCTACTGCTAAAGTTGAGTATGTTTTTACTGCTACTAACTATACAAAAGTTCTATGCATGAAGCAAATATTGAAGGATATAAGGGTAGACTACAACGAACTGATAGTTATTCATTGTGATAACTCTATTGCTATTTACATATCAAAGAATCTGGTATTTCATTCTAAGACTAAGCACATTTCTATCAAGTATAATTTTCTAAAGGAGAAGGTGGAATCAAATGAAGTCAGACTGGTTTATGTGAACACTAAAGAGAAGATTGCAGATATCTTCACTAAACCTTTGCCTAAGGAATCATTTGAGTACTTTAGAGATAGATTGGGAGTTTTTGCCCCTTTGGTAGAGAATTGAGTGATGTTGATTGGCATCAATCCAACATCCATTATCAGAACTATCATTCATTTTGGATTGATGTGTTGGTGCTACTACTCAGAGGGAGTAGTCAGCTATGTGGTTCAGAGGATTTATGACTTTTCTTTGATATTTATGTCATATTTATGGCATTGATGTCAAAGGGGGAGAGATATTTATGTGAAAATGGAGCTTAACAAGGATATCATTCACAGGGGGAGTTTGGTCTGTTGGTTCAGAACTTCCTTGTCATATTATTTTGGGGAGATTGTTGGATGTCTTCCTTTGGGGGAGACTTATTTAGCACTTCTTGACACTTGGATGTTTTTCACATCTAGTGTTGCCATCAATGCCAAAGGGGGAGATTATTGGCAATTTAGAGGAATTTATTATGTGTTGTATTGATGTTTGTCATTGATGTCAACACTAGTTTTTTTGTTTTATGCCAGCTTCTAGTAGAGTGGTTGGTCTTTGATGTTGATCTAGATATTTGTCTTCGGTTTGGTCTGGCTGTTGGAATTGGTTTGGATTGGTTATTCATGTGTTCCTAATGCATATCACATTCAATTAGTTCGGGATTTGATGATCTAGATGCTATAATTTGTTCTAGTAAGCCTTTTGGTTATCAGTAAGGGTTTTACTAGCAGCGCTTTGTTGAATATCTTTTGATTAATCTAATAAGTGGTGTTGGTGTGGCTTCTAGAAGGTTATCAAGATGCTAATGGTTATCATGTTTGTGTTCCAATTATTCACAGTGTTTCATTTGGATTATGATGACCTATTTTGGGTCTAGTATTATTCTACTAGGTTATGGACCGATTTATGTAACGTGTTGGTTGATGCTCTCGATGTGTCATCGGTTGGATTTATTGTTTGGTTTATGTTATTTCAGTCTTAGGCCGAATTGGTTTATCATTAGTTTGCGGGATCATCTAATGGATTTATTGTATTATATTTTAGGTGGATGACCTAATTGTTTAGGTCCCAAGTTGGTATAAATATGATGTAAGATCTCTTTGTAGATCATGGCATGGGATTAAGGTTATGGGATTATTTGTGTGCGAATAAAGTTGTAATCATATGCAGAGGTTTTGGTTGATCATAGTGATCAAATTGGGTTTGTGTAAGAGGTTTAAGACCTCTGGTATTGAGGTTAACTGGAATTGTACTCAGGCATAGGAGATGCTATTCTTGTAGTTCATTCATCTTTCTGAATTGTAGTTTGGATTTGTTTGTAGTCAGGGAGACTCCTTTTGTGATGAGAAGTGCACTCTAGGTTGTTGGTCTTCCTGCATGTGGAGGCCCCTCTTATTGTAATCAAATACTTTCTGTAGAAGTATTATCTGACTGTGGGTAGGCTTCCCACTGTGGTTTTTCCCTTTACTAGATTTTCCACGCAGAAATCATGATGATTTGTGTTATGGATGGCTGGTAATTATTCTGTGATTTATGTTTGTACTTAATTGTTATATCTTCTATTGCAGTATTTGGTTTATGCATTCCAGTAAAAGGTTTTGTGTGCTTTGATAGTCTTAAAAATGTTTTCATAAGATTTTTCATGCTTGAGTCAAAATATTGGTCATTCTGGATTTATTTTGCCCTCTGTCAAAGTTCAAGGTCTAGGGTTTAGGGTTTGTGAATTTTTGATTAAGTGTTGCGAAGGAAAAACCCTAAGCCTATTATATTTTGTCATTACCTTTTTCCACTTAAGCCAAGGGTCAGTTACCATTGGCGGGGTCATTGTATTTCCTAAGAATTAAGTTATTTTCGATCGACCCCTTTATATTTTTTCTAAGTCTAAAATTTTAAATACTTTGGCTGGTGGATAAAGGAAGAATAGATCCTACGGTTTGCGTAGCCTTGCAAATGAAAATGCAAGGAAGATAAGGATTGTGACATCATGAGATGATGCCACGTGTTCTCGACAGAGAGGGGTAAGCCAGTGGCTTGACTATTCAAAATACTCATATTACCGGTTCTCAAGAGGTAAAGACCGGATTACTAATGGTTCCATCAATTTGCACGTGTTTCAAATGGATGGTGATGTTATAAACTAGGTGAAAAGGTGCTCAAATTTTAATTTGCAAAAGGTTGGTGGGCATTGTGGTTGCATGGTAAAGTGTGAATAGATCTAACGACCCTCATAACCCCAAGAATGAAGATGCAAGAAGTTTAAGGACTGCGGCATCACGAGATGATGCCACGTGTCCCAGGCTAACCAAGAAGACTGACGGTGGGACCACTGATAGTGTTAGGATTAGAGATGATATTGCACTTCTACATCACATATTTAATGGGTCCACAAGCCATGATGGAAGGTCAATGTCAGATTGACTATTAGTGATTTTTTGATTCGCCAGGCTGGGCAAGATCTACGAAAGAGCTTCAAACTGATTTTTAAAAGGTAATCAAAGGGATTATTTTTCACCTTTGTGGGAAAATCTAGAACAAACAGAATACAAGCTTGTCGATAGGGAATAGGATAATGAGAGTATCTCTTTCCTCAGCAAGGAAGATGATGTTTAAGCAAGATCGTGCATGGAGTTGTTATGTGCTCTGTGATACTGGATGAGTGTTTTTCTTTTGTGTGAGTCTGTTTATTGTCAGAGGGCTTGTGAAAGTGAGAAGGATTGCTAGAGGGGGTGTAGAATCCTTTCCATATGAAGAAAGGCCATGCATGGCACAACCTCTTCTTATACTATGCCACAGGATGGTAGGGGGTGTTATCACTATTTATAATTTTGGGTGTTTTTTCCCTCAATCCTTTTAATTTTTTGCTTTCATTGGTTTCTTTCTGCTCCTAAGGGTTGTTAATCTAAGGGTTTAGGGTTTTTGCAAATTCACCCTTATTCCATATTGTAAGCCCTGCTTTCCTTTTTCTTGTTACCTTTTTCCACTTAAGCAGAAGGGTCGGTCCATTGTTAGAAAAGGGGTCCCTTTTGTGGTCTTTGCCTAAGCAGGATGTAGCATCCTGTTTAATTTTATGTCTATTTCCTAGGTTTTATTTCATTTTAATTTGTCAATCGGGTGTTATAATGGTCAAGCATCTTTGATGTGATCTGACAATATGCATTGTTTCACAATGAAAAGATAAGAGAATTTTACTCTTCGTGAAGTAGCAAAAAGGTGGTGGGCCTAACAGGTAAGTGGCTCCTGAGTTAAAGACCGATCAACTTGAAGTTTATCGGATGCCATGCATTGTTTCGTAATGTGAAGTAACATGATGTTTATCCTTCACGAAACAAAAAAACCAAGCTTGCTGTTAAGTGGCGGATTAGGTGGCAATATAGCTGGATGTGCGACTAAGAAAGAAGGTGATTTTTAACTGGGCCATGTGGCTCCAAATGGATTTCCAAATTGGTTTGTTTGATAAAGTGGTGGTGTTGGTAAAATTCATGGTGTAGCGAGACACATAGCAGTTTAGATGTGGCGATTGAAAAATTTCTTGGGCGAATAAGTGATAGCCACATGGACGATACTTGCCAGAGGTTTGCAGACGAGTGGATTTGCACAGAGGGCCCACTTCAAAGGCTAAAAAAACTAAAGGCTGAGAAACTTGAAGTTGATCTGACGTCGCGTGTTGTTTCGCATTGCGAAGGTGCAAGATGTTTACCTTGAATGAAATGACAAAAAATAGCTAGCGGTGGTGGTCACAGTCGGTTGTAAAGACAAGCAGTCATGGTGAAGGATAAAGGTCGAGTGGTTAAATGCTGATCTAACAATGCGCGTTGCTTCGCATTGCAAAGATGTGCGAAGTTTACTCTTCATGAAATGGCGAAAGGATGGTGGGGCCCATTTCTAAAGAAGGATGACTTAGGTAAGGTAAAGAACATGCACATCTTCATGATCTAACGACAGACATTGTTTCATGATGCAAAGATGCGCGAAGTTTACTCTTCGCGAAACATAGAAAAGGCAAAACACTTAGAAAATTTTTGGGGTCCATTGGAGCCATTTTTTTAATTCAATTACGATTTCATTGCCGAAGCATGTGGCTTAATTGTTTCTAATCAATGCTTAGTTGCCATAATAATCTTCACATCAATTGAAGCTTTGGCATGAGTTCAAGGAATCATGCCGAGGAACTAGTACACAGAGCAAAAATTTTCAAGTAACAAGTAAGTTTTTTGCAATTTGCTTAATAGTTACAGTTTCATTGTATCACTGGGTGTTTGATTTCTCAAAGAATATGTCTAAGATTTATTTGAAATAATTGTATTTCTGGGATGGCACCACGAAGAGAATTCATGGGGAAGGTTAATTATTAGGAGAGAGCCATTTGTGATGAATTTTTACAATAATTAACTAGGTCCACTAATGCATCAGCTAAAGTTAAATAATTGGTGCCTAAAGCTTCCCGCCTGAGAATTGGCGATGGATTATATGATAAAGGGAATTGGTTAAAAGATTCACAGATAGGAATATCAGGCTTGGGACTCTTCAAAGTGGGGTTCAGTCAAAGAAATTCCCCTGCTCCAATGAATAGCGTGTGGGAATTAGATGTTGGGAAGCTTATAGTCCCTGGGGTTTTCATGGACGTGGACCTGCTAACCCAAATTGAAAATAATTATGATCCAAATACAAGGACTGTGAAGAATGTAAATGGTGGGTCTCTAATTGAAATAAATGATGATGAGTTCAGAAGAGTTTTCAGACTTAGTGAGGTATCAAATTATTTAGAGCCCATCAATTTTGAAACATTGGTGAAGGTCTATGAGGCACAGAAAGATCACCTCAGAAATGGCCCCTTGAAAGAATTCTTCGCCAAAATAGGAGGATTGACAGTTCTAGGCCCTAGCACCATGGAACCCTTCTCATTAAACCTATTTACTTTGAGGGCTAAAGGGATGTATTGGTCCTTATGTCAGATTTTTGGGGAAGATGCAGAAGCTACCATGCCAACCCATTATATGCTCATGATAGCATAGATTTTGAACCCATCTCTGGCATTGACTTTTGAATTTGCACCTTATCTCACTGATGCCATTCATGAGGGATTGATAGGGATAAATAATGCTAAGGTGGATAGACCTTTTGGATGGTACTCTCTCCTCATGCACATGTTTCTAGTTAAAGGTGCTGAATATTTTGCTAATGAAATGGACTTGGTCAAAGAAAAGGATGGCGAGGAGATGCCCGTTCAATTGTGGAGTACAATTTTGTCTTGGGACAGAAAGGATGCAAGTTACTTAAAATTTGATAGATGTTTTGCATCTAGGATTAGAATTCTTTTGTGCCCATAGAACCCTAGGATTCCTAAAGCTCTCCTTAAGTTCCTTAGGCCTAAGGAATTTGCTGAGAACATCAAAATTGTGCACAATTGGGGTGATATATATTTATACCATGTTTCTACTGTGTTCAGAGTTTTTGGTTTTAGGGGAACTCCATATTTGCTCCCATATCAAGTCCCATTGAAGATAGGAATTGTTGAGGTCTTGAGGAAAATTGGAGGCTTGCAAGAAGCATATTTGACAAATAGGGGGAAAGGATCAATTTTCCCAGCTGTTATTATGGCACATCATTTGTAATCACAAAGGCTGGTTGGACACATCTTGATGATTTCTTTTGGCCATACGGGTTGTCTACTGTAGTGGCAAGATTTGTTGATCCATAGGATGTCTTTAATGGTATGTTAAAGAAGAGAGTTGTATGTAAAGGTAAAGCACACCAGTTTCACGTCCCTGAAGATTTAATAAGGAATGAGTTCAATTTGGTTGGGCAAGAAATTGAGAAAGAAAAATGGTTAGCTTTCAAGAAGGCTTTGGATTTCATTCATTATTTTGACAATAGTTATGATCCCCTGGTTAGTTTTCATCCTTTTCAGGAAAATATTAAGTTTTTGGTAGATTACTTTGAGGATCTAATGCAAACCCTAAAGGAAAAGAAGGAGGTTGTGATGAAGGCCAATCCTGAAAAGGCCAAATTGGCTTTAGCTAACCCTTCCTATGCCAAGGTAATCTTCCCAGGGAAATATGCAGTGCAAAAAAAGTCAAAAGTACAATGTATTGATGCCAATAAGAGAAGAGCCTTCTACTTCAAAAGGTAAAAGGGCATTAGAAGATGTTGTTAACATTCTAGAATCCCCTAAAAGGCAGAAAATAGGGGTAGAAGTGGAGAAAGATGAGCCCTTGTACTCTCCCTCCCAGTCCCCAATGCATGTAGAAGATGAACATGTAGTAGCAGAGAAATTGTTGCAATTATGAAGTCTTAGGGATATTGCTCTCACTTATGAGGAGTTGCAAGAAGGAATGCCTCAAGAACCGACAAGCACCCAAATGGACTTAACTACAGAGGAATTTACAGGTAAGGAACTGGACTCTGTCATTAAGAAGGCCAGTGAGGAGTTTCTGGTAGATGATAGTTTCATTAAAATAGGGTCCTTCTTGTAGTTTGTTTGCAAAAAAAAATAGACCAGTTTAAGGCAAGATGTGAGAAAAGGGAAAGTGAGTGTCCTCACAAAGATGCATCTGCAGTTAAGGCATATATAAAGCAAGAAATGTTGACAGAATTTGGGACCATCACCCCAGAGAAAGGAAGGAAGATGATTGCAGAAGCGAGAGTTTTGATTTTGCCTGAATGGGATATAGTAGATGAATTAGTCCTTGAGGCAGTAAGGAAAGAAACAAAACCCCTGGAAGGAGTGACTTATAGCAATGATCATGTTGCCTTAGTCATGTGGTCACTAAGGAGGGAGGAGAACCAAAAAAAGGAAGGACACCTTAGAGTCCAGCTATCTCGGAGGCATGATTGTGAAGAGAGTGAAGGACACAGGGGTAGTGGAGGCTGCTAGCATGATTTTGGAATCAACAAAATTCAACATGGCTGTAGTTGAGAAAGAGGCCAAGGAAAAGGCTGATCTTCAAGTTAAGTTGGAGGTAATCCTAAAAGCCTACAATGAAGCCAAAGTTGAAATAGCTCAAAGGGATAGTAAAATTGCCAAATTGAAGAATCAAATAGCAGGGCAACGCCATCAAGGTGAGTCTTCTACCTTGATGATTGCCTCTTCTCCAGCTAAACCTCCATCTGCTAGTCCAATTATTGAGTTTCCCTTGTCCCCTGTAAATCCTAGTTTCTAATCTACTGAATCTATTCAAGATGAAATGGAAAAATTGAAGCATGCTTAAGCCTTATTTGCAAGTAAATATGAGGAAAAGATTAGGGGCACAATCTTGAAGTTTTCTAACACAGTGGGAGCTTCTATTGTGTACACATATATGAAAAGAGTTTTGAGCATGTTGATGGCATTAAAGGAGGACAAGGCTACCCTGGAGCCAACTGTGGATAAATGGATCGGTAGAGAGGTGGTTTTGGAACTTATGTGTTCATCTCATGAAGAGGCTAATGTTGATACCATTATTAAGTCCACTTGTGAGTTGGTAAAGGGCATATCCAGGTTGGTAGAGGAGAGATCTAGTCTAGAAAGAAGGCAAACCTGTATAGAAATAAGTATACTGACCAAAAGTTTGACTTATTTCCTGGAGGTTTTATTAGTGTCAGCAAAATAAAGGATGAAGAAGTGTGGTTTGGCGAATTGGGCCATAACTTATCTCAATGGATAAATAATGTTATAATTTCAGATGATACATCTTTATTCATTACAACAATCGAGGAAATTGAAAAGATAAAGTCACACTATAATTTTCTGGAAACCGAAGTTCAGCAGTTGAGGAATACCTGGAAATGATTAAATAAATTGAGGAAGAGAATTATTAGTTACTTCTGGCCTAATGATGACCTGTTTAATGAATGGAAAAACAAGTATATGGTGCAAGAAGCAGAGGATCAAGAATAATCAATTGATGTTGTAGTGTTGTAACAACCCTCAAAAAGTTAGGAATAAAATGATTGTAACCCTTTTTTTAGAGGGAATTACAGTTGTAACAAACTATTTCTAGGAAGGTCGAAAGCTTGTTTGCATCCATATCATTATAAATGGCTACCAGGACTATTGAAAAGGCATCACAAGAATTTGTAAAGAAACTCTACCGAAATATATCTACTGTTTTCTGGTTTGTTCAGGAATCACCTTGAGTTATGTACAATTTTTGAAAATGGATATTAATATACAAATCAAAACATTTTGGGCCTAGATTTTTGTTGTCTTCTTGTGTGCATTCATTGATTTATTGGTTTATTTTAAATAATCTAGGGTTATTTTATTGAATAGGGATTGCTAGGCAATCTTACAGACATGTTTTAGGTTTTTCTCTTAAGGAGGGGAATTAAATATACGTGAAATCTTTGTGTTAGTAAGTCAATTTTTCCTACTTGAATTTGATAACTGGGTCTAGCATAAAGAAAAAACTTATATATATGTGAGGCATATATTAGGTTTATGAAGCCGAAGAGATGATATGTATGTGAATGTTCTGATTTAGAATTCTTGTCTAGTTTGAGTGACTTTGTAGCTCGGATAAGGCACTGATATTATTTGTGGAGTTTTTTCTATTTTTCTTGGGTTCAAAACTAAAAATGAACACATGATTTCTTTTATGTTTCAGCATTGTTGAGGTGATAAGGTTTGTATATTTCTAACACTGGTTTGCTGTGGATCTTATATTATAATTGTGAAAGTATTCACAAGAGGTATACCCACCTAAGCATAGGATAAGCTTAAAGTGTAGAAGGTTTTGTATAAACCTTGTTATATGTTATTCTGGATTTCTATTTTCTTATTGTTATCTCCATATGCAACAGAGACTATAATTTTCTTATAGAGGAGATAGGGAAATCATAATTTGGGACAAACAGGGGGTTCAAAGAAGGAGCTCATAGAGGAATGAAAGAAGGATTTGTTTGGGTGGGGAGTGGTAGCCAGTCATCTTTGTGACTGCATGGAAGCTATGACCCCTCCCCAACATATTATGTTTCCCCTTAAGCTCCTCCTCTATTTTAGAGGTGACTTTTCTTTTTGTCGGGACCCAGTATCCCTTCTGAGAAGGGAAACACTCTATTAAACATAATGTAACATCTCACACTCCATCCGAAGGCATCAGGATGATAATGGCATGGCTCAAGTAGGTTTGCTTCTATCAATTTTTGGTTGAATATTCTTATTCATGAGTGCCAGCGTATGGATATGGAATATTTTTGTAACAGAATCACATATGGCCTTTTAGGCCTAATTGCTGAGAGTAAATCTGATGTTGACATGTGTCTATTGGACTAAAGCTTGTTGCTCCCTTTTCTTTTATAAAAAGGGAAATCAAGGCCATTAGAGGGGTTTGGATTTGGGGAGTCTCTCGAGGGTTCAAAATTTTCTAGCTCCTTGGGGTTTCCTTGTCTAGTTCCAGTAGTGAGTCTAGGTGAAGTGAGCAAACTGTAAAGTCATTTACAGAGCAAATCAAAAGCATTTAGTATCAAGCTTTGTGCAGTTTCTTGAAGGAGTTATATGTAAATTTTATCCTATGATAAAAGTAGTAATTTTATTCAATAAAAATAAAATTATGAACTATTTCTCTCTAGTGTATAATTATGTCATCTTTCAAATGAATAGAATCAATGATTTTTTCATTTGTTGCATTGTTATGATGTATGTAATTTTTCATTTCATACTTTGACCTAAGGAGTCGATTAAATGCTTGAGTGGAATTACAGAGTGATAGGGCTTGTGCATGGATTTAGATAAGTAGTTTGGGTTGGGATTGAAAATGAGATATATTGTAAGGTAGTATTATCTTAGATCTTATACTATTAGATAAAATTATGTCACGTTTTCAATTTATATTTTGTGTCTTCAGGTGCCCAATGGAGTAAGACACTGATCACTACTTGTAACTGTCTTTAAATATTAGTCTTGTTTCAAATTCACTAATGAATCACTATAATTTTTTTATTATCATAATACCTTTCATTTCATGTATTTTATTGTTTGTCTTACCCATATCATGCTCCAATTAGGTTGAGGATCATTGAAGGATTTTCCATCCTTGAGCATTCTCCCTATTGTTGAGCTGACTTATAAGATAATCTACTTTGTTTTAGTGAATCTTTGAGTGTGGTGGAGAGATCAATAAATTCACTAAAGGGATTACCCTCCCGGGTTTTGCAGAGCCTAAAGTGTAGAAGGATCTGCAGAATCCTTGTTGCAGTTGGTCCAATCCTTGTGATAATTTCCATGATTGAAGTTGGCTACTTCATAGAAATTAGATTGAGTGTATTGGTGGTTTTCAAAGCATAAAACCCATTTCGAGCACCAACATGCTTAAAGTTTTATAATATGTTGACAACTGATTCACCCCTGCTCTTAGTTGTCCACCAGTTATCCTAACAACCTCTTCTCAGGCCACTATGTCAATTTAGGCTTAGCCACCGACAGACATACTATCATTGTTCACCTACCGATTCACTAACCTTGTTAGTTATACCCTAACTGATTAACCTTCAAGCCTGCACCTTAACCGATCACCAGACATGTCAATCCACAACATTTCCATCTTCATCAGACAAGATCTCTTCACTTGTCACATTGTCATCTTTACCGATGAACATACTTACCGGTAACCACCTTGATGACACCATGTCATAAATCTTCAACTATCTCCATCTGCATTCCAGATGCACTCTCTGTCTGTAGCTACTCAACCTTGCCTTCTTCTTCATCAACCCAAACATCATCTCCATTAGTTTGTCAACATGACAAACCCATCACTTCTTTACTCTTCCTTTGCTATCCCGATGGTGCATCATGCCTACACTTGTTGATCTGGTGCACATCTCTAATTTCATGCACCCGAGGCATCTTTGTGTTTCACCAATTCATCCAGTGTCAGCCTTCAATCACTTGCCTTCTACTTTTTTGTCTTATCTTAGAAGGTTATGATGCATTCCATGCATATAAGCAGATAAGCTCAGAATGATCACTTACTAGTAGGAGTCCTATTATTTCACATCTAATTGCATACCGGTTCTACACTCTCTTCATCTAGATTCCCCTTGCTTTCTTACTGGCCACATTCCTTATGTCTTCAACACAAGCCAACACTAGCTTGTTACCAGTGACTCCAATGATCACAATGCAGGTTGACATCCTCTTCTTAGTGGTGGTAAGCTATACTAGTAACCTACTATACTAGTTGACATCAATGACACCATTTCTGGATCACATCAATGACAACATTGCACATCAATCTCCCATACCGGTGGCCAAGCTATATCGGTTGACATCAATGACAACACAATGCCAACAATCTCCCCCTTTGGCATTGATGTCAACACATGTAGTATCCGCCATACTATATATTCTCTCTCCCCCTTTGACAACAATGGCAAAGGGCACTGATAGAGCTTCTCTCTCCCTTTTCTCTATTGGTTTCTTCTCCTTTGACCATTTCACTCTGCATCCTCTTAATCAACAACACTTGAGTTGGACGGCTCAGACACCGACACTAATTTCTTAGCTACCAAATGTATATACAAACTGGATACCAATTGCATATACAAGTTTGATACCAATTATAGAAACATGTGTTAGTGAATTTCACTTACCTTCCTATCAAACTGCATCATCTCCCCTTTTGTTATGCAGAAAGTTAATTTGACCCCAATCTATTGATACCAAGTGTTGAAGTTGACACTGATCCCAATTTGATATCTCCTATATCCTCTCCAATACCAAATGTATGTTCTCCTCCTATACAAGTAACTCTCCCTTGTTGTAGGCAACTCTCCCAGTGGTATGATTGTGATTTCAATTACAAATTGAATAGACATTGAATTGCCTCACAAACACAGAACCATGAGCACATCCCAAAGTCTCAATCATATAGGTATAGCCATAGACACTTTTTGTCCCCTTGTGTCCAACATGTCTGATAGCGATCAGAAGATTTAGCTGAGAACTCCCCTAGAGCCATAGATCCCATGCCATCTTTTCTTTTCAAGTCCTAAATCAGAGCTCCAATCTACACCTTATACTGATTGTGCTGAGTGAATAAGTGATCAACTGATGATCTTTAGGCTCCATGATATCCATTATTACTCATGACATGATCATGTATAAACACAATGCCAAACCAAATCACTACCATGTCAACTATCTAACCAGTTAGATAAAAATGATATATGCATATATGATCTACTACCGGGCCAACACATGTCATTGCAGTCTTTTCCAATATGACTTGAGACATTTATTCCTCAATTCACGCCACTAGAGTCACTACCTAGATCATAATCTACAAAACCAATTAGTATCCATACCGATAGCATACTGTACATACTGGTTTACTTGACTGGACCAAAATCTCCTTCGGAGTACCTTTTGTTAACTCTTGTTTTCTTGTGTCAAGTGCCTCTAATTCTTATGGTAATTTGAACCATCCACTAACACATGTGGTAGTAATCCATCTCTCATTTGTAGATGTGTAGCCAAGGCAACGACTACACACACTACCATCTCATCTTCTTCCTTGTACTGGCAATAGTTTGTCCTTCCATTCATCCATATCCACTAAGGGGGTGAATAATATGGTCAATAAGTAACTCCCCTAAGGTCTTGCATCTCCTTTAAGCCTTAGGAGATATCACCTATGCATTGAATGCACAATGCCAGTCCATGGTTCTATTCTCTTCCTTCTTCCTCCATACCTTCTTGATCTCCCTTTTCTTATCATTTGTAGTCTTGGGAGCGGGTCTTACCTTCTTTCGCTAATTAATCCTTGATTCCACACCTTTTTTGTAGTAGCAGATCATGTTTGTATGAAGCAACAATCTTGAGGACCTTCTATCAAATCGGTTAAACCATCTTCTCCAGGTCATACTAGTGTAGCCAGCAACCAAAACCGGTGGTCCTCTTGATCTTGCAGGAACATTTCTCCTTTTGTTCCATGCAGCTCTTTGATGCTCATATGCTCTATACCCACTTCCAAGATGAGCACAATTTTTATACTGGCTTCCATATGATTGCAAGTTCTTCTTCTTGGCATTTTGATAATGTTTGTACTTAGTTGAGGTGGTTGTTGGCATGTTTAGTTGTGATTGTCATTGATGGACACACACTTATTTTATGTATGAGTTATTCTCAACTGGTATTATATGTCATTGCATGTATAGTCTTTGTTTGTTGAAGACTATCAGTGTTTTGCAAAAGAAGCTTACTGGTCAAAGCATGACCGAAGACCTCAAGTGATATGAAGACCTCAAGTGGTATGAAGACCTCAAGTGGAACGAGGACCCCTAGCGGTAGTTAATCTTTTTGATCGGAACACTATGTTCCAATTTACCAGTCTTTGTTTGCTAACCGGTAATCGGTATACTGTGTTAAACCAGTAAAATTGTAAAGTGTTATGAGTTACCATCCTCTGACACTGATGCAATGATTCAACCAGTAAACTTGTATAGTGTGATGAGTTATCATCCACCAACACTTTGGCAGTGTTTTTATGTCATGTTACCAAATCTGTCTAGATGCTTTGAACCTAGGAAATAGTAATCCAATCTCATTGGACTGACGTGAAATCAACTTCCTATTTAAGGACATCATGTCTAGGGTTTTAATGTGTGTGTATGTGTGTTGAAGAGTGAAGTTGTTATTGAAGCATCGTGCGATAAAGATTGAACATGCAAAGGATAGAAGACTAAAGTAATGATGCAATGCATTAACAGAGAGAAGTCAAGGATATAATCAAGCATTATGTGCTACTTTCTAGGTCATTCACTTGTTGATTACTAATCTCTTTGACAAGTTTGAAACCCTTAACCAGGTAGGCCTAGTCAAGCCTATTGTAAATCCTCTAACAAGGTGGTTCACAGTTGTGGATCTGAAATCCTTTAACAGGGTAGTCTTTAATAGGAATTATCTCCTAACAAAGATATGGATTCCTAACAAGATCTGTTCTGGTGAAGAACATTGTAAGGCCTTAACCAGTCTGACCTTAACCGGTTTGGTTACTATTCTGTAGATAGTTGACTTGTGAGTTGTAGTCACCGTGGTTTTTCCCATTTGGGTTTCCACATCAAAATATCTTGTGTTATGGTGATTGTGCTTTTGTGGGTGAATGCTTTATTTTCTATTTGGCTTATCTGTGTTTTAACTAGTTTGTTGTTTAAACTACTATACCTATCTGTAGTAAAATTGCTTAAGATTTTGGTTAAGATTTTGGGTATACTAATTCACCCCCTCTCTTAGTATTCATCAATTGGTATCAGAGCCAACCTTTCTCTAAGTCTAACCACTTGAAAGGAGATATGGGGGAATACATCATGAGGGAACTCACTCACTATTTGGCTAAATCTGAGAGAGCCTATGATGAACTTAAGATCAAGTATAAAGCCTCTTTGGCCAAAAGATGAGAGCTTGCTGAGCAAATGATGGAAATTACTGAGAACAACTCTTCTAATGAAGCAAACATGGATGCCCTAGTCTAAGAAGTGGAGAAACTGAATGAGTCCAAAACTAACCTGTTATCACTATTTTAAAAATGGATGTTCTCAGTCCATAATTGGCTAGGTTTTTGAAAATTTTGAGTTTGGTATGCCCTAGTTGCTTCAAGATTGTTTTAAGTCCTAAGGAGTTCGGGGTTTTGGGTTTTAAGTCACTTCATTTTTTGAGAAAAAAAACCTTTGGTTTCTAATCCTGCATTACTTTATTCACTTAAGTGATGGGTCCTTTTGTCGTGTAAAGTGTTTCCCCCCGTTGCTATTTACCTAGGCAGTCCCTTTAAATGTTTTAATTTTTATTCGCCTTTAAAATTGCCTTTTCTAATGTTTATCGGGCCTTGTAAAAGTCGATCAACTCTTAATCAATCAGACGGCCCGCGTGGATTTGCAAACTCAACATGCCCAAAAGTTATTTATTGCGAAGTAGTGAAAAGGTTTGGCGGGACCCAGTAATAAGGACTTCTCCCTTGGCTAAAAGGTGATCAGTTTGAAAAGAGATCAACAGCCTGCGTTGACTCGCAACCTAAAGATGCCCGTGGTTTACAAGTTGCAAAATGGCAAAAAGATGGTGGGCCTAGGTGAAGTGGTTAGCCGAAAGAGTAACAGCAGTGCAAGTCTTTGAGATCAGATGACCCGTGTTATTTCGCGAGATAAAGATGATCGAAGATTACCTATCACGAAGTAGCGAAAGGTTTTGGTGGGCCTGACGTCCAAGCTTAGACTGAAGATTAAAAACCGATCATGTTCTATTTGATCAGATGGCCCTCGTTATTTTGTGTAATCAAAGTGCATGTGTTTTAACTATTGCAAAATGGTGAAAGGTTGTGGCGGGTCCCAAAAGCCAACGGGTTTTTTGATGAGTAAAGAGTGAGTGGTTCAGAGAATAATCAATGGCCTGCGTTGATTCACAACCCAAAGATGCTCGAGAGTTAGTTTTTGTGAAATGGTGAAATGACATGGCATTCCAAGTAAGCAGTTCAGGAGGTAGGGATCATGAATAAAAAGGTTACATGTGTCCTCTAAATCACGTAAATCAAAGAACAAACTTGGTGACCAAGTGGTAGGCCCAATAGACAGAATGACATAAACTGAACACAAAGAGGATATATGTCAGGCACAGGTGGCAATGAAAGAAGTGGATCCCGCTGAAATCGTGGATCCTGCTGAAATCTTGTAGCGAGTAAGAGGTTGACACGTCAATCCAAAAGGGATCAAATACCAAAGTGGAAGGCACTAATTCAGAGGGCCCACGTCTACAGGTTCTAATAGTTTGATGAGGGACGAGAATCTCAAGAAATATTT
Source organism: Cryptomeria japonica (assembly GCF_030272615.1). Lineage (NCBI taxonomy): Eukaryota > Viridiplantae > Streptophyta > Pinopsida > Cupressales > Cupressaceae > Cryptomeria > Cryptomeria japonica. The sequence continues at coordinate 400,684,462 of NC_081413.1, read as the reverse complement.
GATGGCGGGCGTTATTTCACAACCCAAAGATGTGAGCTTGTTACCATTTGTGAAATGATGAAGACGGTTAGCGGTAACCGATTTAAACATGGTTAGTAATATAAACCGCCAGGTTAAGACGAAGTAAAGACCGATCAAGTTTTAGTTGATCGAATGGCTAGCGCAGTTTTGCGAGGACAAGATGTAGGATGGTTACCTATCGCGAAGTAGCAAAAAGGTTTTTCAGTCCATCGCCAAATGAGGAAAAGTCAAAAGCTAAAAGTCGTTCAAGTTTCAGTTGATCGGATGGTCGACGTGATTTCGTTAGATGAACCTACCAACACTTTACGCTCTGCGAAATAGTGAAAGAGAAAAAGAAAAAATACTCAGAGTAGTTCTGATCCGTTGGAGCCAAATTTACGAATTCTTTTATGAATTCAATTCTGAAGGGACGACCGAAGCATGCGATGTTAATGTCGTAGTTAAGGAGCCAAATTTTCATATATGTTCCCGCATCAATTGGATAAGGGTATCATTTCACAGAAGAAGTTGTAGAGGGAGCTGGTGTAGAGCAGAAGTTTGTAAACCAAAAATCAGGTTCTCTTGTTCTTTGTTTACCCTTTGCTTGAAAATTGCTGAATTGTGGTCTTGTGCTGTTAGAACATTGTTTTGATTGATATTTGGCTTAGTCACATAGTTTTAAAATGGGACCCAGAAGAGAATTGACAGGGAAGGTAAATTACCAGGACCGAAATATTTGTGATGATTTTCTTGAGCAGTTAACCATGTCAACTAATGTCGGGGCTAGAGCTAAGGAATTAGTACCAAAGAACCCCCGTTTGAAAATTAGGGATGGTCTATATGATAAAGGAAATTGGTTGAGGGACCCTAAAATAGGGATATCCGGTCTCAATTTGTTTAAATTAGGTTTTGGTCAGAGACATGCCTCTTCCCTTATGAATAGTATATGTGATTTAGATGTGGGAAAACTTGTGGTCCCTAGTGTGTTCATGGATGTTGATTTGTTGACCTTAATAGCACAAAATTATGACCCTACTGCCAGATGCATCAGAAACATAAAGGGATCAGCCCTTGTTGAAATCAAAGATGATGAATTTAGGAATGTCTTCAAGCTTAGTGAAGCTTCTAGCTATCTTGATTCTATTGATGTTGAGGCATTAACCCAAGTTTACAATGCCCAAAGAGATCATCTTAGGAGTGGCCCATTGAGAGAATTCTTTGTCAAAATAGAGGGGTTAACAGTTGTAGGCCCTAGCACAATGGAGCCATTTTCCTTGAATCTGTTTACCTTGAGAGCTAAGGGTATGTATTGGACACTATGTCAAATTTTTGGGGAAGATGCCGAGAAAAACATGCCTGTCCATTATATGTTAATGATCACCCAAATTTTGAACCCTTCCCTGGCCATAAAATTTGACTTTGCTCCTTTCCTCACTGATGCTATCCATGCAAGCCTAGTAGGAATTTAAAATGGTAAGGTAGACAAGCCATTTGGATGGTACTCCTTGTTGATGCATATGTTTCTTTTCAAAGGGGCAAATTATTTTGCAAAAGAAATGGACCTGGTTAAGGTCAAGGATAAAGAGGAGATGCCAGTGCAATTGTGGAGTACTGTTCTATCTTGGGATAGAAAGGATGTAAGTTATCTGAAGTTTGATAGATGCTTTGCATCTAAGATTAGAGTGTTGTTATATGAAAAAAACCCTAGGATTCCCAAGGCTCTCTTGGAATTCCTTAGGCCCAAAGAGTTTGCAAAGGACATCAAGATTGTTCATAACTGGGGAGATATGTATTTATAACCAGCCTCTACTATTTTGAGAGTATATGGTTTCAGAGGAACCTCCTACTTACTGCCTTATCAAGTTCCATTGAAGATAGGGATTGCAGAGGTGCTAAGACAGATTGGTAGAGTGTAGGAAGCTGAGTTGACCAACAGGGGTAAAGGGACAATTTTCCCAACCATCACAATGGCTCATCATTTTGTAATAACCAAAGGTGCATGAAAATACTTTGAAGAATTATTTACACCATACATGTTATCAACTGCAGTATCAAGGTGTGCCGACCCTGAAGATTTCTTCAACGACATGTTCAGAAAGAGGGTAGTATGTAAGATCAGGCCTCATCAATTTCAGTTTCCTAAAGATTTGATCAGGAATGAATTCAGTCTAGATGAGTAGGAGCTAAGGAAGGAAAATTGGATTGCCTACAAGAGAGCCCTTGGCTTCATCCACCAATTTGATTCTATCTATGATCCTCTTTCTAGTTTTACCCCATTTGAGGAAAAGATTAAATTCTTGATTCTTTATTTTGAGGATTTAATGCAAACCCTAAAGGAGAAGAGAGAGGCCATAATACAGAATGATCCTGATAGGGTTAAATTGGTCCTATCCAAGCCTTCCTTTGCTAAGGCTGTTCCACCAGGTAACTATATAATGCAGAAAAAATCTAAATACACTGTGATGATGCTAGTGTCAGGTGAACCTTCTACTTCCAAAGGGAAGAGGGCCATTGAAGGTATTATAGAGATTCAAGATTCACCAAAAAGGCAGAGAGTAGGAAAAGAAATTGAATCCGATGACCCTCAGTACTCTCCCTCTCAGTCCCCAATTCATATAGGAGATGAGCAAGCTGTGGTGGAGCAATTATTACAATTAGGGAGTCTAGGTGAAATTGCATACACCTACAATGAGACTCAAGAAGGAATGCCAGAGGAGCCACCCAGTGCTGAAATGGACATAACTGATGGTGAGGTACAAGGAAAAGAGTTGGACATCACTATCAAGCAAGCTAGTGAATAATTCCTAGCTGACAACAATTTTGTTGCATCAAGTGCTTTCATACAGTTTCTTTGGAAGCAAAATATTGATTAGTTCAAGATCAGATGTGTAAAAATAACAAGTGAACAACCTCATAAAGATACAATTAAATAGAAGAAGAGGTCAAACAAGAAATGATAGCTGAATTCAAAGTCATCAGTCCTGAGGCTGGAAGGGAAATTGTTTCAAAAGCCGGTGTGCTAATTCTCCCTGAATGGGATATAGCTGATGCATTGCTCCTAGAAGTGGTCAGAAAGGAAACCAAGCCAATGAAAGGAGTGGTATTTAGTAAAGATGATGCCTCTCTGGTAATGTGGTCCCTTAAAAGAGATGAGGGTAGAAGAAGGACACCTTGGAGTCTAATCTCTTAGGAGGAATGATAGTCGGGAGAGTCTAGGACACAGGGGTGGGGGAAGTAGCTAGTACTGTTTTGGAGACTGCTAAGGTCAATATAGTACTAGCAGAGAAGGAATCAAAAGAAAGGGATGATCTTCAAATCAAATTGGAGACAGTTCTAAAAGCTTATGATGAAGCAAAGGAGGTAGCCAACAAGGACACTATCATTGCCAAACTTTAAAGTCAGCTTGTGGGACAATACCAAGGAGGTGAGTCCTCTACCTTGGAAATCTCTTCATCTCCAGCAAGGCCCCCACCTACTAGCTCCATCATAGAATTCCCTCCTTCTCCTATGTCTTCTAGTTTTCAACCAGCTGAGACTTATCAACATGAATTGGAGAAGTTGAAATAGGCTCAGGCCTTATTTGCAAATAAGTATGAGGAGAAGATAAAGGCTACAATTTTGAGTTTTGCTGATATCATTGATGCTCCCACGATACATATCAACATGAAGAGAATTTTTGACACTCTTTGTGAGTTAAATGAGGACAAGGCCATTCTAGAGCCTATTTTAAATAAGTGGATCCTGAGGGAAGTAGATTTAGAATTCATGTGTGTGTCTTATGATGAAGCCAGATCCGATGCCACTATTAAGTCCACATGTGAATTAACCAAAGATTTAACAAAGCTAGCAGAAGGGAAAGCCAATATGGAAAGGAAGGCTAACTTATATAGAAAAAAGTATACTGAGCACAAATTTGAACTGTTTCCAACCAAAATCAGATAAAGGACAAACAGGTATGGCTGGATGAGTTAGGAGCTAATATGTCTCTAAGGGTAAATGAAATAGTTAATAAAGATAACACCTCACTGTTTGTTAAAAAAATTGAGGAAATAGAAAAGATCAAATAACATTATGGTTTCCTGGAGTTAGAGGTAAGGAAAATAAGGAACTCTTGGAAAAGGTTATTAAAGTTGAAGAAAAAGGTTATTGGTTACTCATGGCCTACCGATGATGTTTTTCAAGAGTGGTCCAAAAAATATGCAGTGCAAGAAGAAGATGCTCCAGAATAGTTGGAAGATGCTCCAAGACAATTAGAGGATATTGCAGAAGAGTTACCAACTGAAAAGGTCACTGAGATAGAAAGAGACTTGTAACTATTTTTTGAAACAAAGTATAGTTGTAACAAATTTTCCTAGGGAAGTCTGAAGCTTTGTATGCATCCATGTTGTTATAAATGGATACCAGGACTGTGGATAAAGGGATCGCAAGAAATTGTAAAGAAACACTGCAAAAATTTGTCTAGCTTTTTCTAAGTCTTATGGAGAACATTCAAGTGTTTTTGTAATATTTTTTGAATTAATATCAATACACAGACCATCAACTTTGAGCCTATAATTGGTGTTGTCTTCAAGTGTGCTTGCAAATATTTACTATTTTCAATTTGAGTAATCTAGGGTTATTCATTTGAGTATGGGTTGTAAGGAAATCTTAAATAGATGCGTTTCTTAGCTTTTCTCTTCAGGAGGGAGATTAAATATGCAGGAATCATTTCTATTAGTAAATTCCTTGTGGGGGACTTTGAATTTGATGAATGTATCTATTTTTGATGAGGGTAAATTCTTATGTATGTCAGGAATATATGGGGTTTATAAAAGCCGAGGTGATGGGATGTATGGGATGTTTAATTGGGAGATTATTGTTTAAACTTAAATGACTCTGTGGCCTAGATAAGACACTAGTATCTATTGTGGTTATCTTTTACATATCTTGTAGGTCGATACTAAACATGAGCATAAGCTTTCTTTCTTTGTTTCAGTTAGTTTTGAGGTGATAAGATCCATTGGTTTTCAGACTGGTTTACTATGGATCTATCTTTTAAAAGTGTGAAGTCAATTCACATAAGGTAAACCCACCTGAACTTTGGATAAGTTTGAAGTGTAGAAGGTTCATCAAACCTTGTCATATGTTACTCTGAAGTTTCCTTCTCCTTGATTTCTCTTTTGCGGACAAAGTTTATTATTTTATTATAAGGGTTTCTAGGGGGAATCAAAATTTGAGAACAACATAACCTAAGGAGGGAGCTGGAAGGAATGACTATCAAGATGAGTTAGGAGCTAGAAAAGAGAAGAAAAGGTGAAGATCTAGTGAAGGACAAGGAGCATGAGATCTTTAAGTTAAATCAAGAAATTGGTACCATTACCGCTTATCTGCAAGAGGGTAAGGAAGAGAAAGACGAAATGCAAGAAGAAATCAATGCACCCATTTCTCAAAATGAAACCTTGATGAAGACCAATGATTCTCTTTCCAAGGAACTTGCTGAGACAAAGGAGATACTTGCAAAGTTCAACCGAAGTGTTGTGAAGTTGGACCAAAAGCTAGAATCAATGAAGCCATCAAAGGATACCTTTGGACTTGGTTTCTCTGCATATGAGGTAGTTGAATCCTCTGGAACCAAGATGGATGCACTAAAAGAGAAACCAATACCTAAGAACACTAGTAAAAGCAAAGGTAAGCCAAGGTTCAAACTTGTATGCTTTAACTATCATAAGGAAGGACATACTGCCAATGTGTGTAGGAGTAAGACTTACAATAATTTCCTTACATGCAAAACAATGTGTACAACCACAATGCTAGAACCGGTAGATTTAATGGTCATTGTTATGCATGCAACAAGTTTGGGAATAGATATTTTGAGTGCAGATTAGTTATGAACAACCCTGAAAGTTATGCACCAAGATCTAAAGGAGTTGTCATGGAACCTCCTATAAACCGGAACCCAAAATGGTACAAAACCTATGACCACTGGTCAAATGGTTATGGAGTGGCAAATAGTTGGAGAGAAACATCTTTGATATGTCATGGTAGTAGTCACATAGCTGCAACATGTAGGAGGAAGAATGGAAATTTGAACACCAGACCATGGAGAGCACTTGGTATGGTATGCTATCATTGTCACAAACCGAGACATATTCCCAAAACATGCAGACTAAAAAAGAATCCACCAAAAGACAGACCGGTTGACCCTAAAGGTAAAAGGAAGGTTGATGTTGAAACCACTCAGGTTAATATGAACAAAACTTGGAAAAAGTTTGAAGAGATGCCACAAGATGTACCTATTTCTACACCCAGTGTGGAGACCTTTGAACCAAAAAATTAAGCTTCAAAAATATTAAGGGGGAACATATTGGTAACAATGTTTCAGACCCCCGATGTATATCGGTAAAGTGTTTTTATTGGTATCAGTTACCTGTCAACCGATAGAATAAATGAAGTGGTAAAGTTAGGGTTTGTACACTATTGGTGATGCATTTATTATGGTAAGTAGGAGCATGTTTAAAAGTGACTTTTCTCATCATTTTTACTTACCTATTTTTAAAGAAGAATTTTTCTAGCTTGAGCAATGCAACAAGAGCGATTCATCTTGCATTCGAAAGAATCCAGAAAGAAATATTTCACAAGATTTTGCAGTCATTTCAAGCTATCAGTGTGGAAGTCAGATCGGTAAAGTAAGCTCTTGGAGAAGTGTGTTGTGCTCGACATTGGCGAACCCTATTTCAAAGTGAAAAGGTATTGTAGACACCTAAAAATGGTCAACGCTTGCGGAGTCATACTTTAACACTTGCGCATTGCCTCATTTTAGGTTTTTGTGTCGCATTAACATTTCTCCTATGATTCGCACTTGGTCTTTATCATTTGCGAGCATCAAGTCATTCTTCTACATTCTTCATTCATCTTTCTTTCGAATTTGGTCTTGTCGACAACATTATCCAGTCATGATTTTAATCGATCTTATCCTATTGCATCAATGTGCGTGCTTATTTGTCATCATTTTGGACATCGTCAATCCTAATTAGGGTTTTGTCTCACTCTCTCTGGTAGGTACAACTCAATCATTCTCTGACGATTCACTGGTCACCCAATCAAGTACCTCTCCTGTCTGCAATACGGTAGCTCCTCACTATCATCTGACCATCCCGGACAATCACGATATGGCCTCCATATGAACTCTCTCAGTCTGTCTAGCTCATGTCGCCAGTATAGTATGTATCCAAAAGGACCCTGTCTTAGTGCTCCACCATAACAGTACACATATGGTCGGTGTGGTACTACCTGTCTATCTGTAATCGATCGACATATGGCTATGTGCTCAAATGCCCATACCTGTAGCAATGTGACTCCACAGCTCAATGTCTGAACTCCCTGATATGCTATCTAATACAGCTGAAAATATAGCATAGCCAGTACACATGGTCCCCATGCATACACTATCCCCTTTATCGCCATCTGCTCTAGCACTCTTCCCCATCCAATAGGGAATCCATGTCCTCGTCTGTCTCCTGCTAGTAGACATACTATCACCACTGCTATCACCACATATTGCCGATCATACTCTGACGCCATGCTCTCCTAGCTAATCTCCCTCTTGATGATATCCAGATCATCTGCATCGCACTCAAACAATCTGTACAATGCCTCTCTCCTTTTCATTGGGTCATACTCTATCATCTCTCCATGAATCGGAATACGGAGGATACGCCATACATCCTCCAGTGTCACTGTCGCCTCTCCAGTCCCCAGATGGAATGAGGAGGTCTCTGAATGCCATCGCTCTGCCAATGCAGTAAGCAGTCCTGTGTTTGCCCTAATCTTGAGCATGACTATGACAAAGTATATCCCAAGTCCTGCTAAGGTATCTCTCTCTGTGCTCCTGAGTCTATGTCATAGCATGAAGCAATCTGGTCGGTTCTCTCGTGTGATCAACGGATACTGTCGACTTTGCATCACAATTGGGGCATATTTTTGTCAGTTTTAGGGTTTGCTCCTATGGGTTGCATTTCCTCATTTTCATGTCTACTCAGGGTGTTTTTCATCTAATCTGACCTGTCCTACCCTTGTCCCCTTTTTCCAGATCATTTGCATGTCATTTTGACCAAAATTAGGGTTTGCATTGCACAATTGCGCCTGTGTTAGGTAACCTGCGCCTGTGTCAGGTAACCTATGCTTGTGTCTCCCTACACAAGTGCAGAAGACCCCACACAAGCATAGGTTTCACCCTACACAAGCGCAGGAGTCCTTTTCGACATCCCCTGTGGGCCCCGCAATGTCCCGCAAGCAATCAAAATTCATGAACTTGAAAACATGGGTATTTGAGATCCATACCGCCGCTCTTGCGTCATCCGATCATCTAAATGTGCGTACGCATTCCCTGAGGTGATCCACCATTGGAATGTTCACCATCTCTCTACAAGTGTCCTTGTCCAGATCAACAAATTCTCCTCTTTGTCTATTGCAAATGAGCAATTTTCAACCTCTTGGTCTCATTTATAGCTCTTTGTTAGTGCATAGATGGACGTGCATCCTCTCCATCTTATGTTGGTCATGGTCTTTTGCATCTTCATTTGATTGTCCTTCATGCATCCGGTATCCGATTGTCAGTCTGTTCAATCCTATCATTCTTATCAATCAATTGGCCTATTCTCTGCATGTTTCCAGCCAATTCCTCGAGGGGGCATGCATATGTCATTATTATCATCTGGGGCATTTTTATTATTGTTCTTTTAAACAACACTTACAATCGCATTGTCATCAATCATGGTCATTTTCAATCCTGTCGTCTTGCAATCTATTTTGTCATCAATCCTTGTCCTCTTGTCAATCTTGTCATTTCGCGATCGATTTGTCATCGATCGTCGTCTTTCTCAATCGTGTCAATTTGGATCAATTTGTCATTGTTCCTCGTCAATTGGTGCATTTTATCAATTAAATCATTTATCACATTGGTCATTTATCAATCCAAAATTAAATCATGATCGAGTCAATTATCTTTCAAGACCTAATTGTCATTCTTGCATTGCTAATTCATCTTCTAGGGTTTTGTGATTTCATCATTTAACCTGGTTTGTCATTTCCTCCTTTAGGATTAATAAATTATTTATTTATCCTAAGTTTTCTTGTCACAATTAAATGTTCATTTAATTGGCTAATTATTCCTCTTTGTGAATTAATTAATAAATGAAAGATTATTAATTAATTTACCTAATTTCTAATTTTCATCAATTCTCTAATTTCCTAATTTTCTAAATTCCTAATTTCAATTTTCCTCCTATTTCTCTCCTAAATTCATGGAAATGACATGTCAATTTGTCATAAATTTGTCATAATTGACAATCAATCAATTTTGACATAGAAGTTGTCATAATTTGTCATAAATCATCAATCAACAAATTTTGCATAGAAAGTGCATAAGTTGTCATAATTTGTCATAATTGACATAATTGATTTGCAATTTCCATTTGAATTCAATCATGTTAATCTTGTCATCTCTCCAATTCTTCTATAAATTGGATGATCTTCTTCAATCAAGGCTAATAACCCTTAATCAGACTATCGAATTTACGCTTCTAGTACTCTTGATCAAAAATCCCGTCTACTTGCTTTCAATTGTGTGTGCACTTGTAGGTGAGATCCACAACCAAACCATTTGAAGAGGAAAGAAGAACAATGGAGCCGCATGAAGGAGCATTCAAATCATGTCTTTGGTTTGCTTAATTTCTTTGCTTTTGAATGCTTTTATTTCATGTCTCTATTGAGTGTGTCTTAGGATAGATTCATTGCAATGGATGCTTTTGTGATTGAGCTATTACGTTTATAATGTTTGTGATGATTTCCTATTTCCTAATGTACATTAATTGGTGAACCCGACATGAACACTAACCTTCTAACCTCTTTATGGTGTTTTGAGTGCTTTCAAGTTGATTTGCAAGCCAAAAAACCCAAAAACAGGGTCGTGCAGGGTTTTCTGGAGACTTTTGCGCCTGTGTTGAGCAACCTGCACCTGTGTTGAGCATTCTACACTTGTTTTAAAGACATTCTGCACTTGTGTCATGGGTTCTGCGCCTGTGTCATGGGTTCTGCACCTGTGTAAAGTCCAGAACAGGGTTAAAAATGCAGTGTTTTACTTGAAATTTGTTTAGTTTTTGCATTCTGTTTTCTGTGCTTTGGATTTTGGTACTAATTACCTGTGCAGAATCTTGGAATACGCATGGAAAAGACAATAAATCAAACTACTAACATGTGTTATGCAGAATCGATAGTCAAAGACAAGAAATCAAACTTCTAACTTGGGTTTTGCAGGTTGCCTTGGAGAAACAATTAAACTTGGTGTTTGTCTTTAAATGTTTTAGGCACCTAGTGATTTCTAATAGGTTGGAATGAACATGTTTTTGCTTTGATTGTTGAGTGTGACATTGGAGTAGGAGAGTATGCTCTCATCCTTTTAGGGTGATCAGAAATCCAGATCTTCGATACCATGCTTTTGCCTTTGATTGTGTGTCTCCTTTAGAGGGCCTGCCTTCCCAACCACTTTGCTTTTGCAAGCAAGTGATAATCATGAGAAGGGAATGACCCAAAGTGAGTACAGCTAGAATTCCTTGGCATTCTAACTCACTATAAAAAAATACTCGATGAGCGAAAGCTTTGAAGGAAGTGTTACGTGGGAATTGCAGTTACTTGGGAAGTGATGACCCTTGAACTCTTTCTCATATCAGCATCTAAGTAGGGCCTCTTGGTCTAAATTGTGCTTGCGTGACTACATTTGTTTGGTATCTTGATGGGCTTAATGTCTCAATCACGCTTGCATGACATCAAGGAGTAACGCTTAACAGAAATCCTTACTAAACACCTTGTTTTTAGAGGCCAAAAACCCTTCTAGTTTCTTGAGAAGGAGAAATTCGGATACTTGGAAGAGATACTAAGTTCACCATGGGGAGATTTCCATGGGGATTGATGCTTGGTTGCCCTAAGAAGTGAGTGTTGTGGAGGGGAGCCCGTGGGGTCAAGCATCTATGTATTCTCCTTGAATCCCATAATGAGTCTACCTCTCAAGTACCTAATGTCCTTGCCTACCATAAGAAATGTGGGAATGAGCATGATTGTCTTGAGTCTAAGTTGAAATATCTTGTCTTCTTTGCTTGTCAAAAGTTGAATTGTATCTTATTTCAAGAACAAGACAAAATTGATTCAAAACAAGGTTAAACCTAAGATCATTTCATCCAACAAACTTCAAAACACTTTCAAACATGGTTGTCAAACATTGTTCAAAATCTTGTCTTAACATTCATGTCACTTACATTTAGGTTCATCCTAGGTTGCATTTTGCAAAGTTCATTGTCAAGTACCAAGGTTAGGTTTCACCTAAGTCATACTCCTTTGCATATCAATAAGAGTCATCCATTTGCATGTGTCTTCTTGCATTAAAGTCATACCATTGTCATACATTGCATACCCTAGGTCTCTTCATTAAGCTTGGGTCATTAGCATATCATATTAAGGTCACTTGCATATTAATTGTCCCTTTGCATATAGTCTCAAAAAGTAGGTTTTGTCATACTTGAGTAATCCAAATCTTTGATAAACCCTAAGTCATTGTTAAGAAGTCTAGACCTTATCAAACTTTTGTCTTTTTGTCATCAATGTCATTTGGTCAAACCTAGCTTAGTATCCAAGCATATAGGGGAGACTTTTTCATTTGTCCTTTTGTCTCTTGGTCCTTTTGTCCTTTGAGGTCTAGACATCATTTCAATTTCCTAAGGGTCTCTTTTAGATTTGCATTTCAAAAAGTTTGTCAAAATCTTGAAAAACAACCAAAAACATAGATTGCATTCTTGCCATAGATTGCATTTTCATCTATTTAGTTTGCATTTAGTTGCATATCATACATTATCCTTGAAAAATTCCAAAAATATTGCATTTGCATAGTGACATGTCTATTGAAACAAGGTTCCAAGCACCAATGATGCAACAAAGTTTGACATATCAACCGACAATGCAATCACAATTCTATTCAACCCAACAACAAAGAAACATCGATCAAACTTTTTATGATGAAACAAATCTCCAAATACAAAAACTAGAGGAGAAACTAGCTCAAGAAAATGAGATATTGGAACAAAGAGTGAAAAACATTGAGAAGAATAGATCACAAATGTCCAAAGTGTTTCAAAAATTTCCGGGTCAAAATCCAAAGATTGAGCCAATTGATGTTAGATCTCTTCTTGAACGATCAGACATACCAGCTCTCCTCTCCCAAATAGAGATGATGAAACAATTTCAAGAAAAGAGACAACATCAATTTCAACATTATGTGCCTTCACATCAAGAACAAGAAGGTGTTTACTATCAATCGAATTTTCAACCAATACAACCAATGGTTCAACCAATGGTCCAACATATTCAACCAACACAACCAATGGTTCAATTTCAACAATATGTCCAACCAACTATAAAATGTCAACAAATAGTTCAACCAATGGTGGAATATCAACAACTTCAATCAACATATCAATGTCAACAACCACAATCACAAATTCAAAAACAAAACTTGCAACATGCACCAAGCCAAATTTTGAACATGTCAAACCAATTTGATCAACATCTAGTTCGAAATCAAAACATGACATCAGACCAGAACCAAATTCTTTCCAAACAAGTTCAAATTCCAGATACAACCATGTCAAAACCTCGAAAGAAAGGTGGCTTTATTGCAATGCTCTTAAGGAAACTACCAAGTGAGTTCTTTGAGGAAGATCCAGATAATACAATTATGTCTAGCAATGCCTCATCCCCCCACAAACAAATTGACTCTCCAGTGGCATCTATCCCTACACCTTTAGAAGTTTCACAAGAACCTTCCATATTGTCCTCATCAAACAAAACACCCAAGGATGAAATTATCCAAGAGCTATCCATAATTGATTGCCAAGATAATCCAATTCATGATACACATCCTTGTCATGTTTCAAAAATACAAGACCCAGTGCCACCATGCACTTTATTGCCATTACCTATTTTAGAGGACCCCATTCAAAGTCCCTCTTCCTCATGTTCAAGCATTGATTCCTTGCCAGAATCCATCACAAATTTTCAAAGTGTATCCCCTTCATCCCAAAACATTGATCCCTTGTCAGAATCCTCCATGCATATCCAAAGTCCAACCCCATGTCAAGAGGATAATTTAGAGCATGAAGAAATTTGTCCTAAAGAAAATCAAGATCAAGATATTGAAACCTTATCATCCCATCCAATTGTTGACCAAGACCCCATCTTCCCAGACACTCATGATGATTCCCATATTCTTGTCCATCCTATCCAAAGTCCTATTGACACTCCCTTCACTGAGCAAGATCAAGATATCCTAGTCCATCCAATCCCAAATAATACCCTTCCATTTCATGAAAACAGTGTCCTTTCAAATCCCATTGACACTCCATTGCCTGAGCAAGATCAAGATATCCCTTCCATCCTTTCCAATGATCCCATTGAAAGTCAAGAGCAAAGCACCTTTAAAGAGGAATCCAATGATCTTCCTCCTTGTCAAGATCAAAGTATCCTTCCAAATTCATTTCCAACACAAGACCCTATCATTCCTTCAGATCCTCCACAAGATCAACTTGTTCCTCCATCTCCACGTCCTAATCCCGCATATCCACTCCAAGATCGCATTTCTTTTGATGATCCCATTATTTCTCCCATCCCATCTCTTGAAGAGCCTGTCATTGAACCATGTCCACCTCACAATCCTAATCCCCCTCATGATCCTAATCCCCCTCATGATTCTAACGTGTCAGTGCAAGATGTTCATGAACCCTTGACATGCACAATGGGTTCTTCCACTTTGGTCCAATCCGATCCACTTCAAGATCTCATTATTTCTCTCATATCATATCCACCTCATAATGGACTCGCGTCTTCTTCCCAAAGAAAAGAGTATCCTACAAGTCAAGATATTCATAAAGGCAAAGGAGTAGACCTTCATGAGAAAGAACCCCTTCATATCAAAGAATATACTAATGGTCATGTCTACACAACTCACTCTCAAGACGTTGGTATCCCTTCAAAGTCAAAATCCAAATGTCCACCTTCCCCATCATCGCTTCCATCCATTCTAGGTCCCTATATCCCTCCATCTCCTATGCAAGGTCAGCAAAGGCACACATCCTTGAGTAAATTTCATCCATCCAAAAGAACTCCATTTCATTCATATCCATCCATGCATTCCTTTCCCCCTCCAAGCAATTTGAATGCCAAGTATAAAAGTCATAAGTCTAAAAATCCACATGTATTCAAGGATCAACATGTCCAATATAATCGACATGCCAAAATAAAGAACAATATGATCTATAAAGAAAAAGAAATATCAAAAAGGTCACAAAGGCCCACTGAGCAAAATAAAGCAAAGTCAAAATATATATGGGTTCCTAAATCCCTTGTGCAAGCAATGCACTCCAAGGAACCACAAAAGCATGAAAAATCAAAAACCATGTGGATCCCTAAGCAGCTTCTTGAAGCACAAAAAGAAAAATCCAACTTGGCATCCAAAATTGCTATTCCTCCATCCAAACCTCTCAAATTTGTTCCTCCATCACCTTCTTCATCCGTTTTGGGCCCTTATGTCCGCAAATCCCTAGCTATTCCTTCCACAAAATCTTCATATCCAAAATAAATTTGTCCTCCATCAGTCCATCACCCATCAAGGTGTGTGCCAATGTCGATCTTGCCAACATTTCCATCTAGTGAAGCCCAGTTCTTCCAGTACCCTATCCATTATCCAATGCATATTTTCCATCCTTCGATCCCTCTGGTCCAATCCTTTGCATAAATCCTGGCCTTAGTTTCATCTCATTTTCCATGTCCTTATCCTACCAACGTCTTTGAGCATACTTTTAAGGTCATGGTCCATTTTTTTTCAAGGCTACTATCCAAACAAAAAGACGCTTGAGTCCTTCTTCCATCCCCTATCATGTGTCCATCGTCTCTTGAAAAATACAAAAAAAAAAAAAAAAAAGGGGAAAAAAAAAGACAAAAGAAAAAATAATAAAGAAAAATAATTCGTCCACTGGTGAAAACCTGGCAAACAGGCGCCTTGGGCAAGTACCATGATGAAAACCTGGCAAATAGGTGTCATGCATAATTTATGAACTTCTTGCACACCACACTTGGGGGCAGGTTTTATCATATCATATCCTTTTGTCCTTCATTGTTCCATTATCTTATTGAACCCCTGTCATTACCCTTCATATCCTATTGTCCCTCATGTCCAATTTCCTCTTTCCACCTTTGATCTTGACAAGGCTGAGGATTGTCATGAGCATCATGCATCTTTTTTGCAGCTTTTAGTCTATCATAGCTTTTGGTCATTTATCCATTTGCTTATTACAACCTTTCATCCATATTCCCTGTCTTATTGCAACTTTTTGCCACTATCCCGTATCCTACCTCGACCTTCAGTCCATGTCCCTTATCCATTCTTGGTCTTGCTTATCCTATCCATATCTTATCACTATCCATACACTCTTTTTCATTCCTTGATCTTGATCTGACATAAGGACGCAAAATTTAAACATGGTTTCACAAACCTCTTGACATGTCCCTCATACCATGTTCCTGCTTTACATTGTCATATCCAATCTTTTGTCCCATCACGCCATAGCCCTTGAAAATTGCATCCGCATTGTCTCCATAATAAAAGGTCTTTGTCTTTCCTCTATCCACCATCATTTCAGAAAGCCTATTTATTCACCTGTCATATTCCTTGCCTTGCTAGACACTGGGGGCAAAAACTTAAAAAATTGAAAAATGTCCTGAAAAAATCTCATAAAAATTGAAAAATGTCCTAAAATAATTCAAAAAAATTGAAAAATATCCTAAAAAGATCATAAAAATTCAAAAATGTCCTGAAAAAAGATCATAAAAATTCAAAAATGTCCTTAAAAAATATCATAAAAATGGAAAAATGTCCTGAAAAAACAATCATAAAAATTGAAAAATGTCCTGAAATAAAAACAAAAAAATCAAATAAAGTCCTGAAAAAAAAATGAACACAAAAACATTTCAAAACATTAAAGTCCAAAAACACAAGCATTTTGTCAATAAATATATCCTTTTGTGCATAAGACAAGTCACTGAGCATACATCCAACGACACGCAATCACATGCTGCGCTTTAATGGAATCATGCGTTCACAGATGAACTATTCAACCAAGCATTCAAACTGATCAACATTGTCTTATCAATCAAAAATCAGCATCAACATTATCTGTCCTTGTCACATTATCATGGGTCTTATACAGGGTGTGGTATACTCGAAACCAGACTGTGTCCTGTCTTAAACGGGGTACCACATGTCCTGAAACCAGACAGCATGATCGTCCTATCAGCATGTTCAACTCTTGACAATGAAGATCAAGGTGTTTGTTTGATTTGTTGGAATTTGTGCATCTTATCTTTTTATTGATTTATCTTCGATCATGTTTCTATGTTGCTCGATGATGTCACTAAGTGATTTAGAGTGACCGGGATGGTTCATGGTCCTTTTCTTTTGATTGTGATTGTTGTTTGTCTGTGATGTGTCTGTCTTTTGCAAAAAGGGTTGCATTTCAGCTCTGGCCTTCAATGCCATGATGCTACGCATCCATTTTTCTACATTAAAATAAAGGTTCTCACCTACAAAGTGCATTACTGAAAGCAATTTTTTCTTCATCTCTAACTATTCTCTGTTTCATTTTCTTCTTACTAACATTTCTTTCATCCAGTCGGCTGGTCAGTTCGGTCTAGTGCTCCGATTTCCAACCATACATGCTGCATTCTGCATTCATTGGTTAGTACATTTGCATTACATCGAGAATCATATCAAGTCTTTTATCCATTTCATATTATCAATGCATCAAAAACACATAAAAAAAAATGCATCCATACATGTTCCACAATGGTACATAAACAATGCATAGGTCATCCGTCCATAGAAAGTAACATCAGTCATAATATATTGCATCCCATCATATCGATGCATATCATATCATATGTCACAATAAATATTAAAGTACAAAATAAGACTGTCTGTCCTAAGTATGGCCCGCAGGCTGACTACAAAATGTTAAACTACATAATGTCCACTGTCTGTCATAAGGAGCATGTGCCTCTATCACTGGGTGCTCCCTCTGTCCTCCTCATCCCTGCCATGTCTCACGGATGATGTCCCTCCTGGTCCTGGCTATGGTGGTCTCATAGGTCCACTCACTCCCATGCTACTCAATGACCTCCGAGAGCGTGCCCTGCTCTCTGTCCTCGATCATGCCCGATATGAAGGTGCTCTCTGCTCTGGTGGAACTGCACTCTCATATAGTGTCCTCCAATGGCATATCTCCTCTCCGGTCTCTACAAGCATCTGTCCTAGCTCCAGTACACTGGCATCCTAAATCAACCCAATATACTCAGTGACTCTCGGTTCCTCTCACTGTGCCTGAGCAATCGCTACATCTCGAGCCGCTGTGAGTCTAGCTATCTCCGCTCTGAACTGGTCCTGCTATCTCTCTAAAGTCTCAATGTGATCCTGCTGACTCGCTATGGTAGCCCTGCACATCTCCATCTCCTCTGTCCAAGCTATCTCCGGCTCTATGGGTATATCTTGCCATGCCTCCTGCTCGTCATACCTATCCCCATCTTCGTCATCCTCATCCTCATCCTCATCTCTGTCCTCATCATCCCCGCCCTCATCCTCATCTTCGTCATCCCCATCCTCATCACCATCCTCCTCCTTGTCCTCCTCATCTCCCTCCTCCTCTCCTGTGAGTGGGAAGTCCTCCTGTCTCCTCGGCACTGGAATGTCTGGATCTGTCAATGGCACTGGCCGCCATTGTGCAAACCATCTATCATACTCCTCTGTCATCCCAGCGTCCACCACATCTGACCTCCAATCCCACTGTCTCAGTTGTAGCTGTGCAAAGTTGTCATAGGCTATGTGTGGCTGAATCATACTCCCCCACTGACTCGTCTCTCTGTGAGATCGGGCAAAGTGTGTAGTTCTCCTAGGTACATCCCGCCTCTCTCCAAACTGTCGTCTCACTCTCTCTAGTAGGTACAACTCAATCACTCTCTGATGGTTCATTGGTCTCCCAATCAAGTACCTCTCCTGTCTGCAATACGGTAGCTCCTCACTATCATCTGACCATCCTGGACAATCACGATATGGCCTCCATATGAACTCTCTCAGTCTGTCTAGCTCATGTCGCCAGTATAGTATGTATCCAAAAGGACCCTATCTCAGTGCTCCACCATAATAGTACACATATGGTCGGTGTGGTACTACCTGTCTATCTGTAATCGGTCGACATATGGCTATGTGCTCAAATGCCCATACCTGTAGCAATGTGTCTCCACATCTCAATGTCTGAACTCCCTGATATGCTATCTGATGCAGCTGAAAATACAACATAGCCAGTACACATGGTCCCCATGCGTACACTGTCCCCTCTATCGCCATCCACTCTAGCACTCTTCCCCATCCAATAGGGAATCCATGTCCTCATCTATCTCCTACTAGTAGACATGCTATCACCACTGCTATCACCACGTATCGCCGATCATACTCTGACGCCATGCTCTCCCAGCCAATCTCCCTCTCGATGATATCCAGATCATCTGCATCGCACTCAAACAATCTGCACAACGTGTCTCTCCCTGTCATTGGGTCATACTCTATCATCTCTCCATGAATCAGAATGTGGAGGATACACCATACATCCTCCAGTGTCACCGTCACCTCTCCAGTCGCCAGATGGAATGAGGAGGTCTCTAAATGCCATCGCTCTGCCAATGCAGTAAGCAGTCCTATGTTTTCCCTAATCTCAGGCATGAATGTGACATAGTATATCCCAAGTCCTGCTAAGGTATCTCTCTCTATGCTCCTGAGTCTATGTCGTAGCATGAAGCAATCTGGTCGGTTCTCTTGTGTGATGAACGGATACTGTCGACTCTGCATCACAATTGGGGCATATTTTTGTCAGTTTTAGGGTTTTCTCCTACGGGTTGCATTTCCTCATTTTCATGTCTACTCAGGGTGTTTTTCATCTAATCTGACCTATCCTACCCTTGTCCCCTTTTTCCAGATCATTTGCATGTCATTTTGACCAAAATTAGGGTTTGCATTGCACAATTGCACCTGTGTTAGGTAACCTGTGCCTGTGTTAGGTAACCTACGCTTGTGTCTCCCTACACAAGCACAGAAGACCCCACACAAGCACAGGTTTCGGCCTACACAAGCGCAGGAGTCCTTTTCGGCATCCCCTGTGGGCCCCGCAATGTCCTGCAAGCAATCAAAATTCATGAACTTGAAAACATGGGTATTTGAGATCCATACCACTGCTCCTACATCGTCCGGTCATCTGAATGTGCATACGCTTTCCCTGAGGTGATCCACCATTGGAATGTTCGCCATCTCTCTGCAAGTGTCCTTGTCCAGATCAACAAATTCTTCTCTTTGTCTAGTGCAAATGAGCAATTTTCAACCTCTTGGTCTCATTTATAGCTCTTTGTTAGTGCATAGATGGATGTGCATCCTCTCCATCTTATGTTGGTCGTAGTCTTTTGCATCTTCAATTGCTTGTCCTTCATGCATCCGGTATCCGATTGTCAGTCCATTCGATCCTATCATTCTTATCGATCAATTGGCCTATTCTCTGCATGTTTCCGGCCAATTCCTTGAGGGGGCATGCATATGTCATTATTATTGTCTGGGGCATTTTTATTATTGTTCTTTGAAACAACACTTACAATCGCATTGTCTCAAAGAGGGGCAAAATGTAGACACCTAAAAACGGTCAACGCTTGCGAAGTCATACTTTAACAATTGCGCATTGCCTCATTTTAGGTTTTTGCATCGCATTAACATTTCTCCTATGATTAGCACTTGGTCTTTATCATTTGCGAGCATCGAGTCATTCTTCTACATTCTTCATTCGTCTCACTTTTGAATTTGGTCTTGTCAACAACATTATCCAGTCATGATTTTAATCGATCTTATCCTATTGCATCAATGTGGGTGCTTATTTGTCATCATTTTGGACATCCTCAATCCTAATTAGGGTTTTGTCCTCCCATCAATCTTGCGATTGATTTGTCATCAATCGTTGTCCTCTTATCAATCTTGTCGATTTATTATCAATCCTTCAATCTTGTCAACTAACGATCGATTTGTCATCGGTCGTTGTCATGTTCGATCTTGTCGTTTTGAAATTGATTTGTCATCAATCGTGGTCATTTTCAATCCTGTCGTCTTGCAATCTATTTTGTCATCAATCCTTGTCCTCTTGTCAATCTTGTCATTTCGCGATCGATTTGTCATCGATCGTCGTCTTTCTCAATCATGTCAATTTGGATCAATTTGTCATTGTTCCTCGTCAATTGGCGCATTTTATCAATTAAATCATTTATCACATTGGTCATTTATCAATCCAAAATTAAATCATGATCGAGTCAATTATCTTTCAAGACCTAATTGTCATTCTTGCATTGCTAATTCATCTTCTAGGGTTTTGTGATTTCATCATTTAACCTGGTTTGTCATTTCCTCCTTTAGGATTAATAAATTATTTATTTATCCTAAGTTTTCTTGTCACAATTAAATGTTCATTTAATTGGCTAATTATTCCTCTTTGTGAATTAATTAATAAATGAAAGATTATTAATTAATTTACCTAATTTCTAATTTTCATCAATTCTCTAATTTCCTAATTTTCTAAATTCCTAATTTCAATTTTCCTCCTATTTCTCTCCTAAATTCATGGAAATGACATGTCAATTTGTCATAAATTTGTCATAATTGACAATCAATCAATTTTGACATAGAAGTTGTCATAATTTGTCATAAATCATCAATCAACAAATTTTGCATCGAAAGTGCATAATTTGTCATAATTTGTCATAATTGACATAATTGATTTGCAATTTCCATTTGAATTCAATCATGTTAATCTTGTCATCTCTCCAATTCTTCTATAAATTGGATGATCTTCTTCAATCAAGGCTAATAACCCTTAATCAGACTATCAAATTTACACTTCTAGTACTCTTGATCAAAAATCCCGTCTACTTGCTTTCAATTGTGTGTGCACTTGTAGGTGAGATCCACAACCAAACCATTTGAAGAGGAAAGAAGAACAATGGAGCCGCATGAAGGAGCATTCAAATCGTGTCTTTGGTTTGCTTAATTTCTTTTCTTTTGAATGCTTTTATTTCATGTCTCTATTGAGTGTGTCTTAGGATAGATTCATTGAAATGGATGCTTTTGTGATTGAGCTATTATGTTTATAATGTTTGTGATGATTTCCTATTTCCTAACGTACAGGTATTTTTCGTCGAATCACTCTCATCATTTAAAATTATTTAGACATGGCTTATGCATCCAAAGCCTCTTCTATTTCTTTTGCACCTGAGGAGTCATCTAAATCCCTTAGGAAGAAGGTGAAATATAATGCCCTATCTCAAATTACCGCTGGAGTCATTGTCGAAGGGGATGTTTCTAGTTATATTGATTGCAGACTGGAAGACCCAGGGTCTCTAGTGATTCACTCCTAGTTAAGTTTGTTCTATGCGAAAGACAAGAAGATTAAACTAGAATATAGTGTGATCGAGAAGAAGAAACTTCACAATGCAGTGTATTTTCTCGAAGAATTCATAGATGACCACATAAGAATCATTCTCAGCAGGGTTCATGGTGACAAAATGTATCTTGAATGAACTCATGATATCACACCTAAGGAAATCTATGCCGAGACCAGTTTCTGCAATGTTGGAGAAATCCCTGTTCTTGGCAAGGTCACAAAAACCAAAGTAATAGAGCTCACTGGTTTTGTGAGCGACAGGAGGGAAATGACTATTAATACCATTAGAGATGATTTGGTGAAGTATGCATGCATGGTAATCGAGTATAGAGCATTCTATGCTAGTGGAATGAACTTTGTTCCTACAGATGCGATGCATGCTGCTTATGGATGATCAAGGAGAATGTAGAGTATGACTTGTGTACCTGTATGCAAAAACAACTCATGGAGAATTTGAAGTCCATCAAAGAGGACAAGTCTCTGAGGTTCAAATTTGGTCAACTGCTTGTCGGTTTGTTTTTCTATTTTCAAGGGTATTTTCTAGGAGTTAGTGACGTTCAATGGTCAAGTGACCTACTAGTTACAAGACAAATCAAGGAGAGTCTGTAAGCAGTGGGACCTACTTATCTGAAGACTCTGAACAGGTATTTTGATGAGTTCAGATTGAAGATGAACCAGAGAACAAGAATATTAGGTGATCTAGTTAAAAAGTATGAAGATGATATCTGTTTCATAATCAAAGTGGATCATTGCATAATGGAAGCGATTGAGCCTAGACAAGATGAAGTTGAGCCTATGGGCTATGAAATGGTGAACTATATACTTACTGGGTATGCCTCTACCCTACTTGCTTCACCGCTTGATCCAAAGAAGAAGAGGATCAATACTTACTTAGTGAGGATCAAACCTACTAAAGTACTGAAGAAGAAGAAGAAGAAGAAGAAGAAGAAGAAGAAGAGGAAAGCTATGCCATCATCATCAGCACTAGTTACATCTTCTACCAGTCCTAAAGTGACCAAGAGGTCACCAGCTAAGAAGAAACCAGAGGCTATTCCGTTAAAGGTATTTGAGAGGAAGAAGAGAAACAAGAACGAAGCACCGGATTCAATAGACACTAAATCAAAAGAAGAAACAAAGAAGGTGAGGCAATCGAGTAAGAAGAACAAGCCAACTGGTAATGTACCTGCAACCTTTGCACCGGTAAATATACATGTTGCTTCTTACCAATCTATGACACATTTTCAAAGTATTATGAAGAATATTAGAAGGAAAATTCTTGATGATCTAAAAGATTATTTTGATGATCTTAAAGATATTGAAAAGGAAGAAGTAGAGCTGGAGGTCATTAAATATTTGTGTGATAATGATCGGTCACCAACCGATAAAGCCTATTGTTTCTAATTCTTTATATGATTATTTGGATAATAAATGGTGCATTGTCATTGAAAAGGAGCAAGAAATTAGGGAGAAAATTTTTGCTCAATATTTTCCAAATGCCTCTAATTTTGAATTATTTGAGCTTCTTAATCGGTTCAAAGTCATCTTCTTCATGTGGAAGAGAGGACTTTAGTTACTTGGAGGTAAAGTCTCTAAGGTGGAAAAAGACACCCATCTGCAGGCTAAAGCAACTATCAAGATGCATAAGGTATCTGAAGCAAATCAATAAGCTGAGAAAGAGCCTAACCTATCTACATCTAAACCGGATGAAGCCTTCAATAGTCAGGGGGAAAGAATAGTAGAACAAAATGACCCCATTGATGTCGATGCACTAGATATTGTGGGCACTACTACAGAGAAGGAGAAAGATGAAGAGGAGAGAGCGGAAAAGGAAAAAGCAGAAAAAGAGAAAGTGGAAAAAGAGAAGGAAGAGAAGGAGAAACAGGAGAAAGAGAAAGAGGAGAAGGAGAAGGCATAGAAGGAGAAAATGGAGAAGGAGAAGGAGAAACAAGAGAAAGATGAGAAGGAGAAACAACAGAAAGAGAAGAAGGAGGACAACGAGAAACATGAGAAGGAGAAAGAGGAAAAAGAAAAGGCTAACAAGGAGGCCAAGGAAAAAGAAGAGCTAGAGAAGAAGAGAGAAGAAGAGCTCAAGGTAGATGAAGGAGGCCAGACTCCCACAACAATCAGAGATCAGGTTTAGACAAAGCAGGTTGAATCCATCGGTCACAGTGATCTGACTCTTGCCTTGTTTTAGCAGGTTAGAAGATGAAAATGAGCTACTCCAAAGCATTCAACTGGCTCAAGAACGATTAGAGGAACTAAGGAAGATGAAAGAAAAGGATATTATCCAATTACTATTGATACTCTCTTGAGCTTAGTCCCCGATTCCACTCTTCCCAGTATCGATCCTTCAATGGCCTAGCTAAAACTCCTCTGCACTATAGTAGGTGATCAAGTGCAATCTTTAGAAGATGTTGCCCAAATTCTATAGAGAAGAAGCATGAAAAAGCTCTGAAAGTTTCTTTAGTGAAGCAAATGGATGAAGACAGAGCAAAGCTAATCAAATAGAAAGATGATATAAATTTAGCTATGGGTGAAGGCAACATACTCTTGAGAAAAATCTGCCAACCTCACCTATTTTGTGATGATGCTCTAAAAAAGAAAGGTCAACTCTAATCAAAATTGAAGAAGTATGTGGAGACATTCAAATTTCCTTATGATTCCTTCACTTTTTATTGGTAGACAGTAAATTATTTCAATCAACAGATAGCCAGGATTGACTCTGAGATCTACAAGTAGAATCATGATCTGCAGGAGTTACAGATGTCATTGCTACCAAAGTTGTAGATTATTTAGAAGTGCTTTCTGAACATGGAAGCTATCATTTTTACTCAAGAGATGAGTACTATGGATTCCATGGAGGAGCTAGCCTTTTAGATGAAGACACAGAGTGAAATTGCGGCCTCACTCCTAGATACCTGGTCTATTGACATGAAAGAATTTTTGAAACTTTAAATTTATTTTTGAGAAGTTTTATTCTTTATTGTCATAGACATATACTTTGTTTTTCATGATTATGTAATATGTTTTTGGTCAATTTCTAAGGCATGTTTTACTTTGTCATTTTGGCAAAGGGGGAGTACTATTCTGTCATGAAAATTTTATGGGGAGTAGCACTGAATTTGCACATGCTAATAATTTTGGCAAAGGGAGTAGTGTATATGCTTAGGGGGAGTAATTTTGATTATGGCATCTATTTTTGTTTTGGAAGCACTTAGATGTCAAAATTTTCCTAAGTGTTGCCATCAATGCCAAAGGGGGAGATTGTTGGCATTTTGATAATGTTTGTACTTAGTTGAGGTGGTTGTTGGCATGTTTAGTTGTGATTATCATTGAGGGACACACACTTATTTTATGTATGAGTTATTCTCAACCGGTAGTATGTGTTGTATTGTTCAAACCGGTATTATATGCCATTGTATGTATAGTCTTTGTTTGTTGAAGACTATTGGTGTTTTGCAAAAGAAGCTTACCGGTCAAAGCATGACTGAAGACCTTAAGCGGTATGAAGACCTCAAGCAGAATGAGGACCCCTAGCAGTAGTTAATCTTTTTGATCCAATCACTATGTTCTAGTTTACCAGTCTTTGTTTGTTAACCAGTAATCGGTATACTATGTTAAACTAGTAAAATTGTAAAGTGTGATGAGTTATTATCCAATGACACCGATGCGGTGATTCAATCGGTAAACTTGTATAGTGTGATGAGTTATCATCCACTGACACTTTGGCGGTGTTTTTGTGTTGTGTTACCAAATGTGTCTAGATGCTTTGAACCTAGGAAATTGTAATCCAATCTCATTGGACCGATATGAAGTCAACTTCCTATTTAAGCACATCATGTCTAGGGTTTTAATGTGTGTGTATGTGTGTTGAAGAGTGAAGTTGTTATAGAAGCATCATATGATAAAGATTGAACATGCAAAGGATAGAAGACTGAAGTAATGTTGCAATGCATTAATAAAGAGAAGTCAAGGATCTAATCAAGCATTCTATCCTACTTTCTAGATCATTCACTTGTTGATTACCAATCTCTTCAACAAGTTTGAAACCCTTAACTGGGTAGGCCTAGTTAAGCCTATTGTAAATCCTCTAACAATGTGGTTCATAGTTGTGGATCTGAAATCCTTTAACAGTGTAGTCTTTAATAGGTTTTATCTCCTATCAGAGATCTAGATTCCTAATAGGATATGTTCTAGTGAAGAACATTGTAAGGCCTTAATCGGTCTGACCTTATTCGGTTTGGTTACTATTCTGCAAATAGTTGACTTATGAGTTTTACTCATCATGGTTTTTCCCATTTGGGTTTCCATGTCAAAATATCTTGTGTTATGGTGATTGTGCTTCTATGAGTGAATGCTTTATTTGTTGTTTCACTTATCTATGTTTTAACCAGTTTGTTGTTTAAACTACTATACCAGTCAATAGTAAAATTGCTTAAGAGTTTGGTTAAGTTTTTGGGCATACTAATTCACCCCCCCTCTTAGTATTCATCACTTCTTTCTGAAATCATGACTTCTATGGCCAAAACCATTGCATCTTTGACAGATTAAATTGTTATTTCTAAAATAAACATTTTGTCTATTCCTAGACCTCATTCTGCATTCATCTACCCTATGGCCATAATCTTTGCATGAAAAGAAGTAATCGGATAAAGGGGGCTCATAAGTTACTGTAGACACCTAAAAATGGTCAACGCTTGCGGAGTCATATTTTAACATTGGCGCATTGCCTCATTTTAGAGTTTTTGCATCACATTAACATTTCTTCTATGTTGAGCACTTGGTCTTTATCATTTGCGAGCATCGAGTCCTTCTTCTACATTCCTCATCTTTCTCACTTTTGAATTAGGTCTTGTCGATAGCAATTTTCAGTCATGATTCGTCATCAATCCTTATCAACTTGTCAATCTTGTCATTTTATGATCGATTTGTCATCGATCATCATCCTTCTCAATCATATCAATTTGAATCAATTAGTCATTGTTCCTTGTCAATTGGCTCATTTATCAATCAAATCATTTATCACATTGGTCCTTTGTAAATCATGATAAAATCGAATCGATATCAATTATCCTTTATCAAGACCTAATTGTCGTTCTTGCATTGCTAATTCATCTTCTAGGGTTTCGTGATTTAATCATTTAATCTTGTTTGTCATTTCTCCCTTTAGGATTAATAAATTATTTATTTATCCTAAGTCTTCTCATCGCAATTAAATGTTCATTTAATTGGCTAATTATTCCTCTTTTTGTGAATTAATTAATAAATGACAAATTATTAATTAATTTACCTAATTTCTAATTTCCTAATTTTCATCAATTTTCCAATTTTCTAATTTTCCTAATTCCTAATTTCATTTCTCTCCTATTTTTCTCCTAATTTCATGGGAATGACATAGAAATTTGTCATAATTTGTCATAATTGACAATCAATCAATTTTGACATAGAAATTTGTCATAAATTGTCATGAAATATCAATCAATCAAATTTTGCATAGAAGGTGCATAATTCGTCATAAATTGTCATAATTGACATTTTTGATTTGCAATTTATATTTGGATTGAATCATGCTAATTTGATCTTTCTATCCAATTTGTCTATAAATTGGATGAATTTCTTCAATCTAATCCCTAATCAGATTATCGAATTTCTAATCACTTTGTCAAATCACACTTCGAGTACTCTTGAGCAATATCTTATTTACTTGCTTTCATATCATGATCATGCACTAGTAGGTGAGATCCACAACAAAGCTATTTGGAGAAGAAAGAAGGAAAATGGAGCCGCATGAAGGAAGCATTTAGATCTACATCTGGTTTCCATAATCTTTAGTTTGAATGTTTCATTTTCATGTCTCTATTGAGTGTGTTAGGATTGATCATGGCAATTTGCTTTTGTGATTGAGCTAATGATTAATGTTTATATTGCTTTGATGATTTCCAAATTCCTAGCTACATTAATTGGTGAACCCGACATGAACACTAACCATCTAACCCCTTTACTGTGTTTTTGAGTGCTTTTGAGTTGATTTGCAGGTCCAAAAACCCAAAAACAGGGCAGTGCAGGGTTTTCTGGGGACTTCTGCGCCTGTGTAAGACAACTTGCGCCTGTGTTAAGCATTTTCCACTTGTGTTAGAGACATTCTGTGCTTGTGTTATGAGTTTTGTACCTGTGTCATGAGTTCTGCACCTGTGTAAAGTCCAGAAACAGAGGTGAAAATGCAGTGTTTTACTTGAAAATTGTTTGTTTTTGCATTCTGTTTTCTATTTTTTGGTTTTTGGTACTAATTATCTATGTAGCATCTTGGCATACGCATGGAAAAGACAAAAAATGAAACTACTAACATGTTTTATGTAGAATCGATAGTCAAAGAATAAACACCTCAAACTTCTAACTTGGGTTTTGCAGGTTGCCTTGGAGAAACAACTAAACTTGGTGTTTGCCATTAATGTTATAGGCACCTAGTATGATTTCTAAATAGGTTGGAGTGAACATTTTTTTTCTTTGATTGTTGAGTGTGACATTGGAGTAGGAGAGTATGCTCTCATCCTTCTTAGGGTGATCAGAAATCCAGATCTTCGATACCATGCTCATTGTTTTGATTGTGTGTCACCTTTAGAGGGCCTGCCTTCCCGACCATTTGCTTTTGCAAGCAAGTGATAATCATGCAAAGGGAATGACCCAAAGTGAGTATAGCTAGAATACCTTGGCATTCTAACTCACTATAAACAAATACCTGATGAGCGAAAGCTTTGAAGGAAGGGTTACGTGGGAATTGCAGTTACTTGGGAAGTGATGACCCTTGAACTCTTTCTCATATCAACATCTAAGTAGGGCCTCATGGGTCTAAATCGTGCTTGTGCGGCTACATTTGTTTGGTATCTTGGTGGGCTTAATGTCTCAATCACGCTTGTGTGACATCAAGGAGTAACACTTAACAGAAATCCTTACTAAACACCTTGTTTTTAGAAGCCCAAAACCCTTCTAGTTGCTTGAGAAGGACAAGTTCCGATACTTGGAAGAGATACTAAGTTCACCATGGGGAGATTTCCATGGGGACTGATGCTTGGCTGCCCTGAGAAGTGAGTGTCGTGGAGGGGAGTCCATGGGGTCAAGCATCTATGTATTCTCCTTGAATCTTATAACAAGTCTACCTCTCAAGTACCTAATGTCCTTGCCTACCATAAGAAATGTGGGAATGAGCATGATTGTCTTGAGTTTATGTTAAAATATCTTGTCTTCTTTGCTTGTCAAAAGTTGAATTGCATCTCATTTCAAGAACAAGGCAAATTGATTCAAAACAAGATTACACACAAGAACATTTTGTCCAACAAACTTCAAAACATCTTCAAACATGGTTGTCAAACATTCTTCAAATTCTTGTCTCAACATTCATGTCACTTACATTTAGGTTCATGCTAGGTTGCATTTTGCAAAGTTCATTGTCAAGTACCAAGGTTAGGTTTCACCTAAGTCATACTCCTTTGCATATCAATAGGGGTCATCCATTTGCATGTGTCCTCTTGCATTAGAGTAATACCATTGTCATACATTTGCATTTGCATACCCTAGGTCTCTTCATTAAGCTTGGGTCATTATCATATCATATTAGGGTCACTTGCATATTAATTGTCCCTTTGCATATAGTCTCAAAAACTAGGTTTTGTCATACTTGAGTAATCCAAATCTTTGATAAACCCTAAGTCATTGTTGAGAAGTCTAGACCTTGTCAAACCTTGTCTTTTTATGTCATTATTGTCATTTGGTCAAACCTAGCTTAGTATCCAAGCATATAGGGGAGACATTGTCATTTTGTCCTTTTGTCACTTGGTCCTTTTTTCCTTTGAGGTCTAGACATCATTTCAATTTCCTAAGGGTCTCTATTTAGATTTGCATTTCAAAAGTTTGTCAAAATCTTGAAAAAACAACCAAAAACATAGATTGCATTCTTTCCATAGATTGCATCCTCATTTATTTAGTTTGCATTTAGTTTCATATCCTACATTATCCTTGAAAAATTCCAAAAATATTGCATTTGCATAGTGACATGTCTATTGAAACAAGGTTCCAAGCACCAATGATGCAACAAAGTTTGACATATCAACCGACAATGCAATCACAATTCTATCCAACCCAACAACAAGGCAATATCGATCAAACTTTTTATGATGAAACAAGTCTCCAAATACAAAAACTAGAGGAGAAACTAGCTGAAGAAGAGGAGATATTGGAACAAAGAGTGAAAAACATTGAGAAGAATAGATCACAACTGTCCAAAATGTTTTGAAAATTTCCAGGTCGAAATCCAAAGATTGAGCCAATTGATGTAAGATCTCTTCTTGAACAATCAGACATACCAGCTCTCCTCTCACAAATAGAGATGATGAGACAATTTCAAGAAAAGAGACAACATCAATTTCAACATTATGTGCCTCCACAACAAGAACAAGAAGGTGTTTACTATCAATCAGATTTTCAACCATCACAACCAATTGTTCAACATTTCCAACATATTCAACCAACACAACCAATGGTCCAATTTCAACAATATGTCCAACCAACTATACAATGTCAACAACTACAACCAAACATTCAGAAACAAAGGTTGTAGCACACACCAACCCAAGTTTCAAACATGTCAAAACAACTAAACCAAGTCCACTATCAAAACATGTCATCAAACCAAAAACACATTCAAATTCTAGATACAACTATGTCAAAACCTCGAAAGAAAGGTGGCTTTATTGCAAGGCTCTTAAGGAAACTACCAAGTGAGTTCTTTGAGGAAGATCAAGATAATACAATTATGTCTAGCAATGCCTCATCCCCCTGCAAACAAATTGACTCTCCAGTGGCATCTATCCCTACACCTCTAGAAGTTTCACAAGAACCTTCCATATTATCCTCATCAAACAATACACCCAAGGATGCAATTATCCAAGAGCTATCCATAATTGATTGCCACAATAATCCAATTCATGATGCACATCCTTGTCATGTTTCAGAAGTACAAGATCCAATGCCACCATGCACTTTATTGCCATTACCTATTTTAGAGGACCCCATTCAAAGTCCCTCTTCCTCATGTTCAAGCATTGATTCCTTGCCAGAATCCATCACAAATGTTCAAAGTGCATTTCCTTCATGCCAAAATATTGATTCCTTGTCAGAATCCTCCATGCATATCCAAAGTCCAACCCCATGTCAAGAGGATAATTTAGAGCATGAACAAACGTGTCTTGAAATAGATGAAGATCAAGATCCTGAAACCTTATCATCCCATCCAATTGTTGACCAGGACCCCATATTCCCAGACACTCATGATGATTCCCCTATTCTTGTCCATCCTATCCAAAGTCCTATTGACACTCCATTCCCCAGGAAAGATCAAGATATCCCATTCCATCCAATCCCAAACGATCCCCTTCCATTTCATGAATAAAATGTCCTTTCAAATCCCATTGACATTCCACTTCCTAAGAAAGATCAAGATATCCCTTCCATCCTTTCTGATGATCCCATTAAAAGTCAAGAGAAAAACACCTTTAAAGAGGATTCCAATGATCTTCCTCCTTGTCAAGATCAAATTATTCCTTCAGATCCTCCACAAGATCCACTTTTTCCTCCATCTCCACATCCTAATCTAGCATATACACTCCAAGATCACATTTCTTTTGATGATCCCATTATTTCTCCCATTCCATCTCTTGAAGAGCCTGTCATTGAACCATGTCCACTACAAAATCCTAGTCCCTCTCATGAACCTAATCCCCCCCATGTTTCTAACGTGTCAGTGCAAGGTGTTCATGAACCCTCGATATGCATAATGGGCTCTTCCACTTTGGTGCAATCCAATCCACTTCAAGATCTCATTATTTCTCTCATATCATATCCACCTAATAATGGACTCGCGTCTTCTTCCCAAAGAAAAGAGTATCCTACAAGTCAAGATATTCATAAAGGCAAAGGGGTAGACCTTCATGAGAAAGAACCCCTCCATATCAAAGAAGATCTTAAGGGTCATGTCTACAAAACTCACTCTCAAGACGTTGGTATCCCTCCATCCAAATCAAAACATATCCCTTCCCCATCATACCTTCCATCCATCTTAGGTCCTTATGTTTCTTCATCCTCTATGCAAGGTTAGCAAAGGCACACATCCTTGAGTAAATTCCATCCATCCCATAGTCCTCCATATCATTCCCATCCACACCGACATTCATTCCCTCTTCCAAGCAATTTGGATGCCAAGCATAAAAGTCATAAGTCTAAAAATCCACATGTATTCAAGGATCAACATGTCCAATATAATCGACATGTCAAAACAAAGAACAATATGATCTATAAAGAAAAAAATATCCAAAAGGCCACAAAGGCCCATTGCTCAAAATACAGCAAAGTCAAAATATATATGGGTTCCTAAATCCCTTGTGCAAGCAATGCACTCCAAGGAACCACAAAAGCATGAAAAATAAAAAACCATGTGGATCCCTAAGCAACTCCTTGAAGCACAAAAGCCTAAAGAAACATCAAAATTGGCATCTAAAATTGCTATTCCTCCATCCAAACCTCTCAAATTTGTTCCTCCATCACCTTCATCATCCATTTTGGGCTCTTATGTCCCAAAATCCCAAGCTATTCCTTCGTCAAAATCTCAATATCCAAAATACATTTTTCCTCCATCCGTCCATCACCCCTCAAGGTGTGTGCCAATGTCGATCTTGCCAACATTTCCATCCACTGAAGCAAAGTTCTTCCAATACCCTATCCATTATCCAATTCATATTTTCCATCCTTCGATCCCTTTGGTCCAATCCTTTGCATAAATCCTTGCCTTAGTTTCATCTCATTTTCCATGTCCTCATCCTACCAACGTCTTTGAGCATACTTTCAAAGGTCATGGTCCATTTATTTCAAGGCTACTATCCAAAAAAAAAAAAAGATGCTTGATTCCTTTTTCCATCCCCTATCATGTGTCCATCTTCTATTGAAAAAATCAAAATACAAAAAAATTGAAAAAATTGAAAAAAAAAAAGAAAGTGACCAAAAAAAAAGAAAAAAGAAAAAAAAGTAAACGCAAAAATAATTCGTCCACTGGTGAAAACCTGGCAAACAGGTGCCTTGGGCAAGTACCGTGATGAAAACCTGGCAAATAGGCGTCATGTGTAATTTATGAACTTCTTGCACACCACACTTGGGGGCAGGTTTCCTCCTTCATATCCTATTGCCCTTCATTATCCTATCATACCCTGCCATTACCCTTCATATCCTATTGTCCCTCGTGTCCAGTTTCCCTTTCCACCTTTGATCTTGACAAGGATGAGGATCTTCATGAGCATCATGCATCTTGTTTGTAGCTTTTAGTCCATCATAACTTTTGGTCATTTATCCATTTGCTTATTACAACCTTTCATCCATATTCCCTGTCTTATTGCAACTTTCTACCACTATCCCTTAGCCTACCCCGACCTTCAGTCCATGTCCCTTATCCATTCTTGGTCTTGCTTATCCTATCCATCTCTTATCACTATCCATACACTCTATTTCATTCCTTGATCTTGATCTGACATAAGGACGCAAAATTTAAACATGGTTTCAAAAACCTCTTGACATGTCCCTCATGCCATGTTCCTGCTTTACATTGTCATATCCAATCTCTTGTCCCATCATGCCATAGCCCTTGAAAATTGCATCCGCATTGTCTCCATGATAAAAGGCCTTTGTCTTCCCTCTATCCACCATCATTTTAGAAAGCCTATTTATTCACCTGTCATATTCCTTTCCTTGCTAGACATTGGGGGCAAAATCATAAAAAATTGAAAAATGTCCTGAAATAATTCAAAAAAAAATTGAATAATGTCCTGAAAAAATTCAAAAAAATTGAATAATGTCCTGAAATAATTCAAAAAAAAAGAAAAATGTCCTGAAAAAATTCAAAAAAATTGAATAATGTCTTGAAATAATTCAAAAAAATTGAAAAATGTCCTGAAATTTTTTTTTAAAAATTAAAAAATGTCCTGAAAAAAAAATCATAAAAATTGAAAAATGTCCTAAAAAAAATCTCTTTAAAAATTAAAAAATGTCCTTAAAAAATCTCTTAAAAATTGAAAAATGTCCTGAAAAAAATCCCTAAAAAAGTCATATAAAGTCCTGAAAAAATGAACACAAAAACATTTCAAAACATTAAAATCCAAAAAACAAGCATTTTGTCAATAAAGGATCCCTTTTTGTGCATAAGACAAATCACTGAGCATCCCTCCGACGACACGCAATCATACACTGTGCTTTAATGAAATCACGCTTAAACAGATCACCTCTTTCAATCAAACCAGACATTCAACCTGATCAGACTTGTCATGTCAATCAACCACAAATCATTTGTCCTTGGCACACTATCATGGGTCTTATACAGGGTGTGGTATACTCGAAACCAGACTCTGTCCTGTCTTAGACGGGGTACCGCATGTCCTGAAACCAGACAGCATGATCATCCTATCAGCACTTTCAACTTTTGACAATGAAGATCAAGATGTTTGTTTGATTTATTGGAATTTGTGCATCTTATCTTTTTACTGATTTATCTTTGGCTTCGATCATGTTCCTATGTTGCTCAATGATGTCACTAAGTGATTTAGAGTGACCGGGATGGTTCATGGTCCCTTTCTTTTTTGTTGTGATTGCTATTTGTCTGTGATGTGTCTGTCTTTTGCAAAAAAGGGCTGCATTTCAGCTCTGGCCTTTAATGCCATGATGCTATGCATCCACTTTGCTACATTAAATTAAAGGTTCTCACCTACAAAGTAAATTAGTGAAAGCAAGTTTTTCTTCGTCTCTAACTATTTTCTGTCTCATTTCTTCTTACTCACATTTCTTCCATCCGTCTTGGTAGTCCATTTGATCCTATCATGTTCTATCATTCTTATCGATCAATTGGCCTCTTTTCCGGATGTTTCCGGCCAATTGCTCGAGGGGGCATGCATATGTCATTGTTATTGTCTAGGGCATTTTCATTATTGTTCTTTGAAACAACGCTTAAAATCGCATTGCCTCAAAGAGGGGCAAAATGTAGACACCTAAAAATGGTCAACGCTTGCGGAGTCGTATTTTAACATTGGTGCATTGCCTCATTTTAGAGTTTTTGCATCACATTAACATTTCTTCTATGTTGAGCACTTGGTCTTTATCATTTGCGAGCATCGAGTCCTTCTTCTGCATTCCTCATCTTTCTCACTTTTGAATTAGGTCTTGTCGATAGCAATTTTCAGTCATGATTCGTCATCAATCCTTATCAACTTGTCAATCTTGTCATTTTATGATCGATTTGTCATCAATCGTCGTCCTTCTCAATCATATCAATTTGGATCAATTAGTCATTGTTCCTTGTCAATTGGTTCATTTATCAATAAAATAATTTATCACATTGGTCCTTTGTAAATCATGATAAAATCGAATCGATATCAATTATCCTTTGTCAAGACCTAATTGTCGTTCTTGCATTGCTAATTCATCTTCTAGGGTTTCATGATTTAATCATTTAACCTTGTTTGTCATTTCTCCCTTTAGGATTAATAAATTATTTATTTATCCTAAGTCTTCTCATCGCAATTAAATGTTCATTTAATTGGCTAATTATTCCTCTTTTTGTGAATTAATTAATAAATGACAAATTATTAATTAATTTACCTAATTTCTAATTTCCTAATTTTCATCAATTTTCCAATTTTCTAATTTTCCTAATTCCTAATTTCATTTCTCTCCTATTTTTCTCCTAATTTCATGGGAATGACATAGAAATTTGTCATAATTTGTCATAATTGACAATCAATCAATTTTGACATAGAAATTTGTCATAAATTGTCATGAAATATCAATCAATCAAATTTTGCATAGAAGGTGCATAATTTGTCATAAATTGTCATAATTGACATTTTTGATTTGCAATTTCTATTTGGATTGAATCATGCTAATTTGATCTTTCTGTCCAATTTGTCTATAAATTGGATGAATTTCTTCAATCTAATCCCTAATCAGATTATGAAATTTCTAATCACTTTGTCAAATCACACTTCGAGTACTCTTGAGCAATATCTTATTTACTTGCTTTCATATCATGATCATGCACTAGTAGGTGAGATCCACAACAAATCTATTTGGAGAAGAAAGAAGGACAATGGAGCCGCATGAAGGAAGCATTTAGATCTACATCTGGTTTGCATAATCTTTAGTTTGAATGTTTCATTTTCATGTCTCTATTGAGTGTGTTAGGATTGATCATGGCAATTTGCTTTTGTGATTGAGCTAATGATTAATGTTTATATTGCTTTGATGATTTCCGAATTCCTAGCTACAGTTACAAATTCATTCTGTCATGCATGAGGAGATCTTACCAGTTTGGCATCCCCATTTTTGCTTCTTCAGGGATGGATCTTGGATTGTCCACTCTCTGTAGTTCTTCTATCTGATCCCATCTTTCTCCACACTTGTCTTGACTTGTGGACAATAATATCTCTTTGTCTTCTACTGGTAGGAGGTCTTGTATGCTATATTCTTCTCAAGTTCTTGCTTTTGGTGAAGCTACCTTCTCTTATCTTTCCTTTTCCTTTTGGATTATCATTGTTCCTCCTTGCAACATCGATCTTCTTTAGCTTCATGTACTCACTGGTTATAGTTAGATCAACCTTCTTCCTAGGATTAGTTCACACAGTGAAGGTATATCCTTTGTTATCTCCATTAGAGGAGACAAACTAAATGTCCTTGTGGGAGACATTCTTGCTGGTGGAGCATTCATCAACACCACATCCTAATCCTCTGGTATCCTTGGAATGTTTTTGTTTACTCAACATTTTGTCCAAGGCATCACAACTACCATCAAATCGGATCCTCACCTTGAGTTCATCTTGACACTTCCCAAGGTCTTTCCAAAGATTCTCCATTTCTCCTTCCAGCTTCTAAGATTCTTTATCCTTGGTCCCCAACTCAGACTCTAGATCTTTGCACCTGCACTTCTTGGTATCTTCTAGTTGATTCTTCAACTCTGAGATACATTCCTCAGATTCTTCAAGACATTTGATTAACTGGTTTTGTTCCACAACATCAACATTCTTGAGCATCTTATACTATTTTCTTACCATGTTGAGTTCATCAAGAGCACTCACCAATTCTCCTTAAAGATCTACCTTTGCTTCATCTTCTTCTTCATCTTCATCATTACTCCCAAACACATCTTGCTAGTAGGATTGATCTGCATGATCACTTCCAGATGTGTGCCTCTCATTTTCTATCTCTTGAGCTATGAAGAGGTGAGTTTCTTCTTCATCATTTCTTCAACAGCTAATAGATCATCTTCATCTACAGATCTATGTGATCCATTTCTTTTCTTGCTCTCATAAACCGGTTTTGTTGTACAAGGTTCATTTCCATATAGCTTCTTCAATCCATCCCATAGGCTCTTTGCTAATTTGCATCTATCCACCTATGAAGAAACATCATCGGATAGCCCACTGAGTATGGCATTCAAGGCTTTAGCATTGCATTCATTTTTTCTTTCTTCTTTAGGACCGGTGGGAGGACTAACTGATCTAGAGGGACCATTTACAACTGACATCCACACATCATACCCTAAGGAGGATAGGTAGACTTCCATTGTACAACTCCAAATAGAATAGTTTGAAGCATCAAACACCAGAGTAGGGATTGACATAAAACAGACCAATATTGTGTTCACAACATGAGAATCTACCCAAGCTGGAGAAACTTATCAACTAGGAACCTAGGCTCTGATACCAATTTTTGAACACAAGTTGCCACTGAAAGGGGAGGTGAATCAGTGGTCTCCAAACTTTAACCTTTTAATCCTAAATGTGTGTACCGGTTAGTATGTCTAACACAAAGTAAACATACCAATGAAATAGGGAGATGACACAAAAGGCACATCACATAACACCGGATATACAAGGAAAACCCAACATGGGAAAAACCTCAGTGAGAAATGTTGCAGGGGACTATTCCTCCAATCTAGCCTCACAATAAAAACAATGGTTACAACATTTAGGGCACCAACCCAAGGAGCACCAACCCCTACACCAAGATCCAACTCAGTGATTACAAAGTTTGTAAACAATGAAAAAGTAATCTCTGAGTTACAAATGAGTTTTGTAACCTTTGTAATCTCTCTTCCAGTTTTACTCTTCTCAATTGATCTTCCTCTGCTATTCTCTCTACCAGTTCTCTGATCACTCAGATCCTCCTCTCCTTCACTCTTTGATGCAACCTTACCAATTCAGCCTCTACCTTTTCTCTGTCAGTACTCTATTTTGTCAGATGCACTATTGATTGCCACCACTGGTACTCTTCACTCTAATATCTACTGGTTTTCTCCTTACTAGTCAAGCCCTTCTTAGATCTTGCCTTGTTGGATCTTCATCGACACTCCCACTACACTACAACACCTTCTCTTCCTTTCTGCAAGTTCTAGCACCACCAGTTTACACCACTGCACTCACTTTGTAGTTTACCAGTCACTCTGACCTTGCTGGTTAAGCCTCTGCTAAACCCTCTCACTGGTTGCACCTCCAACACTTAGTCTCTATGATATTTGATGGAGTCTTTGACTGGTTGTCTCTCTACTACACTTTTACACTTCACTCTTCAATATCTGACACATTAATCATCTGGTAGCATTAGTCAACTTTGGTCTTTAGTCGACATATTTATACTTGAGTTTTCCCGCCATGGCCAACATTGAAACCTTTGGTGCGCTAGGGTTCCTTCATCTACCTTGAGGAAAACCAAATCACATCAGATATCCTTCTAGAGATTGACTTCCTACAATGAATCAATCAACTCTGCCAATCCCATTGCATCCAAAACATGTTTTCCCTATATAGCAAACAGGACCTCTTTGTCGATCTGCACTTGTCAGCCATGATGAAGCAATCATGTAGTTAGATTCACCTACCCTGATCAACACCTGGACACACTACATCGATCATGATGCCAACAAATAAAATCTTTGTCCTTCGATCAGTCTCAAGTTGCACCCTTCTACTCTCGACCTGTGATATCCGTTGTCGACATTAATGTCAACCAAGCACCAATTACCTCACCGATAATGCATGGTCCATTTGTTTGACACTTGGACTCCACGTGGTATTTATGTCAGTATCCACCTCTTCTCAGGCCACTGTGCCAGTTTAGGCTTAGCCACTGACCAACATACTACAAGTGTTCATCTACCAGTTTGCTAACCCTGTTGGTTATACCCTAACTAGTCAACCTTCAAGCCCGCACTTTGCTATTCTTTCAGTGGAAAACCTTA
The DNA here is from genome assembly GCF_030272615.1 of Cryptomeria japonica. Classification (NCBI taxonomy): domain Eukaryota; kingdom Viridiplantae; phylum Streptophyta; class Pinopsida; order Cupressales; family Cupressaceae; genus Cryptomeria; species Cryptomeria japonica. Next base: position 400,645,552 of record NC_081413.1, on the reverse strand, counting down.
ACAGGTCACTAGACATGCCATTCAGCAACATGCCCATTTTTATTAGACAAAAGCTCTTCACTTATCATATTGTCATCTTTACTAATGGACATAATTACTGATAACCACCTTGATGACACCATGTCATCAATCTTCAACTTTCTCCGTCTGCATTCCCGATGCACTCTCTATCTGTAGCTTCTCAACCTTTCCTTCTTATTCATTAGCCTGGACATCATCTCAACCGGTTTGTCAACATGACAAACCCATCACCTGTTTAATCTTCCTTCATTATCTCAGTGGCGCATCATACCTACACTTGCTGATTTGGTGCACATCTCTAATTTCATGCACCTGAGGCATCTTTGTATTTCACTAGTTCATCCAGTGTGAGCCTTCAATCACCTGCCTTCTACTTTTTTGTCTTATCTCAGAATTTTATGATGCATTCCATGCATATAAGGAGATAAGCTCGGAATGATCACTTATCGGTGGGAGTCCTATTGTTTCACATCCATCTACATACCGATTCTGCACTCTCTTCATCTAGATCCTCCTTGCTTTCTTATTGGCCACATTCCTTATGTCTTCAACACAAGCCAGCACTAACTTGTGTACCGGTGACTCCAATAATCACAATGTAGGTTGACATCCTCTTCTTATCAGTGGCAAGCTATACTGGTAACCTGCTATACTAGTTGACATCAATGACACCATTTCTGATTGACATCAATGACAACACTGCACATCAATCTCCCATACTAGTGGCTATGCTATACCAGTTGACATGAATGAAAACACAATGCCAACAATTGTATTGTGACCCTAATTGATAATTTTTGTTGAATTGCTGAATATAATTAGTCTATGAATGATTATAGTTTAATGATGATAGGAGATGAGTTTGAATAGAATAATTTAAGCATATATTTGAATTTGTGTGACATGAAATGAAAATGGAGATAGAGTAAGTTGTATGTAAGGCTATGATATATATTTTTATGCTTAGTATAGACAATTGATTAGTTAAGGGTATGTTGGTAAATGATTTTAGGTGGTTGGAGTTGGAGTGATTGAAATTTGATATTAAATTTTGCCTAAAATAATGAGATTTATTTGTTATGAGTAATTTACTTTTGTGAATATATGATTGATTAGATTATTCAATGACATCATGTAGAACATTTTGATCATATGCATTCTATTTATTGAGCATTGAACTTGAAATGGTGTATGTTATAGTATATCATCAAGTGATTAATTGAAGTTCTAACATTTGTTTCTATTATAACTCGATAAATATGATCAATTTATAGATAGGATATCTTGAACATTAATCATGTATGACTATATTCCTTGTGAATGTATTTGATGCCCTATTTCCTCCTTGCATATGTTATCTTTCATGAAGGATACTTGTCTATAATATTGTAAAGGATTGTATTAGATTAAAATGATTATAGATAAATAAAATTATGGTTTTAAATGTTTGGCACACACTCTCTAACACATTCAGGGTGTTGTGTAGTGGTTACTCCCTTTGGTGTAACTGATATTGGTCACCTCGTGATGTATATTTGGATGAGTTAGTTATTTTGTTTTGAGTTATTTTGGGAATTGTGTGAAGCATCATTGGAGTTAAATTGATTTTTGGATTTATTTACTTTAGGAATGACCACTAATTTCTTCTTTCATTTATTTTGTTCTTATGGTGGCACTTATCACACTTTATTTCTTGAGTGATTTCACTAGCAAATTTTCTTTCTTTTCATGATTTTATGTTGAATTTAATGATCTTTCCTTTGAATGTATTTCTTTTTTGTCCATAGTGGTCATTCTGAATGTTGATGTATTATGGGCCCTCATCACGAGTCAAGTATTGTTTCTATCATGTTCATTTTGAACCTCTGGTAGTGTGTGCAAGGGAGGGCACCACAAAGAAGTGCACTAGACTTGAGGAACAATTAGATAATCTTAGTATGAGTTGAATAAATGAAATATGTTAATGAGATTAAATGTACCGGTAACTTTTAGGATTTTATGGAATGTTAGATATAAATGCATTTGGATTTGAGAAGGTTGTAACATATGAAATAGTTTAATGCAAAAGAGTTGTTGATTTCATACCTTCAATGAGTGCTTATATCCATATATATATATATATATATATATATATATATATATATATATATATGGATTAGAGTGTTTTTGAATAATTTGATTGGATGAAAGATGCGTGTATGTTTGCATCAGAGTAGTATAGTGGAAGCATGGTAGAGATTGAGTAGTTTGGATACTAAAAATATTGCTTTCCTTGAGATTATAGGATATAAATTTTTGGTGATTGAGAGATTCTCTTGATTTAATTTGTTCTTGAAGGTAGATTATTCAATTTTTTCTCATATAGGTGTATGACATGTGATTTCTTAAATAATATAAAGATGTTCCTATGTGTAAAGTATTATGTAAATGTATAGTTTTCTTCTTAATTATGTACAACTAGATGCTAAAGGAGTGTTGTCATGCTTGAATTGGTGGGAGTTATTGTGATTTTTGCTTATAAATGCTAACTCGGTGACAATAATTATAGTTTTGGTCTTGAAAAACGTGGTTAAATTAAGTTTCCTCGAAGAAATTTTAATAATTTAGCATGCTTATTGTAATTAGTAAAAGTTTTGTGACTTGTTTTATCTCTTGTGTAACATATTTACTTTGGATAATTGAAGCATAGAAAGGATGCTCTTGTTGTTCTTATCTTACTTTGGGCTAGAAAATGTTTGAATTAAAAAAAATTGGGTTGATGTTTGTGTATGCTTTCAACTTAACCCTTGATGACTTCAAAGAGTAAGTCAAGCCCAAGGGGGGGAGGATATAATACCCCTCCCTGATTCATCTTGTCTATTTGTACATCAAAAGAATATTTTGATCTAGCTTAGTCTACTTTATAATGATTTGATGGTATCATGTTATGTACTAACCCTATTTCATGATTGTATTGGATATGATGATGGATCTATATTTGATCATTATTCATGATGGATCATATTGCTTATGGGATTTTGATGACATTATGATTATGATGACCGAGTTGATGCTACAATGTTTATGATTGTCTTCTAGTGTCTTCGTGATTAGAGATGATGTCATACCACTCAATGCGAGCACGATATTACGTTGTGATTCTCTATCACTTGCCTGATCATTTATGATGTATATGTGTTGTATATATATATTATTACGTTAAGTGGTGGATGCAGGATTGTAGGTGTATACGGTGAAAATGAATAGTGAAAAACAACAATATTGAAAGACTAACAAAGATCCAACCACAAAACCCTAGCCAAAGAATGAAAGAAATCCACCATACAAAAATGAAGATACCTAAGACCATGCAAATAAACAAAATAAACCAAGTATACCATTCACATGTCATGTAGGGTTTCAATTTCCATTTCTTCCTATCTCCATTGATCTTGTTTGATATATTTTCTCTCAAATTTTATGTGTGCAAAAGAGCTCAACAAAGAACAGAAATGTGGTTGATAGATTGGTTGCAAGAAGGCTTAATTGCATAAGATCAATTTGATGATTAGGGTTGATAATAAAGGAGAGTATCCTCTTATATAGAAGACACTTAGGAAATGGAGGGATAAGATTAAAAGGTGAAGAGGATAAATGGTCGGCTAGGATTAAAGGGCAGGTAGAAGAAATAATTAAATGATAAAGGGGGTAGGTAAGATAAGAATTAAGAGATGAATAACATGTGTCATGAGTATACAAGGCTAATGAATTAATTAAATAAATAAGGATTTAGTTAATTAATAGAGGAAGTGGGATCAATTAAATAAATAAAATATTTATTTAATTTAGGAAAAGGACAATTTAAATAAATAAAAATATTTATTTAATTAGACAGGACAATTTTAGGTGTCTACATTTTGCCTCTCTTTAAGACAATGCAGCTTGTCGTGTTGGCTCAAAGAAGATAAGATAAACTAATACAAAGTTTCCCCATGATGGGAATGATATGACCCCTCGAGAGATTGGATGAAAATGTTTGAAAATATCACAGACAATCTCTCGATAAGAAAGAAATGATAGAAAGGAACTGACAAGATAGGGTGACAAGGTCACATAGGAAAAAGACTGACATGGGAGACTAGGGTTAAGTAGCCTATAAGATAAGGCCACAAGGAAAACATCCTCATTTGCATCCAAACACTTAGGAGATGAGAGTGCAAAGAGAGATCTTAGAGTAGTCAGAGCAATCAGTGACGATGGATAGAGTTCACAACTTCGATCGAGTTTGACGATATCAGAGACCAAACGACATGGGTGAGTCGGTAAGTACCTCAAAGCCACTTTGTATATTTTTGGATTTATTGCTCATTAATGTATTTTAGGGTGGATAAACAAAAACAAAAAAATGGTGTTTTGCACTACAAACAGGTCTAGGTCAGTGTCAGGCACGTCTAGGATGGATAGTTGTGTCTGGGTCCAACTTAGTTGTGTTTGTGAATGTAATCACATCTATGTTCAATGGGGATGCATCTATGTTCAAAAAATACGTATGTGTGACAAAGATGCATTTATGTATGACAGTTGCACATATGTGATGTTTAGGTGTGTCTAGGGTAAGAGAGCACGTTTAGGTTGATAAAAACCACGTCTGCATTGTAAAAATGCATTTGTGTCTAAGTGGGCGCAGGTCAATTGTTCTATGATGAACATACGTTATCAATTGGATAAACTACTGAGAAGACACACTCAAGTAGGTACTGCAAAGAAGACAAACTGAGAGATAGGCTAGAATTGACAATTATGTGATAAACATATGTTTCCAATTGGATAAACTGCTAAGAAGATTCACTCAAGTAGGGCCTCTAAATAGGATCAAGTGCAATGTAATGAACATATACACTAAGGTGCAACGCCATGTGATAGACATGAGCACTAGGATAGTGATGGACTTGAAAAGCACTGAGAGGGGGGTTGAATCCGTGACACCAAATAAAACACTACTTCAAACACTAACTGGTAGATGAACTTAACCAAGCATTTAAAAAAAATACATGCTATCCAAAATGATAAAACAACATCCACAATAACACAAGTGTTTATATGTGAAAAACCCAAATAGGTAAAAACCACGGTGAGATGGAACTCACAAGTTAACTATCTGCAGTAATAGATAACTAACCAGTTAAGGTCTACAAAGTGCTCTGCTAGGAGTGAATCTTGTTAGAGATCCCAAAGCTTGATTAGAAGTTTATACCCTGTTAAGAGTACTACCCTGTTAGGAGTAACCTCGTTGGAGGATTTGAGAATTCAAACTAATGGATCACCTTGTTAGAGGATTTGTACAATTAAGGTTGTTAGAGCTTACCCGGTTAGGGGATTTGATTCTGTTGTAATGATTAGAAAACAACAAGAATGGCTTGATCTATTCTGAGTAGCACAATACTTGCTTGATCAGATCCTTCTAAGTACATTCAACACTGCTCTTCATCTCAACACTTATCTCTCTTCAACAAAATCTTTCACTCTTGATGCATATTAGTATTCACTTATAACCATACTCATTCTCTATATATATCAAATGATTCACTAAGATGTCTTAAAATAGATATTCAAATCTTATGTTGGCCTAAGGAAATCAAAACACAATTTCCTAGGTGTAGTGTATCTAGACAAGTGATCAAAACTCATCACAAAAATGACTGCCAAGAAGTTGGTACTGGTAACTCATCACAAAATCAGATAATGATTAGAACAATCAATACCGGTTGGAAGAAAACATGTGAATCATTGTCCTGGAATCTTCTACTTGATCTCCATCTTCATCTTCATCTTCATTTTGATGCCGACTTAGTGTAGCCACAGGTTGTCTCTTATGCACATACAAGTTGACACAAAATACTGGTTAGAGATAAATCTTAAACATACCAGTTGACAATGTAAACCAATTGAAGTTATACCGGTAGTCAATGTAATCATATGTGTGTGTGAGAGTGTTTCATCAATGACAACAAGTGATGAATATATTACAATCATCATCAAGCCAATAGATAGAAGTAGCACTATGTGATGGACATGAGTACCACTAAGATTGACATGGTTGGTTTGGTTGGATGCAAGAGTACTTGCCCCAGATAGAGTCACAAGAGAGATTCCCTGTGACATTGAGGTTGTGACCAGAGTTGACCTTTGAGGAGTGGGCAACTATCGAGGGTATGGGATTGAGAGACATCATGTATCTTCTTGAGATTCAGATGAACAGAGGATTATTGACTGCTCTAGCAGAGAGATGACACTCGGATGCCTGTTCGTTTCATTTTCTGACTGGCGAGATGTCAGTCACTTTAGAGGATGTTTACAAGATTACGAGGATACCAATCCATGATGAGCTGGTGCCATATGACCGAGAGGGAGACAAGGATGCACTGAGACAAGTCTTTGGTGACCTAGAGCTGGAGATGAGATCAAGTCATGTCAACTGGGACATTATGCTAGCTACTAGATGCAGACTATTGGTAGTAGTTGGAGGGGTTATAAGTGGTTACCTATGTCTAGATAGGGTGACATGGGATATGGTTGTTGGCTGGGGGAGGACTCTAGAGACATTAGTGATAGAGTATATTAGGTATGCATGGGGGCTATGTGTATTAGCACATTTATATCATGAGCTTCACCAGTTTTTGTATCTCGGTGGCTGTGGGCTAGGTTGTGGGGTGACTCTAATATAGGTGTGGTCATATGAGCACATTGCAGTGACTAGACCAGTGCACTTCAGAGGGAGAGGACATGGGAAATCCTACGCATACTTGTACAACTTGATCACTTCCCAGTCACAGATTGGGAAGGTGGACTATTGGATATGGGTTATAGATGACATAGACAGTGTCATATGGAGACCCTATTTGGACTGTGAGGATTGGGAGGAGGATACCATAGAGCTACCATATATTTTTTAGGAGTAGGTATTTGATCGGGCAGAAACCTTATATCTTGGGCATGCATCTGATTAAAAGGGTATGTAGATAGTTTGGATGACTATAGAGGATGCCTTGGGGTTCATGAGATTTTTCATAGACAGTGCGAGAGCAGGCTCACTGGGGGTCGATTTAGTCTTATGTTGCTGTAGTGACATAATTTGAGCAGATGGTTCTGATGCCTTGGGATCTATTGAGAGATGTTGTTGATGGAGGTACAAATGTAGAGCATGATGCTTATTTTACAACACATCTAGTACCTCAATTGATAGATCTAGATGAGCCTATAGCAGTAGAGGATTATGATGATAGGGGTGGTGGGAGACAAAGGAGGCGGAGCAACAAGGAGGGTGGTGAGGGACAGGGGTGGACAAATAGATGCCAGAGAGAGTTGAGGAGAGATGGGATCCATAGGGAGGGATACCACTGAGACCACCAAAGGGTAGAGGAGGAAAGGTGTTACAGGTTGGTGGATAGGTACAGGGATAGGTTAGGCAGGAGGAGGGTTCTCAAGGTGGGGATGAGGAGGAGGATGAGATGCTAGCGCTGTGAGAGATTGTAGTAGGATAGGCTGATGAGATCAAGTATCTCGAGAGAGATGTGACTCGATTGAGGAAATAGTTAGTAGTGATGCAAAGGGAGAGGGATCAGTCCATCCAATAGTATAGTGAGGCTAAGGAGGTACTGAGGGCAGGTAGGAGAGCAGCTAAGGACACAGGGGCTGGATATGCATATGTCCTATGGGCAAGAGAGGAGATAGCCTATTGGAGAGAATTATACTATGCAGTTGTTCCTCTAGAGCTCAGGGCTAGGAGCTTTAGGAGAGCTTCCAGGACTACTACCACAGGGGGAAGGGACAAACGACAAGCATCTAGTGGTGGAGTTATGGGTCCACCCGCACCACTAGGAGGGAGAAATAAAGGAGGTGATCTTGGAGTAGGGACTTTGAGAGCTCAGATTACTTCGAGGTCATTTGGCTCTAAGGAAGGGAGTTCATCATAACTCTCTTAGATCTAGTTTTTGCATTAGTATTTTGTATGATGATGTAGACACCCTTGGGTGATTTTGTAGCCATATGAGATTTTGACATCATTGTATTATGACACATGATCTTTATATATATATATGAGATGGCTCATTCCTTGTGGCAGCTATATGCATGTGTACTATGTGATGTTCTATATGTTTTTTGATGATCTTATGATGCTTATGATCTTATATGATCTTATGTTATGGATGCAAATATGTACATGATGATATGCATTATATTTTTGTTCTTTTATGTTTTATATGACATACATGATGCAAATGTGAATGTACTATAAATGGATGTATGATAATTGACATGCTATGATTATTTACATGATGAGAATGTATGATGTGTATATGATATAATAATCAGTGGTGTGTGCAGGATGTGATGCAATTATGATATCTATATGCATGTATATAATGAAAATTGTTAATATGTGATGATGCAGGTGCAAAATACATGAAATGTAGATATTTTTGGCATGTCATTATACTCAGTCATTTGATAGCGGGTTACATGAACTAGGGAAAGACAATGGAGGTTATTCACAAAAGGATGATGGAAGATAGAAGATATGGAAGTGAAAGAGATTCTTGTGCTTTATCATTATTGAGCTTTATTATAGAAAATAGGTTATGACAATCGAGGTATAGGTTCGACCCAAAAATTCGTTGTACCCATTTGCATGGAGATCAGATAGTCACAAACAAGGAATGACCCAATTCATACTAGATTCACAGTGTCCTCATATCCTTGGACAAGTCATGGAATTACTAAGAGACAATCCACAGACAACAAAATAATAAATAAACATATCTCATCCTTGTCTTTCTAGTCAAAGAAATTTTGGAGATATAATCTCTAGTCAGAGACATCCCAGAAAAGCTAAAAGACATGTCACCAAAAGATAAAATCAAAAGAAAACCAAGACTTGACACCAACGCAATGAAATCTTCAAGTTATTTGTGTTTCTTTCCATATATGTTAACATGTTTGATTTGGTCACAATGTTGTCACCTAATAAAGGATAGATTATACTCAAAACCATGTTGTTGTCAAAGTCTGTTGAAAGATTTGATTTGTTGAAAGCCCATTGCTGCTTGTGTCTCATCTGAAACTGACTGAATCCATGAAACTAATACTTTATTGTGAAGAAGATCATAAATTTATTGTGGATTGGTGATGCAAATGATATTTTATTGTAGACTATGCACGAAAAAAAGGAGGAATGAAAATACGATGCTCCTCAAAACATGCAGTGATCAGGGTACCACTTCCATCACTAGATTTAGGATTTTGCCCTAGTTGTAATTGGACCTGATTTATTATGGAAGGAAAGGGTGAAAAGAGAGGTTTATCATGAATGGTTAACCAATATTAGGTAGATCAATAAAAAACCATGATGGGAATGGGTAAATTTATTATGGATGGATAGGTTGTGAGTGTGTGCAGAATAAAAGGATGAGATTGAATCCTGAAGGAGGGAGGGGAAATGTCTCTACACATGGCATCGGCAACCCAGTTTTCACCATGGTACTTACCCAAGGCACCACCAAAGTGGTTTTCACTGTTGGACAAGTTTATTTATCTTTACTTTTTTTTCTTTTTTTTTGTGTGTCACAAGGCGCCTGTTTGCTAGGTTTTCACCAAATAACATTTTTATTTTATTTTTATGATTTATATATATATATATATATATATTGATATTAGGATATTCTTAAGAGCTATTAGTAAAGCCTGTGAAGGTGCTTGCTATTAATCAGATCTTCCAAAGGTTCTCCATCTGGTGTTGAGAGCTGATATGCACCTGATCCATAGACTTTTGTGATGACATAAGGACCAAGCCAATTGGACTCAAACTTTCCTTTCTTTTCTTGGTCCTAGGGTTTAATGTGAGTAGGATCTCCTAGCCATGCTTCATAATTGGAGAAGCGAGGGCCGTGAAAGTACATCCCACTTAGACAAATAAATATTATTGCTAATTGCCTTCACATGGTATGTGGAAAGTTTGGGATCCTATCCTATTCTTAGGATTCTATCTCAATACTAAGTCACCCACCTCAAATATGCAAGGCTTTACCTTATGATTGTATTTGTGACTCATTATTTTTTAATAAACCTTATGATTAAAAGAAGTTTGTCGTCGTCATCCAATAGTTCTACTTCCTATAAGCGGGAGACCCTCTAGTCTTCATCACTGATTATATCACGTAAAGAAACTCGTAAGGATGGTAACTCGATCTCAATAGGAAAGATAGCTTCGACACCATAGACAAGTGAGTAAGGGGTAGCTCTGATAGGTGTGTGAACACTTGTACGATAAGACCAAAGTGCGGGGTTGAGTTGGATGTGCCAATTTCAGCCAGCATCATTGACTATCTTTTTGAGGATTCTGAGAATGGTTCTATTAGATGCCTCAACTTGGCCATTACCTTAGGGGTAATATAGATTTGAGAAGTGGTGGTTAATATGGAAGTGATCACAAAGGTCATGAACATCCTAGTTCTTAAAGGGACATCTGTTATCTATGATAATGGAAAGAGGAACACCATAATGATAGATAATATAGTTAAGGATGAATGTAGCAATTTGTTTTCTAGTGACTTGAGTGAGAAGAATTGCTACAATCCATTTTGTGAAATATTTGTATCAATGATAATGAATTTATGGCCATTGGAAGAAGGAGGGTGAATCTTGTTAGACAGTTCAAACAACCAGAAGACAACTGAGAGGGGGGGGGGTGAATCAACTGTCATAGATTATTGGAACGTTAAGCAATAAAAAATTTAATACCAAAATGCTTAAACCAAATACCGGAATAACAGGTAAACCAATTAAGCATAAACAATAATCAGAGAATAAATAACATCCACGTGACATGAAGATTTATACGTGGGAAACTCGGTAAAGGGAAAAACCATAGTGGGAAGCCTACCCACAATCAGATAATACTTTTGTAGTAAGTATGTGAATTACAATTGAGGGGCACACACTTGAAAGAAGGGCAACAACCTAGAGCACATTGCTCATCACAAAAGGAGTCTCACTGACTACATAGAAATCCAAACTACAATCTGAAAAAATGAATGAACTACAAAGATAACATCTCCTATGCCTGAGTACAGTTTTAATTAAGCTCAATACCAAAGGACTAAATCTTCTTACATAAACCCAAATTGATCTCCAATGATCAACCAAATCCTCTACTTGAATGATATTACATTATTCGCTCCTTACATATCCATATCCCATACCATGATGATCTACAATGAGATCTTACATCATATATATACAAACCCTCGACCATAAATAATTAGGTCAACCACCAAACAATAAACCAATTACATAATTACAAAAACATGTCATCCTTAGACCAAACAAATAATATCCAACCCATAAGACATCTCGGAAACACACCGAAAGGTCTAATCCACATGTTACATTAAGCCGGTCCATAACCTAGATACACCAGGACCCAATATAGGTCCATACACACCAAAGAAATAATCCCAATCCACCAAGTCTCGAACATGATCACCATTAGTATCCTGAATCTCCACCAGAAGCTGCACCAACACCACTTATGTATATTATCAAAGATCTTCATCAAAGCTTTGCTGGTGAAACCCTCGTCAGAACCACAAACCAAGCTTCCAAGAAAATAAGATATCATTTGATCACCAGATCAAAACTAACTAACTAAATATGAACATGAGTAAGACAATTCCATAAACCAAACATACCGGAGCATATCGGATCATGCCGGATCCAAACCAACCAAAAACCTCACAACCTACCGTGACCAGAAGGGTGTCGATAAAGCATCCAAAACAACTAGTGTTGACATCAATGACAAAACATCAATGCAACACAATCAAATCCTCCAAATGGCCAACAATCTCCCCCTTTGGCATTGATGGCAACACTAGATTTGAAAAACATCTAAGTACCAAGAAATGCAAAATAAGTCTCCCCCAATGGAGGACAACCAACAATCTCCCACTCAAAGATATAGCAATGAAGTTATGAAATAAAGACCAAACTCCCCCTATGAATGATATTTTTGTAAAGCTCCATTTTACACATATCTCTCTCCCCCTAATGTATACAACTCCTTAATTTTTTCACATCAATATCTCCCCCCTTTGACATCAATGCTAGAAATCTGACATAAATATCAAAACAAAAACAAAAACTACTGAAACACAAGGCTAACTACTCCTCTAAAGTAGTAGCATCCCCACATCAGTGTCAGAATTAATAATATCTCTGATAATACATATCGGATTGATGCCAACGAACATCAAGCAGTTCTCTGTCAGAGGGGAAGAAACCCTTAACCTATCTCTCAAGTACTCAAACAATTCTTTAGGAAAAGGTTTAGTGAAAATATATGCATTCTGTTCTTTAGTGCTCACATAAACTAGTCTAACTTCATTTTCTTCCACCTTCTGCTTCAAAAAGTTATACTTGATAGATATGTGCTTTATCTTAGAGTGAAATACTGGATTCTTTGATATGTCAATAGCAACAAAGTTATCATAGTGAATAACTATCGGTCCAGTGCAATGCACTTTGATATCCTTCAACATTTTCTTCATCCATAAAACCTGTGTATAGTTACTAGCAGCAACAACATACTCAGCTTCAATAGTAGATAAAGAAGTACATGGTTGATTCTTGCTGATCCATGAAACCAACTTCTTTCCAAGAAAGAAAGCTCCACTAGAAGTACTTTTTCGGCCATCAACATCTCCAGCTCAATCAACATCTGTATATGCACATAAAGTAAAGTCATCATCCTTAGGGTACCACAAACCATATTTAGATGTACCTTCCAAGTATCTAGAAATCCTTTTCACTGCACTCTCATGATTTTCTCTAGGATCACTCTAAAATCTAGATGCAATACAAACAACATTCATTATGTCAGGCGTAGTCTGAGTCAAATAAAGCAGACCTCCAATCATAGATTTTGTATCTTGTAGGATTTATGAGTGCAGAAACACCTTTCCTTGTCAATTTATCACTTGTAACCATAGGAGTACATACCGGTTTAGAATCTCCCATACCAAATTTCTTCAACAATTCCCTAGCATACTTAGTTTGACAGATGAAAATACCTTTATCAATCTGAGTAATCTGCAAACCTACGAAAAATTTCATTTTCCCAATCATAGACATTTCAAATTCTTTCTCCATATTCTTAGAAAATTCCATGTACAACTTATCTTCACCTCCAAAAATGATATCATCAACAAATACTTCAATAATCAATATATCATCATCAGTGACCTTATAATATAAATTACTATCAACATTACCCTTTAGTAAAACCAAGCTTCAAAAGATATTTATCCAACCTTGCATACCAAGCTCTAGGTGCCTGTTTCAATCCACATAAAGCTTTCCTTAACTTGCAAATCATGTTTTTATCATCTGAAAGTAAAAAACAATTAGGTTTCTCAATATAAACTTCCTCATTAAGATCGCCATTCAAAAATGCACACTTAACATCCATCTAATAAACCTTGTAGTTTGTATGGGTAGCATAGGCAAGAAATAATCTTACAACTTCAATACTAGCTATAGGTGCAAAAGTTTTACCATAATCAATTCCTTCCTTTTGATAATATCCTTTATAAACCAATATAGCCTCATTCCTTACAACTTGACCATCCTCATTCAATTTATTCCTAAAATCCCATTTAGTTCCAATAACATTCTTCTTTTTAGGCCGGGGAACTAAAGTCCATGTGTTATTCTTCTCAATCTGATCGAATTCTTCTTCCATAGATTTCATCCAAGATTCATCTTTACATGCTTCAATTATTCATACTGGTTCAACTTGAGAAAATAAACATATTTCATTAGTGTCTAGTCTTCTTCTTGTCCCCAATGATATGATCTTCTAAATGATTCAATCTCACATACCTAGGAGTCTTCTGACTCTCTGTTCCTCTTCCTGGTTCTTCAATCACTATTGAATTTTTTGATACTGGCAGAGTAACTGGTTCAACATTCTATTCCAGTAAAGGTGCTACTAGTTCAGATATAATCATTTCCACCACCGGTTCTTTCTCATAAACTCTGATTTGACTTCTATTCAGCTCATCCACCTTGACATTACCACTCTCCATAATTCTCTCCAATCTCTTGTTATAACATCTATATGCCTTTCTTTCATTAGAATAACCAATAAATATGCCTTCATCACATCTAGGATCAAATTTACCAATGATATCATCTCTCTTGATATAACATTTACTACCAAAGATTCTGAAATACTTAACTGTAGGTGAATTGCCAATCCATAATTAATAAGTTGTCTTACTAGTTTCTCCTTTGATATGTACTACATTGAATGGATAAACTGATATGCTCACTTCTTCTCTCTAGTAGATATGAGGTATACTAGCTTCCATCATCACTGGTCTATAAGAATCCAAGATATTTATGTTCTTCCTTTCCACAACTCCAATCTGTTGAGGTGTCCGGGGAGCAAAAAATTGTCTCCTTATACCATGCTTCTCACAAAAGATTAAACTCACCAGATGTAAATTATCCACCATGATATGACCTCAAACATTTAATCCTTAATCCTATCTCTATCTCCACCACTTATGCATATCATCAAAGATCTTCATCAAAGCTTTGTCGGTGAAACCCTCGTCAAAACCACAAACCAAGCTTCCAAGCAAACATGATAGCATCCAATCACCAGATCAAAACCAACTAACTGAATATGAACATGAGTAAGCCAATTCTATAATCCAAACATACCTAAGCATACCAGATCATGTCAGATCCAAACCAAATAGAAACCACACAACCTACCAAGACCAGAAGGTTGTCGGTAAAGCATCCAAAACAACTAGTGTTGACATCATTGATAAAACATCAATGCAACACAATCAATTCCTCCAAATGGCCAAAAACAATTTCCTATGAGATCGAGTCCCCTCTGACAAAAGGGCCAAGGATTCATGATCGATGAAATTTCTTGAGCTAGTGCATGAATGAGGTCTGCATGAATTTGACATTGTTTACATTTCTTGACAAACTAATATGAATCTTTTTCCATAGTGGGCCAGTAGTATCCAATCTTGATAAGTTTCTTGGCTAAGGTTGGACCACTAGAATGGGCACCACACATACCTTCATGAACCTCTCATAATGCAATCTAAGCTTCGTCCCTTTCTAAACACCTAAGAAGAGTGTCATCTAAACCTTGACAGCAAATGGTATTGGCTAAAATGACATAGCAAGAAGATTGGTAGATGAAAGTGCGACACTGACTGTTGGAGAGGTCAGGGGAAAGGGTATTGTTGCATAAGTATGTAAAAATGGCACTATACCAAGGGGAATCGAGACCAATGACACATATCATTTTGGCTAGAGTGATCTCATATGAGGGGACCAAAAGGTTGTCCACCAAGAACTCATAACAAGTTTCATTCTACGATAGATCGATCAATGAAGCAATAGTAGCCATGGCATCTGCAGCTCGATTGTTTTCTCTTGGAATCTTCTTAAAGATTATCTCTGTGAAGTATTCTTTGAAATCATCTACCATTTTCTTATAAGGCAATATTTTTTCATCTTTTGTCTAGTAGTCATCATTTTCTTGATGAATTACAAGTTGAAAGTCCCGAAAAATATGAAGTTCCTAGATCTTCCACTCAACCGAAATTCATAATCCTGTTGTTAATGTATCATATTATGCTATGTTATTAGTGCAAGGAAATGACAACCGATGTGATTTAGGAATGGAATCCCCTTGAGGTGTGATAAAAAGGATGCCAGCTCCTGCACCATGCTGCATGTATGAACCATAAAAGTATAATTGTCAAGGCTTTGTGTGTGTCATTGTCAAAATGAATTCATCTAGAAACTCTGAAGTTATAGGAGTATCATCAATCATGGATGCATCTGCCAATTGATCTACAATAACTTGTCCTTTAATTGCTTTTTTATCCATATATTCGATGTCAAATTCACTCGGGATCATGACCTATTTGGCTAATCTTCCAGTGAGTGTTGACTTATTGAGAAGATACTTTAGTGGATATATCCTTGCAATGATCTTAGTTTTATGAGTTAGCATGTAATGTCATAATTTATGCGAGGCAAAAACCACCACAAGACATGCACACTCAATTGATGTGTAGTTAAGCTCATAAACAACCAAAGTGCAACTGATGTAACACACTGCTCTTTATTTGCTTCATTATCTTGTTGTGCCAAGAGAACCCTAGTGTTGTTTGTGTAGCTGATATGTAAAGTAACAGGGGTTTTCTTGGAATTGGTGGCATTAATTCTTGTGGATTTACAAGATAATCTGTGAGTATCTGAAAATCCTGTTCACATTTATCATCCCACTTGAATTTGATTTTTTTTGTGGAGTAGATGTTGAAAAGGATGACATTTCTTTGCAAGTTGAGCTATGAATCTTTGTATAGACTAGAGTCTTCCCTATAAAGACTAAAGTTAACTGATATTCTTTGGTGGTGGCATTTCTAATATATCTCTAACTTTTGTTGGATCGGCCTCAATTCCTCTTTTTGAGACAATTTATCCAAGGAGTTTCCCAGAGGTTACTCTAAAGACATACTTAGGATTTAATCTTACTTTGTATTTCTCTAGTCAATTGAAGACCACTGAAAGGATATCTAAATGTGTTTCTCTTTCTGATGATTTACCCAGGATGTCATCAATATAATCTTCCATGGTAACATGCATAAAATCATGCAATATAGTAGTCATCTCTCTTTGGTATGTGGCACCTGCATTATTTAGTGTTGGTCTTCAGGTGCCATTTTTATCTAGTTGTAGCTGAAAAATCCATCCATCAAAGTTAACATTGCATGACTAGTTGTAAGATCCACTATCAAGTCAATATTTGGCAATGAAAAGTCATTTTTAGGACAAGCTTTGTTGATGTCTCTGAAATATGTACATATTCTGATGTTGTGATCTGGCTTGCTAATAGGTAATAAGTTAGAGATCCACTCAAGGTAATCAATTGGTCTTATGAATCCCACATCCATTAATTTCTCAAGTTCTACCTTTACTAATAGTACCACTTGTGGATGCATTTTCCTTAATTTTTGTTTCACTATATTTGCTCTTGATATAACTATCAAATGATGCATTACTAGATTAGGATCTAGTCCAAGCATATTTGCATATGACCATGCAAAATTGATTTGTCATTATGTGAAGAAACTTATGAACTTTAGCCTTTCTATTTCTATCAGGGATTGTATCAAGAATATGTTGTGCAGAATCTCTTATGTGCCAATGTTTGTTTTGATAGTTTCTTCCACCAACATGGATGATTTCTCCTCATATGATGTCGGTAGGAGGATGTCAAGCATTCCATATTTGAGTTCCTTAGAGAGGTTTTCACACTCAAATACATCCTTTGTTTTTACCTTTTTAGAGTCAAATAGCGCCACAGTGTGTTTTTCACCATAAGACGTGTGATTTGTTTTTATTTTTATATTTTTGTAGCTAGAAGGCCCAACACCCTCACTGAAGTATACCACGCTATTTAGTTCTATAGTGTACCCATCTTTATGGTCCCCAAGCGGAAGATCATCTTGTATGCCCAAGTAGTCTATGAAAGCATCATAATTTTGAAATGTGTCTAGTTGTCAAGGTCCTTCGTGGTCCCAATCAATGAGTTGTGGGTGAACAAGGGGAAGTCCAACAATGTTTTCAAAGTCAATGGGAGTAAGGGTAAAGACACAATTGTCTTTAGGTATATCAAGTTAATTGTTGAGGACATCATTACCACTCTCCTCATCTATCTCAGTCATAAACAAATCCAAATTGGCACCACAAAAATCACATTCAGCAAAAGGATTCCTCACTCTTTGTCATTTTGCCCTAGAACCTAGAAATGAAGACTGTTTGGGATCCTCAAGAATTTTTTCTTTATTATTCTCTTTTTAAGTTGTAGACTCTTAAGTATTTTGACATACCACATCCTTCATAACTGGCCCAACTCTAAGAGGTAAGGTGATTGTGTTAGATAGTTCAAATAACTAGAAGACAACTGAGAGGGGAGGGGGTGAATTAGTTGTCACTAGATTACTAGAACCTTAAGCAATTCAAACTTTAATACCAGAAGCCAAAAGTGTTGGCTTGATGTTAATTATAATGTATTCATCACTTGTTGTCATTGATGAAACACTCTCACACACACATATGATTGCATTGACTACCGGTGTAACTTCAATTCGTTTACACTGTCAACTGGTATGTTTAAGGTTCATCTCTAACTGGTACTCTGTGTCAACCGGTATGTGCTTAAGAGATAACCTATGGCTACACTAAGTCAACATCAAAATGAAGATGAAGATGAATATGGAGATCAAGTGGAAGATTCCAAGACAATGGATCACATGTCTTGTTCCAACAGGTATTAACTGTTCTAACCAGTATCTATTTTTGTGATGAGTTACTAGCACCGTTTTCTTGGCGGTCATTTTTGTGATGAGTTATGTTTACTTGTCTAGATACATTGCACCTAGGAAATTGTGTTTTTATTTCCTTAGGCTGACATAAGATTTGAATGTCTATATTAAGACATCTTAGTGAATCATTTGAAAATGATATCTGATAGTGATAGAGAGGAGATTATGTGAATACTGATATGCATAAAGAGTGAAAGATTTTGTTGAAGAGTGATAAGTGTTATGATGAAGAGCGGTGTTGAATGTACTTAGAATGATCTAATCAAGCAAATAATGTGCTACTCAGACTAGATCAAACCATTCTTGTTGTTTTCTAATCATTACAACATAATAAAATCCCCTAACCGGGTAAGCTTATTTGTACAAGCTTAATTGTACAAATCCTCTAACAAGGTGATCCATTAGTTTGGATTCTCAAAGCCTCCAACAAGGTTACTCCTAAAAGGGTAGTACTTTTAATAGGGTATAAGCTTCTAATCAAGCTTGGGATCTCTAACAAGATTGGCTCCTAGCAGAGCACTTTGTAAGACCTTAACCAGTCATTTATCTATTACTACAGATAGTTAACTTGTGAGTTCCATCTCATCGTGGTTTTTACCTATTTGGGTTTTCCACGTATAAACATGTGTTATGGTGGATGTTTTACTTATTGTGGATGTTTTTATATAATTTTGGATAGCATTTATTTTGTTTAAATACTTGATTAAGTTCATCTATCAGTTAGTGTTCGAAGTAGTATTTTATTTGGTGTCATTGATTCACCCCCCCTCTTAGTGCTTTTCAAGTCCATCAATTGGTATCAGAGCTACCTAACCACTTAGAAGGGAGTCTTGAAACTACCATGGGGGACAGGAGCTACTTCAAGATGGTTAGAGAGCTAGAAGTTAGCAGAAATGAAGTTGAATCCCTTAGGGACAAACTGAAAGTTTCTCAAGTCAAAAGGAAAGAGATATCTGAAAAACTATTATAAATATCTAATAATAGTTCTTCAGATGAAGCAAATATTGAAGCTTTAGAAAATAAAGTTGAAAAGGTGAACAGTGAGAAATTGAATCTAAGAAGAGAGCTAGAAGGTCTCACTATCTGTATGAATCAAGAACTGGAAGCCAGAAGAGCTATTGAAGATCTTATCAAGGTAAGAGATAAAGAGATTATAAAGATCAAATGGGAAAAAGACACTATGCATGAGAACTTGATTGCTGAAACATAGGAAAAGGAAAACCTAAAGCTAGACCTTGAGTTGGCATCATCTCTGAAAGAGAACCTGTCTAAGCATAATGAAGATCTTGTCAAAAAACTTACTGAAGCCAATGAGAAATTGGAGAAGTTCGTCAAAATTTTGTACCATGTTGGAAGAACAAATTCAATCACAAAGAATGAAGGGTGATATCTCTGGACTTGGTTTTCATACAACTGAAAAAGGTGAATCCTCTAGTACAAAGAACAAAACTACTCCTAAAGTCAAAAAGACTACTAGTAAGAAGGTTTTTAAACCTGTTTGCTTTGTTTGTCACAAGCCTGGTCATATTGCAAATGTCTATAGAGACAAACCTAATAGAAATACAAATTACAATAATAATGGTAGGTATGTGTCAAGAAAGTTTGAAGGTCATTGCTACACATGTGGAATGTATGGGCATAGACATGTTGATTGTGGATATGGAGCAAACAATCTTGTACCACACATGCATCTTAGACCAAATGGTGACCGGATAAGGAACTTTGATAATCAGGTCAATCTGAACTGGCAAAGATCCTATGGCAACCAGTTTAGTTGATTCGAGATGGACAAGGTAACAAATGTTGTTTGTACCTTCTATAATAACTTTGGTCATGTGGCTATGAACTACAGAAGAAGAACAAGAAGAGGAAATGTAGGACCCTGGAGATCATCTGGTATGGTTTGTTACTACTACAACAAAATGGGACACTTAGAAATGTTTTGTAGATCAAGAAATAATAGACCGATCAACTCTTTCAAGGATTAGAAAGGCAAGCAGAAAGTTGATGTTGAGGAAACCAGAGAAGATATGAAACAGATTTGGAAAAAGAAAGGTGATGACTCACCTGGAGAAGAAATTGTTCCTTCACCTAGTGAAGAGAACCCAACACCAGTGACTTAAGCCTATTTTACATGGCTAAGGGGAGATTAACGATAAAACATCTCCGGACCCCTTGTAGATTGAGTTGGAAAGAATTTTTGAATTATAAATTTTGGTGACTTTTTGTTGACGTGTTATCAACCGATGAAATTCCTGTGCTAAGAATAATTTCAAAGGATATTGTCTTCAAATTAACCAGTTCTACATCTGATAAGCATGCTTTTTCTATCAAAAATATTAGAGACCCTACGGTGAAACTAGTAGCAATGGTGATAGGCTACTGGGTATTCTACTCCAGTAGACTTAATACTGTTCCATCTATAGTAATTCACACAGCACATAGAATGATTGTTGATAATGTAGATTCTGATATCTATAAACCCATCAGAGTGCAATTATTTCAAAATTTGCAATCCATTAAGAAGGACAACACACATAAGTTCAAATATGGTTAGCTATTAGCCGGGTTATTTTTCTATTTTCAAAACTTCCTACAAGGTATTAGAGATATTGAATGGTCCAAAGACCTATCGGTCAATGCACAAATCAAGAACAACACTAAGCCTGTGAAGAATACTTTTTCAGCTATCATGAATAAATATTTTAATGAGTTTCAAAAAAAGATGAGCATGAGAATGAGGTTACCTGAAGATGTGGTAAAACACTTTGCAAAAGACATAGTCTTCACTGTTACCACTAACTCTTGCTTGATGCAAGCAATTGAGACTAGAGAGGAAGAGATGGAAGATATGAGCTATGAGGTTAATCATGATTTACTAGTTGGCTATGCTAATACCCTGTTAGCATCACCTAAAGATAAAAAGAAGGCAAAATTGGACATTGTGGCAGTCCAAGTTGCACCAATAGAAATGGGTACTGCACCTGTAGCTAATGTGAAAGGAAAGAAATAGAAATCTGATGAAAAATCTCCTGTGAAAAGACCACAAGGGTAACTCGGAGCATCCTAACCAAGAAGGAACCAACACTTAAAGTATATTTAAAGAAGGAGAGTGCACCAAAGAAGAGAAATCGGAAATTGATTTTGTAACCAAAGTCTAAGGGTACAGATTCTGAAGAAGAACCAAAGAAGGAAAAAACAACTAGCAGAACACCCAAGAAGGTAAAAGTAGTGCCGAAGGCAACTACACCTATAGATATTTCTACCTACAAACCTGACACAATTTTTGAGAGGACAATGAAGACATTAGGAAGAAATAGGTTTGACAATGTTAAATAATATTTTGATTCTTTTACTGAAGATGAGCAGAAGCAAGTAATCCAATAGGTAATAACTTATTTGGGTCATTACAATAGATTTCCGAATGATTTAGAAAAATATATTTCAATCTCTTTGTATAATACTCATTTAGATAAATATGAGGAAGCAATTCAATTGGAAAAGAAGATTATTGATGAAATATGTGTACAATGTTTTCCCAATTTATCATCGGATGGAATTAGTGCTTTGGTTGAGCAATACAAAGTATATTCTAATTTTAAAATGAGAAGATTGAAGCTTCTTAATGTAAAAAGGTTAGTTATTGAGTTCGAGACACATCAGCTAGCTTATGTAATAAAAAACAAGGAAGAATTCGTCCACTCTAGCAATAAGGATGATACTACAGATGATGTTCCTTGACTAGAAATGGATGAAGAGGAAATTGTTCAAGCTGGCGTAGTCTATCCAATCAAGAAGAAGGATGATTCCATTATTCTTGTTGATGAAGATGATCATAATATAGTAGACCTATCTAGAGACATCATTGCACCAGATATGGAGCCTCCTACAATCACTAAAGTATAGGTTACATTAGTTGAACAACCCGGTATTCAACTAACAGTGGACAATGAACTGGAAATGGAACAAATGGAGAAAGCCCAATCTCCATTGGTCACTAAAAATACTCAAAAGGAGTCTACTGAGAAAGTTGTCACTCAGTTACCTGGAGAAACAATAGAGCTGAACATAGAGAGATCTATCATTAAATGTATACCCCCTGAACCGACGAAGCAAAAACTACTTGAAGATGATGATGATGATTCTTTAAGTATTTCTGGACCCATTGGCATGAATACCTTGAGTGCATTTGAAATGATGAATACTGCTAATGTTATGCAATATCGAGCACACAAGAAGAGACTAAAATAGCAAAGGATTGAAGCAGAGACAATCTAGAATGCAGTAGAAATTTTGTCTGGTTTACTATTGGAAACAGCTGTTGCACATCTTCCTACACCCATTAGAAAAATTGGTCAGTTAGTTGTAGATGCATCTGATCAAATCAAGTTGCTTGAAGATGTTGCTCAAATGTCCGCTGAGAAGAGCCACAAGAAGAAATATGGAGATAAACTGGCAAAGAACATTAAAAGTGGAAAAATGGCTTTATCTAATAATGGAAGTTTGTTGAATAAAGCTATTGAATTTGGAGGAAAGTATCTTGCCTCTACCTCCAATGTTTCTTTCTTTTACTCTAGCATTTCTAAGAGTCCAGTTGAAACCGAGCAAGAAATGGAAAGGTTATGCAAGGCATATGTCCCACTCCAAGACTCCATTCATGGCTTTAACCGGTGTGTATCTGGTTTGCATGATAGATTGAACAAGAATGATAATGAGAAGGCTAAGAGATTTTGATCTCTAAGAAAGCTCAAGAGTCAGCTAACCTCACAAGTCGACATTCTTCAGAGAGCCTACTCCAATGCAAAAGCTATTCTTGCTACTCCTAAAACCTGCACACTAGACTCAGTGGAAGAATTTCATTCCCAGTTGATGTCTACATTTGAGTATATTGCTGACATACTAGAATCATGGGAAAATGCTTTATCCCAGATGAAGCATAACTTCAATGATATTTTTATAAGATTAGCTAATGCATGAATTTTTTTAAGTTTTAATATATGCTAAACACTTTGATACAGATTTTCTATATATATGTATATATTTTACTTTATCATTTTGGCATTGTTGTCAAAGGGGGAGTAATAATATGTATGTGTGTTTCTGAAAAGTTTGTATTTATGCATGCATTAAGGGGGAGTACTGCATTAAAGGGGAGTATGAGCACATGTGTAAATATGCTGTGTATGCACACTTAGCGGTATTGTATTACTCTAAAATTTTCTTAGTGTTGCCATCAATACCAAAGGGGGAGATTGTTGGCTTGTTGTTAATTGTAATGTATTCATCACTTTTTGTCATTCATGAAACACTCTCACACACACATATGATTAAATTGACTACTGGTGTAAATTCAATTGGTTTACACTGTCAACCGGTATGTTTAAGGTTCATCTCTAACCGGCACTCTGTGTCAACTGGTATGTGTTTAAGAGATAACATGTGGCTACACTAAGTTGACATCAAAATGAAGATGAAGATTCTAGGACAACGGATCACATGTCTTGCTCCAACCAGTATTGATTGTTCTAACCGGTATCTATTTTTGTGATGAGTTATGTTTACTTGTCTAGATACACTGCAACTAGGAAATTGTGTTTTGATTTCCTTAGGCTGACATAAGATTTAAATGTCTATATTAAGACATCTTAGTGAATCATTTGAAAATGATAACTGATAGTGATAGAGAGGAGATTATGTGAATATTGATATGTATAAACAGTGAAAGCTTTTGTTGAAGAGCAATAAGTGTTATGATGAAGAGCAATGTTGAATGTACTTAGAATGATCTGATCAAGCAAACAATGTGCTACTCAGAACAGATTAAACCATTCTTGTTGTTTTCTATTCATTACAACATAACCAAATCCCCTAACCAAGTAATCTCTAACAAGGTGATCCATTAGTTTAGATTCTCAAATCCTCTAGCGAGGTTACTCCTAATAGGGTAGTACTCTTAACAGGGTATAAGCTTCTAATCAAGCTTGGGATCTCTAACAAGATTCGCTCCTAGCAGAGCACTTTGTAAGACCTTAACCGGTCAGTTATCTATTACTACAGATAGTTAACTTGTGAGTTACATCTCATCATGGTTTTTACCTATTTGGGTTTTCCACGTATAAACACTTGTGTTTTGGTGGATGTTTTACTTATTGTGGATGTTGTTATATCATTTTGGATAGCATGTATTTTGTTTAAATGCTTGATTAAGTTTATCTACCAGTTAGTGTTTGAAGCAGTATTTTATTTGGTGTCACTGATTCACCTCCCTCTCAGTGCTTTTTAAGTCCATCAAAAAGATCAATACAAGAATGCATAAACCAATTATCGAAATAGCAGACATACTAATGATATGATGAATCAATAATGATCTGGTCAACTAATAAGAGGGGGAGGTGAATTAGTAGATAGAAAACAAACTAATTTTTCACAAAACTCAAACCCAACTCATAAATCAATCACTAAACTAACCGGTTTAAACACTGTACTATAAATTGCAACTGCACTATCAAGTTTACTGGTTAACTAGAATAACAATATAATAGTGTAATAGATTTGAAACTCATATACCATTTAACCAAAACATCAAACCACTTTACTAACATTAGTAATAGAACATTTCAGATCACTTTCAATCATCTAAACACATCTATGTGGCTTTACTAGTTAAACAGATTAACCATATCAAAACATAACCACAAAATCATTCACCACTTGACACAATGATTTTTGACGTGGAAACCCAAATGGGGAAAACTATGGTGGGGATGAATACCCACAAGTATTCTGAACTCTTCTGAAGTTCACTATGTTAGGAGCCAAGCCTTGTTAGAAGCTTTGCAAAAATGTCCTGTTAGGAACAAATCCGATTAAGGACCACCCGGTTAAGGGATTGACTACAATACCTTGTTAAAGGCAATACCCTGTTAGGAGTAACCGTGATAGAGGTTTTCAAATCCAAGCTAATGGATCACTTGGTTAGAGGATTTAGAAAGCACCAAGCCTGTTAAAGCTTACCTGGTTAAGGGATTTAGCTGTTGTAATTGTTAGAGAACAACATGGCCTTTGTTGATCTGGTAATAGCACTACGCTGCTTGATTGGATCCTTTTTATGCTCCTATCTAACTTAACACATTTTGCAAATACTCCTTCTGGTTCAAAAATCAATCACACTGACACACTTAACCAAAATTACCAACACTACTACAAAATAACTCATCAACCTTATAAGAAAAAAAATAGGTCGGTAACACATCACAAAACCTAAAATCTCATAGACATTACAAACATATTGGTTCAAACATGATCGTTAGATTACATAGTAATTAATTGCACATTGTTCTAGACAACCTCGAACGCTCCTGGATCACCACACATTGGATCCTGTAACTCATCGCACGGTTTCCACTTCATGTAGTGCACTTTCTCATTCCCAAGATAAAACAGTTATCTCTACATGCCAAAACCACTTTGAAACTCATCACATGCATCATGCATACGTGGCATAACCATCTATGATTACCGTTCAATCATAGATCAACATAATCAATTGACCAAGATCCATCAATTAGGGTTCGACATATCAACAGGTTAGGGTTACCTATTGATCTCTCTGCTATAATAATAATACCAATTCCCTTCACTGCTCAACTACTGGTTGCATTACTGCATCACTACCAGTTGCAATACAACTCTTTACAAGTTACAATTAATATCAATGACAACACTTATACTTCATTAATGCAATCTTCATGCAATGCCAACAATTTCCCCCTTTGGCATTGATGGCAATACAAATATCAATACCCTTTGATTGTGATTATTGAGAGTAATGCACATACATAGGTATAGGAATCCTAGTTTACATTTTTCCATGTACTCTCCTTCAATTGAATCTCCATGTCTTCAGTTGGTAACTGGCTACCATTCTTCCTATCAATCATACAGTTTTTCTCCCCCGTTGACAATAATGCCAAAGTGAAAGTAAAACATACAGTGTCATACTTCACTGTTCTGCAACTAGTTGATCCCCCTATGGAGTAGCTCCACTCTACACCAGTCCTGCTTCAAGATCTTCAATATGCTCCAGGACTGATGTCTTCCACATCTGCTTAATTGACCCCATGTAGGGGCACAACCCCTACCTGACACCTAAGATACTCAAAAGTATCCTTAGGCAGAGGTTTGGTAAAGATATCTGCTAGTTGGTCCTTAGTAGATACATGCTCTAGTAACACATCTTTACTCTACACTTTCTCTCTCAAGAAATGATATTTCAGCTCTATATGCTTGGTTCTATTATGCAACATCGAGTTCTTTGAAATATTTATTGCACTAGTGTTATCACAGAAAATCCTTACCGGTTCTAATATTTTCAACTTAAAACCTTCCAGAATATGCTTCATCCAGATTGCCTGGGTACAATTCATATATGCTGCAACATATTTAACTTAAATATTTGACTGTGATACACAACTTTTCTTATTGTTTCTCCAAGATACAAGCCTTCCTCCAAGAAAGAATGCACCTTCGGTTGTACTCTTTTTGTCTTCAATATTTCCTGCCTAGTCTACATCTATATAGACTTTCAAATCAAATTTACCAGCATATGGCTACCATAATCCATAATCAATTGTACCTTTTAGATATTTGAATATCCTTTTAGTTTCTACCATGTGTGTCTCCTTCAGGTTCTTCTGAAATCTGGCAACTAATCCAACTGCATGAGCATTATCTGGTCTACTGTGAACAACATAATGTAGTTTTCCTATCATAGACCTGTATTCCTCTTCATCCATGGATGCAACATCATCCTCCTTAGATAGTTTACAACATGTAACCATTGGTGTCCCAACTGGTTTACAATCTACCATTCCAAATGTATTCAATACCTCTTTCACATATTTGGACCGTGTGATAAAAATACCATTCTTCATCTGTTGAATCTGTAAACCTATGAAGAATTTTATCTCTCCTACTAGAGACATCTCAAATTCACTTTTCATCTCATTTGCAAAGTCATAACACATGTCATCATTGCCTCAAAAAATAATATCATCCACAAATACCTCACTAACTAGCATCTTACTCCTTCAATCTTGAGATATATATCATTGTCTTCACTGGTTATCTGAAAACCTCTCTTCACCAAGTGAGAATGTAGTCTTTCTATTAGGATTAATGATAGTCCCAAAGATACTGAGAAGGGGGAGGGGGGGGTGGGGGGGGGTGAATAAGTATCTAACCAGTTTATAGAATATTTAACCTTATTAAGAACTTTGCATTCCAAAATAGTGTAATGGTAAATAAGAATTAATGTAGTAAATAGGAACAATAAAGAAAACATAGAAACCACACCATAACACAACATGTTTAACAAGGAAACCCGGTGTGGGAAAAACCTCGGTGGGATTTGTAACCCACAATATTCACTCACTGGCCAATGAATAAATATTACTTACAATGAGGGGCCTGCACATGCAAGAAGGCCAACTGCCTAGAGCTCACTGCTCAATAAGAGTCACACTAACTACAAAAGTAGATTATGAAATCCAATACAATGTGTAGACACCTAAAAATGGTCAACGCTTGTGGATTCATACTTTAACATTTGCGCATTGCCTTATTTTAGGGTTTTTGTGTTGCATTAACATTTCTCCTATGTTGTGCCCTTGGTTTTTATCATTTGCGAGCATCGAGTCCTTCTTTTGCATTCTTCATTCATCTCGCTTTCGAATTTGGTCTTGTCAATAACAATATTTGTCATGATTTTGGTCGATCTTATCTTGTCGCATCAATATGCGTGCTCATTTGTCATATTTTGGACATCGTCAATCCTAATTAGGGTTTTGTCCTCTTATCAATCTTATCATTTTGTGATTGATTTGTCATCGATCGTTGTCATTTTCAATCTTGTCATCTTGCGATCGATTTGTCATCGATCGTGATCATTTTCAATCTTGTCATTTTGCAATCTATTTTGTCATTGATCGTTGTCATTTTTGTCATTTTGCGATTGATTTGACATCGATCGTCGTCCTTCTCAATCTTGTCAATTTGGATCAATTAGTCATTGTTCCTTGTCAATTGGCACATTTATCAATCAAATCATTTATCAACATTGGTCTTTTATCAAGTCAGAATCATGATCAAATCGATCCTTCAATCAGGACCTAATTATCATCCTTGCATTTCTAATTCATCTTCTAGGGTTTTATGATTTATTCATTTAACCTTGTTTGTCATTTCTCCCTCTAGGTTAAATAATTTATTTATTTATCCTAAGTCTTCTTGTCACAATTAAATGTTTATTTAATTGGCTAACTAATTCCTCCCTCTTTGTGAATTAATTAATAAATGAAAAATTGTTAATTAATTCACTTAATTCCTAATTTCCTCATTTTCTAATTTTCTAATTTCCTAATGTCTAATTCATCTAATTTTCTAATTTCTCCTATTTCTCCTAATTTCATGGGAATGACATAGAAAATTTGTCATAATTTGCCATAATTGACAATCAATCAATTTTGACATAGCAATTTGTCAAAATTATCAATCAATCAATTTCGCATAGAAAGTGTCAATTTGTCATAATTTGTCATATTTGTCATTCTTGATTTGAAATTTCCATTCGAATCAAATTCATGCTAATCTTGTCTTTTCTCCAATTTGTCTATAAATTGGATGAATTTCTTCAATCAAGGCCCCTGGTTGAATCAATCACGCTTCTAGTACCCTTATGCTATCGTCTTGTCTTGTCTACTTGCTTTCACATCATGCTTATGCACTAGTAGGTGAGATCCACAAACAAAAGCAATTTGAAGGAGAAAGAAGGACAATGGAGCCACATGAAGGAGACATCTGCATTTGGTTTGCTTAGATTTCATTTTGAAATGTCTTGTTTTCATGTTTTCATTGAATGTAATTAGGATTGGTCATTGCAATTGAGTTTTCATGATTGAACTAGGCTAATCTTTATCTTGCTTTGATGATTCCACATTTCCTATCTACATTAATTGGTGAACCCGATGTAAACTAACTCCCTAACCATGCTTTTGAGTGCTTTTGAGATGATTTGCAAGTAAAAAACCCAAGAAACAGGGTAATTCAGGGCTTTTTGAGAACTTCTGCGCCTATGTAGGAGCAATCTGCACCTGTGTCAAAGGGATCTGCACCTATGTTACTTCATTCTATGCCTGTGTTACTGCATTCTACACCTGTGTAAGACATTCTGCGCCTGTGTAAGGCAAAAAATAGAGGTAAAAAAGCAGTGTTTTTACTTGCAAATTACTTTATTTTGCATTCTATTTCTGTGTTTTGGTTTTTCTTTGGTACTGATTCTTTGTGCAGCACCTTGGCATTACGCATGACAAAGACAAAAATGAAACTACTAACGAATTTTATGCAGGTTCGCTAGTCAAAGATCAAACAAATCAAACTTCTAACTTGGTGATTTTACAGGTTGCCTTGTACTCCAACTAAACTTTGTGTTTGTAATTCATAATTAGGCACCTAGTATGATTTCTAAATAGGATGGAATGAATGTGTGTTTGCTTTGATTGTTGAGTTTGACATTGGAGTAGGAGAGTATGCTCTCATCCTTCTTAGGGTGATCAGAAATCCAGATCTTCGATACCATTCTCATGGCTCAGATTGTTTGTTACCTTTGGAGGGCCTGCCTTCCCGACCATTTGCTTTCTTTTGCAAGCAAGTGGAAATCATGAGAAGGGAACAACCCAAAGTGAGTACAACTAGAATACCTTGGCATTCTAACTCACTATAAATAAATACCTGATGGGCGAAAGCTTTGAAGGAAGGGTTACGTGGGAATTGTAGTTACTTGGGAAGTGATGACCCTTGGACTCTTTCTCATATCAACATCTAAGTAGGGCCGCAAGGTCTAAATCATGCTTGCGTGACTACATTTGTTTGGTATCTTGGTGGGCTTAATGTCTCAATCACACTTGCGTGACACCAAGGAGTAACGCTTAACAGAAATCCTTACTAAACAACTTGTATTTAGAGGCCAAAAGCCTTCTAGTTGCTTGAGAAGGATGAGTTCAGATATTTGGAAGAGATACTAAGTTCACCATGGGGAGATTTCCATGGGGACTGATGCTTGGCTTCCCTGAGAAGTGAGTGTCGTGGAGGGGAGCCCGTGGGGTCAAGCATCTATGTATTCTCCTTGAATCTCATAATGAGTCTACCTCTCAAGTACCTACTATCCTTGCCTACCATAAGAAATGTGTGAATGAGCATGATTGTCTTGAGTCTAAGTTAAAATATCTTGTCTTCTTCGCTTGTCAAAAGTTGAGTTGTGTCTCATTTCACAAACAAGACAAATTGATTCAAAACAAGGTTAAACACAAGAACATTTCATCCAACAAAGTTCAAAACATCTTCAAACATGGTTGTCAAACATTTTTCAAAATCTTGTCTCAACATTCATGTCACTTAGATTTAGGTTCATCTTAGGTTTGCATTTTGCAAAGTCATTGTCAACTACCAAGGTTAGGTTTCACCTAGGTCATACTCCTTTGCATATCAATAAGGGTCATCCATTTGCATGTGTCCTCTTGCATTAGAGTAATACCATTTCATAATTCAAACTTAGGTTGACATTGTCATACATTTGCATTTGCATACCCTAGGTCTCTTCATTAAGTGTAGGTCATTATCATATCATATTAGGGTCATTTGCATAGTAATTGTCCCTTTGCATATAGTGTCAAAACTAGGTTTTGTCATACTTGAGTAATCCAAATCTTTGATAAACCCTAAGTCATTGTTAGGAAGTCTAGACCTTATCAAACCTTTTCTCTTTTTGTCATTATTGTCATTTGGTCAAACCTAGCTTAGTATCCAAGCATATAGGGGAGACATTGTCATTTTGTCCTTTTGTCATTTGGTCCTTTTGTCCTTTGAGGTCTAGACATCATTTCAATTTCCTAAGGGTCTCATTTTTAGAATTGCATTCAAAAGTTTGTCAAAATCTTGAAAAACAACAAAAACATAGGTTGCATTCTTGCCATAGATTTGCATCTTCATTTATTTAGTTTGCATTTAGTTGCATATCATACATTATCCTTGAAAAATTTCCAAAAATGTTGCATATGCATAGTGACATGCCTGTTGAAACAAGGTCAAAATCTAAGAAGATGGGCGAACCAATGTATCAACCCATTGACAACATATCAAATTCACAATTTCAAACTAGTCAAACAGTACAAATTGAAGGTTTGTCAAACACATCATTACCACCATATGGAATGGTTCAACTTGGACCACCTCCATTATATGAACCAGTATTTATACCCATGAAACTAGGACATGGGAGTGTTCCACCAACACCAAGAGGAAATGCACCTTTCGATTGGAATCAACCAAACCTGCAACATGAAATTCAAACATTACATGAGGAACAAACTCTTTCACAAGGATTTGGTTCAGATCAAGGCATTCAAGAGGAGACAAATCCAAATATTTTACCAGATTCTTCATCAGATTCTGATGTCTCTGATGATGTTGATATGTTCCTTCAAGATCCAAAGTTAACAAAAAAGATGGATAAATTCTTGAACAAGGTCTTTAAGATGTTCCCACAAAAATATCTTGACATGATGAGTAATGTGACCTCCTCAAGTGAGCAAATCAATGTGCAAAAACAACAAGGCGGTGAGCTGTTAAGTTTCTCTCCACATCCAAATGAAGAAAATGTGCAAGAAGAAACTCAACCTACCTTGATGAGTAAACGTGCTTCAAAGGCATTGCCAGTGACTATTCCTCAAAAGTCACCATTTGAGACAATAAATAATCCATTATTTAACACAACACCTGTAACACAAGATCAAATGAAGACCACGCAAATATTGACAGTTGTCCCTCAACAAGAAGTGGTTCCTCACATGCATAAAATTGGATCAAAATCTAAGATGCAAGAAAGCTTCACGACTGGAATGCCTGATATCACCAATGTCCAAAACAATTCCACAATGCAAAAAAGTTCTTATGTCCCGTTAAGCTCAATATATTTGCCAAACACTATTGTGATAGATCTTTCGATAATGGCGACACAAAGAGCTACAGATAATGATTTGCATCAACAGCAAATGTTGTAACAATTGAGTAATACATGAAAGGTACAATCGAATGTGCAAACAAACAATGCACAACAACACCAATACCGCATTCGACAACAAGTTGCAACACCCTCTACACCCTTACAAGTTAATGCAAACTTGCAACCACCACAATGGATTGGACAAACAACATAGCAAGTCAATGCAAGTGCCATACCCCATCTTAAGGAGAAACAACAAAAACCACCCAAACAAATTTTTTTGCAAATGATGGGATTTACATCGCAACAACAACAATTGGCACAAAGTCAGCAAATTCTGATTCGTCAGCATCAACAACAACATGTGCCTCAATATGTGCCAAGACAAACAAGCTATCATACTTCACAACCGCAATTGACGCCTGTGCAATATCAACAACACCCTCAATTGGAATATCAACCTACGCTACAAATGATGACTCCACCACAAGAAGCACATCAACAAGGTCAATATCAAGGCATGGCACAACCACAACAACAAGAGGTGTACCAAGAACATTATATGCCCGAGACACCAAAGATGGCAATTTCAGAGCATCAACAACTGATCGGAAACATGATGTATCGAAAAAGAGTACCCACCAAGATTAATGATGGACCTCCAAAATCTGACACAATTGCGCAATAGCTTGAGAAGTTGCAACGACAAGTCGACGCATTGGAAACCAAAGGAATAAAGAAGCTGTACACAGATCAAGATTTATGTCCTAATCCATTTGACAAGTGCTTATACATGCCTCCCTTCCCTAAGCATTTTGAGGCACCTAATTTTGAGAAATATAAAGGGAATGGTAATCCAAAAGATCACATTCAAGCATTTTTTGTGGCATGTACTAAAGTGAGTTATGAGGAAACATATTTAATGTGCTTATTTGCACGAAGTCTCACGGGACAAGCCATGGATTGGTATTCGCATCTGCTAGGAAATATAAAGACTTGGTCGGAATTGGCTCAAAAGTTTATATCTCACTTCGCATTCAACATCGACAGTGATGTGACCATGTCAGATTTATGCAACACCAAGCAAAAGCAAGGTGAACCATTAGTGACTTTCTTGCAACAATGGCGAAGCTTGTATAGTCGTTCTTCCCTAGATATACCTAAAGAACAACAAGTGAATTTGTTTATCCAAAATTTGGTCCCAGAAATGATGTATGAACTAAAATTGAAAAGTCCCAGTACTATTGAGAAACTCATTAATAAAGGGATGAACATTGAAACCGCTCTTGTAGCCAAGGGAATCACTAAGCTCAATAAAGACAGTGACAACACAAACAATTTAGGAGACAGAAATAGATTTTGGTACAAAAACAAGAATGTCACTAATGATGGAGTTGTTGATGCAAGAACGGTGAATGCAAATCAACCCCCGTTCACAATCAAGAAATTGAGTGTTCCTAATATGTCAGCTATGGAACAAAATCAAACACCAGTGAGCAATGTTACTCAATAGCCGCAATACCAACAGCATACTCAACAATACACTCAACAATATAATCAACAACAAGGCTAGCAACACAAACCTTTTCGATCAAGGGATGGACCTCCTCGATAGTTTACACCATTAGGAGAGCCTATTGAGTCAGTAATGAAACAATTAATACAAGCAAAATTTATCAAGTTACTAGATATCAAGGCAGAACTAGTGGTAAAGCTGCATTGGTGGAATGATAATGCATATTGTGAGTACCATCGGTCAAAAGGACATAAAACCGCGTCATGTTTTCAATTGAAACATATGATTCAAGACTTGTTAGAGCAAGGAGTAATTGAGGTAGATCCACCCAACGCAACCTCTAACACTGATCATACAATTTTCAAAACTCCTTTGCTTGATCATGACAAGGGTAAAGCATCTTCTTCAAACTCTACCCAAACAACAAATTATGGAAATACTGGTTATAACAATGTCATCAATTGTTTTCAAGCATCAAATGAGTATGTTTCCACCCTAAGAATAAAGGGACAAGATCCTTCTTGTGCAGTCACCACTCGTCGATCCAAAATAGTCCTGAAAGGAGCTCCTGCAGTTCCTCCCAAATCAACTCCTGTGAGTCAATATAATCTCCTAGATCATCTAAGAAAGACACTTGCACAAATATCAATCCTTGAGTTGTTGAAAATGTCCCCCATGCATCTCACAGTCCTAGATAAAGCTTTAATTGAGTCCACTATCCTGACAGACATTGATGTTGACTAGTTTCAAGCCTGAATTGGACATCTAGCTGTTTCCCAAAATGTTGCATTTTCTAATAATGATATTTCACCTGATAAGCTCCCTCATAATGATCCTTTACATCTTGAAGTCTTTGTCCATAATTGCAAAATCTGACGAGTCTTGATAGATGGCGGAGTGGGTCTTAATATTTGTACCTTGAGAGTGGTCATTGGCCTTGGTTATACAGAAAATGACATTGATGCTTCCAAAAGAATAACAATCAAAGCATATGATGATGCTAAGCACCCATCTAAAGGGATAATTACATTACCTATCAGAGTCGGTCCAGTGATAGAAAACACTTTCTTGCAGGTCTTAGACCTCGATCTCCCTTACAATATGATTCTTGGCCGTCCATGGATCCACATAATGAAAGCAGTTCCATCCACCTATCATCAATGTTTAAAATATCCTTACAATGGAACTGAGATAACAATTCCAAGAGATCCTAATCCATTTCAATTTTGCGCTACTCTAAAGGATTCCCCTCAGCAGCAAGTCCCAGTCAATAGAGAGGCCCAGTCACATAGTTATGTGGATCCTAATGAATTGTTAGATGCTGTCAAAGGAAAATTGAAGATATAGGACCAAGGATGCGGAGAGTATTCAATGGATCAAACATTCCTCATTGGGAATTTACCAATATCTCCAAAATCATATGGCAAACCACATTTGTTGCAAAAGGAACCTAAGGTAGTTATTCAATATCAGCCCCCCACTACATTTACAAGATGGGGTGAACTTGACAAAGAAACATTAGATGATGATGTCATAGATTGGCTTTATAAGGATCCAACTGAGACCCCACCTGTCAGGTTTCTGGTGGAATGGTACGACAAAGGATTTACTATGCTATAGAAGAAAGGATATGATGGCTGCAGTGGCTTAGGTCCGGACAAGAATGGAAGGCTAGAACCTGTTATACCCAAGATGCGACCTCCCACTTTAGGTTTAGGTTTTATACCATTGTGAATTGGATCCTCATCTACCAAAGTGACCACATGTGGAAAGGGGCATGACTCTGATGATGAAACAACACCTAAGGATACCTGACCTGAAACTGATTCCAATGAATGGGAGTGGAGTTCTTTTTCTTCTAGCTCCTATGCCCTTGACAATGTTTTCCTTGACCCTGATGATTTGCCTATGGAAGACAAACATGAAATAACTCCCCTTCCCAAAACATGTCCTAATGCTTGGATAGAGTCATTCTGGGACCCAAGCTCTGAATCAGATACAAGTAGTTCAGACAGTGATACCATGGATGTTTACATCTTTACCATCTCAGTCCTCTCTCTCCTTAAAACTGATGATGACATGCCCCTTGTCTATCCCTATCTTATCCAACATGACCAACAAGAACCACTCACATTGGATTGTTTTCAAAATGACGAAGCAATTGCAGAATTCCTTGGACTACGGGAA
Organism: Cryptomeria japonica; assembly: GCF_030272615.1. Classification (NCBI taxonomy): domain Eukaryota; kingdom Viridiplantae; phylum Streptophyta; class Pinopsida; order Cupressales; family Cupressaceae; genus Cryptomeria; species Cryptomeria japonica. Next base: position 400,609,305 of record NC_081413.1, on the reverse strand, counting down.
GGCATACCACAAGGTGATCATAAGGCAGGATTTGCTATTGATCTGGATTCCACAACATATTTTGGAGAGTCAACTCCATCTTCCAGCCATCAAAATGAAAAAAGAAAAGAAAAAGTAAAAAATCAAAAGAATAGCTCTTTGAGTGAAAACCGTAAGGCACTCTCTGATCATGAAAAAGTAAAAATAAAAGATGTACCTGTAGGTGAAAACCTCTCTGAGGTGCCCAAAGGTGGAAGAGTGGACATACCCCTATCAAGTCAGGATAAATCAACATTGCTTGTGGAAATGATCAAAGAGATAAATTTGGGTACACTTGACAACCCTAAGGTCATTCATTTCACTGCTTCTTTATCAAAACAGGAAAAGATAGATTTTGTCAATTTCTTTCTTGAGAAGAAGATTAGCTTTGCATGGTCCTATTCAGATATGCCTGGCCTTGATCTGAAATTAGTCCTTCATCACTTGCCATTAAAAGCAGATGCCAAGCCTATCAAACAGAAACTTAGAAAGATGCATCCCCAGGTGGCTCTCTTGGTCAAGGTAGAACTAAAAAAATTACTAGATGTGGGCTTTATCAGACCCATTGATTATGCAGACTGGATTTCAAATTTGGTACCAGTTAGCAAAGTAACTGGGGGCATTAGAATCTGTACAGATTTTAGGGATCTCAATAAAGCATGCCCTAAAGATGACTTTCCACTGCCAAATATAGACATCATAGTTGACATGACTGTTGGATATGAGATTCTCTCATTGATGGATGGTTTCTCCGGCTATAACCAAGTTCACATTGCTCCTGAAGATCAACATAAGACTGCATTCAAATGTGCTTGGGGTACTTACTATTGGAATGTGATGCCCTTTGGTCTTAAAAATGTTGGCGCAACATATCAAAGAGCTATGATGACAATTTTCCATGATTTTATGCATACTTTGATGGAGGATTATGTTGATGACTTATTATGCAAATCCGTCACTAGAGATAGTCATCTAGCCATCCTGGGCCCAATCTTTGACCGAATGGAAACTTACAAGCTTAGACTCAATCCAAAGAAGTGTGTCTTTGGTGTCATAGCCGGCAAATTACTAGGGTACATTGTTTCACACCGAGGCATCGAAGTCGACCCGGCCAAGGTTAAAGCAATAATGGATATGCCTCCTCCTTCAAATCTCCATCAACTAAGAAGTCTGCAAGGAAAGCTACAGTCAATCCATCGATTTATAGCTCAATTAGCAGACAAATGTCATCCTTTCCAGCATTTATTGTATAAAGGAGTCACTTTTAAATGGACTGAGCAATGTCAATCAGCATTTCAAGCTCTCAAGGACTATTTGCTGTCGTTGCCTATTCTAATGCCTCCTATAGAAGGAAAGCCATTTATATTGTATATTTCTGCAACTGAAACGGCACTAGGAGTTCTCTTGGCCCAATAGGATGAGAACGACAAAGAGTGAGCTATTTATTATATCAGTCGGACACTAGTAGGCTATGAGCTGAATTATTCAACTATTGAACGGGCATTCTTAGCAGTGGTATTTGCAACACATAAATTCTGACACTATATGTTAAATCATCAAACATTGTTGGTTGCAAAAATTGATCCCTTCAAATACTTACTTAGCAGAGCAACTTTGACGAGTCGCCTAGCAAAGTGGGTTATGATCCTCAATGAATTTGATATTGAGTATATGGAGCAAAAGGCAATAAAAGGGCAAGTCATAGTAGATCAACTTGCCGAGGCTCCTATTTATGATGATCATCCCATGTTGACAGATTTTCTGGATGAATCAGTATTTGCTCTTACATCTTCTAATGAATGGAAGTTATACTTTGATGGATCCCATACCAAGTTCAGGTCCGGAGCAGGTATATTGTTTGTCACCCCTCAAGGTGATGCTATTCCAAAATCCTACAGAATAACTTTCCATTGTACCAATAACATTGCAGAATATGAAGCTCTGGTCACAGGACTCTGAGTAGCCATCCATTGGAACATCACACATTTACAAGTCTATGGAGATTCTCAGTTAGTCATCTGACAAGTGAATGATGACTACGAAACAAAAGATGAAAAGCTTATTCCCTACAAGCATATGGTAGATTTCTTCAAGACAAAATTCATGGCTATCCATTTCAGTCAAGTTCCAAGAATGCAAAACAAGTCAGTAGATGTGATGGCTACGATTGCTTCCATGTTAAATATGCCCCACAATATGGACAAATGTGAATTTTTGGTCGAACAGTTGCTTGTCCCTTCTTTTGACATTCCGACAATAGATGTGATGTGCATTCTTGTTGGTCCTAACTCCCCGTGGTACAATGATGTATATCAATATTTGAAATCCCAAACCTTACCACCTAACCTTTCCGCTAACCAACACCAAGCCTTCATCCGACAAACGGCCAAATATGTCATCATTGCTGACACCCTTTACCGTTGTTCCTTTGACCATACCCTCCTTAGGTGTTTGGATTCTAATGAAGCACAAACGGCTTTACATGAGGTTCACGATGGTATATGTGGGGGCCATTTCAATGGTCTGAGCTTAGCCAAAAGGTTGATTCGTGTTGGGTATTATTGGCCCACTCTGGAAAAAGATGTTCATGATTTTGTTAAGAAGTGCTACAAATGCCAGATCCATGGAAATTACATTCATGCACCAGCCCAAGAGCTTCATTCTGTCATATCTCTGTGGCCCTTTTCTCAATGGGGATTGGATCTTATTGGCAAGATTCACCCAACATCTGCAAATGGACACAAGTTTATCATTACAGCCACAGAGTATTTTAAAAAATGGATCGAGGCTATCCCCATGACCTATATCACTGGTGTGCAAATTTCAAAATTCCTATTGAATTATATCATATGCAGATATGGGGTTCCCCTTGCCATAGTCACAGATAATGGTTGTCCCTTCAAGAATAAAGATGTCAAGGAACTCTATGAAAAGTTTCATATCCAACACCGTTTCTCCAGTCCATACTATCCACAGGGTAATGGTCAAGCTGAAGCATCAAATAAAACCATTATCAAGATCCTGAAAAAGGTTGTCAATGATGCTGGTCGAGATTGGCATGTACAGTTGAATCCAGCACTATGGGCTTATTGCACTTCTATCCGCACACCTACTGGCGCAACACCTTATTCCTTGGTGTATGGTGTGGAAGCCATTTTACCTTTGGAAGTGGAGATTCCTTCTTTGCGTGTTTCCTTGCAACATCTGATTGATGATGAGACACACAAAGTCTCTTGATTGCATCAGCTTGAGATGTTAGATGAGAAACATCAGACAACCCTGACACATTTGCAAGCATATCAAAACTGTCTCCGTCTCTCTTATAATAAGAAGGTCAAAGGGCGACACTTCAAAGTGGGAGATCTAGTTTTAAAGGCAAACCCCAAGAATGTACAATCTACTGACATCATCAAAGGCAAGTTTGAACCTAATTGGGTTGGGCCTTTCATAGTGACTATAGCCTATGGCTTGGGGGCATATCAGCTTGCCACCTCAGAAGGTGAACCTTTGTCCAATCCTATAAATAGAATGCACCTTCGCAAGTACTGGGCATAATTTTCTATCAGCACTTCTTCAAGTATGATCCTGAAAAAATACAAAAAAAAAAAAGTAAAAGTAAAAACCAAAGAAAAAGAAAAAGAAAAAGTAAAGAAAAATGATTTGCCCTCTAGTGAAAACCTGGCAAATAGGCGCTTTGGGCAAGTACCACGGTGAAAACCTGGAAAACAGGTGCCATGTGTAAAAATGATCATTGCTCTATCATCTATCATGACCTCTAGCTATGCTTGTCCTGACCCAATGTTCTGTTTCAGGCCTGTGATTGGTCAACATCATTGTCTTGCATACTCTGTTTCTTGTGCATATGTTTCGGTCCTGGTTTCTATATATGTCTTTCAGATGTGCATTGGGTGCGTTCCCCTTGTCATGATCAATCACTGGAACTTTCGATTTGAAAAATGTCCTAAAATAATCCAAAAAAATAAAATTGCAAAATGTCCTGAAAAAATCCCTAAAAATCATATAATGTCCTGAAATAAATCCAAAAAAAATTGAAAAATGTCCTGAAAAAATCCCTAAAAATCATATAATGTCCTGAAAAAAAATGAAAAAATGTCCTGAAATAATTTAAAAAAATCAAATAATGTCCTGAAAAAATCCAAAAACAATTTCTTTAGTATTTTGCATTTTTGTCAATAAAATATCCCCTTTGTGCATAGATAGATCGCTGAGCATACATCCAATGACAATCAATCCAACACTGTGCTTTAATGAAATCACGCATTAATAGATGAACTTTTCGATCAAACCAGACATTCAAACTGATTAAAGTTGTCACATCAATCAAAATAGCATCAACATTACCATTGGTCCTTGTCACTACTATCATGGGTCTTATACAGGGTGTGGTATACTTGAAACTAGACTGTGTCCTATCTTAGATGGGGTACCGCATTCCCTGAAACCAAATAGCATGATCGTTCCTATTTTCCACCTTTGACAATGACAATCAGACTATTTGTTTGACTTGGTCGAATTTGTGAGTCTTATCTTTTTACTGATTTATTTTTGGCTTTGATCATGTTCCTATGTTGCTCGATGATGTCACTGAGTGATTTAGAGTGACCAGGATGGTTCATGGTCCCTTTCTTTTTTGTTGTGTTTGTTGTTTGTGGAATGTTTGTTACAAATTGGGGCAACTATATCATTGGGTGTCTGTGATAAGTACGTTCGCTTTGTGAATGCCGCACATACCTCGACCCTTGATGTATGCACCCTAGGATGCTTCACTCATTCCTTGTGTGCAATGTGTCTATCTTTTGCAAAAAGGGTTGCATTTCATCTCTGGCCTTCAATGCCATGATGATATGCATCCGTTTTGCTCCATTAAAAAAAATGTTCTCACCTACAAAGTGCATTACTGAAAGAAAGTTTTTCTTCATCTCTAACTATCCTCTGTCTCATTTTCTTCTTCCTAACATTTCTTCCGTCAGTTCAGATAGTCAGTTCGTTCTAGTGCTCCGATTTCCCCAAACACATATGCTACATCCTGCATTCATTGGTTAGTACATTTGCATTACATCAAGCATCATATCAAGCATTTTATCCATTTCATATTATAAATGCATCAAAAACACATAAAAAAATATATCCATACATGTTCCACAATGGTACATCAATAGTGCATAAGTCATCCATACATGGTAAGTAAATATAAGTCATAACACATTGCATCCCATCATATCGATGCATATCATATCATATATCAAAGTACAAAATTGGACTATCTGTCTTCAGTATGGCCCACAGGCTGACTATATAATATCACACTACATAATGTCAACTGTCTATCATAAGGAGCATGTGCCTCTGTCACTGGGTGCTCCCTCTATCCTCCTCATCCCTGCCATGTCTCAAGGATGATGTCCCTCTTGCCCCTGGTCCTAGCTGTGGTGGTTTCATAGGTCCACTCACCCCCATGCTGCTCACTGACCTCTGAGAATGTGGTTTGCTCTCTGTCCTCGATTGTGCCCGATATGAAGCTTCTCTCTACTCTAGTGGAATTGCACTCTCATATAGTGTCCTCCAATGGCATATCTCCTCTCCAGTCTCTACCAACATCTGTGCCATCTCACGTGCATTGGCATCCCTAATCGACCCAATATACTCAGTGACTCTTTGTTCTTCTCATTGTGCCTGAGCTATTGCTGTATCTTGAGCTGCTATAAGTCTAGCTATCTCCACTCTAAATTGATCCTACTTTGTCCTCAAGATAGCATTCTATCTCTCTAATGTCGCAATATGATCATGCTGACTCGCTATGGTAGCCCTGCACATCTCCATCTCCTCTATGCTAGTTGTCTCTTGCTCTATAGGTATATCCTGCAATGACTCCTGATTGGCTAAATCTAGCTCATAATCTTCATCCTCATCATCTCCATCCTCATCATTCCCCTCATCATCATCACCTCCCTCATCTTCCTCATCCTCATCTCTGTCCTCATCCTCTCCAGTGAGTGGGAAGTCCTCCTGTCTCCTCGGAATCGGAATATCAGGATCTATCAATGGCACTGGTCGTCGTCATGCAAACCATCTCTCATACTCCTTTGTCATCCCGACGTCCACCAAATCTGATCTCCAATCCCACTATCTTTGTTGTAGCTGTGTGAAGTTGGCATATTCTATGTGTGGCTGAATCATCCTCCCCCATTGACTCGTCTCTCTGTGAGATCGGGAAAAGTGTGCAGTCCCTCTAGGTACATCCTGCCTCTCTCCAAACTGTCGTCTGACTCTCTCTGGCAGGTACATCTCAATCACTCTCTGGTGATTCACTGGTTGCCCAATCAGGTATCTCTCCTGTCTGCAATATAGTAGCTCATCTCTATCATCTGACCATTTAGGGCAATAAAGATATGGCCTCCCTGTGAACTCTCTCAATCTGTCTAGCTCATGTCGCCAATACAATATGTATCTGAACGGACCCTGTCTCAGTGCTCCCCCATAGCAGTACACATATGGTCAATGTGGTACTACCTATCTCTCTGCAATCGATCGACATATGGATATGTGCTCAAATGTCCATACCTATAATAGTGTGACCCCACAGCTAAAAGTCTGAACTCCCTGATATGCTATCTGATGCAGCTGAAAATATAGCATAGCCAGCACACATGGTACCCATGCATACACAGTCCCTTCTATCACCATCCACTCTAGCACTCTTCCCCATTCAATAGGGAATCCATGTCCTCATCTGTCCCCTGCTAGTAGGCATGCGATCACGACATATCGCCGATCATACTCTGATGCCATGGTCTCCCAGCCAATCTCCCTCTCTACGATATCCAAATCATCTGCGTCGCACTCAAATAATCTACATAAAGTGTCTCTCCCTATCTTTGGGTCATACTCTATCATCTCTCCATGAATCAGAATGCGGAGGATACGCCATACATCCTCTAGTGTCATAGTCGCCTCTCCAATCGCCAGATGGAAAGAGGAAGTCTCCGAATGCCATCGCTCTGCCAATGCGGTAAAAAGTCTTGTGTTTGCCCTAATCTTAGGCATGAATGCGATATAGTATATTCTGAGTCTTGCTAATGTATCTTTGTCCATGCTTCTGAGTCTATGTCGTAACATGAAGCAATCAAGTCAGTTCTCCCGCGTGATCAGTGGATATTGTCGACTCTACATCACAATTGGGGCACATTTTGTTAGTTTTAAGGTTTGCTCCTACGAGCTGCATTTCCTTGTTTCATGTCCAAATTAGGGTGTTTCTAATCTATTTTGACCTAGCCTACCCTTATCCCCCCTTTTTGGATCATTCGTATGTTGTTTTTGACAAAAATTGAGTTCCCAGTGAACAACTACGCCTGTGTGCTATATCCTGCACCTATGTTGCATTGACTTGTGCCTATGTACCATACACAAGCATAGGATACCCTACACAAGTGCAGGATGCACTCACACAAGTGCAGAAGTCACTTTCTGCATTCTCTATGGGCCCCGCAATGTCCCGCAAGCAAGTCAAATTCATAAAATTGACAATATGGGTTTTTGAGATACATACCGTTGCTCCCGCGTCGTCTGGTCATCTGTAGGTGCATACACATTCTCCGAGGTGATCTACCATTGGAATTTTCACCATCTCTCTGCAAGCATCCTTTTCCAGAGCAACAAATTCTTCTCTTTGGCTAGTGCAAATGAGATCTTTTCACTCTCTTTGTCTCATTTATAGATTTTTGTCAATGCATAGATGGACGTGCACTCTCTCAATCTTATGCTGGTCACGGTCTTTTGCACCATCAATTGCTTGTTCTTTGTGTATCTGATTCCTGATTGTTAGTCTGTTTGCTCCTCTCATTTTCTATCATTCTTATCGACCAATTGGCCTCTTTTCTGGATGTTTCCGGCCAATTCCTCGAGGGGGCATGCATATGTCATTGTTATTATCTGGGGCATTTTCATTATTGTTCTTTGAAACAACGCTTAATATTGCATTGTCTCAAAGAGGGGCAAAATGTAGACACCTAAAAATGGTCAACGCTTGTGGAGTCATAATTTAACATTTGCGCATTGCCTTATTTTAGGGTTTTTGCGTCGCATTAACATTTCTCCTATGTTGCGCACTTGGTTTTTATCATTTGCGAGCATCGAGTCCTTCTTTTGCATTCTTCATTCATCTCGCTTTAGAATTTGGTCTTGTCAATAACAATATTTGTCATGATTTTGGTCGATCTTATCCTGTCGCATCAATATGCATGCTCATTTGTCATATTTTGGACATCGTCAATCCTAATTAGGTTTTTGTCCTCTTATCAATCTTATCATTTTGCGATCGATTTGTCATCGATCGTTGTCATTTTCAATCTTGTCATCTTGCGATTTATTTGTCATCGATCGTGGTCATTTTCAATCTTGTTGTTTTGCAATCTATTTTGTCATTGATCGTTGTCATTTTTGTCATCTTGCGATCGATTTGACATCGATCGTCATCCTTCTCAATCTTGTCAATTTGGATCAATTAGTCATTGTTCCTCGTCAATTGGCACATTTATCAATCAAATCATTTATCAACATTGGTCTTTTATCAAGTCAGATTCATGATCAAATCGATCCTTCAATCAGGACCTAATTGTCATCCTTGCATTTCTAATTCATCTTCTAAGGTTTTATGATTTATTCATTTACCCTTGTTTGTCATTTCTCCCTCTAGGTTAAATAATTTATTTATTTATCCTAAGTCTTCTTGTCACAATTAAATGTTTATTTAATTGGCTAACTAATTCCTCCCTCTTTGTGAATTAATTAATAAATGAAAAATTGTTAATTAATTCACTTAATTCCTAATTTCCTCATTTTCTAATTTTCCTAATTCCTAATTTTCATCAATTTTCTAGTTTCCTAATGTCTAATTCATCTAATTTTCTAATTTCTCCTATTTCTCCTAATTTCATGGGAATGACATAGCAAATTTGTCATAATTTGTCATAATTGACAATCAATCAATTTTGACATAGCAATTTGTCAAAATTATCAATCAATCAATTTCACATAGAAAGTGTCAATTTGTCATAATTTGTCATATTTGTCATTCTTGATTTGAAATTTCCATTCGAATCAAATTCATGCTAATCTTGTCTTTTCTCCAATTTGTCTATAAATTGGATGAATTTCTTCAATCAAGGTCCCTGGTTGAATCAATCACGCTTCTAGTACCCTTATGTTGTTGTCTCGTCTTGTCTACTTGCTTTCACATCATGCTTATGCACTAGTAGGTGAGATCCACAAACAAAAGCAATTTGAAGGAGAAAGAAGGACAATGGAGCCACATGAAGGAGACATCTGCACTTGGTTTGCTTAGATTTCATTTTGAAATGTCTTGTTTTCATGTTTTCATTGAATGTAATTAGGATTGGTCATTGCAATTGAGTTTTCATGATTGAACTAGGCTAATGTTTATCTTGCTTTGATGATTGCACATTTCCTATCTACACAATGTATTGCTTCAAATCAGCATCAACTATGCCAAGTTCAATACCGGTTTAAGCTCATTCTATAACCAAAACCTTCATTGTCAACTATATCTCCTTATACATGATTTTCATATATTCTCTCTATGCATATTACCTTACTACTATTCTACACAAAATGACCTATAAGATCTCATACATATATATATGAGTCTTTTACAATATGCCATGTCAGCTTTACAAAAGATTATTTATAATTAAATACAATAAACAAAAGTTTATTCCCTGTTGGCTGGGGTGTCAGTATGCATTTTTGTTGTTGTCGGTGAAGTGTCTATTGGTGTATGTAGATGTCTATGTCAGTGCCGATGCCTGCTGGTGGCTTTACCAGATGAGTTCCAGAAGGTTGCCAAATGGTTTCTAGATGGTTGCCATCAATGACAACACCAACTATTCTCATAAGCGTGTAGAATGCCAACAATCTCCCCCTTTGGCATTGATGACAACACTCATGAGAAAAATCCAAAAAATGTTCAAAAACTGAAGTCCAAAAAGTTACCAAAAATATGTGCTCCCCCTGAGCAGATGATCTCCTCTGAATAATCATTTTTCTCTATCCACTACTCCCCCTTGGACATCAATGACAAAGGTTGTCAAAAATTGTCAAATGAGTGCAAAAATTTCACCTTAAAGTTTGTAACCAGTTGGTTACAATCTGAAATATGTCTGCCAAAACCAAATTTAAACTCTACATGAATCTATTGTTGTCATTCAGGGTTGTCGTAGTCTGTTGGATCATGTCGGTGAGATGATGCATGTGCTCTTCTGGTGATCTTTCTCCTTGAAATAATGCCTTAGAGATTTCATTTCTCAAAGAGATAAGATTGTCCAATTTAGGACCAAGTTTATACTTAAGTTCTCTGGCATTAGCCTTAATCCTTGCCTTCTCTTTCTCAAATTTCTCCAATTTCTCCTCAAAACCTGCTATTTCCTGCTCAATAACTGATATAGGTTCGGATGAACCAATTATCTTATCAGCTATGTCATCTATCTCCTTCTGTACTCTGCTTATTTCCTTTTCTATGTCCTTTGTCAACAGACATGGTTTGCATGTTTCTTCATACAGCTCTTTATTCCAAGATTGTAGTATTTAGTGCTAGTAAAAGTGTGTTTATATGTTCTATGCACTTCTTTATTGTGTCCTCAAAGAATTTTTCCTTCTCCTTTTCAACTCTCTTTGAATGTATCCTCATTCACCTTATCAACCATTATTACATTGTCAGAAATGAATTTGGACAATGTGTCCAACTTACCTAAAGAATCCTTTACATGATCTATATTACATTTTGGTGCAATCAATTTAAGAATTGGTATTGTGTCATCAATTGCTTTGTAAGCCAATGCATTATAGTTTGTTATCTTCTTGATAGAGTCCAAGAGTACCTTTGTCACATTAGTGTTGGCATTTTTTATAATGATTTTGTGATTGTCATTGATGGACACACACTTTCTTTGAGATCACTTTTTGTATGTATAAGTTATGCTCAACCGGTATGTGTTCCAAACCAGTATTATGTATTATAGCCTTTAGGATCGGTTTTTACAGAAAGTGTCTACCAATCCCAAGTGGTATGAAGACCTCAAGCAGTTCAAGGATCTCAAGTGGTATGAAGGAACTAAAGCGGCAATTATCATTTTCCCAGTCTTCATTTTTGGACAACCGGTAATTGGTTTAATATTTGAACTGGTAATACTCTGTGATGAGTTACCAACTAGTATTTTTGTGATGAGTTACCATCCACCGACACTTTGATGGTGATTTTGTGTCATGTTATCAAATGTGTCTAGATGCAATAAACCTAGGAAATTGCAATGTAATCCTATTGGACCGACATAAAATCAAATTCTTTTTTAAGGACATCATGTCTAGGGTTTTAAAAAAGTAGTTGTTAGGGTTTTCGGTGGTTGATGAGTTTTTGTATGTGCAATCTTTGAAGAGAAGATCAAGTCTGTGTGCTATAATAGAGTGTGGATTTACTGAAGACTGAAGTAATGCTGAAATGCATTAGTAATGAGCTATCATGGATCTAACCAAGCAGACTGTGCTATTTGCTAGTGTAGACACCTAAAAATGGTCAACGCTTGTGGAGTCATACTTTAACATTTGCGCATTGCCTCATTTTAGGTTTTTGCATTGCATTAACATTTCTCCTATGATTCATACTTGGTTTTTATCATTTGCGAGCATCGAGTCATTCTTCTACATTCTTCAATCATCTTACTCTCGAATTTGGTCTTGTCGACAACACTATCCAGTCATGATTTTAATCAATCTTATCTTATTGCATCAATGTGCGTGCTCATTTGTCATCATTTTGGACATCGTCAATCCTAATTAGGGTTTTGTCCTCTTATCAATCTTGTTGATTTTTCATCATTCCTTATCGTTTTCAATTTTGTCATTTTGCAATCGATTTGTCATCGATCGTTGTCATGTTTAATCTTGTCATTTTGCGATCGATTTGTCATCGATCGTGATCATTTTCAATCCTATCATCTTGCAATCTATTTTGTCATCGATCCTTGTTCTCTTGTCAATTTTGTCATCTTGCGATAAATTTATCATCGATCGTCTTCATTATGTCAATTTGGATCAATTAGTTATTGTTCCTCGTCAATTGGCGTATTTATCAATCGAATCATTTGTCACATTGGTCATTTATCAATTCAAAATCATGATCGAATCAATTATCTTCAATCAAGACCTAATTGTCATTCTCGCATTGCTAATTCATCTTCTATGGTTTCATGATTTAATCATTTAACCTTGTGTGTCATTTCTTCCTATAGGATTAATAAATTGTTTATTTATCCTAAGTCTTCTCATTGCAATTAAATGTTCATTTAATTGGCTAATTATTCTTCTTTGTGAATTAATTAATAAATGACAAATTATTAATTAATTTGCCTTTTTCCTAATTTTCCCTCTTTTTCTAATTTTCTAATTTTCTAATTCCTAATTTCAATTTCCTCCTATTTCTCTCCTAAATTCATGGAAATGACAGAAATTTGTCATAATTTGTCATAATTGACAATCAATCAATTTTTGACATAGAAGTTTGTCATAATTTGTCATAAATTATCAATCAACAAATTTTGCATAGAAAGTGCATAATTTGTCATAATTTGTCATAATTGACATAATTGATTTGTAATTTCCATTTGAATTGAATCATGCTAATCTTGTCTTTTCTCCAATTTTTCTATAAATTGGATGAATTTCTTCAATCTCTGGATCCCTAATCAGATTATCGAATTTCTAATCAATCACGCTTCGAGTACTCTTGCGTCAATATCTTATTTACTTGCTTTTATATCATGATCATGCACTAGTAGGTGAGATCCACAACAAAACTATTTGGAGAAGAAAGAAGGACAATGGAGCCGCATGAAGGAAGCATTTAGACCTACATTTGGTTTGCATAGTGTTTACTTTTGAATGTTTTATCTTTATGTCTCTATTGAATGTGTTTAGGATAGATCATTGCAATTGTGCTTTCATGATTGAGCTAATGATTAATGTTTATACTGTTTGTGATGATTTCCTATTTCCTATGCTACATTAATTGGTGAACCCGACATGAACACTAACCATCTAACCCCTTAACTGTGTTTTTGAGTGCTTTTAAGTTGATTTGCAGGCCAAAAACCCAAAAATAGGGTAGTGTAGGGCTTTCTGGAGACTTCTGCGCCTGAGTAAGACAACCTACGCCTATGTCAAGCAACTTGCACCTGTGTTGAAGACATTTTGTGCCTGTGTCATGACTTCTGTGATTGTGTCATGACTTCTGTGCCTGTGTAAAGTCCAAAACAGAGGTAAAAATGCAGTGTTTTACTTGAAAATTGTCTTGTTTTTGCATTCTGTTTTCTGTGTTTTGGTTTTTGGTACTAATTATCTATGCAGCATCTTGGCATATGCATGGCAAAGACAACAAATGAAACTACTAACATATGTTATGCAGAATCGATAGTCAAAGAATAAATACCTCAAACTTCTAACTTGGGTTTTGTAGGTTGCCTTGGAGAAACAACTAAACTTGGTGTTTGTCATTAATGTTTTAGGCACCTAGTGATTTCTAAATAGGTTGGAATGAATATGTTTTTGCTTTGATTGTTGAGTCTGACATTGGAGTAGGAGAGTATGCTCTCATCCTTCTTAGGGTGATCAGAAATCCAGATCTTCGATACCATGCTCGTGTCTTTGATTGTTTGTCACCTTTAGAGGGCCTACCTTCTCGACCACTTTTCTTTTGCAAGCAAGTGATAATCGTGAGAAGGGAATGACCCAAAGTGAGTACAGCTAGAATACCTTGGCATTCTAACTCACTATAAAAAAATACTGGATGAGTGAAAGCTTGGAAGGAAGGGTTATGTGGGAATTGCAGTTACTTGGGAAGTGATGACCCTTGGACTCTTTCTCATATCAACATCTAAGTAGGGCCTCATGGGTCTAAATCATGCTTGCATGACTAAATTTGGTATCTTGGTGGGCTTAATGTCTCAATCATGCTTGCGTGACATCAAGGAGTAACACTTAACAAAAATCCTTACTAAACACCTTGTTTTTAGAAGCCAAAAACCCTTCTAGTTGCTTGAGAAGGACAAGTTCGGATACTTGGAAGAGATACTAAGTTCGCCATGGGGAGATTTCCATGGGGACTAATTCTTGGCTGCCCTGAGAAGTGAGTGCCGTGGAGGGGAGCTCGTGGGGTCAATCATCTATGTATTCTCCTTGAATCCCATAATGAGTCTACCTCTCAAGTACCTAATGTCCTTGCCTACCATTAGAAATGTGGGAATGAGCATGATTGTCTTGAGTCTAAGTTGCAATATCTTGTATTCTTTGCTTGTCAAAAGTTGAATTGTATCTCATTTCAAGAACAAGGCAAATTGATTCAAAACAAGGTTAAACATAAGAACATTTCATCCAACAAGGTTCAAAACACTTTCAAACATGGTTGTCAAACATTCTTCAAAATCTTGTCTCAATATTCATGTCACTTACATTTAGGTTCATCCTAGGTTTGCATTTTGCAAAGTCATTGTCTATTACCAAGGTTAAGTTTCACCTAAGTCATACTCCTTTTCATATCAATAAGAGTCATCCATTTGCGTGTGTCCTCTTGCATTAAAGTCATACCATTGTCATACATTCATAATTGCATACCCTAGGTCTCTTCATTAAGCTTAGGTCATTATCATATCATATTAGGGTCACTTGCATATTAATTGTCCCTTTGCATATAGTGTCAAAACTAGGTTTTGTCATACTTGAGTAATCCAAATCTTTGATAAACCCTAAGTCATTGTTAAGAAGTCTAGTCCTTGTCAAACCTTTTCTTTTTATGTCATTATTGTCATTTGGTCAAACCTAGCTTAGTATCCAAGCATATAGGGGAGACTTTGTCATTTGTCCTTTTGTCACTTGGTCCTTTTGTCCTTTGAGGTCTAGACATCATTTCAATTTCCTAAGGGTCTCTTTTAGATTTGCATTCCAAAAGTTTGTCAAAATCTTGTAAAACAACCAAAAACATAGGTTGCATTCTTGCCATAGATTGCATTTTCATTTATTTAGGTTGCATTTAGTTGCATATCATACATCATCCTTTTAAAATCCAAAATCCCAAAAACATTGCATAGTGACATGTCTATTGAAACAAGGTTCCAAGCACCAATGATGCAACAAAATTTGACGTATCAACCGACAATGCAATCGAATTTTAATCCAAGGCAATCACAATTATATCCAACCCAACAACAAGGCAACATTGATCAAACTTTTTATGATGAAACAAGTCTCCAAATACAAAAACTAGAGGCGAAACTAGCTCAAGAAGAGGAGATATTGGAACAAAGAGTGAAAAACATTGAGAAGAATAGATCACAAATGTCCAAAATGTTTCAAAAATTTCCAAGTCGAAATCTAAAGATTGAGCCAATTGATGTAAGATGTCTTCTTGAACGATCAGACATACCAGCTCTCCTCTCACAAATAGAGATGATGAAAGAATTTCAAGAAAAGAGACAACATCAATTTCAACATTACGTGCCTCCACAACAAGAACAAGGTGTTTACTATCAATCAGATTTTCAACCATCACAACCAATTGTTCAACATTTCCAACATATACAACCAACACAATCAATGGTCCAATTTCAACAATATGTCCAACCAACTATACAATGTCAACAAATAGTTCAACCAATGGTGGAATATCAACAAGTTCAATCAACATATCAATGTCAACAACCGCAACCAAACATTCAAAAACAAAGGTTGCAACACACACCAAGCCAAGTTTCAAACATGTCAGAACAATTGAACCAAGTCCAATATCAAAACATGACATTAGATCAGAACCAACTCCTTGCCAGACAAGTTCAAAATCCAAATACAACTATGTCAAAACCTCGAAAGAAAGGTGGCTTTATTGCAATGCTCTTCAAGAAATTACCAAGTGAGTTATTTGAGGAAGATCAAGATAATACAACTATGTCTAGCAATACCTCATCCCCTCACAAGCAAATTGACTCTCCAGTGGCATCTATCCCTACACCTCTAGAAGTTTCACAAGAACCTTCCAGATTGTCCTCATCAAACAATACACCCAAGGATGCAATTATCCAAGGACTATCCATAATTGATTGTCACGATAATCCAATTCATGATGCACATCCTTGTCATGTTTCAGAAATACAAGACCCAATGCAACCATGCACTTTATTGCCATTACCTATTTTAGAGGACCCCGTTCGAAGTCTCTCTTCCTCATGTTCAAGCATTGATTCCTTGCCAGAATCCATCACAAATGTTCAAAGTGTATTTCCTTCATGCCAAAACATTGATTCATTGTCAGAATCCTCCATGCATATCCAAAGTCCAACCTCATGTCAAGAGGATAATTTAGAGCATGAAGAAACATGTCTTAAAATAGATCAAGATCAAGATCCTGAAACCTTATCATCCCATCCAATTGTTGACCAGGACCCCATCTTCCCAGACACTCATGATGATTCCCCTATTCTTGTCCATCCTATCCAAAGTCCTATTGACACTCCATTTCCCAAGCAAGCTCAAGATATCCCAGTCCATCCAATCCCAAACGATCCCCTTCCATTTCATGAAAAAAATGTTTTTTCAAATCCCATTGACATTCCACTTCCTAAGAAAGATCAAGATATCCTTTCCATCCTTTATGATGATCCCATTGAAAGTCAAGAGCAAAGCACCTTTAAAGAGGATTCCAATGATCTTACTCCTTGTCAAGATCAAATTATTCCTTTAGATCCTCCACAAGATCAACTTGTTCCTCCATCTCCGTGTCCTAATCTCGCATATCCACTCCAAGATCGCATTTCTTTTGATGATCCCATTATTTCTCCCATTCCATCTCTTGAAGAACCAGTCATTGAACCATGTCCACTACACAATCCTAGATCCCCTCATGATCTTGATTCCCCTAGTAATCCTAATCCCCCTCATGATTCTAATGTGTCAGTGCAAGATGTTCATGAACCCTTGACATGCATAATGGGTTCTTCCTCTTTGGTGCAATCTGATCCACTTCAAGATCTCATTATTTCTCTCATATCATATCCACCTCATAATGGACTCGCGTCTTCTTCCCAAAGAAAAGAGTATCCTACAAGTCAAGATATTCATAAAGGCAAAGGAGTAGATCTCCATAAGCAAGCATACCTTCATGTTAAAGAAAATATTAAGGGTCATGTCTACACAACTCACTCTCAAGACGTTGGTATCCCTCCATCAAAATCCAAACATATCCCTTCCCCATCATACTTTCCATCCATCTTAGGTCCTTATATCCCTTCATCCTCTATGCAAGGTCAGCAAAGGCACACATCCTTGAGTAAATTTCATCCATCCAAAAGAAGTCCACTTCGTTCCTATCCCTCCATGCATTCCTTTCCCTCTCCAAGCAATTTGGATGCCAAGTATAAAAGTCATAAGTCTAAAAATCCACATGTATTCAAGGATCAACATGTCCAATATAATTGACATGTCAAAACAAAGAACAATATGATCTATAAAGAAAAAGAAATATCCAAAAGGCCAAAAAGGCCCACTGAGCAAAATAAAGCAAAGTCAAAATATATATGGGTACCTAAATCCCTTGTGCAAGCAATGCACTCCAAGGAACCACAAAAGCATGAAAACTAAAAAACCATGTGGATCCCTAAGCAGCTTCTTGAAGTACAAAAAGAAAAATCCAACTTGGCATCCAAAGTTGCTATTCCTCCATCCAAACCTCTCAAATCTATTCCTCCATCACCTTCTTCATCCATTTTGGGCCCTTATGTCCCAAAATCCATAGCCTTTCCTTCGTCAAAATCTCAATATCCAAAATACGTCTTTCCTCCATCAGTCCATCACCCCTCAAGGTGTGTGCCAATGTCGATCTTACCTTCATTTCCATCCACTGAAGCCCAATTCTTCCAATACCCTATCCATTATCCAATGCATATTTTCCATCCTTCCATCCCTTTGATCCCATCCTTTGCATAAATCCTTGCCTTAGTTTCATCTCATTTTCCATGTCCTTATCCTACCAACGTCTTTGAGCATACTTTTAAAGGTCATGGTCCATTTTTTTCAAGGCTACTATCCAAACAAAAAGATGCTTGAGTCCTTCTTCCATCCCCTATCATGTGTCCATCTTCTATTGAAAAAGTCAAAATACAAAAAAAAAAAAAAAAGACAAAAGACAAAAGAAAAAAAGTAAAGCAAAAATAATGCGTCCACTGGTGAAAACCTGGCAAACAGGTGCCTTGGGCAAATACCAGGATGAAAACCTAGCAAACAGGTGTCATGCATAATTTATGAACTTCTTGCACACCACACTTGGGGGCAGGTTTCCTCCTTCATGTCCTATTACCCTTCCCTGTCCTATCATCCCTCATGTCTAGTTTCCCTTTCCACCTTTGATCTTGAAAAGACTGACGATCTTCATGAGCATCATGCATCTTGTTTGTAGCTTTTAATCTATCATAGCTTTTGGTCTTTATCCATTTGCTTATTATAACTTTTCATCCATATTCCCTGTCTTATTGCAACTTTCTGCCACTATCCCTTAGCCAATCCCGACCTTCATTCCATGTCCCTTATCCATTCTTGGTCTTGCTTATCCTATCCATATCTTATCACTATCCATACACTTTTTTTTTATTCCTTGATCTTGTTCTGACATAAGGACGCAAAATTTAAACATGGTTTCAAACACCTCTTGACATGTCCCTCATGCCATGTCACTACTTTACATTGTCATATCCAGTCTCTTGTCCCATCACGCAATAGCCCTTGGAAATTGCATCCGTATTGTCTCCATGATAAAAGGCCTTTGTCTTCCCTCTATCCACCAACATTTTAGCAAGCCTATTTATTCACCTGTCATATTCCTTGCCTTGCTAGACACTAGGGGCAAAATCATAAAAAGTGAAAAATGTCCTGAAATAATCATAAAAAGTGAAAAATGTCCTGAAATAATCCATAAAAAGTGAAAAATGTGCTGAAATAATCATAAAAAGTGAAAAATGTCCTGAAAAAAATCCCTAAAAAATCAAATAATGTCCTGAAAAAATCCAAAAAAATCAAATAAAGTCCTGAAAAAATTGTAAAAAATCGAAAAGCAAAACAAGAATTTTGCAATAAATGATGCTTTTGTGCATAAGACAAATCACTGAGCATCCCTCCAACGACATGCAATCCAACATTGTGCTTTAATGAAATCACACTTAAACAGATGAACTTTTCAATCAAACCAGACATTCAAACTAATCAACATTGTCATATCAATCAACCGCAAATTTATTTGTCCTTGTCACTACTATCATAGGTCTTATACAGGGTGTGGTATAATTGAAACTAGACTGTGTCCTGTCTTAGATGGGGTACCACATGTCCTTAAACCAAACAACATGATCATCCTATCAGCACTTTCAACTTTTGACAATGCAAATCAAGATGTTTGTCTTATTGTGAGTCTTATCTTGTTATTGATTTATCTTCGATCATGTTCCTATGTTGCTCAATGATGTCACTGAGTGATTTAGAGTGACCGGGATGGATCATGGTCCTTTTCTTTTTGATTATGATTTTTGTTTGTCTGTGATGTGTCTATCTTTTGCAAAAAGGGTTGCATTTCAGCTCTGGCCTTCAATGCCATGATGCTACGCATCCATTTTGCTACATTAAAATAAAGGTTCTCACCTACAAAGTGCATTATTGAAAGAAAGTTTTTCTTCGTCTCTAACTATCCTCCATCTCATTTTCTTCTTACTAACATTTCTTTCGTCAGTTCGGATAGTCAGTTCAGTCTAGTGCTTCGATTTCCCTGCAAACATACATGCTGCATCCTACATTCATTGGTTAGTACATTTGCATTACATTAAACATCATATCAAGTCTTTTATCCATTTCATATCATAAATGTATCAAAAACACATAAAAATGCATCCATACATGTTCCACAATGGTACATAAATAGTGCATAAGTCATCCATACATGAAAAATATAGTCATCAGTCATAACACATTGCATCTCCTCATATCGATGCATATCATATCATATGTCACAATAATATCAGAGTACAAAATTGGACTGTCTGTCCTAAGTATGGCTCGCAGGCTGACTATATAATATCACACTACATAATGTCCACTGTCTGTCATAAGGAGTACATGCCTCTATCACTGGGTGCTCCCTCTATCCTCCTCATCCCTGCTATGTCTCAAGTCCTACTACTGTATCTCTATCCGTGCTCCTAAGTTTATGTCGTAACATGAAGCAGTCTGGTCGGTTCTCCCGCATGATCAATGGATACTATCGACTTTGCATCACAATTGGGGCACATTTTGTCAGTTTTAGGGTTTGCTCCTACGGGCTGCATTTCCTTGTTTCATGTCCAAATCAGGGTGTTTTTCATCTAATCTGACTTATCCTACCCTTATCCCCCCTTTCCGGATCATTTGCATGCTGTTTTGACCAAAATTAGGGTTTCCAATGTACAACTGCACCTGTGTCAAAGAACCTACACCTGTGTCATGTAACCTATGCCTGTGTACCCTACACAAGTGCAGAAGACCTCACACAAGCGCAGGATTCACCCTACACAGGCGCAAAAGTCAATTTTTTGTAGTTTTTGTGGGCCCCACAATGTCCCGCAAGCAATCAAAATTCATCAAATTGAAAACATGGGTTTTTGAGATACATACCGCTGCTCCTGCATCATTTGGTCATCTGAATGTGCGTACACATTCCCCGAGGTGATCCGCCATTGGAATATTTGCCATCTATCTGCACGTGTCCTTGTCCAAAGAAACAAATCCTCCTCTTTGTCTAGTGCAAATGAGCAATTTTCCCTCTCTTGGTCTCATTTATAGATCTTTGTCAGTGCATAGATGGACATGCACTCTCTCCATCTTATGCTGGTCGCGGTCTTTTGCATCTTAATTTGCTTGTCCTTCATGCATCTGGTATCCGATTGTCAATCCGTTCGATCCTATCATTTTTTGTCGATCAATTGGCCTCTTTTCTGCATATTTCCGGCCAATTCCTCGAGGGGGCATTCATATGTCATTATTTTTGTCTGGGGCATTTTCGTTATTGTTCTTTGAAACAACACTTAAAATCACATTGTCTCAAAGAGTGGCAAAATGTAGACACCTAAAAATGGTCAACGCTTGCGGAGTCATACTTTAACATTTGCACATTGCCTCATTTTAGGTTTTTGCATTGCATTAACATTTCTCCTATGATTCGTACTTGGTTTTTATCATTTGCAAGCATCGAGTCATTCTTCTGCATTCTTCAATCATCTTACTCTCGAATTTGGTCTTGTCGACAACACTATCCAGTCATGATTTTAATCGATCTTATCTTATTGCATCAATGTGCGTGCTCATTTGTCATCATTTTGGACATCGTCAATCCTAATTAGGGTTTTGTCATCATTCCTTATCGTTTTCAATTTTGTCATTTTGCGATCGATTTGTCATCGATCGTTGTCATGTTTAATCTTGTCATTTTGCGATCGATTTGTCATCGATTGTGGTCATTTTCAATCCTGTCGTCTTGCAATCTATTTTGTCATCGATCCTTGTTCTCTTGTCAATTTTGTCATCTTGCGATAAATTTATCATCAATCGTCGTCATTATGTCAATTTGGATCAATTAGTTATTGTTCCTCGTCAATTGGCGTATTTATCAATCGAATCATTTGTCACATTGGTCATTTATCAATTCAAAATCATGATCGAATCAATTATCTTCAATCAAGACCTAATTGTCATTCTCGCATTGCTAATTCATCTTCTAGGGTTTCATGATTTAATCATTTAACCTTGTGTATCATTTCTTCCTATAGGATTAATAAATTGTTTATTTATCCTAAGTCTTCTCATTGCAATTAAATGTTCATTTAATTGGCTAATTATTCTTCTTTGTGAATTAATTAATAAATGACAAATTATTAATTAATTTGCCTTTTTCCTAATTTTCCCTCTTTTTCTAATTTTCTAATTTTCTAATTCCTAATTTCAATTTCCTCCTATTTCTCTCCTAAATTCATGGAAATGACATAGAAATTTGTCATAATTTGTCATAATTGACAATCAATCAATTTTTGACATAGAAGTTTGTCATAATTTGTCATAAATTATCAATCAACAAATTTTGCATAGAAAGTGCATAATTTGTCATAATTTGTCATAATTGACATAATTGATTTGTAATTTCCATTTGAATTGAATCATGCTAATCTTGTCTTTTCTCCAATTTTTCTATAAATTGGATGAATTTCTTCAATCTCTGGATCCCTAATCAAATTATCGAATTTCTAATCAATCACGCTTCGAGTACTCTTGCGTCAATATCTTATTTACTTGCTTTTATATCATGATCATGCACTAGTAGGTGAGATCCACAACAAAACTATTTGGAGAAGAAAGAAGGACAATGGAGCCACATGAAGGAAGCATTTAGACCTACATTTGGTTTGCATAGTGTTTACTTTTGAATGTTTTATCTTTATGTCTCTATTGAATGTGTTTAGGATAGATCATTGCAATTGTGCTTTCGTGATTGAGCTAATGATTAATGTTTATACTGTTTGTGATGATTTCCTATTTCCTATGCTACAGCTAGATCATTCACTTGTTGATTACTCACATCTTCAACAAGTCTGAAACTCTTAACCGGGTAGGCCCAAAAAAGCCTTTGTAAATCCTCTAACAAGGTTGTTCACATTCGTGGATCAAAAATCCTCTCACAAGGTAGTCTTTAATCAGACTTATCTCCTAATAGAGATTTAGATTCCTAATAAGATCTGTTTTGGTGAAGAATATTATATGACCTTAACCGGTCTGGTTACTATTATGCAGATAGTTACTTGTGAGTTTCATCTCACCATGGTTTTTCCCATTTGGGTTTCCACGTCAAAATCTCTTGTGTTATGGTGATTGTGATTTTGTGGGTGAATTCCTTTTTTCTTGTCTGGTTTGCATTTGTGTTAACCGGTTTGTTAGTAAAAAATTTATACCAGTTTACTGCTAAACTATTTAAGTGTTTAAGTTCAGTATTATTTGGTATACTAATTCACCCCCCCTCTTAGTATTCATCAATTGGTATTAGAGCTTACCTTTCTATAAATTTAACCACTTGGAAAGAGATATGGGGGAATACACCATGAGGGAACTAACTCATTGGCTCACTCAGACTAAGAAAGCCTATGATGAACTCAAAGTCAAGTATAAGGCCTCTCTAGCAAAAAGGAGAGAGCATGCTGAGAAACTGATGGAGTTAACTGAAAATAGTTCCTCTGATGAAGTGGACATGGAAGCCCTAGTTGAAGAAGTTGGAAATTTGAATGAGTCTAATGCCAACCTAAGAAGGGATTTGGAAGGACTGACTATCAGGATGTGTCAAGAGCTTGAGAACCGAAGGAAAGCTGAAGATCTGGCAAAAGACAAAGATCATGAGATCTCCAAGCTGAAGCAAGAAATCAGTGCACTTAACGCTCATCTCCAAGAGAGTAAAGTGGAAAAAGAAGAAATGCAAGATGAACTAAACATGGCTATTTTTGAGAATGCAACCTTGAAGGAATCCAATGTTGCCATTACCAAAGAACTCACTGAGTCAAAGGAAATACTTGCCAAATTCAATAAGAGCACTATTAAGCTAGAACAAAAGCTTGAATCAACAAAACTAGTGAAGAATACCACTGGACTTGGTTTTTCTAGTTATGAGGAAGGTGAGACCTCTAGAACAAAAGATGGAGCATCAAAGAAGCAACCGGCACCAAAGGATAAAAGTAAGAAAAAGTTCAAACCTGTTTGCTTTAATTGTCTCAAGGAAGGACATACTGTTAATGTATGTAGAAAAAAGGCTTAATATAAATTTCCTTACTTTCTAAACAATAAACCTAGATCCAATAGATTCAATGGAAATTGTTGTGCATGCAACAAGTTTGGGCATAGAGCATTTGAATGCAGGTTTGTCATGCACAACATTGGAAGGTATCCACAAAGGATTCAAGGAGTCTTTCCTGAATCCTCTGGGAACCAAAATCCAAACCAATTTAATACCTATAATCATCAGTCAGGTAGTGGTGGCTATCAAGTGGCAACCAGATGGAGAGAAACCTATTTTATCTATCATGGAAATGGTCACACTACTACAACATGCAAAAGGAAGAATGGAAACATGAATAATGGACCTTGGAGAGCACATGGAATGGTTTGCTATCATTGCAACAAACCGGGTCATATAGCAAGATTCTACAGGACGAGAAAGAATATATCAGATGATATACCGGTCACTCCGGAAGGAAAGATTGATGTTGAAACTATTCAAGAAGATATGAAGAAAACCTGGAAAAAGAAGCCAGAAGAAGTGTCTCTAGAAGAACCAGTTTCTGCACCTAGTGTGGAAGTCGATGAACCGACAAACTAAGCTACAAAAAAGCTTAGGGGGAAACAAATTGGTGAAATGTTTTGAACCCCCCCTTTTACACCGGTAAAAGACCTTAATTGGTATGTGATACATGTCAATTGGCAGAAGACCGGAAATGGTAAAAGGCAAATTAGGGTTTATGCCTTAATGGTGGAGCATTTATTAGGGTAGGTGAAAAATTCATTTAAAAGGGATTTTCAAGTCATTTTCACTTATCAATTTGTGAGCGAAGAAGTTTTCAAGTGCAGAGCAACAAAAGGCGATTTGTCTTGCGATTCAAAGAGATTTTAAAACTTTGAAGAAGAATTAGAAGATAATATCAATCGGTCAAGTGTAGAACTCAAAGTGGTAATCCAGCAACCGAAGTAGTGTGTGGGGAAACAGAATTTGCAAGCCCTAAATCTTGATGTGTGAAGGTATTTTTCAAGTTTCTATGTTTATCATGGCTTCAACATCACACTCTAGCTCTAGTGCACCCATTGATTCAGTAGATTTCATCCAACGGAAGGCAAAATATAATGCAC
The DNA here is from genome assembly GCF_030272615.1 of Cryptomeria japonica. Classification (NCBI taxonomy): domain Eukaryota; kingdom Viridiplantae; phylum Streptophyta; class Pinopsida; order Cupressales; family Cupressaceae; genus Cryptomeria; species Cryptomeria japonica. Next base: position 400,584,264 of record NC_081413.1, on the reverse strand, counting down.
TATCCCAAATACCCATTGGTGTTATAGTTGAGGAAGGTATTTCAGATTACATTGACTGTAAAATTGAAGACCTAGGATCTCTAGTGATCCATTCTCAATTGAGTTTGTTTTGCGGGAAGGACAAGAAGATCAAACTGGAATTCAACATCTTGGAAAAGAAGAAGCTTCACAATGTGGTCTATTTCCTTGAAGAATTCATAGATGATTACATTCACATCATTCTAAGTAGAGTGCACAGTGACAAAATGTATTTGGAGTGGACACATGACATCACACTAGAAGCGATTCATGTCGTCACTTGTTTTTGGAACGTTGGAGAAGTGCCAGCCCTAAGGAAGATCAGCAAGACCGAAATGACCAAGCTCATCAGTTTTGTGAGCGACTAATGGGGAATGACCATCAATACCATCAAGGATGATCTGGTCAAGTATGCCTGCATGGTGATAGGTTACTAGACATTCTATGCTAGCAGGATCAACTTTGTCTTTGTTGCAGCGGTAAATGCTAGCTACAGGATGATCATGGAAGATGCCTCGTTTGATTTATGCACCTGTATGCAAAGGCAACTTCTGGTGAGCCCAAAGTCAATTAAACAAGACAATGCCTTGAGATTTAAATTCAAACAACTATTGGTTGGATTGTTCTTTTACTTCCAAGGCTACTTTCCAGGAGTCAATGATATTCAGTGGTCTGTTGACCAACCGGTTACAAAGAAAATCAAGGAAAGTCTTCAAGCGGTTGGAACCGATTATCCTGACATCTTGAACAAATACTTTGATGAGTTTAGACGCAAGATAAGCCAAAGGGTAAGAATATCTAGTGATATTGTCAAGAAGTATGAAGAGGACATCTACTTTATCATCAAAGTAGATGAGTTCATAATGGAGGCTTTTGAGCCTAGAAAGGAAGTGGAGCCTATGGGTTATGAGGTGATATACGACATGCTAGATAGGTATGCTTCTACCCTACTTGCCTCACTGCTTGATCCTAAAATGAAGAGAACCAACACCTATCTGGAAAGGGTTACACCGGTTGAGTAGCCCTTTGTGAAGAAAGGAAAGGCAGTACCATCTGTATCGGCACCGGTTACTTCAGCAAGTCCTAAAGTGACCAAGCGGTCACTAACAAAGAAGAAACCAGAAGTTGCAGCCGCCAAAGTATTTGAGAGAAAGCGGAAGACAAAAGGCAACACACCAGACTTAGAAAATACAGAATCTGAAGAACAACCTAAGAAGACTAGGAAAACAAGAAAGAAGACAAAGACAACCAGCAATGAACCAGCATCATCAACACCAATAAATATTGATATTTCCTCTTACAAACCTTTGACACATTGTCAAAGAACTATTAAGAACGTTAGGAGAAAAGTGTTGAGTGATTTGGTAGATTATTTTGATGATTTCAATGATAATGAGAAGGAGGAAGTAGAACAGGAAGTCATTCAATATTTATGTATTAATGACTGGTCACCATCAGAAATTAAATATGTGACACCAGATTCTTTATATAATTCTTTAGACAACAAATGGTGCATTGACATAGAAAAGGAATAGGAGATAAGAGAGGAAATATTTGCTCAATATTTTCCTGATGTGTCTAATTCCAAACTTTATGAAGTTATGGAAAAATATAAAGGCCTCTTCTTTATGTGAAGAAGGAGACTCTTGTTGCTAGAAGGGAAAGTCCTTGAGGTGGTAGAAGATACCCACTCTCATGCCCAAGCTACTTTGAGATTGCACCAAGTGTCTGAAGCCAACAAGAAGGCTGAATAAGAACCAGAAATTGCAAAATTGGATGACGTGTATACTAATGAAGGAGAACAATTTACTGAGCAAATGGACCCTATTGATGTTGATGCTTTGGAGGGTGAAGATGTTACTCTAGATACACCAACAGAAATAGCAGGACAAGAGAAACTGGACAAGGAAAAGGCTGACAATGAGCAAGAAGAGAAAAAGAAAAAGAATCAAGAGGAAGAAAAGAGGAAGCAGGTGAAGGAAGAGAAGAGGAAACAGGAAGAAGAAGAGAAGAAGCAATAGGAAGAAGAGAAGAGAAAAGAAGAGGAGAAGAGAAAAGAGAAGGAAAAAGAAAAGAAATAGGAAGAGGAGAAGAAGAAGAAGGAAGAAGAAAAGAAACAGGAAGAGGAGAAGAAGAAGAAGGAAGAGGAGAAGAAGAAGAGGGAAGAGGAGAAGAAAGAAGAAGAGAACAACAAGAAGAAGAAGAAGGAAGAGGAGAAGAAAGAAGAAGAGAAGCGGAAAGAAGAACAAATGAAGAAGGAAGAAGAGAAAAGAAAGAAAGAAGTTGAGGAGAAGAAGAAGGCAGAAGAAGATAAGCAAAAAGCCAAGGAAAAGGAGGAAGTGACAAAGAGTGTACATGTAGAGACCCCGAAGGCAACCGGTGGTCAAGCCAAACCGGCTGACATCACTAGTCCAATTGACCTCCAATCCGCAAATGAAAAAGAGCTATTGCAGAGCATTAAGCTTGCTCAAGAGGAACTGGAATCATTGAGGAGGAAGAAGGAGCAAGATGTCATTCAAACTGTGGTAGAAACTCTTACCAGCTTGATTCCTAGTACCAATCTCCCAAGTACCGATTCCTCTCTAGCTCAATTGAAAATCCTATGCATAGTTGTAGAGGACCAGGTGCAATGCCTGGAAGATGTTGCTAAAGCAATTGCTCAAAAGAAGCATCAAAAGGCTCTGAACACTACCGTGGTGAAGAAATTGAATGAGCTCCGGTCCAAACTTTAGAAGGCACAGAAGGACATAAGAGATGCTTTGGATGAGGGGAATCTGCTGCTCATTAAGATATGTCAACCCCATCTATTCTTTGATGATGTGCTTGCTCAGAAAGACAAACTACAAACTGATTTGCAGATATACATAAGCACCTTCAAGATGCCTTATGATTCCTTCATTGCATATGGGAAAACCATTCACCGGTTTCAACTTTAGGCTGCAAGAATAGAGTTAGAAATTAGCAACCAGACCAAATATTTGTAGGAACTTCAACTGGTTTTGTTACCAAGACTGCAAATACTTCAGAAATGCTATTTCAATCTAGATGCCTTAACAGTTACTCAACAGATGAGTACCTTGGACACCATGGAAGAACATGTATCCCAGATGTAAACAGAGAGTGAGGTTGCTACCTCATTGCTTGAGTCATGGTCTATATCCATGAAGACATTTATGCAAAACTTTAAATCAATTTTTGACAAGATTCACTCTTTATTGTCATAAACACTTATTATTTTAATGAAATAGGGGTTATTCAGCTGTATTTTATCATTGTTGGCAAAGGGGGAGTAGTATTTTGTATTTAAAATTTTGATGCATGTTATGTATACTTTCATGTTTATCTCTATAAGGGAGTAGTATACATTGTATTTTCTGCAAAAGGGGTAGTGTATATGCTTAGGGGGAGTAATTTTGATTATGGCATATTTTTGTTGTAAAACACTTAGATGTCAAAAATTTTCCTAAGTGTTGCCATCAATGCCAAAGGGGGAGATTGTTGGAATTTTTGATAATGATGTTGTGATTGTCATTGATGGACACACACTTGCTTTGAGATCACTTTTTGTATGCATAAGTTATGCTCAACCGGTATGTGTTCCAAACCGGTATTATGTATTATAGCCTTTAGGCTATCGATTTTTGGAGAAAGTGTCTACCAATCCCAAGCGGTATGAAGACCTCAAGTGGTTTGAGGATCTCAAGCGGTACGAAGGAACTGAAGTGACAGTTATCATTTTCCCAGTCTTCATTTTTGGAAAACCAGTAATCGGTTTAATATTTGAACTGGTAATACTCTGTGATGAGTTACCAACCGGTATTTTTGTGATGAGTTACCATCCACCGACACTTTGACGGTGATTTTGTGCCATGTTATCAAATGTGTCTAGATGCAATGAACCTAGGAACTTGCAATGTAATCCTATTGGACCGACATGAAATTAGATTCCTTTTCAAGGACATCATGTCTAGGGTTTTAAAACAATAGTTGTTAGGGTTTTTGGTGGTTGATGAGTTTTTGTATGTGTGATCTTAGAAGAGAAGATCAAGTTCATGTGCTATAACAGAGTGTGGATTTACTGAAGACTGAAGTAATGCTGAAATGCATTAGCAATGAGCTATCATGGATCTAACCAAGTAGACTGTGCTATTTGCTAGATCATTCACTTGTTGATTACTCACATCTTCGACAAGTCTGAAACCCTTAATCGGGTAGGCCCAGAAAAGCCTTTGTAAATCCTCTAACAAGGTGCTTCACATCTATGGATCAAAAATCCTCTCACAAGGTAGTCTTTAATCAGACTTATCTCCTAACAGGGATTGTGATTCCTAACAGGATCTGTTCTGGTGAAGAACATTGTATGACCTTAACCGGTTTGGTTACTATTCTGCAGATAGTTACTTGTGAGTTTCATCTCACCGTGGTTTTTCCCATTTGGGTTTCCATGTCAAAATCTCTTGTGTTATGGTGATTGTGCTTCTGTGGGTGAATGTCTTTTTTGTTGTCTGGTTTACATTTGTGTTAACCGGTTTGTTAGTAAAACTTTTATACCAATTTACTGCTAAACTGTTTAAGTGTTTAAGTTTAGTATTCTTTGGTATACTAATTCACCCCCTCCTCTTAGTATTCATCAATTAGTAGGCCTGAATTCATTTGATGAAGTACCGAATGTCTAACCAACTACCTTAATTACCTCTGTGCTTCCAACATTTGTAACTATTTTGCTTATATTATCCTCTGGTGGATCAGTCTTAGTTTTCATTTCAACCAGTAAAGGTTTTTCTGATTGCTTAGGTATCTCAGTAATTACCAGTTCCACTACCTCAATATGTACCTGTGCCTCTGTAGGTTTCTCTATTGGTTTCTCTGTGTGCTCAACTATCGGTATCTCAGTTTCAGTAGGTTTTTTAGTGTTAGCATCTATACCATCAGTATTCATTCTAGTATCCAATGGTTGCCCAGTTTGTAATGTTTTCTCTGTTTGCTCTATTTGGATCTCAACCTCAACAGTCTATGCCGGTTGCTCAACAATGTTTTCAATACCAGCAATATCATCCTTAGCCTCTATACCGTCCTTATCCAAAACAATGTTCATTTCCTGAGTGTCTACATTCATCGTGAATAGAATTTCAGATTCAAGATTAGTGTTGTCATGTGTGATACCTTCACTGTCAGTAACCAGTGGATCATCAGTATGTACCGGTGTAGTGTCCAAGGGTGGTGGTAAGTTGTCAGTTATCTTGATGTTTGGTATTCCACCAATTTTACCTTTCCCTTTGTCTTTATCCTCCTGATAAACTTTGAATGTTTTCTTCGGTCTGTTCAATTCCTCTTGTTTTACCTTTTCCACAAAAAAGATATCCCATTTATCAGCAATCTCCTCTGCAATCTCATTTACTCTACCTGTCATCAAACTTACTTGTCAGTGACCACTAGCAAAAATGAATCTATTAGCCTCACAAATCAAGTCATCAATCTCCTCTTTTGAGTTAACCGGATGTACAACTAGAAGTTTTTCAAATTTTAGTTTCTTGTCCAATTCCATTACTGCAATCCTCTTTGCATCTAATCTTCTATATAGTTCATTAGGAAAGTCATCCACAACTTCAATTCAAACTTTCTTATATATATATATATACATCCAGATGTAAAATTATACTATTTTCAATGCTTTCCTTTTCTGAATCATTAAATGTGTTATACAGTTTACTTACATTAGCCAAATTACCACCAGTTATTTCATTTAACAAATTATCCAATGGAGGTATAACTGGTTTCTGTTTCTTCTTGGGAGTTAGTTTCTTAGTCGGTTGCCTTACTACCTGTTGTTTATTCCTTAAGGTCCTTGTTCTTTTGGGTGGAGGAGAGGGTACCGGTGAAGGTTTTCTCTTCCTTTTAACTCTTTTGAATTCCACTAGTATCTCACTGTCAGAAGATGTGCCAACTGGTGAGATGTGTGCCTCTAGTTGCAGTCCTTCTAGTTCACTAGCTGATATACTAGTAATGTTCATAACATTTTCTTTGATTTCTTTTACCTATTTTGATGCATCTCTTATGTATTTCTCTCTTTTCTTCCTTTGCTTCACTGTTTTCATATCACTTTCAATTGTTTCTGCACTACCAAAAACTTCTTTTGTTGGTTCTCTAGGTGCATCTAACAAGGCTTTTGCATAAGTCTCATTTATGTTGAGATCTACCTCATAGCCCATTTCTATTACCCATACAGTCCTAAGTAGTACAGCTTCCATCCATGTTTCATCCTTCTTGATTACAAAATAGATTTCTTTGCCATATTTATCCACTACACTTTGCGGTAGTCTTTCTCTAGTTTTCATTTAGGCTTGAAATGTTTTAAATTATTCAGTGATGTTGTTGTCCTTAGCAGTACCCATGTCAGTGAAAGCTTCCTATAATTGTTTGCCTACCGGTATGTCATATCCAAAGTCTTTTTGTCCTATACCGGGGATCTCCTTTGTGAAATACAACATTAAGCATACTAAGAGATTACCAAAGAGAAATGTCCCTTTCTTATCTCCTTTAATATTTTTCAAGTTATCTATGAGTTCATCCTTCAACCATTCACATACATCAATCATTGCATTATTGTTGATCATTTCATATGCACTATTAATGAAAAGACTAGAAATTGAACTAAGTCTATTTGCATGTGTAGTCTTGTAACAAAGTATCATACTTATGAATCTCACATTGATGTCCTTGATGTTATTCACTCTCAGTGATCTACTATCAGATGTTGCTTCGGTTAGGGTCATGGCTTTTTTGTTAGGAACCTTCTTTGTTTTGTCTGGTCTGCTGCCAGTTGAGGGTAAACCTGTTACTCCCCTAATTGCTTGCTGGGTGAATTTGCAGATAAATTATAACCATAGAAATTCTCCATGTGCCCTACTTAGGACAATTCTCACTACTTCTTATGGAAATTCAGGGATATTCAATATTTCTACAAAACCTAAAGTCTCCATAATTTTGTGCTCAAGTTTGATAATGCCATTTTCATCACAAATTATGGTTCTAAACATTTTAAACAATTCCTCAAATCCTAATTCTTCAATGTTGCAATGAATATATATCCTAGGGTCTTCACCATAAGCTACACCTTTAGGAATCTTTGAAAATGCACCTATGGAATCATCTTGCTTAGCTACTTCAAGAATAATTTTGAACACGGGCCTAGGACGTTTTATGTTTTCCACAACAGTAGGGTTTGCAATAAATTCGGGAGCAGAAGAAGAAGCCATTTGAAAAATATTTTTAGCTATCTGATAATGTCTAAATGCTTGAAATAAATCACTTCACACCTTCGCCTTGACTTCCTTCACTCAAATTTTGTGCTCTCTACTAATTTGAATTCTCGGTGAATCAAAAATGAAGGAAAACCGATTATTTATAATGAATTTTCTTTCAACAACCACATTAAATGCTCGTCGGTTAAGTGAAAACTTAACACATCTGTCGGTAAAGAAGAAATCTATCTTCTCACCATCAACCGAGGGTAATCTACATGATATTCCATTCACTACAATACCCCTAAAGGGTTACTTCTCAGTGGGATGAAGAATCTCATGCTGGTGGAGTAATACTCTATTCTACCAGTGAAGAAATAGTCTCATCAACATTTTGATCTCTCTTTCTAATCCATTGTTTTGAAAATTCTTGCTTTACATCATCTACCTTTTCTTTGCCTTTCAAACTGGGTCCTTTATTATTTGTCAGTGAAGTCATGCTTCTACAAAATTTTGCAATATGTCCAATCTTGTTACAAGCATAACAAGTCACATTATTATTCTAAATATCTTTTTCATATCCTATGTCGGTTTGTGTTCTGCATTGATTAGATAAGTGCCCAAATCTTCCATAAAACATAACATCTTACATTCATTCTGCAATTTTCTGAATTATGGCCAACTTTGTTGCATTTGGAACATTGACTAGTGGGTGCATTAATGTTTTGATTGTTTCTAGATCTACATTTATTTGCTCTATGACCATACTTGTTACAGTTAAAGCATTTCCCATTAAATTTGTAAGCATTAGGCTGTCTTACCGGTTTACTGTGATCATGATTGTTTGTAGTACCGAAACTTTCTCCAACTTCAAATCCAAGTCCATTAGTATCTCCATTAGGTTTCTAAATTTTCAGCATATCATCAAGTTCCTCTGAACTTTTCTTAAATTTCTCTTTGTGTTGATTTGCAGTAGCCAACTCATTTTCTAGAATTCCTTTATGTCTCATAAGTTCAGTTTTATCATGTTGCATGTGAATCAAATCTGTCTTCAACATATCATTTTCATGACTGAGACTTAGATTTTCATTTCCAACATCATTGAGTCTCCTAGTCAAGTCATCTTCATTCTTTTTCATGTCTTCAATGTCTTTACAAAACCTCATAGTCATATCTTGCATTTCATTCCTCATAGTATTGTTTTCTTGTCTCAACTTGTTCACAAGTTCATTAAGAGTTTCCTTTTCATCATTATCATTTTGCATCTTCTCATTAAGTTCTTTTCTTTTATTTCTAGTTATAGTAAGATTCTCCTAAAGCCTTGAATGAATTCTTGTGCAGTCCTTAGATCATCTTCAAGTTTGATATTCTTCAACTTCTCTACATCATAGTTTACAAGAGCTCCTTCCAATTGTTTTCTTAAGTTCTCCATCTGTATCGGTGTCAGAATCTTCCTCAAGCTGTTAAGCTTTTGAAAATAGAGGACCAGGCTCTGATACCAATTGTTAGGATTAATGATAGTCCCAAAGATACTGAGAGGGGGGGTGAATCAATATCTAACTGGTTTACATAATATTTAACCTTATTAAGAACTTTGCATTCCAAAACAGTATACCGGTAAATAAGAATTAATGCAGTAAATAGGAACAATAAAGACAACATAGAAAACACACCATAACACAAGATGTTTAATGATGAAACTCGATGTGGGAAAAACCTCGGTGGGATTTGTGACCCACAATATTCACTCACTAGCCAATGAATAAATATTACTTACAATGAGGGGCCTACACATGCAGGAAGGCCAACTGCCTAGAGCTCACAGCTCAATAAGAGTCACATTGACTACAAAAGTGGATTATGAAATCCAATACAATGTACTGCTTCAAATCAGCATCAACTATGCTAGGTTCAGTACCGGTTTTAAGCTCATTCTATAACCAAAACCTTCGTTGTCAACTATATCTCCTTATACATGATTTTTATATATTCTCTCCATGCATATTACCTTACTACTCTTCTACACAAAATGACCTATAAGATCTCATAATATATATGAGTCTTTTACAATATTCCATGTCGGCTTTACAAAAGATAATTTACAATTAAATACAATAAGCAAAGTTTATTCCCTGTCGGTTGGGGTGTCGGTATGCATTGTGCCGCTGCCAGTGTATGTAGATGTCTATGCTGGTGCTGGTGGCTTTACCAGATGAGTTCTAGAAGGTTTCCAGATGGTTGCCAGATGGTTGCCATCAATGACAACACCAACTATTCTCATAAGAGTGTAGAATACCAACACTTTCATACCATGCCCTAAGTGCTTGCTTCAAACCATATAGTTCCTTGTGTAGTTTTCACACCATATCCTTTGCATTAGTCAAAGCATAACCATTTGGTTGTTCAATGTAGACTTCCTCTTTCAGTATTCCATTTAGAAATGATAACTTCACATCCATCTGATATACTTTGAATCCTCTATATGCTGAAAATACAAGTAGAGTCCTAACACCTTCCAATCTAGCAACTGGTGCAAATGTCTCACCATAGTCTTCTCCTTATTCCTTTGCATATCCTTTGCATGCCAGTCTAGCTTTGTTTCTGACCACTACTCCATCTTCATTCACTTTATTTTTGAATACCCATTTAGTACCTATTACATTTTTGTTCACCGGTTTGGGTACTAGGCTCCATGTATTGTTCTTCTCAATTTGGTCAAGCTATTCTTCCATAGCCTTGATCGAGTGATCATCTCCAAAAGCTTCCTTTGTTGATCTAGGCTCAATAGTAGAGATCATACAAGAATTCTCTCTAATTCTTCTATTGGTTAACACACCAGCATCTTTATCTCCAATAATCTAATCAAGATTATGATTGAGTCTTACATACCTTGGAATGACATGATCATGGTCTTCAGGTTCTTCTTCTTCACTATCTTCATCTTCTATAGAATCTATCTGTTCTAGTTGAACTAGTGCTGCAACATTCATTTCACCAACTTCTAGCTTCATCGATTCTGGCTCCAAAATCAGAATGTAAGGTTCATCTTCCTTCTTCTCCTCACTGGTTTCTCTTGTATCTTCAAGACACTCATCCACTCAGACATTAGCACTTTCAATGATCTTCTTTGTCCGGTTGTAATATTTGTAGGCTTTTCTCTTGGTGGAGTAACCAAGAAATATGCCTTCATCACTCTTAGCATCAAACTTACCAACATATTCACCTCTCTTGATAAAAAATCTACTACCAAAAATCTTAAAGTAACTGACATTAGGTGATCTACCATACCAGTAATCATAAGGATTTTTATCCTTACCTCTTTTAACCAATATCTGGTTCATAGTATAGACAGTTGTGTTGAAAACTTCTCTCCAGAAAGTCTTAGCTGCACCTCCTTGTATTAGCATAGTTATTGTAGCTTCAACAACTGACCAGTTGCTCCTCTCTGCAATACCATTATGTTGTGGTGTTCTAGGTGTAGAAAGTTGCCTCCTAATTCCATTATCTTCACAATATTTAGTGAATTCCTTTGAAGTAAATTCACCACCTTGATTAGTTCTTAAGCACTTTATCTTCTTTCCACTTTCCTTTTCAGCTAAGGCCCTGAATGCCTTAAACTTACTAAAGGCTTCTGTTTTGTCCTTCAAGGATGTGACCAACATCATTCTTGAGCAATCATCAGTGAAGGTCATAAAATACCGATCACCTTGAATAGTCCTAGTCCTAATTGGTCCACAGAGGTCTGTATGAACCAAATCTAGCAAATGTTCTGTTGAGAAAGATTTTCTCTTAAAAGTTGAGGATGTCATCTTCCCTAACTGGCATTCCTTACATAGAGCATTCACTGATTTGTCCAACTAAGGCAAACCTCTTACTAATTTTGACTTACTGACTTTTACAATGTTATCAAAATTTACATGATAAAATATCTTATGCCAAAGCCAACTATCATCTACTTTAGCAATTAAACTATTGTTGACTTTAGAATTTAGGTGAAACAAGTTACCTTTTGTCTACTTTCCGGTTGAAATTAGTTCACCTTTTCTTCCATAGATTTTTCTCATTCCATTCTTGAATTCCAATGGATAACCTCTATCATTGAGTTGAGCAACACTCAAAAGATTGTGTTTCAATACTTCAACCCAATAGACATCATCTACACTTCTCTTTCCAATTAAGAGAGATGGTTCCCTTTCCTTTTACCATGCAGGGTGAGTCATTTCCAAATCTCACAACACCTCCATCAAATTCCTTCAAAGTAAGAAACTTAATCTGGTCACCGATCATGTGGTGTGAACAACCACTATCTATAATCCAATCATTAGAACTATCCATGTGAGAGACTAATGCCTTTTGATCTAATGTTTCTTCTTTAATAGAAACAAAGACAATGTCCTCATTTGCATCTTCTTCAGATTCCTCATATGTAATTCCTCCATCTACTGCAATGAGAGAATATCTTTTACCTTTGCTTTTCTACTTCTTATACTTCTCACATTTTTTCTCATTGTCTCCATTTGGATAGTTAGCTGCAATATGTCCAATCCAGTTACATGCAAAACACTTCAAAGGTAATTTACCTCTATACTTACTGGTACCTCTAGGTAACCACTTGGGGAACAATGCTTCAAGCTCAATCAAATTGTCTTCATCATCAGCTTCTCTGCTAGATCTGGACTCATGATTATGACTAGCTTCTCTACTTTTCCTTACTGGTGCATTAGAAACTGAAGCTCTAAATGCATATTCCAATTTCTGAATACTCCCATCATAACCATTTAATTCAAATGTAGTTAGTTTACCAATGATGGAGTCAAGAGTTACCTTTGTTTTATCAATAGACTTGAGTTCCTGAATGGCTACAACTCAGATAGCGTAGATGGGTAGAAGGGTTATCAACACCTTGCAAACCACTATGGTATCCTCCATTGTACCACCAATACTTTTGATCTCACTGACTATCTCCTTGATTCTTTGACCATATTATTGAATATTTTCAGCTTCAACCATCCACATGTCATCAAATTTACCTCTCAGACTCTCTTCTTTGGCAATCTTCATATGCTCATCACCATTATAGATATCCTAAATTTTCTTCCATACTTCATAAGTAGTCTCCAAACCATGGACATCAACATACTCTGAATCAAACAAGGAATTGATAATGGCCTCCAATGCTTGATTATTCTCCTGTTTCTCCTTCTTTTGATCATCTGACAAAATCCCACTAGGCAAGCTAAATTTAGTAACAACATGTTCCCAATATTGACTTCCTAAGATCTTGATATAGATCTTCATCCTATCACTTAAGATTCTGTAGTTTTCCTTGTTGAACTTGGGACCTTCTTTCTTCATCATGTTCTTCTAGATCTTTACCTCAAGCTATTAGGCTTAGACACTAGAGGACCTGAAATGCTCTAATACCAGTTGATGATACGATGAATCAATAATGATCTAGTCAACTACTGAGAAGTGGGGGGGGGTGAATCAGTAGATAGAAAACAAACTAAACTTTCACCAAACTCAAACCCAACTCATAAATCAATCACTGAACTAACTGGTTCAAACACTGTACTATAAACTGCAATTGCACTGTCAAGTTTACTGGTTAACTAGAATAACATATAACTATGTTAAAGATTTCAAACTCATATAGAAATTAACCAAAACATCAAACCACTTTACTAACATTAGTAATAGCACATTTCAGATCACTTTTAGTCATCTAAACACATATAAGTGGCATTACCAGTTAAACAGCTTAACCATATCAAAACATGACCACAAAATCATTCACCACTTGAAATAATGATTTTTGACGTGGAAACCCAAATGGGAAAAACCACGGTGGGGATGAATACCCACAAGTATTCTGAACTCTTCTGAAGTTCGCCCTGTTAGGAGCCAAGCCTTGTTAGAAGCTTTACAAAAATGTCCTGCTAGGATAGATTTGGTTAAGGACCACCTGATTAAGGGATTGACTACAATACCCTGTTAGGAGTAACCTCGATAGAGGATTTCAAATCCAAGCTAATGGATCACCTGGTTAGAGGATTTAGAAAGCACCAAGCCTATTAAAGCTTACCCAGTTAAGGGATTTAACTGTTGTAATTGTTAGAGAACAACAAGGTCTTTGCTGATCTAGTAATAGCACTACTCTACCTAATCAAATCCTTTTTATGCTCCTATCTGCCTTCACACATTCTGCAGATACTCCTGCCAATTCGAAAATCAATCACACTGACACACTTAACCAAAATTGCCAACACTACTACAAAACAACTCATCGACCTTATAAGAAAAACAATAGGTTGGTAACACATCACAAAACCTAAGATCTCATAGAGATTACAAAAATATCAATCCAAACATGACCGTTAGATTACATAGAAATCAACTGCACATTGTTCTAGACAACCTTGATCGCTTCTAGATCACCGCACATTAGATCTTGTAACTCATCATGTGATTTCCACTTCATGCAATGCACTTTCTCATTCCTAAGATAAAATAGTTATCTCTACACGCCAAAACCACTTTGAAACTCATCACATGCATCATGCATATGTGGCATAATCATCACCGATCACCATTCGATCATAGATCAACACAATCAATTGACCAAGATCCATCTGTTAGGATTTGACATATCAACAAGTTAGGGTTACTGGTTGATCTCTCTTTTATAATAGTAATACTGGTTCCTTTCACTACTCAACTTCTGGTTGCATTATTGCATCACTACCCATTGCAATACAACTCTATTACCAGTTACAATTGACATCAATGACAACACTTATACTTCGCTAATGCAATCTTCATCCAATGCCAACATATACCAATTAAGCACAAGCAACAATTAGAGAATAAATACCATCCACATGACACCAATATTTGTACGTAGAAAACCTGGTAAAGGGAAAAACCATGGTGGGAAGCCTACCCATAGTCAAATAATAATTTTGCAGTAAGTATGTGATTACAAATGAGGGGCCTGCACTTGCAGGAAGGCTAACAGCTTAGAGCACCTTGCTCATTATAAAAAGGAGTCTCACTGACTACATAAAAAATCCAGACTATAATCCAAAAGAGAGAATGAACTGCAATGATAGCATCTCCTGTGCCTGGGTACAATTCCAGTTAAGCTCAATATCGGAGGACTTAATCCTCTTACATAAACCCAACTCAATCACCAATGATCGACCAAATCCTCTGCATGAGTGATTATTACATCATTCAATCCTTACATATCCATACATTATCCCTTACATTATCTACAATGAGATCTTACATCATATATATACAACCCCTCGACCACAAACAATAAATTCAACCACCACACAATAAATCAATTACATAATTATAGAACATGTCGGGTTGAGACCAAATAAATAATATCTACCCCATAAGACATCCCAGAAACACATTGAGAAGTCCAAACAACAAGTTACATTAAGCTAGTCCATAACGTAGATAGTACCAGACCCAATTTAAGTCCACACACTCTAAAGAAATGATCCCAATCAACCAAGTCTTGAACACGATCACCATAAACATCTCGAAACAATACTAGAAGCTACACCAACACCACTTATTCAAAACATCAAAGATCTTCAACAAAGCTCTTCCAGTAAAACCCTCACTGGATTAACAAACCAAGCTTACCAGCATATAGGATAGCATTCGATCACCAAATCAAAACCAACTAATTGAACACGAATCTGAGTAGCATTAATAATAGATCTAAATCAATTCCATTAACCAAAACATACCAAAGCATACCGAATCATCATGATCTAATCCAACCAGAAACCAAACAACCTACCAAGACCAGAAGGATACTGGTAAAGAAATAAAAACAACTAGTGTTGACATCAAGGACAAAACATCAATTCAATACATAATCAATTCCTCCAAATGGCCAACAATCCCCCCCTTTTGCATTGATGGCAACACTAGATGTGAAAAGCATCCAAGTGCTAATAAATGCCAAACAAATCTCCCACACAAGTATATAGAAATGAATTTTTGATCCATACTCTCCTTGTAGATGATATCACAATTAAGCTCTATAAATTTCTCCCCCTAATGTATATATCTCCTTAAGCTTTGATCCATACTCTCCTTGTAGATGATATCACAATTAAGTTCTGCAAATTTCTCCCCCTAATGTATATATCTCCTTAAGTTTTTCACATGAATATCTTTCCCCCTTTGACATTAATGCCAAAAATATGGCATAAATATCAAAGCAAAAACATAAACCATTGAATCAAAAGGCTAACTACTCCCCCTGAGTATTAACATCACCACATCAATCCGGAATGAATAATATCTCCGATAATACATACTAGACTGATGCCAAATATCATCAATCAGTTTTCTGCCAGAGGGGCAAAAACCTCTAATCTATCTCTGAGGTACTCAAATGATTCTTTAGGCAAAGGTTTAGTGAAAATATTTGCAATCTTCTCTTTAGTGTTCACATAAACCAATCTAACTCCATTTTTATCCACCTTCTCCTTCAAAAAGTTATACTTGATAGATATGCGCTTTATCTTAGAGTGAAATACTGGATTCTTTGATATGTCTATAGCAGCAGAGTTATCACAGTGAATAACTATTGGTCCATTGCAATACACATTTATGTCCTTCAACATTTGCTTCATCCATATAACTTGTGTATAGTTAGTAGAAGCAACAACATACTCAGCTTCAATAGTAAATAAAGAAGTACATGATTGTTTCTTGTTGATCCATGAAATAAGTTTCTTTCCAAGAAAGAAAGCTCCACCAGAAGTACTTTTCCGGTCATCAACATCACTTGCCCAATCTGAATCTGTATATGCACATAAAGTAAAGTCATCATCCCTAGGGTACCACAAACCATATTCAGATGTACCTTGCAAGTATCTAAAAATCCTTTTCACTGCACTCTCATGATTTTCTCTAAGATCACTTTGATATCTTGATGCAATGCAAACAATATTCATTATATCAAACCTAGTCTGAGTCAAATATAGAAGACCTCCAATCATAGACTAGTATCTTATAGGATTTACTGGTGCAGATTCATCTTTCCTTGTCAATTTCTCACTGGTAACCATAGGAGTACTTACTGGTTTAGAATCTTCTATACCAAATTTCTTTAACAATTCCCTAGCATACTTAGTTTGACAAATGAAAATACCTTTATCAGTCTGAGTAATCTATAAACCTAAGAAATTTTTTATTTCCCCAATCATAGACATTTCAAATTCTTTCTCTATATTTTTAGAAAATTCCATCCACAACTTATCTTCACCTCCAAAAATGATGTCATCAACAAAGACCCTAATAATCAGTATATCATCATCAGAGACTTTATAATATATATTACTATCGGTATTACCTTTAGTGAAACCAAGATTCAAAATATATTTATCTAACCTTGCATACCAAGCTCTAGGTGCCTATTTCAATCCATATAAGGCTTTCCTTAACCTGCAAACCATGTTTTTATCATCTGAAAGTGAAAAACCATCAGATTTCTCAATATAAACTTCCTCATCAAGATCCACATTCAGAAAGGCACACTTAACATCCATCTGATAAACCTTGTAGTTTTTATGTGTAGCATAGGCAATAAATAATCTTACAGCTTCAATCCTAGCTACAGGTGCAAAAGTTTCACCATAATCAATTTCTTCCTTCTGAGAATATCCTTTACAAACCAATCTAGCTTTGTTCCTTACAACTTGTCCATCTTCATTTAATTTATTCCTAAAAACCCACTTAGTTCCAATAACATTCTTATTTTTTAGGCAGGGGAACTAAAATCCATGTGTTATTCTTTTCTATCTAATCTAATTCTTCTTCCATAGCTTTCATCCAACATTCATCTTTACATGCTTCAATTATTGATACCAATTCAACTTGAGAAATTAAACATACCTCATTAGCTGCCAATCTCCTTGTCATTAGTCCATTGTTCTTATCCCCAATGATATGATCTTCTAAATGATTAAACCTCACATACCTAGGAGTCTTTTGATTCTTTGTTCCTCTTTCTTGTTCTTCAATTACTATTGAATTTCCTGATATTGCTGGAGTAACTGGTTCAACATTATGTTTCGGTAAAGGTGTTACTGGTTCAATTATGATCATTTCCACTACTGATTCTTGCTCATAAACTCTGATTTGACTTCTATTAAGCTCATCCACCTTGACATTAGCGCTCTCCACAATTCTCTACAATATTTTATTATAACATCTATATGCTTTTCTTTCATTAGAATAACCAAGAAATATCCTTCATCACATCTAGGATCAAATTTGCCAATGAAATCATCTCTCCTGATATAACATATACTACCAAAGATTATGAAATACTTAACTGTAGGTGTATTGCCAAACCAAATTAATAAGGTGTCTTACCAGTTTTTTCTTTGATATGTAATTTGTTGAATGTATAAACTGTTGTGCTCATATCTTCTCTCTAGTAGATATGAGGTAGATTAGCTTCCATCATCATGGTTCTAGCAGTATCCAAGATAGTTTTGTTCTTTCTTTTCACAACTCCATTCTACTGAGGTACTCGATACTTATGTTGTTGGGTGTGCAATCCTATTAAGAGCTAGCCCCCCCCCCCCCCCAAGCCAAATTGGGCGGGGAGCAGTAGATTAATGATGCCCCAAGGAGTAGAAAATTGTCTCCTTATGCCATGGTTCTCACAAAAGTTATTAAACTCACCGGATGTGAATTCTCCACCATGATCCGACCTTAAGCAATTAATCTTCAATCATGTCTTAGTTTCAACTTTATCTTTAAAAATTTTAAACTTTTCAAAAGCCTCAGATTTCTCCCTTAGAAAAGTAACCCACATCATTCTAGAATAATCATCAATGATTAGCATGAAATATCTATGACCTTTAAAATTTTTAATTCTAGTAGGGCCACACAAATGAGTATGAATAAGATCAAGAACATCATTAGATTTGTCTTGTATACTCTTAAAAGAGGTTCTATCTTGTTTTCCCATTTGACATTCTTTACATACCAGATTATAGGGCTTCACAATCTTAGGTATATCTCTAACTACCTTAGTTGAACTGATCTTTACCATGCAATCAAAATTCACATGACATATCCTTTTCTGCCATAGCCAACTCTCATCAATTTGTGAAATCAAACATGTCTTCTCACTAGAATTCAAATGAAATATATTACCTTTTGTCTGAGTACCGGTTGCAATCTCCAATCTAGATCTATAAATGATTTTGCATTCTCCATCCTTGAATTATAATTGAAATCCCTTATCCACCAATTTTCCTACACTCAAAATATTATGCCTTAAACCTTCAACATAATAAACATTATCAGTATTGTTCTTACCATCTAATGATATAGTTCCTTTTCCTTTGATCATTTTTTCTTTGTCATCTCCAAATCTAACCAAATCGCCATCAAATTCTTGCAAAGATAGAAACTTCCTTTTATCTCCAGTCATATGATGTGAACATCTACTATTAATTACCCATTCATCCTTATCTTCAATTTTAGTAGTCAGGGCCTTCTCTTCAGGTACATTCTCTTCCAGTGCCAGAACATCTTCCTTGATAGCTAGGAACACCCATTCCTTTCCATTGCTAGATCCAATAAAAGAGTCTTGTGTCGGTTCATCATCTGAATCAGTCACACCTTCCTCATCCGCAATGTAGCATGATTTATCTTTGTTTTTCCTATACTTATACTTGTTTTGATATCTAGGGTTAGGCTTAAAAGTTCTTCTAGCTCTCTCTTCAAATCTTGAATTCCTTTTAGGACATATAGATACAAAATGACCTATCTTATTACATGCAAAACATTTCAAAGGTTCTTTTCCTTCATACTTACTTCCTACCGGTCCTTTAGGTACTCTTCTAGAAAATAGGGCTTCAAGTTTCTCAAATTATTCATCTTCTCCCTTCATATCATCCAATTCCTTCGCATACAAATCTTTCCAATATTTCTTGTGGGTTGATGATGTAAATGCATGAAAAGCAAGTTCAGACTTCATAGCTCCAGAAGGTCCAATTTCTTCAAGCTCAAAAGAAGATAATTTCCCAACCAAGGTGTCTCTATTGATAGAAGTATTAGCCATTGTTCTCAATTCATTAATTGTAGTATCCTTCATCTTATAAGCCGGTGGTAAAGCTCTCAAAACTTTATAAACCATTTCATCTTTGAATTCCCATAATAATTTCATTTATCCTTTCCATGAATGCTGTAATCCTTTCATCTTCTTCCATCCTCAAATTTTCATATCTCACCCAGTAACCATCAAATTTAGTAATCTTAATAGTAGGGTCATATTCATTAAGAGTCTCCAACTTGTACCATATAGCCTTTGCTGATGATTTGTTAGTCAATCTCATTATTTACTGATCATAAAGTGCACACAAGAGTGCTTCTCTAGCTCTACAATCATTCTCAAGCTCCTTATCCAAGTTTTCTGGAGGAGGATTTCCAGATGTCAGATTAAAAGGTGTAACACCATTCTTTGTGATTCCCAAATTTCCTTAACAAGACATCTCAAATGAGTCTCCATATAAATCTTCCATACTCTATAATTTGTTCCATCAAGCCTAGGACTATCTCTCTGAAAGATAGCAACAAATAAACTAGATGAACTTGAACTATTAGTCGTCATAGGATCTTCCTCAAGCGGTTAAGCTTCTACAGAGAGGACCAGAGCTTTGATACCAATTGTTAGATAGTTCAAATAACTGGAAGACAACTGAGAGGGGGGGTGGGGTGAATCGATTTTCACTAGATTACCAGCACCTTAAGCAATTAAAACTTTATATACTAGAATGCATAAACCAATTACTAAAATAGCAGATACACCAATTAAGCACAAGAAATAATTAGAGAATAAATACCATCCACATGACACCAAGATTTGTACTTGGAAAACCCGGTAAAGGGAAAAAACACAGTGGGAAGCCTACCCACAGTCAGATAATACTTTTGTAGTAAGTATGTGATTACAAATGAGGGGCCTGCACTTGCAGAAAGGCCAACAACCTAGAGCATACTGCTCATTACAAAAGGAGTTTCACTGACTACATAAAAATCCAGACTAAAATCTGAAAGAGAGAATGAATTGCAATGATAGCATCTCTTATGCCTGAGTATAGTTTTGATTAAGCTCAATACTAGAGGAATTAATCCTCTTACATAAACCCAAATCAATCAGCAATGATCGATCAAATCCTCTGCATGAATGATTATTACATTATTCGCTCCTTACATATCCATACATTATCCCTTACATTATCTACAATGAGATCTTACATCATATATATATAGACCCTCGACCACAAACAATAATGTCGACCACCAGACTATAAAGAAATTACATAATTACAAAACATGTCAGCCTAAGACAAAAAAAATAATATCCAACCCATAAGACATTCGGGAAACATATTGAGAAGTCCAAACAACATGATACATTAAGCCAGTCCATAACTTAGATAGTACCGGACCCAATTTAGGTCCACACATGCTAAAGTAATGATCCCAATCAGCCAAGTCTCAAACATGATCACCATCAACATCCTAAATCTCTACTAGAAGCCACACCAACACCACTTATGAAAAACATCAAAGATCTGTCGATGAACCCCTCACCGGATCAACAAACCAAGCTTACCAACATACATGATAGCATCCGATCACCAAATCAAAACCAACTGACTGAAAACAAACCTAAGTAGCATGAATAGAATACCGGATACTGGAGAATACTGGATCATCATGATCTAATCCAACCAGAAACCAAACAACCTACCGGGACCAGAAGGATATTGGTAAAGCAGCCAAAACAGCTAGTGTTGACATTAATGAAAAAACATCAATGCAATACATAATCAATTCCTCCAAATGGCCAATAGATTGTTCCCTTGGATGAGTGTTCTTAGTCATCATATGCCTTAATGGTGATTGCATGTGTATAATTCACATCTTTTTCAAAATATCCTAATTGCTTAATAGTATTCAATGTACGAATATTCAGACCTGCTCCTCCATCTATCAAGACTCATTTTATTTGGTTTTTATGGAGAAAGGATTCAATATGTAGAGGTACATTATGAGGCTAGGTTTTGGATGCATCAATGGCTTATGTGAATGTGAGGCTTTGCGGAATGGAAAGGTATCCCACCATGGCTTGAAACTGGTCCACGTTCAAATCAGTGAGTACAAAACTTTCTCTCAAAATTTTATCAAGGATGGCTTTATGTGCGGGAGATATGTGTAAGAGCTCCAGGATAGAAATGAGGACGGTGATAGTTTTGATACTTAATATAAGTACAGATCCAATAGCCAACAAGATGAGGGGGGGGGGTGAATCATACAAAATTTATCTTCCATAAAAACATCAGATTCAACCTCGATAACATATATTTCAGTAATATAACCAAAACTATTAAACATGCAAACTCAAAAGTATATGAACATCATAAACCTCATAACACCAGATTTAACGTGGAAACCCAAATAGGGAAAAACCACTATGGGATTTTGGACACACTAAGAAATATACTCTTCTAGAGTATGCTTGGTTAAAATCAAATCTTGTTAAAGATTACAAACACATTGCTAGATGTGACCCGGTTAAGGGATTTCCCTTAGATCTGTTAGGATCTTCACCTTGTTAGAAGTGACCTTGTTAAAGGATTTCAAACACTCAATCAGAATGTCACCTTGCTAGAGGGTTTTACAAATAAGATTGTTAAGTCCACTCGATTAAGAGATTTTCTGTCACTTTCACAAAATAACAGTAATAAAATCTATCTGCAACTTCACATCTAAAATGCTAAAGCAGATTCTTATTTGTACAATACAATCTAGACATAGAACTAATCTTGTCTATCTGCTAGGCTTCTATACTCTGTTATTCAAACAGGTCTTCAAGCTTCTATGCTTGGTAATCACTATGTAGCATCCCTGTGCATACACTTGCCTACATACATTGTTTATCAACAATTTCCTATTTATAAACAATTAGGTAACCACTTAATCTCCTTGATCACATTTCCCATGATCAATCATAGCCATCAGATCTTCAATCTTGTCCAGGTTCAATGCATCTTTCAATCTGAAAATGTTTTACCCTACCTTGGAACTTGTGCCAGGGTTTTGCAGTTCAATCTGAGCTATAGATCTTCATGTTGACTTTTCATTGCCTTAGATTAGTTAACAAACTTCATTCACAACTCACCAATCATTGATCAATTCTAGCTCATCAGCTTCCTTCTTTAAATAACGCATGTAAACATTTAATGCATTCTGTTATAGCTTGGTTACAACTCAGTAACAACTCGGTGAATACTAAACTTCATTCGGTAGACATTCCACCTTCTTTAACCGATAACGATAACCTTAGGGTTTACTGACTAGGTTCCTTAAGGTTTACCGACTAGGTTCTTTGCTTGATAACATAGTATAGTATTAACCTTTACATTTTACAACATATGTATGATGTTAAAACAATCTAAACATCATGATCTCATCATTGTCTGACTCAGTACTAGTTGCCCATTGAATACCTTATTCATCCCCTTATTCATCATATTCTTTCTTGTGTCTTTTACCGACATCTTTATAATCTTCATATCATACTTCTCAAGATATCGCAACATCATACTAAATTAGAAAATCAATTTCTTGACATCAATGACAAAATAATAATATCAAGACAGTAAAACATCTTTAATTAGTTATATCCATAATCATCAACAACCTTCTCAATATCCTTATGAAATGCCAACAATCTTTCATTGTCTGTTATAATGCAATATTGCCAACAATCTCCCCCTTTGGCATTGATAGCAAAACCAATTGATTTGACCTTAAGAGATTCAGATTGCTGCGATTCTGAAATGCTGAAATGCTCTCCCCCATACATTAGACTTCTCTTGTTTTTAGTCTTGTAGTCTGCTCAGTTTTCTTTTAGTCTTCTCCCCTAATAGGTCTTCTTCCTCTATATTAGTCTTCTCCTCTTTATAGTAGTCTTCTCCCCCTTTGACAACAATGCCAAAAAGTAAAGAACTAAAACATAATTACTTTCTGTAAGAAGTTATTTCCTACTATTATGTATCAACTGAGTCTCGGTCAGAGCATTTGTCTTCAATTCTTGTTCCTTGTAATATTTCCTGTATTATTTATGTACACCTTTAGAAAACATCCTAAAGTGTATAAATCAGCATCAACTCCCAAAAGATATTCATTAGAGTCATCGGATTTATGCTTTCACCGAACTCGGTCAGTGAGTAGAAGATAGGGGTAGGACCCCTAACTTACTTCTGAGATATTCAAAAGTGTCCCTTGGTAGTGGTTTTGTGAAGATATTTGCTATCTGTTCCTTTGTGCTAACATACTCCAATACCACTTTCTTCTCTTGAGCTTCTTCTCTAAGATAATGATATTTGATAGATATGTGCATTGTCTTAGAATGCATAATAGGATTCTTTGAAATATTAATGGCACTAGTATTGTCACAGAATATAGTTACTGGATCGGTAACTTTCTCATTTATACCTTCCAACAGTTGTTTGATCCATGCAATGTTGGTATAATTCAATGTTGCAGCAATGTATTCAGCTTCTGTTGTTGACTGTGAAACAAATCCTTGTTTCTTGCTAAGCCAACTCACTAGTCTTTCTCCTAAAAAGAAAGCTCCTCCAATTGTGCTTTTTCTATCTTCAATGTTGCCTGCCCAATCAGCATCAGTATAAACTTTTAAATCAAAATCATTTCCTTTTTGATATACTAAGCCATAATCCTTTGTGCCTTTCAAGTATCTAAAAATTCTTTTGATTGTTGTCATGTGTGTTTCCTTAGGATCTGCAGAGAATCTTGCAACTATACCTACTGCATGTGCTATATTTGGTCTACTATGAACAACATATTGTAGCTTTCCAATCATGGATTGGTAAAGTGTCTCATCAACAGATGCAGATTCATCATTCTTTGATAATTTATAGTTGGTAGTCATAGGAGTACTTACTAGTTTTGAATCCTCCATTCCAAATTTCTTCAAGATTTCCTTTATGTACTTGGATTGAGTAATGAAAATCTCATTTTTCATTTGCAGTATCTGTAAACCTATAAAATACTTTATCTCACCGATTAATGACATCTCAAATTCTTTTCTCATTTTATTTCCAAAGTTCTTGCATAAAGAGTCATTTCCACAAAATATAATATCATCAACAAATATGGTTGAGATCAGTATTCCATTTTCATCATTCTTCATGTACATGTTGTTGTTCTCATTGTCCTTATAAAACCAATCTTAATCAAATAAGAGTGTAAGCTTTCATACCATTCTCTTGGTGCTTGTTTCAAACCATATAAAGCTTTATTCAATTTACATACCTGATCTTTATTCTTGTCTTCAACAAATCCTTCAGGTTGTTCAATGAAAACTTCTTCTTCTAATATTCCATTCAGAAATGCAGATTTGACATCAATTTGATATTTCTTGAAATTTTTGAAAGCAGCATAGGCCAACAATGTTCTTACTCCTTCAAGTCTAGCAATAGGTGCAAAAGTTTCACCATAATCAATTCCTTCTTCTTGAGCATAACCTTTGCAAACTAGTCTTGCTTTGTTTTGAATGACCTCTCCTTTTTCATTTAGCTTGTTTCTGAAAATCCACTTTGTACTGATTACATTTTTGTCCTTCGGTCTTGGGATTAGTGTCCATGTGTCATTCTTCTTGATTTGATCAATCTCTTATATCATAGCATTTATCCAATCTTCACTATTAAATGCCTCTTTCACTATTCTCGGCTCAAATTCAGATATTAGACATGTGTTCTGTCTTAGTTTGTTCCTTGTCATCACTAGATAATCCTTATCTCCTATAATCTGACTTGATGCATGACATCTTCTGACATACTTGTCTAATATGGGCTTGGTAGGCTCTGTATGATCTTCTTCATCACTCGGTAACTGGACATTCTCTTCATTTTCTTCAACAGTCTTCTCGGTAGGACTTCTCGGTTGAACGTAGACAAATTCATCATAGTCTTCTGGTTCCTTGGAATTTCCTTCATCATTTCTTTCTGAAAATTCATCAATTTTCACATTTGCACTTTCTACTATTTTGTTAGATGATTTGATTAGACATTTAAATGCTTTGCTTCTAGAAGAATAACCTAGAAACATTCCTTCTTCACTTTTCTGATCAAATTTGCCATTTCTATCATATTTATGAACATAGCATCTACTTCCAAAGATTTTAAAATAACCTACATTAGATTTCTTATCATACCAGATTTCATATGGTGTCTTCAAAGTACCTTTCTTCAATTGAACTCGGTTCAAGGTGTAAACTGTTGTGCTTATTGCTTCTCTCCAAAATGTTTGTGGCACCTTCTTTTCAATCATTAGTGTTCTATCACAATCCACAATAGATCTGTTTCTTCTCTCAGCTATTCCATTCTATTGTGGAGTTCTCAATGCAGAGACTTGTCTTTTAATACCATGATCATTGCAAAATAAGTTGAACTCATTAGATGGGAACTCTCCTCCTCTATCTGATCTAAGACATTTTAGTTGTCTTCCTGTTTCATTTTCAACTCTTGCCTTGTACCATTTAAACATTTGAAAAGCTTCTGATTTTTCTTTTAAAAACATTACTGACATCATCCTTGAATAGTCATCCACAAATAATATGAAATATTTATCACCATAATAACTTTGAACTTTCATAGGACCACAAAGATCAGTGTGTACTAGATCTAAAGTTCCTTTAGAAGTGTAATACTTACTTGTAAAGATTGATCTTGTCATCTTACCCATCTGGCATCCTCGACACATAGCATTCTCAGGTTTTTCAAGACTCGATAGACCTCTTACTTTGTGCTTCTTGCTTATTTTGATCAGATTATCAAAATTGACATGACAAAACCTTTTATGCCATAACCAGGTATCATCTAACTTTGCATGCAAACACTTATTCCGAGTTGAGTCAAGGTGAAATGTGTTACCTTTTGTTTGTGTCCTGGTAGCAACTAACTTTCTATTTTTGTCATGAACTTTGACAATTCCCTTCTAAAATTCTATTCGGTAACGTGTGTTGTTTAGTTGTGCTACACTCAACAAATTGTATTTCAAACCTTCAACCCAATAAACATCATTGCATCTTGCATTATCAAGAAGTGTTATAGATCCTTTACCTCTCACTGAACATGGTGCATCATTACCAAATCTAACATAGCCTCCATCATAATCTTCTAATATAACAAACTTGTGTTTATCTCCTGTCATATCATGTGAGCATCCACTATCTATAATCCAATAATCATTAGTGTTTATGTTTGATATTAGGGATTTTTCTTCATACCTTTGTTCATCTGATCCATCCTTGATAGCCACATAAACTACTTCCTCTGTATCAGTCTCATCTGATTTATCATCGTTGGACTCCTCATTAGCTATTAGGCATGTCTTTCTATCTCTTCTTTTGAATTCTTGGTGTCCTTTATAATGATTATCTTTCTGTCTATCATCTCGGTAATCTCTCTTTTCAGTAGGATCTTTGTCAGGACAGTTAGAAGCCATATGTCCTATTTTATCACAATTGAAACATTTCAAAGGTAGTTTTCCTTTATACTTACCTTTGCCTCTCGGTAACCTTTTGGCTAATAGTGCTTCAAACTCTTCTTGCTTTTTGATTTCCTCATATAATTTGTGTACTGCCTCCATGTTCTTACGAAATCTTTCACTTGCTCCACTATGATCTCCTTTAGAGTACTTATACTTTCTTTCATTGAAATCATTAGATTCATCAAGATGAAAAGAACTAAATGCAGATTCAACTTTATTTACCGAAGATCCACTATTATCAAAATTACTTAACTCAAATGCATGTAGCTTACCAATAGTAGCATCTAAAGAAACTGGCATATTAGGTACATACCTCAATTCATTGATTGCAGAGACTCAGATTGCATAAGCTGGTAGAAGGGTTCTTAACAACTTACTTGTTATATCCTTTTCTTCAATAGTTCCACCTGCTCCTTTGATTTGATTGACAATCTCCTTTAGTCTTGTACTGTACTGAGTTATGTTCTCACCTTCATTCATCCTCATAGATTCAAGTTGTCCTCTTAGAAAATCTACTTTTTCTCTTTGAACATGTTCATCTCCTCCATATACTGATATGAGCTTATCCCACATTGCCTTTGCATCATTGCAGCCTTCTAGATCATTATACTTTGAATCGGTCAATGCAGATGTTATTTCAATCATTGCTTGAATATGTTCTTGCTTTGCCTTTATCACTTCCATAGTCAATGGATAGGTGCTTGGTGTGACAAAATCATTCTCCAGATAGTATACAACATATTCTCCAACTCCTGATAGATGTAGCTTCATCTTTTTCTGCCATGTAGAGAAACTTGACTTGTTCAGCTTCGGTGCATCCCTCTTATACATCTTTGGATCTTTAACTCAAGTGCCTTTAAACTTTCCTTCCAGAGTCCAAAGCTCTGATACCAATTGATAGTTCTGATACTTAATATAAGTACAGATCCAATAGCCAACAAGATGAGAGGGGGGGGGTGAATCATAAAAACTTAATCTTCCATAAAAACATCAGATTCAACCTCTGTAACATATATTTCAATAATATAACCAAAACTGTTAAACATGCAAACTCAAAAGCATATGAACATCATAAACCTCATAACACCAGATTTAACATGGAAACCCAAATAGGGAAAAACCACTATGGGATTTTGGACCCACTAAGAAATATACTCTTCTAGAGTATGCTTGGTTAAAAGCAAATCCTATTAAAGATTACAAACACATTGCTAGATGTGACCTGGTTAAGGGATTTCTCTTAGATCTGTTAGGATCTTCACCTTGTTAGAAGTGACCTTGTTAAAGGATTTCAAACACTCAATCAGAATGTCACCTTGCTAGAGGGTTTTACAAATAAGACTGTTAAGTCCACTTGATTAAGAGATTTTCTGTCACTTTCACAAAATAATAGTAATAAAATCTATCTGCAACTTCACATCTAAAATGCTAAAGCAGATTCTTATTTGTTCAATACAATCTAGACATAGAACTAATCTTGTCTATCTGTTGGGCTTCTATACTCTATTATTCAAACAGGTCTTCAAGCTTCTGTGCTTGGTAATCACTATGTAGCATCCCTGTGCATACACTTGCCTGCATACATTGTTTATCAACAGTTTACTATTTATAAACAATTAGGTAACCGCTTAATCTCCTTGATCACATTTCCCATGATCAATCATAGCCATCAGATATTCAATCTTGTCCAGGTTCAATGCATCTTTCGATCTAAAAACATTTTACCCCACCTTGGAACTTGCATATTAGTCTTGGAACTTGTGCCAGGGTATTGCGGTTCAATCTGAGCTATAGATCTTCATGCTGACTTTTCATTGCCTTAGATTCATTAACAAACTTCATTCACAGCTCACCAATCATTGATCAGTTCTAGCTCATCAACTTCCTTCTTTAAATAATGCATATAAACATTTAATGCATTTTGTTATAGCTTGGTTACAACTCGGTAACAACTCGGTGAATACTAAACTTCACTCGGTAGACATTCTGCCTTCTTTAACCGATAGCGATAACCTTAGGGTTTACCAACTAGGTTCCTTAGGGTTTACCGACTAGGTTCTTTGTTTGATAACATAGTATAGTATTAACCTTTACATTTTACAACATATGTATGATGTTAAAACAATCTAAACATCATGATCTCATCATTGTCTGACTCGGTACTAGTTGCCCATTGAATACCTTATTCATCCCCTTATTCATCATATTCTTTCTTGTGTCTTTTACCGACATCTTTATAATCTTCATATCATACTTCTCAAGATATGGCAACATCATATTGAATTAGAAAATCAATTTCTTGATATCAATGACAAAATAATAATATCAAGACAGTAAAACATCTTTAATCAGTTATATCCATAATCATCAACAACCTTCTCAATATCTTAATGAAATGCCAACAATCTTTCATTGTCTGTTATAATGCAATATTGCCAACAGACGGGTGTCTTCCCTAATTGATCTACAAGGTCCTCCTCATTTTTGGTGGATGAAGAGGTTGTGGTCTTGGATGAAACGCCTTGTAAGGTGGCTTTACCTTGATGGGTTGTGACATTACATTTAGAGGTTTCATCTTTAGAAGATGAGGAAGATGGTCCAATACCTTTTAAGACAACCTTGCTCCTTTGGGTACATCCTTCAAGAGTTTTATCCTTTATAATGATAGTAGAAGCACGATTATCCAATGAAATGTGATTAATAGTAGAATCATAATCATAGGGCGTCTTGGTATAATTGGCCTGATTATCTGAAGTTTTGGATTTTCCCTTGTCATGTTTATGAAATGGTTCCTTAAACATCGCATTCTATTCATTGGAGGTATTACCATCAACCTCTATGTCACCTTTGTCAATGAGATCTTGTATGATATTCTTCAATCTATGGCAATTGCTACTTATATGCCCTTTACTCTTGTGATATTCTTAATATTCATCATCATTCCACCAATTTGGTTTTACTTACGGTTAATATGGTGGATTATCTAATAGTCTTATGACCTTTTTTTCCACTAACTTCTTTTATTCTATTTCAAGCGATTCTCCCAACGGAGTGTACTTTCTTTAGGGTTTTGATTGCCTTTGATTGTTCACTTGATCGTTTGTATTGGATGAGCTTGCACCGGGGAAAGTAATCTTGGGTTTCACAACATTCACATCTACTACCCCATCATTGATTGTGTTCTTATTCTTGTTCCAAAAGTGGGGTTTGTCTTTCCCATTTGATTCCTCTTTGTTCTCTTTGAATATTTTAATGACACCTTGTTCAATAAGGACTTTCTCTATGCCATTCCTTTCTCAATGACCTTGAAAGTAGACAAACATGCTTTTCTTAGCTCATATCCAATATCCTTGTTGACATTTTGAGTGAACATTTCTACCATTTTATTTTGTGGTACATCACAAGAGCATCGACTAGAAAGACCTCTCCATTGTTGTAAGAATGAGGAGAAGGATTCCCCATTTTTCTGCCTAGTATTGCACAAGGTAGCCATTGACACATTTGTTTCAATTTTGTATGAGAAGTGTTGTATAAAAGCCTCTACTAGATCACTTCATGAATTAATTCTAGGTGGAAGTTGGGAGAACCATTCCATTGCTTGCTCACCTAAGCTTTGTAGAAACAATCTCATCAAGTATGTTTCTTCTCCTGCTACCTCAATTCAAGCTATGAAAAACTATCTTATGTGTGACTTAGGATCCCCTTTGCCTTTCTACTTATCAAATTTTAGTGTCACAAAATGTGGAGGAAATAGAGGCATTGGAATGCTTCTATCAAATGGGTAAGGACATATATCCTTCATTGAGTATTGTTTCTTTGGTATATTCATTTCTGCCATTTGCTTTTGCAGATCCTTGATCTGTTATTGCAAGTCATTCTTGGGTGGTGTCTTTTCTCTTTGATCTAGTCCCATGCATGAGCCACCAGGTGGAGGAGGAGAGATATAATGTATATATGGATGGTATTGATCATAAATGTGTTCATATGGAGGAGGAACATAGCTAAAGATTGTATATGGACCACTTGGTATGGTGTTTTAATGAGGAGAACTAGGTCTAGGTCAATACATGTCATGACCATGAAGATGGGAGGTATCATAAGAGTGATCTTGAGTATTGCCCCCAAATCTGACATGGGGTCTCCTGAAGAAGACATCGGTTAGGAGGGACCTCAAAGAGATAAATTCGGACTGGTAAATAAGAGTAACACAATGGAAACACAAAGATATGATGGAGGCAATGCATAATAGATTGTATTATAATATGAAAATTGATTACAATCAATCAGTAACAATCGGGTTACAACATAATCGGCACACAGGCCTACTAGAACATGGTCAAAGTACATAATAGGTCACAATCGAGACCTTGAATCTTAAGATCTATCTTCTACGCTTAGTATAGCTACTTGATTATTTAATTGATTACATTATAATGTGCAATTAGAATTATATATATGATCTAAATGATCCGATCAGCCCAAAAAGGAATCAAACCCCAGAGAACAAGACCTAACGTGTAAAATCAACAAGGTTGGCCTCCACCAAGAGATTCCTTTATAAAATCCAAAGGATGAAGTGTAGATTGCAGGAAAAGGTCAGCCACATGCCAAGGAACATTGGAATCAATGCCAAAGGCTACACAAGATTTGGAAGGGGCTCCAATAGATCACCAAAATAGATCCAGGCAACCGGTAACAAGAAATTGTCAACTAGTAATAGGAAACTGTCAAGAAAACCAATAGTGATATCTTGTCGAAAAATGATCCAAATGCGATGTGGTCTAGCAATAATAAAGATGATCAAGTCCTCAAGTAGAATCCAACTCCATAGGATTCAGTGAGCCAAAACTGGGACACACAGAAAGAAATGTTGAAACTGCAAACAAAAAGAAAAACATAAAGAAAATGTTTTTGGTTGATGCAAGATTTCTATGTAACAGAGATGCTCCTACATCATCTCCTCATGTCATGATTTTGAATATTCACTTGAGTGTATTTGTATCCATTTGTTTGATCTTAGGTATCATCATGGTCATGCATGGTGGTAGTTCTTCTCCATGGGAAACGGTGACTGCGGGGTTGTTCATGAGAGGTTCTATCATAACTGGCATGAGAATGAGTGTATGTGTTTGGAATCTTAGGTTTTTGAAATAGGGAGGAAGGTGACTCAAGAATGAGATTCTCTCTTCTATTACCACCATTATTAGGCCTCCTTTGTCTTGTATTAACTTGATTTATTTGGTTTGTATCATCCTCCAAAATTTGTGACATATCAAAATCATGGGGTAATCTTGTTCCACTTTGTGCCATAACTTGTAGAAAATATTGTCTAGCCCTCTTCATGATTTCTTGAACCAATTTTTTAAAATGGGGATCCATGATAGTTTACTCAACTTCTGCATAATCCATGGATACATTGTCATTATCATTGTTGTTGTCAATTTTGTCATTGCCTAGTATATTACTGCGGTTTTCAAATGGATTGTAGAATTCATCTCCATCAAAATCATAGGTACTCATGTTTAAAGACCTTAAAGCTTCTTCAACTTCCCTTCTAGATCTTTGTGAACAAGTTTCAACCATAGACTAAAGTCTTGACCAAAATGAAAGGTAGGATGAAAATGCAAAGACTATGGAAGACCAAGAGGTGTATGAAGTGTAGATGAATCTAGGGTAAAATTGCAATGTCCAAGAGTGTAAGACCAAAGTATGTATGTTTGAGAGTAAGGCATGGCTTCCAAAGAGATGATGGATCTCATGATGAGGTAAGTTGACCTTGACTCAAGAAGACCAAATGAGACCCTAAGATGATAGATATTGATGCGGGAATCACCTAGTGTTGTGTTGTAGTATGTTTGTAAAGTTTGATAAGGACAAGCAAAGTAACCTTTTGACTCAAATTAAAAAAATATGTATGAGGGCAATGCAAGTGAAGGAAAATGATTGACTATGTGTGACCAAGATAGGTTGACTGAAGAATGAAGCCCTATAGGAGGTAGCCTTAGAAGCTCTTTGTATCTGAAAACTTAAATCCTTTTTGTTCTCAAGAATTTTCTCTATAATCTTTCAATTGTGAATGCAGACGCAGTTTTAACCAACCAAGACATGATTTTTGATCTTAGACGCAATTTTAGTAGACATAGATGTAGTTTTCTAGTGATAATGACAATTTTAACCTAAAAGTCAAAGATGCAATTCTACCCTGCACAAACGTGATTTCTCAACACAGACATGTTTTAACTATCAGAGACGTAGTTTCTGAAAAATGTGACAATTTTTAGATGTTGATTTGTTGGAGGACACATATGCAATTCTGTACTACATAGACATGATTTCCCAACACAAACATGGCTTTAACTAACAAAGATGCAGTTTCCAATATTTTGTGCAATTTTGTCCTATTGTGAAGCTGTTTAATGTGACCAAATCTCAATGTTTTGACTCTTTTCATGGCAAAAGGACACAATAACAATGAAGACTCAATGTTTGAAGGTGTTCTGTCCAAAGGATAAAAAATGTTTCCAAATGTGAAGTATAATGTGAAATGTTTTTCCATACACTTGAAAACATGGTAGACACAATGTTTCTTTGTTTTGCTTGAAAATGTTTGAATGTTTTGATCATGCAAGAACAAATCCTAGGGATAATCGAGACAATCATTGTTGAATCTCACTTGGGGGATTACCCCAAGGCTATACGATTCAGAGCGGATATTTAGATGCTTGACCCCACTGGCTCCACCCTCAGTACTCACTTCTCTGGGGCAGCCAGGAACCAATCCCCAAAAAAACTCCCTATGGCGAACTTTGTAACTCTACTAAGAACCATAAGAATGTGAGTCGCTTCAGAGGTCCGACCTCTTGGGCCAACAACTAGAAGGTTTTGGCTTCTAACACAAAATGGTGTCTAGTAAGGGCATCCATTCAGGTGTCTATAATTAGCAGTGTGTTATGTTCAGTTATATGGAAGGCCTCCTAGCCTATAGAGGTTAAGCTCTATAGGGTTTATGGGGAGTCATAACACCATTATAGCAGCATGTAACACCCGTTGCTTGCAACTTTTGTCACAAACACTTTTCTTTAT
The DNA here is from genome assembly GCF_030272615.1 of Cryptomeria japonica. NCBI lineage: Eukaryota > Viridiplantae > Streptophyta > Pinopsida > Cupressales > Cupressaceae > Cryptomeria > Cryptomeria japonica. Next base: position 400,550,278 of record NC_081413.1, on the reverse strand, counting down.
AGTGGCTTGGAAGAGCTTGGCTTTAGCACGTTACCACTTGGGTCATTCCCTCTCACTTAGCCTTATGGGCTACTTGGGATGCGAGCCCTCTAAAAGGTAAAACAAAAAGAGCCTATTGCTCAAGACATAAAAGGCACTTGTTAATTTTAGAGCACCAATTGAAGTGTTTGCTAAACAAAAGAAGACAAAGCAAGAAATTTCAAAATCAAATCTTTGCCATAGGTTTTGCACCAAACTTGTTAGTAGTTTTGAAATGATACCCCTCCTGCAAGCACGCAAGTTAGGTGAATTTTAGATCCAAAAGACTTTGTGAAATAGGGGCCTTCGACAAGACATTTTTCTCCTTTTTAAACAGCTACACCACTTCTTTAGTCGGATCAAAAGAGGTTAGCCCTTAAAAAACCAAATCTTAAAACCCTAAACAAAAGAAAAAATGGAAAATTGAAAACACAAACGTAGCTATACCAGACACAGACGCAGAAATAGATCACAGACGCAGAATGATAGAACAAAGACATGGTTTCTAGATCTGAGACCTGCAAAATAGACAACAAAATGCAGATGTGATAGAAACCTGCACAAATGTAAGATTTGGACACAGACACAACAATATAGCTCATAGGCATGATTCCAAAGACCTGAAACTACAAACTGAGAAAAAACCCTACAAAAAACAAAAATGCAACAATATATAATGCAGACGCTAAAAGAAAACAAAAACATGATAAGATTCTATGCAAACGCAATTTCAGGATGATAGATCTGCAAAAATAGTAGAAAATCAAAAAAGTAGAATTAACAGTCGCAAACATGGAAATAGAACGAAAATGCGGTTAGATCTGTAGTAGACGCAGAAAAACGCAGAATCATTGCAATGCTGAACCTGCAACTTTTAAAAACACAAAATATGCAAACAAGATGTCAAAATAGAAGGGACAAGAGTCCCACCAGGCATGCCAAAATGTATACGGTAAAAATGGATAGTGAAAAACAACAATATTGAAATATTAACAAGGATCCAACCATAAAACCCTAGCCTAACAATGAAAGCAATCCACCATACACAAATGAAGATACCTAAGACCATGCAAATAAAATAAAAAAACCAAATATACCATTCACATGTCAAGTAGGGTTTGAATCTTAATTTCTTTCTATCTTCATTGATCTTATTTGATATATTTTCTCTTAGATTTTATGTGTGCACAAGAGCTCAACAAAGAATGAAAATATGATTGATAGCTTGGTTGCAAGAAGGCTTAATTGCATAAGATCGATTTGATGATTAGATGATTAGGTGATTAGGGTTGATAATGAAGGAGAGTATCCTCTTATATAGAAGACACTTTAGGAAATGGAGGGATAAGATTAAAAGGTGAAGAGGATAAATGGTCGGCTAGGATTAAAGGGTAGGTAGAAGAAATAATTAAATGATAAAGGGGGTAGTTAAGAGAAGAATTAAGAGATGAATGACATGTGTCATGGGTAGAAAAGGCTAATGAATTAATTAAATAAATAAGAATTTATTTAATTAATAGAGGAAGTGGGATCAATTAAATAAATTAAATTTTATTTAATTTAAGAAAAGGACAATTTAAATAAATAAAAGTATTTATTTAAATGAGGAAAGGCTTAGAAGAGGATTAATGAATTAATATAATGAATAAGAATTTATTTAATTAATAAAAGACTTAGGATAAAATAATTAAATAAATAAAAATATTTAATTAATTGACAGGACAATTTTAGGTGTCTACAACAGGTACCAAACATCGACTCCACTTGGTCTCATCTTTATCTCAATGGAAAGTTGTTGGAGATGGCATGTGTTTCCCTCTCATACTATAGGCTTAAGTTGATACCCTTGTCAGTTAGTGTCTTGGCTTGAGTCGTTGGTCTACGCCATGTGGTATGTTGTTCAACCTTATGTCAGGTTGCCTTGTGAGTTTGCGATTATTTATTAATTAATAATTAATCAGTTCATATAGTTTATAAATATTAAATTAAATCAATAGATGTCATTAATATTTAATATTAATGTGCGATTATTATTATTATTGGAGAATTATTATTCATTGATGTTTATTTTATGGATTTATGTTTTATTAGTTATTTGGAATTGTGATAATTAATTAACTACTACATATAGCCATTGGCGTAAATTATTAGTATGAATACAATATATTTATACATATTTATTTACAAGGAGTTTATAATTAATTAATAATTAATTGGTGCAATTATATTAGTTGAGTATTTATGCTTATAAGTACATCCATTTATTTATTTATTATTTATTTGATTATTTTATATGTATGCGGGTGATATTTATAGTAATGAGTATAAATTATATTGGCTAGAGCATTTATATGTATCTATACATTTAATTATTTGTTTATTGTTTATCTATTTATTTATTTTTGGCTCATCTATTTATTGGTTACTTATTATTTATTTATATTGGTTTTGATTTATTATTTGAGCTTTTGATTTATTGGATTATTATTTATTTATTTATTGTTTAATTATTGGACATGGGTATTTATGTATGTCTGTACATTTATTTATTTATCTTCATTATTTATTATTTATTTATTATTGGATTATTTATTGTTTATCTAGTTTTTATTGTTTTGATTATTTATTTATTTATTTGAATTGTTTTTTTATTTATTTGTTATTATTCATGTACCTACCACTTGTTATGATTGGCCCTCTTGAGAGTTGTGATTGTGAGTATAATGTTATTTAATTGTTTATTTATTTATATTATTTGTGGTTTATATTTAATTGGAGCATTTATTTATATTGTCTTTGATTTATTTTATTGGGCTTTAATTTATTATTATTGTTTATTATATTATTATTATATTCTCTTGTTACTAATTGAGTAATTAAATATTTTGTTTATACCTACCCTATTATTTTATTGGTTGAGATTTGAGGGTAAGTAAATAATATTATTTTATATTCTTACCTTGATTTTTCGGAAGGGGGGTTGGTATAGAATATATTTTATTGGAATATTTTGAGTGACGTATATTCTTCTGTAGTTTTGAATGAGATTCTATTTATTGGCTTTGTGGGCATTTTTGTGGGTGTGCTTCTAGATATCTTTCTGTGACTTTTGGATTTTAGAATTTCTTAGAGGGAGAATTGCTTGGTTGGGTTGAATTTTGGAAATCTTGTTGGTTTGGATTTTCACTCTTCTATGATTGCATTACCATCACTCTACTTCCAGGTTGGAGATCTTTTTCCATTCTTGCATTTTGGTTTTTGAAAAGAGTTGTTTTCTTCGTGACTGCTAAAAGATTGTTTGGGGAGATTTGGGAATAAATGATTATTCTATTATCAGTAATTGGGAGTAATATTTTGGGAAAAATATTTATATATGATTTTATGAATCTGTGTGTTGTATTGCCAGAAAAGGGCATTTGTGTATGTTGATTATAAGTTGCATACTAAATGCATTATGGTAAAGGTTGGTTTTGTGAGGTTTATTTGTTATTGCATACCCTAGCTTGTGTCCATTTGGTTTGATTAGATCTGTAGTGGTTATGTCTATAATCTTTTCTATGCAAGTTATTGCTGGTATAAGTTGGAATTCTTGGATGCATTGTATTGTTGGCCTTAACAAGGCTTTTATTGGTTTCTTATTAGCTTTTAGTGACTTTTGAGTCATATTTATTCCATTGTAAGGCTCGTGCTCGAATCTGGGCAAATTTGAGTATCTTTGTATCTTGTTTTTTGTGAGTTGGTCCCTTGTTACAATAGCACTACTCTGGGCTTCAATAGTGCCAAAGTAGTGTCAGTAGATTTATGGGTTGGTTTTTGAGTCCCTCAGTTGATTTCTCTACTTGATCTTCATTCTCGAGGCTTGTTTTGTTATGTTTGATGGTTTTGGGGCACTATGTCATTAATTTGTGATATATGTGAATCCATTTGGTCTCCAACAAGTGGTTTTGTGCTTGTCCATTGGGGTTTTGATGTGTTCCTCCAACAAGTTGAGTTATTCCTTGTTGTTGAGGATGGCTAATTGTAGTTCCAACATGAGGTTATGTTATGCCTCCCTGTGGAGGATCATTATATGTTATTGGATTCATGTATTGTGCCTATTTATGTGTATTTGAAATTCTTGAGGCTCTCTTTATTGTTGCATTTTGGTATTATGATCTTATGGATTGATCCTTGTTAAGTGGCTCTTTGTTGTATGTTGATGCCTATCTTTGTGATTCAATTGTATCAGTTTTGTAATGATTTTTGGATGCTTTCCATATTGATCTTCATGTTGTTATGAGGTATCTTGTTATGTTTTACCCTATGGTCTTGGTCCATGTTTGGGAGAGTGGGCTCTTGCATGTGTTGGAACTAGGTTATGAGCACTAGATCTCTAGGAAGGGGGTCTAGACCTATGGAACCGCATGAAGAGTTTATGGTTTAATTGAAAGTGATAACATAATTAATAATTGATTAGTGGGTTGGGTATTTAGGAATACATATAATCAAGATAAGGAAAATTATGTTGTATGCCCCAATTGGACTGACCCGGGGAGAGGGTTTCAGGATCCTAGATTGGGAAGACTGTTGGAGCGGTATACCCAATGTCCCTTGAGTGACTCCAAGGTGGAGATAGATGCCACATGAGGTTAGTATGAGATAACACTCTATCTCACATGTGTCCATTGTCCACATTTCCTTGATTTGTTGTTTGCACCTCTGGAGGTTGTTTGTTTGATTTAGCCATATGGTATATTTTGATGTTATGTTTTCTATGATTGGAGCCTTGAGGTGTCATTTTGTATTCTTTGGTTGTTAGGTGTCAGCTTAGGTCATGAGTATGAGTTGGAACCTTATTTCATATCCTAGCATGGGGGGTTTTTCCTATTTGGTTCCACATGGCTGGGTGGTTTGACGCCTTCTTCCATTGGGATATTCTTCTTCTTGGATGTTAGCATGCGCAGATTGGATTCTTGGATTCTTCATTATGTAGATGTTATTTGGAGCTTATTTCTATGTACTTGGAATTGAAATATTGTATCATGATGATTTTTATTTGTAGAAGAGATTATGTGCCCCTATGTTATGTATCTTCATGTATTTGTTGATGCAATCGAAAAGGGAATATGATGTAGTAGTTTAGGAGTTCTCATTGTACATTCATTTATGTTAGGGTATTCAATATATAATGTTAGATTATGATTTACATGTGGAAAAGGTAGAGTTAGTATTTATACATTTGCATTCTATTGAAATTTTAAGATGGAATTGTATCTATAATCTTATGGAAATTAAGTTGGAAGAATAGTGGAGTTATAAATCTTATTTAAGGAATGAAAATTATCTAGATGAAATGGATTATGTTTCTTAGGTAAAAGAGCTAGTTATCTTAGAGATATGTAATGAAACGTAAAGAATAATATAGTCATATTGAAGACAATGGTTATGCGATCTTTGATGCTTTTATGATGAATGAAAGAATGGATATTAATTGTATTTGATTTGGTAGTTTCTAAAAGAATCTAAAGAGTATGTTATGTGACTAAGTCATGCATATGTGTTAAGGATTTATCATAGTTTTATGGAAAGTGAATGAATATATGGTTAAATAGAATATGATGCTCTAAGATGAATATGTGATGTGTTGAGATTTTGTCAAGTAGTGGCGTTGAGATACCCAGGGAATGGATTTGCATTGTATGAGTTTATATAGAGTTATGTTAATGATTAAATGGTTAATATGCTTGCATAAGATGATTCTATGGCTATGTTCTTGTTGATTTATATATTCATGTATATAGTTAATGATGTATTGATGAATATTGGTAGTAATGTTGCAATAATAAATACTAGTAATAGCATAGTCGTAATGGTTATCTTAAAAAAAAAAAATTTAAAAAATCTCTTTTTGTTAGTAGATTTGGGTTTATTTCTCTAGGGTATTTTGGTGGGCATTACAACTTTAGATTGCAATAACTTTGATTTTAAGTTCATATTCTGATATTTCTTCACATTTGTTTACAACATTTTCTATAAGAGCTAATGGTATCGTTGAGGGAGGGACACCTTTCTCTATAAGTGTTGAAGGTTTTTTGCTGTAGTGAGAGCTTTTTTCTATGGGGTTTTTTATAGATTTGAGTAAAAGTTGTATACCATGGCCTCCATCTCTTGTCAAGATATTGATAAGTTCAATGGCACTGGTTATGTGATGTGATGTGGAAGTTGAAAGTTGAGGATCTCCTAGAAGAGAGAGATCGATGGTTATTAGTTTCAAAAGAAAAGAAACTAGAGGATTATACCTTGATAGATGATGAGTAGAAACAAATAGACAAAAAGGCATGACAAACCATTCCGACATGTCTCACCGACTATGTCTTTTTGAATGTCTCTATAGAAGATATCAAATACAAGTTATGGAGGAAAGTAGGTGATATCTATCAAACTAAGACTTTTTCTAACAAGTTATATTTGAAAAGACATTTGTATTCACTGAAAATGAGGAAAATGATTTTATTATTGAGCATTTGAATGCTTTTAATTTGATTTTAAAATAGCTTGCATCAATAGATGTTTTAGATTAAGGCAAAAATAGGTTTTGAAGGGGCCCCGAAACCCTTTACAAAATAATTCTAAGAGGATTAGAATCAGAAAGCAACATCCAAAAAAAATGGGCTGCAAGGATAGGCATAACAAGCAGCAGCCAAAGAGACAGCAAAAGCCCAATCAGGCACAAAAAGACAACAGAAAGACCAAACCTAGACATAGAAAGAACCAACAACATAAAACAACCCAATTACATTAGGCTTTCGAGGGTCTCAATGACCTCAGCCTCAAGGGCATTCATGGTATCAGTAGCAACCTACATAGCTTTATGATCCAAGTTCTAAAAGGCCGCCTTTTTCTTCATGTTCCTTCGGGTCCTTTTGTAGGGTCCATCACCACTTTGAGCTACCTCAACTTCCTCACCAATAACAACAAAAACCTTATCTAGTTAGTCCAGACTTTCCACCATGGTATTCATAACCATTGCAAATTGTTTAACAATTTTATGACTAGTAACCATAATGGTCTTGAGGATGTCCTAGATTTTTTTGTAGCCATCCTCAACCTGAGTGATACGTTCCTCCAGTTTTTTCTTCAGCTGGTCAATAGATGTTAGTATTGAAGATGACAATAAATATATTCTTCTACTTTTCTCTTTGCCAAATTCTTGGGAGAATTTAATTTTTAGCATAAGTAGTGGTGTTGGAGAGCCTAAGATAGAAAATGTGATTCACATAATTCTTTTAGAAGAGATGAGGAGAAAGACCATGAATTCTAGTTGCCAATATTCCTTGCATATTCGAGGTAGGCCTAAAGAAAAAGGGCCTAAAGGGGATAAAAAAAGGATAAGTCAAAAGGATGTTCTGAGACTCCTAAAAAAGAGAAAAGTTAAGTGTTGGAACTGTGATAAAAGAGGGTATGTGAAGGAGTGTAGAAACAAGAAAAAGAGTATTGAAGCTTCCCGACAAGTCCTTAGATGATAGTGATTTCAATGATTTGTTCATTTTAGCTAACTCTATTAGTAATGATGCTTGGCTTGTTGATTCAGGTTCTTCATACAATATGACTCCTCACAAGGAGTGGTTTTATGAGTGTAAAGGATATGATGGAAGATAATTTTTCTTGTTGATAACATCTTAGTGAAGATTGTTGGCAAGTGAAAGATAAAGTCATGTTTTAGTGAGGGATAATTGTTTCCATTGATAATGTTTTACATATTCCAAATCTTGCAAGAAGTTTACTTTCAATTTCCAAGTTAAATGATTCTTGAATGCATGTGGCATTTGATAATTCTAGTTGCAAGTTGGTAAGGGAAAGTTAGGAAATTGGTAGAATATTTTGGATAGGTACTTTACTTAATCTACATGATTCTACTCTTTTTAATTCAAAATTTGTAACTAGGACTGGAAATGCATGTATGTTGTGGCACCATAGGTTAGGTCACATCGATGAAAAAGGTCTTAAGACCATTCTAGATAAGAAACTAGTTGAGGGGATTTATGATTATTCTGTTAGTAAGAGTGATTTTTATGAGCATTATGTGTTTTGTAAAAAAAATAGATATTAATTTCCTAAAGAAGTTAATAAAGCTAAGAGACTTTTAGAGATCATTCATTTGGATGTATGTGCTATAGTGGATATTGACTCTTTGGATAAATCTCAGTATTATGTTTCCTTCATTGATGATGTCTCAAGATATACTTGGATTTATTTTATGCATTGAAAATATGAATTTTTCACTAAGTTTGAGGAATTGAATACATTGGTTGAAAATAAATCAGATTATAAGATAAAAATATTGAGATCTGACAATATTACTCTAATGAACTTGATGAGTTTTACGAACATGCAAGAATCATTAGGTAAAAGACTACACCTTATACTCCCCCAAAAGAGGGGTAGCAGAAAGAATAAATCATACATTAATGGAAACAACTAGGAGCATGTTAAGTACTAGAAATCTAGATAAATGCTATTGGGTAGAAGTTGTTGATACCACTTGTTATTTTATTAATAAATCTCCTTGTAAAGCTCTTATTGATAAAACACTTCATCAAATGTGGTTGGGTAAAAAGCCTTTAGTTTCACATTTAAGGGTTGTTGGTTGTGAGACTTTAGTTCATGTGCCTCAAGAGAAGTGATCTAAATTGGATCAAAATTATTAAAAATGCATCTTTGTAGGATATGATAAGAATTTAATATGTTGTAAGCTTTAGAATCCTCTAACTTGTAAAATGATTTTTTCTAGAGGTATGGTTTTCAGGGAAATAAAGTTGTAATGTCATAAAATTATGACCCTAGTAATTTTAACCATATTTGAGGTCCTCGCCTTGGTGACAAACTCTTCCTTTCCAATGGATACTTCTCTTTGAATCTTCAGCTTGAACCCTTCCTATTTGAGCCCTGAGATGGCCTCAGGACCCTGTTCGGGCCCCAACATAGGGCAAGATAGGGGTGTGGCACCCTTGTCCCCCCCTCTTAGGGTGGCCCCAAGATAGGTCCCTCTGGTCCTATCTGTATTTTGGGATTTCAAACTTCCCCGATGTCATCCTTTGGTGAGATGAATTAATTCTCTGAGGCATGTATAAAAGGGAGTTAGTCTTCTCATTTGTAGAGATAGATAGACAGAGGAGGAAATTTATATGACAAGGAGAATAGACAGAGGGGACAATTTATATGACATAAAGGATAGGTGAAGTTCAAGCATCCAAGTCTTCAAGCATTCATCAAGTCTTCTTCTTCATGTGTCTTCTTCATTCATCCATTGGAGAAACATTTACAATATTCATTGGCAAGAATATGTGTGTGTGTTATGGTTTTGTCTTGTTACATGCCATTTCATACAATATTTGTGATTACATTCAAGAAGCAAAGCAACCATTATCAACAAATTGCAGACCTACAAGATATACACTTCCATTGTTTACATTCAATAATTTGTATTTACTTTCTTTCAAGGTTGATTCCTCAACCAGGGTTTGGCTAAGGCAAACCCCTATCCACAACCCTTCTTCCTCTCTTTTTTGTGTGTAGGTTGCAGGTGCGTAGCTATAATTACAGGTTTGGGCTTTATTTGCAGAGATGAAAGAACCCTTTTCATTTCACATATTTTTCGGAGGACCGTGGACACTTTCAACATGGTCCTGACAACTTTTCCTCAAATTCATAGGAAAGATCTGTATCAGTCTAGATATCTCAGATCCAAAGTTACAACACGATCCCGAACCGGTAGCCCCTCATTTCACTCATTTTATCTTTGTTTCCTACATAGTCAACAAGTCAACTTTCTCATTTATAAAAGAGGGTAAATCACACTTCAACCCTTGCAATCCATTTGGAATTCTCATCCTGGTTTCCCTTGGATTTGGAACTAGTGGCCCTCTTTTGAATATAAAGTCCTTCCAAGTGAAAATCATCCTAGTGGCTTCCTTTCTCTCTCCTAGGTGGGGAGTCACTAGTATCCAATTTTCCACTTTAGATTTTGGTGAACCCAACGTCTTACACATTAATTTGAATTCTCATTATTAGATCTGCTTAAGTGTAGTTTGAATTTAAAAATTCCATTTCCAAGTTTGATCTATTTGCAAATTTTAGAGGTTAATTGCATTGAAACCCTAATTTTTCATTTTGTGAATATTAAGTTTGTGAAGTACAAAATTTTAATTGCTTGTTTCAAATATGGTTTTTATTTCAAAATTTCAATTCAAATTTGTCATTTTATTCTAAAAATTCAGTGGTTAAACAACAAAACCCTAATTTATAAAATCCTTTTATTTTCGACCTTTGACTGCCAATTTGCCTGATCTACACATCTCCAAATCAATTTTTTTTTGGATTCTGCAATAAAATCATAATATCTACCATCCCTAAAAATTTTGAAAAAAGTTGGTCGGACCCTGTGCACTTTCAACATGGTCCCTGGATTTTTTCCCAAAATTTTGAGAGATGGAATTGATTGTATTTTTCTATACTTAAATCTAAAAAATTGGCACTTTATCAATTTTAACACCTCCTTAAGTTGAACACAAATTCAAATTTCATCAAATTCAAAATTTTAATTAATTTTCATAGAAAGGTCCTAATTTTAGATCTTCTTTTCCAGCAAATTAAGATTTTAATTAAGAGACTTTCAATGGCAATTAATAAATTGGATTTACTTGCTCTTTTGCATATGATCACATTGCTTTTTGCATATATTTACTACAATCATGTGTCAGATAAGAGTTTCTTTGATTTCCTGTTGCTTCTCTTTATTCATAGCACTTGGTCATATTCTATTGTTAGGATTTCCAAATTATTTTATTTTCAATTAGATCTCAAAGCTTTCTTGTATCATTTATGTTGCATTATGGTGATGTTAACAAAATGCATTTCATATGTTAATAACTTTAAGGATTTTGTAGATCCTAACCCTTGTACCTCTCCTAGGGTATCTTATGTGGATGAGATGAGACCTAATTCTTTAACCAATGTTCTCTTTAAACAAGTGTAAGCATTGGAAAGTGAAAAGGACCCATCTTCTTCTACACATACCTTTCAGCAAGGGGGGAAAAATCAAAATATGAACATTCTTACATCTTTAAATCCTCCTTATTCTCCTAAGACCTATCTTCAACATCAAAGTATATGTAGGGAGGATTATGTCATGCATTTTATTCATTATTTTTCCCCTCGCATATAAATAACTAAAAAAGAGCTTCTAGATGATGAAGATATTCATCCCCAATCCCCCACAAAGGATAAGCTTGATAAAGGAAAGGAGATTGTCATTTCACATGATACTCATTCATCTACAAATCATTTTCTTCTCCCTTATACATTAGATTTCCAAGAAATCCATGATCCTATTCCCCCATCTAGTCAATTGCAACATTCTTTAGTCGTGGCTTTCGTATAATCACAAAACAAGGTTTTAAAGGAAACATAATTGGGAAATTTGAGCAAAGAATTTGTGTCCCTATAAATCTTCCTATACAAACTACTAAAAAAGGCTTAGGAAATGATGCTCCTCTTTCTACAGATGAACTCCTAAGGCTCCAAAAATTTTGAAATTATCTTTGAAAACAACAAATCAAAAGGGCCCGCAAGAATTCTTCTTCTTCAAAATGTCTTTTTTGTTCATTTCATCAAACCCATGACCATAATGCTGATGATTTCCCTTATTTTCAAAAATCTATTCAAGATGGCACAGATAGTGGTAAAATTAGAATTGTGGATGATAAACCTCCTTCTTCTACTAATTCTTCTCCTTTATGTCAAGATGATATCTATCACCCAGAAAGATTGGCTGCAAGAATCTATTGGAGATTGAAGTATGATAAGAACATTTCCTTTCCTCCTCAAAATAAAAACAAAAATCTTAACCCAATGAAAGGTATTGAATATTGTATTTTTCATGATTCACATTCACATTCTCTTGAAAAATGTTATGTATTTAAGAAATTTGTTCAAAAGCAATATGACCTTGCACGAATTTCTCTTACAATAGATCTAGTTGTCTTCCTTGACATCAAAATAGTGCCTTAGCACTTCTTTTCTCTTCGTGTTGCTCCTCACCCTTATCACATAAATAGTCAACTTAGTTGGGGGATTTTTTATCATTGGTGGTGGTGTTGTTTCAACTTTACATACTTTACGGCAGCAACATGAAACTCATTTCTCTTTATATTCATCTCTATCTTGGTGCATTCTATATTATTAGATCTCTTTTTATAGCATGAGAATCATTACTATGTGAGCATATAATTTTTCTTGGGTTTTTATCTTTTTTGAAGAGAAGTTTCTTTAATGAGTATTTCTCTTTTTCTCTTTCCTTCATTCTCTTGGAAACTTACCTCTTCTACGGTCTCGATTATTAGCAAGCAGGATATGCCCCTTGGCATGGAATGATCTCTTGAGAAGTATGTATCCCTTCCTTGCAAGCATTTGTTCCACTAGGAAGGAATATCATTTTCCAATACTCACCATTAGAAGATGTGTAATTTTTCTCTTTGTCTTCCTCACTTGGGGGGCAAGGATTTTCCCTCCTTTTTCTCATGTATCACTGTTTCCTTTAGGGGCTGCATTTTTCATATGTAATTATTATTTCTTACAATGGTATGTTTTTATGATTAATCTCCCTTGGGTAATATGTGATGCTTTTTCTCTCTTCCTTTCGAAAATTACCACTTCTTGAGACATGTATTTTACATATACTAATGTCTTTCCTTCCATGCATTTATGAAAGTAAATTGTGCATTTGCTTATGTTTAATCTCTCTCTAGAAGACTATGTAATCTCTTCTCATTGTCCCTACACTTGGGGGGCAATGATTTATCTCTCTCTCTCTCTCTCTCTAAGGATCCACTCTTTCCTATGTTGTGGATGGTGTGAGTTTTATTACTTGATGTCATTCCTTGTGTGGAATTATTGTTGTCCACTAAAGGGTTCACTCTTATACAAGAGGTGTAAGTCCTTGACTACAATCTCTTTCACACTTAGTAATATACATCTATAATAAATTCACCTATCCCCATTGGGTTAAAGAATGAGTCATCCTTCATCAAGAATCCCTTTCACCTAGCAATAGGGGGAAGAATTGCATTCTTGTTCTCTTTTGCGCTTCATTCTAGAAGATATTATATTTGTCTAAGATAACTCCTCTTGGGGGTAGATGTCTTTTGAATAAAGATCTCTTCTCCTCCAAGGATCTCCTTTACATTTACAACAAGATATCTCTTTTCAACTATCTTATCCTGGCTTGAAGAAGTATTCCCTCTCTTTCTTGGATTTATGACATTGTTGCATAGCCGATATCTTCTTTGTGATAAATAATGTAGGTATCCTTGTTCTACTTTCCTTAAGATATCAACATCAACCTATGTTGACATCTTAGGGGGGGGGGCGGCACACCGCTCCTTTGTACTATACTTCTCTCATGAATTGTACAATGAGTCATTCTAGAAACTAGAGCACATAATCTTAGAGCAAGGTGATAGTTCTTTTTCTCTTGTAGAGTGGGTTATTCTCGAAACTAGAGCATAGACTCTTAGAGTGAGATGACACCACTTTGTCTTATGAAAGGTGATTATTCTTGGAACCAAAGCATAGACTCTTAGAGAAAAATATCACACCTTTTTTATACTTGTACTATAGATTCTATACAGGTTGTAGTGTACTCGTGCATAGAATCCTATGAGGTGCTCCAAACCTCACTTGCACACACAAATGCTTGAGGTTGGGTAGAACTAATAGTATTCTCACTCTCCTCCCTTACATGGATCACCTAGACAAACTTTGGGGGCTATATTTCCATGTCCTTCTCTCCATGGATCACCTAGTTTTAGGGGCAAGATGTCCATTGTTTCTCTCTTGTTTGCCTTTCTTCTCATGGATCACCAAAGTGTGTATCCATGTCCTCTCTCTTCTTCCTCTCATGAACCCATAATTTTTACTATTGACGGTTCATGGATGATGTCAGCTTTTCTATTTTATATGATCACTTGTGTTTATGTGATGGCATTGGTCTTTGTGTCCTGATTAGTTGTTGAGAAATCTGAGTATTGAGGTCTCTTCGGCTAGTTGGTTTGTCATCTTGTGTCTTTATCATGTGTCTTTTGCACTTTGTTTTTGTTTAGTGCATCTTGTTAATTTTTGTTTTGTGTGTCCTTGCATATGTTTGAGTGAATTAAGATCCTAAGATTGAGGACTATTGTTCTCAAAAGTAGTGATGTCTTATACTCCTTGTAATCTTGCTCTGCATATCTCATCTTCATCTCTATTTATTCTACTTTACTGGCAGTATTGGCATAGGCCATACTCCCGTTAAAGTGGGGGATAAATGTAGTGTCACAAAACTGTGACCCTAGAAATTTTAACCACATTTGAGGTCCTCACCTTGGCGATGACATCTTCCTTTCCAACTGAGACTTCCTTTGCATCTTCACCTTAAACCCTTTCTATTTGAGCCCTGAGATGGCCTCAGGACCCTGTTTGGACCCAAAGATAGGGTAGGACAAGGGTGTGGCTCCCTTGTCCCCCCTAGGACAAAGGTTTGGCACCCCTATCCCCATAGGAAAGGGGTGTGGCTCCCTTGTCCCCCCTCTTAGGGTGGCCCCAAGATAGGTCCCTCTAGTCCTATCTGCATTTTGAGATTTCAAACTTCCCCGATGTCGGCCTTTGGTGAGATAAATTAATTCTCTGAGGCATGTATAAAAGGGAGTTAGTCTTCTCATTTGAAGAGATAGATAGATAGAGGAGGCAATTTATATGACGTTATGTCATAAACGCCTTGGGTAAAGAATCTTTGGGATGGTCAACATAAGTTTGACCCGAAAATAAACTTCAGAGGGGTTTAAAAAGGGTTAAATGGACACCTAGGGGTAGTTTAATAGGGTTTCCTAAAGCCCATAAGGTATACCTAAGGGTTAGGGGTAATTTAAGGCAAGTTTCTACTCCCATGTGACCTTTTAGACACCCTAAAAATTGACTTTTCTAAGTTGTGCGAAAATTGAAATTAGAAGATTTGAACCTAGTTGTAAACCTTCCTTTTCAAATGAGAGTTCCCTTTCCCATTATATCTTACCTTCCTCTTTAATTTTTAGAAACTTGTGAGAACTCTCACAATGGGCTTCTTAAGAAAGAATTAGAAAATTTGTGGGTAATCACCCACTCTCCATTTTTGGAGACAAGAGAAATTTTGAAAAGAATAGACTAGATTTTGAATAGAGAATTTTGGCTAAGGGTAGAAGGAGAAGAACCATGGAATTGGGCTGCTCATCCTCAACAAAACTAACCTACCTTTGGGCAGATTGAGGTTGGTTGCATTCTTCTTAAAATGACTTCTTTTTGCATGTGTTTGAAAGTAATGTTGGTGTAAAAGATTTGCTTCCTTGCATGTTCTTTTGGGAATTTCATTTGGTATTTTGTGTTATGTATTGTATGTGTTTTTGGGAGTCATCAAGACCTCTTAATCTTGGGAGAGAGGAGGATCTTGTGGGTGGTAGCAATGACAACCCTTGAGCAAGAGACTCTCACTATGAGAGCGATCACAAGGGATTTTGTGTGACCCTTGCTGCATGGCTTGTTTGTGCAATGGGGGTCATAAGGAGGGAAATAAGGCATGAATGCCTTGGGGGGCATAAGGATTTAAGGGGTTGCTATACTTGATGTATATGGTTTTCCATGAGGTGGCTACATGTTCTTTTTCATACTTGTAGTTCTCCTTAGGGTAATTGGTCCACTACCACCCTTAAAAAGGTCATCACCAAGGTGTGGTGCAATGTTGCCAGGATGGGAGTGTGTTTGTATTTGTGTGCATTTTGTCCTTGGTGTTTGTATGTTTGTTTCCCATCTAGGGCTTGGTTCTCCGAGCTCGGGGGTGGCTACCAGTTAGCCTAGGCTAGGAGGTGAGCACTCCATGGTCATATCCTTGATCTTATTTGCAGGTTGTGGAAAGAAAGGAATTAGGACAAGTGGAAAGATTCGATGGAGATAATAGTTACAGAATCCATTTGGAAAATATGTTATTATTCTATTTTATAATGTCCTCATTATAAAAGTTGAGTGACCTATTTGTAAAATGACTATAGTGTCTTTTAAAGTAATTCCTAGAAATGTAATAGTTATTTGTTATATTGCAAAAGATGAAATGAATAATTCTGGAACAGTTTTCTAAAGTCTGGTTTTCTGAATTTAATTATTGTTGAGTAAATTAATAGTGTGGGAAGCAACTAAATTTATTTTATCCCTTTATGTATGCAAAATCAACCCAGGAAATAAAGAAAGAAATTAATGGTTGTATGCATGTTGTTTTGAATAAAAATATTGCAGTTTAAATTCCTATTTTCATGATTTAAGTTTAAGGATTCTAAATGAATATAGTGGTAGAAAATTAAATCACGAATATAATTGAAGAAATAAAACCTAAAGTAGTTATAATCATTTCTATGGTTTTTTATTGAATAAATTCTGAAATTATTAAGTTGTTGTTTAATTTATCATCTTCTGGAATTTACTTAGTTGTAGAAAAAGAGATCTAGAGTAAATAGTTATTTGTTGTTTTATGTTAAATAAATTTTGTTATTTACTTTTGTTGTCGAAAGTAGAACTAGAGTTAAATAGGCTACCTACTTAAACAGAACAATATTTAAATAGTATGCTGTATAAATTTATTTTTATCTGCTTTTATTTAATTGCAGGAAATAAACCCATGACTATATATATCTTATCTCAGATTTTAGCAAACTCGTAATCAAATCTAAAATAATAAACAGTGATCAAAATCTGGACACTTAAATTAATTTGTCTCAGGTTTTTCTTTAAAGTAAATGTTTATAACTTTAATATATTTTCGCAAGATAAATTTGGCCTAAGCATTATACATTCAATATATAAAAATATATATATATGTATATTTATATATATAAATATACATATAAATATATATACATATATATACATATATAAATATATTTATATATATATATACATATATATTTATATATATATATATTATATATAATATAAATATATAAAAAAAAAAAATTAAAAAACAAAATAACTACCAAAAAAATAAAAAATAAAACATGGAGGTGTATTACCTCGGCCGAACCCACTGTGCTTTGCAGTGCTTTGCACAGGGGTCGGCGACACCTCCCCTTTGTGCGTTACATAGTGGTAAGCGACACCTCCCACTGTGCAAGGCACAGTGGTCGGTGGGGCCGAGGCCACTGTGTATTGCACAGTGGAAGGCGTCGGTCACACTGCTTCCCCCCCACTTCAAACTGCCTTCCTCCTCCACCATGGCTGCCTAGCCCGGGGATGCTCGATTCGGCCCTATAGAAAAAAAAAAGGGGGGGGGTTAATAAAAAAATAATAATAGTATAAAACCCTAGCCCGGGTAGGGTTAGGGTAATGAGATTTGAATTAATAAAAGAATCATAACCTTAGGAAGTTTTTATAATGCAAATTCTTCATTAGGGTTTGCATGGGTTGGACCTAATAAAATTGGAAGGAAAACATTATATTGATTTAAAATTATATATTTCAATATATATGTGTTTATATATATATATATAATTATAAGTATTTACATACACATATATGTAAATAAGAATTAGAAAGTTGAAGTTAAAAAAAAATGAAGCAAGCCTATAGGATTAAATATATATTTAATGTAGTTTTTTTTAAATAAATAAAATCAAGTGGGCATACATTATTTACTTAGTCAGTCTAAGGGTATTTCAATAAATAGTAATTTAATTGTCTCACTTGGATATAGGTTTGAAATTTAAAACCTAAGGGACGTTTTCTCGTCATGGGCCTAATTATATCTTAGTTAAATTAGTTTGAGCACATCTTAAATTAGGATTGAATTGGATTAACTTTAGTAAATTTTAATTATGGACTAAAGGGATGCTAGGAGAATAAATTTAATTAGCGTTTTAAAAAAAAAACCATTTAATAGCCATCCATGATTAATGTTGCCTACGCAAATTAATTATCTTATTAAATTCGAGTAGACATTAAAACCCTTCAATTGGAATTCCGCAAATGGAGCTAGTAGATAAAACTAATCCAAAACATAGTTATGACAAGACATGTTGTAGCATTTTATATTTGTCGATTTAATGCTCTTAGCAGTTATAGTTACAAAGTCTGATGAAGCAGTGATCAAATGAGAGTTCCCTTTCCCATTCTATCTTACCGTCCTCTTTAGTTTTTAGAAACTTGTGAGAACTCTCACAATGGGCTTCTTAAGCAAGAATTAGAAAATTTGTGGGTAATCACCCACTCTCCATTTTTGGAGACAAGAGAAATTTTGAAAAGAATAGACTAGATTTTGAATAGAGAATTTTGGCTAAGGGTAGAAGGAGAAGAACCGTGGAATTGGGCTGCTCATCCTCAACAAAACTAACCTACCTTTGGGCAAATTAAGGTTGGTTGCATTCTTCTTAAAATGGCTTCTTTTTGCATGTGTTTGAAAGTAATGTTGGTGTAAAAGATTTGCTTCCTTGCATGTTCTTTTGGGAATTTCATTTGGTATTTTGTGTTATGTATTGTATGTGTTTTTGGGAGTCATCAAGACCTCTTAATCTTGGGAGAGAGGAGGATCTTGTGCGTGGTAGCAGTGACAGCCCTCGAGTAAGAGACTCTTATTATGAGAGCGATCACAAGGGATTTTGTGTGACCCTTGCTGCATGGCTTGTTTGTGCAATGAGGGTCATAAGGAGGGAAATAAGGCATGAATGCCTTAGGGGACATAAGGATTTAAGGGGTTGCTATACTTGATGTATATGGTTTGCCATGAGGTGGCTACATGTTCTTTTTCATACTTGCAGTTCTCCTTAGGGTAATTGGTCCACTACCACCCTTAAAAAGGTCATCACCAGGGTGTGGTGCAGTGTAGCCGGGATGGGAGTGTTTTTGTATTTGTGTGCATTATGTCCTTGGTGTTTGCATGTTTGTTTCCCATCTAGGGCTTGGTTCTTCGAGCTCGGGGGTGCCTACCAGTTAGCCTAGGTTGGGAGGTGAGCACTCCATGGTCATATCCTTGATCTTATTTGCAGGTTGTGGAAAGAAAGGAATTAGGACAAGTGGAAAGATTTGATGGAGATAATAGTTGCAGAATCCATTTGGAAAATATGTTATTATTTTGTTTTAAAATGTCCTCGTTACAAAAGTTGAGTGACCTATTTATAAAATGACTATAGTATCTTTTAAAGTAATTCCTAGAAATGTAATAGTTATTTGTTATATTGCAAAAGATGAAATGAATAATTCTGGAATAGTTTTCTAAAGTTTGGTTTTCTGAATTTAATTATTGTTGAGTAAATTAATAGTGTGGGAAGCAACTAAATTTATTTTATCCCTTTATGCATGTGAAATCAACCCAGGAAATAAAGAAAGAAATTAATGGTTGTATGCATGTTTTGAATAAAAATATTGCAGTTTAAATTCCTATTTTCATGATTTAAGTTTAAGGATTCTAAATGAATATAGCGGTAGAAAATTAAATCATGAATATAATTGAAGAAATAAAACCTAAAGTAGTTATAATCATTTCTATGGTTTTTTATTGAATAAATTCTGAAATTATTAAGTTGTTGTTTAATTTATCAACTTCTGGAATTTACTTAGTTGCAGAAATAGAGATCTAGAGTAAATAGTTATTTGTTGTTTTATGTTTAATAAATTTTGTTAGTTACTTTTGTTGCCGAAAGTAGAACTAGAGTTAAATAGGCTATCTACTTAAATAGAACAATATTTAAATAGTATGTTGTGTAAATTTATATAAATCTGCCTTTATTTAATTGCAGGAAATAATCCCATGACTATATATATCTTATCTCAGATTTTAGCAAACTCGTAATCAAATCTAAAATAATAAACAGTGATCAAAATCTGGACACTTAAATTAATTTGTCTTAGGTTTTTCTTTAAAGTAAATGTGTATAACTTTAATATATTTTCGCAAGATAAATTTGGCCTAAGCATTATACATTCAATATATAAATATATATATATATATGTATGTATATATATATATGTATATATATGTATATATATATATATGTATGTATATATATGTATATAGATATATATGTAAATATACATATATAAATATATTTATATATATACATATATATTTATATATATATTATATATAATATAAATATATAAAAAAAAAATAGCTACAAAAAAATAAAAAAATAAAACACAGAGGTGTATTACCTCGGCCGAACCCACTGTGCTTTGCATAGGGGTCAACGGCGCCTCCCCAGTGCACGTTACACAGTGGTAAGTGGTGCCTCCCACTATGCAAGGCATAGTGGACGGCGACGCCTCCCACTATGCAATGCACAGTGGTCGACGGGGCCGAGGCCACTGTGTATTGCACAGTGGAAGGTGTTGGTCACGCCGCTTCCCCCCCACTTCAAACTGCCTTCCTCCTCCACCATGGCTACCTAGCCTGGGGATGCTTGATTCGGCCCTGTGGAAAAAAAAAAGTGTTAATAAAAAAAAAAATAGTATAAAACCCTAGCCCGGGTAGGGTTAGGGTAATGAGATTTGAATTAATAAAAGAATCATAACCTTAGGAAGATTTTATAATGCAAATTATTAATTAGGGTTTGCATGGGTTGGACCTAATAAAATTGGAAGGAAAACATTATATTGATTTAAAATTATATATTTCAATATATATGTGTTTATATTTATATTTATATATATATATATATATATATATATATATATATATATATATATATATATATATATATATAATTATAAGTATTTACATACACATGTATGTAAATAAGAATTAGAAAGTCGAAGTTAAAAAAAAATGAAGCAAGTCTATAGGATTAAATATATATTTAATGTAGTTTTTTTTAAATAAATAAAATCAAGTGGGTAGACATTATTTACTTAGTCAGTCTAAGGGTATTTCAATAAATAGTAATTTAATTGTCTCACTTGGATATAGGTTTGAAATTTAAAACCTAAGGGACGTTTTCTCGTCATGGGCCTAATTATATCTTAGTTAAATTAGTTTGAGCACATCTTAAATTAGGATTAAATTGGATTAACTTTAGTAAATTTTAATTATGGACTAAAGGGATGCTAGGAGAATAAATTTAATTAGCGTTTTTAAAAAAAAACCATTTAATAGCCATCCATGATTAATGTTGCCTACGCAAATTAATTATCTAAATTAATTGTCTTATTAAATTCGAGTAGGCATTAAAACCCTTCAATTGGAATTCCGCAAATGGAGCTAGTAGATAAAGCTAATCCAAAACATAGTTATGACAAGACATGTTGTAGCATTTTATATTTGTCAATTTAATGCTCTTAACAGTTATGTTTTTAAAAATAAAAAAGTAAATTTTTTTAATCCCATTCTTGCCCTAAATTTTGGGCATGAGATTTTGGTATCAGAGCAAGGTTTCCACACTAGGAACCTTACTCCACTCACGTTTCACTTTTGATTATTTAAATTATTTTTGTTAAATTGATTTTATAGGATATTTAAATTTAATTGAGTTAATATTATTCTAAAAGAAATTAGTTATTTATTTTACTTTATTTTCCTCTTAGGATGCCTCCGACGACGCGACAAGCTCGCAAGTGTGGAAGGGGTCCTAGGCGTGTGCGCATAGCATGCGAAGAGGTAGCAAGGGAGGAATCGGTTCCAGAAGAGAACCCAGGATCACCTCTCGAACAGCCAAATGAACCTAACCAAAACCTCTTAGAAGCAATACAGAATCTAATTGGCATAATTCAGGAAAGGATTCCAGCAGAGAACCCTCAGGGTAGAAATCAGGACTTTGGGAGTCATAGATCAGTTGATAGAGAATGAAGCAGGAGCCTAACTCCTATTCCTGTAGAGAGTCAGGGTGGAAATGAGCCAGAGTCTGTGCACATACCAGGACCACCTCCAGTGGTGGAAACAGTTTATTTTGAGAAAGCTTGTCAGGATCCAAGGGATCTTATCAGGGAGGTCATGCACCTCCAGCCACCATCTTTTGGAGGTTCTACTGATGGGGTAGAGGTTGAGGCATGGCTTTTGAGTCTTGAGAGGTGCTTTGTGTTGCATTCTTACGAGAGAAACCTAAAAGCACATGTCGCAGTCCATCTGTTGAGAGGGTCGGCCTCCACTTGGTGGAGATAGGAAGAGTACAAATGCAGATTAGTTCCTGATACTCTCACTTGGGAGATTTTCATAGAAAGGTTCCGGGAAAGGTACCTATTAGAACATTTCAAACAGCGTCGTATAGACAAATTTCATGACCTCCAACTAAAAGGCTTATCAATAACCCAATATGAGAGCAAATTCTTTGAGTTGTTGCCTTATGTAGATTATCTAAAGGACAAGAAACTTCTTGTAAACTGCTTCATCAGAGGGTTAAATGTCGGTATAGACGGGCTAGTTAGGATGTCCACTCCAGTGAGCCTTCAGGTTGTCGTGGAGAAGGCACTGATAGTCGAGGAAATTCAGGTCAGACCACAAGACAATAGGGATCGGTTTCAGAACTGAAATCCCACACCTAAAACTTATGGATTCTAGAAATCACATTGGAAGGGAAACAACTGAAACTCACAGGGGTTCTCCAAACCTCCTCCTCCGCAACAGACACCACAAAACCAGAGGCAGAAGCCTCCATAGTATTAACAAGGCACCAAGACCAAGTAGTGGCAGACCTAGGGACAGAGACGAGATCATAGAGCGCAGGTGCAGTACACACCTCCAGCGAGGACTCAGCAGTCCTCTAGGGGTGGGTACAACGGATCTAGTAGGATAGGAGGTCGGGCTTTCTCTAGGCCTTAGGGCACCCAGTTTCAGGCACGGGGTGCTTGCTTTACATGTGGAGCCATGGAGCATATGGCGATGGATTGCCCTCAGGGTTAGATGGCAGGGAATCAACGGATGGCTACTTCAGAGCCGATAGTTGGTGATATGGGTAGGTCCCATAGAGTATTCACAGCGGTTGACAACCGCCAGGCTGAGCATCAAGCCATGGTCATCGAGTCTATAGGTATGATCAAAGGTAACAATGTATCTATTTTGTTTGATTCAGGAGCTACTGACTCCTTTGTATCTCCATTGGTTGTGGAGTGTTGCGGGCTAGTGGCAACTAGATAGGGTGTCAGTTGGGAAGTGGAATTAGCTTCAGGGGCTAAAGTGTCAGTGGAATCAGAGGTTAGGGCATGTCAGCTGCAGATTGGCAAGACCACCACTTTAGTAGAACTTAGAGTGACACCACTTGGATCTTATGGTATCATACTTGGCATGGATTGGCTTTATGCCCATAGAGTCAAGATGGATTGCCGCTTGAAAAAGATCGAGTGTGAGGATGATCATGGTTCGCCCATAGTTATCACCGGGATTCAGAGACTCGTGTCTCTTCGTATGATCTCTGCTATGTAGCTTAAGCAGAGCATGTGAAAGGGATATCAGCTTTTTGCTATCACTACCAGTGACAAAGGAGAAGAGGAAGAAAATGAAACATCGCTTGATGACCATCCTATCCTTAAGGGATATTCAGATGTGTTTCCCTCAGAGTTACCTAGAATGCTGCCCCGTAGAGAGATTGACTTTCATATAGACCTGGTACCAGGAGCCGAGCCAGTTTCTAGAGCACCTTATAGGATGACCACAAACAAGCTTAATGAACTCAAAATACAACTTGAGGAACTCCTTGAGAAGGGTCATATTCATCCTAGCATATCCCCTTGGGGTGAACTAGTCATCTTCGTTAAGAAGAAGGATGGATCTCTCTGATTATGTATGGATTATCGGCAGCTAAATAAATTAACCATCAAGAACCGATATCCTTTGCCCAAAATTGATGATTTATTCGACCAACTTCAAGGTGCCAAAGTCTTTTCCAAAATAGATCTGAAGTCAGGATACCATCAGCTGAGAATAGTGGAGAGTGATATCCACAAGACTGCATTTCACACTAGATATGGGCACTATGAGTTCACCGTAGTTCCATTCGGTCTTACGAATGCCCCAGCTATTTTTATGAGCCTCATGAATGGGGTATTCCGTACATTTCTAGACCATTTTGTAATTTTGTTCCTCAATGATATACTGATATATTCTCAAAATGAGAAGGAGCATGAGGAGCACCTGAAGCAGGTATTGCAATGCTTGCGTGATAACTAGTTGTTTGGAAGTTTGTCAAAGTGTGCTTTCTTTTGATCAAAGGTCAAGTACCTTGGGAATGTTATTTCCAATGATGGGATCTCTATGGACCCATCAAAGATTAGGGCTATTATGGATTGGCCAGTGCTAACTAGTGTGATAGAGGTCAGGAGTTTCATGGGCTTAGCAGGATATTACTGACATTTTGTCGAGGGATTCTCCAGAGTCGCACATCCTATTACTTCTCTTTAGCGTAAAGGGAAGAAATTTGAGTGGACAGAGAAGTGCGAGAAGGCCTTTCAGGAACTCAAGAAGGCACTTACTAGCGCTCCTATCCTTGTTGTACCAGATCCCACAGCTAACTTCATAGTTTGTACAGATGCTTCACTAGAGGGTTTAGGGGCAGTTCTTATGTAGGATGGTAGGGCTATAGCTTTCGAGTCTAGGAAACTTAAGACTCATGAACTTAATTATCCTCCTCATGACCTTGAGCTCGTAGCAATAGTGCATGCACTTGTGAGGTGGAGACACTTCCTTTTAGGTCATCACTTCGACCTGCATTCAGATCATCAGAGTCTTCAATACATTTTCACTCAGCCAAACCTTAATGCACGTCAGAGGAGATGGATGGAGTTCTTGTACAAATATGATTTTGACGTTCACTACATCAAAGGGAAGGAAAACGTAGTTGCAGATGCTTTGAGTAGGAGACATCATGAGGTTTACACCATATCTATGGGTACGTATTTGAGAGACCGTATACTATAGCACTTGCTAGAGGATGGATGGTATGCAGAGGTTGGTCAGGTAATACGATCTCAGGTTACTCTAGAGGGGAAATATGTGGATTATTCTTTGGAGTCCGATGGACTATTACACCACAGAGGGTGCATTTATGTATCTTCCTCCGAGGGATTGCGAGAGTTCATTGTCATAGAGGCTCATAGAGCTCCTTATGCAGTGCATCCAAGAGTTAAAAAGTTGCATGCTGACTTGAGACAGTTATATCATTGGCCAGGAATGCGGCAGCTCATTGCTGAGATAGTAGCTCGATGCCTCAAGTGTCAGAGAGTAAAGGCGGAGCACCGCCATCTAGGTGGGTTGCTTCAGTCTCATGATATACTAGAGTGGAAGTGGGATACTATATCCATGGATTTCATCATTGGTCTTCCTATGTCTTCTCGTCGCCATGATGCTATCTTGGTGACAGTTGACAAGTTGACCAAAGTGGCCCACTTTTCACCAGTCTGGACTACATTCACAACACCAACAGTAGCACAGGTGTTCTTGCGAGACATTGTTAGACTTCATGGCATGCCCCGCAAGATTATTTCCAATAGGCACTCCCTTTTCACTTCTTTCTTTTGGAAGTCATTATAGGCAGCTATGGGCACTAAGCTCATTTTTAGTATAGCCTATCACCCAGAAATAGATGGTTAGACAGAGAGGGTTAATCAGGTGTTAGAGGATATGCTTCGCATGTACATCATGGATCATCAGACTAGGTGGGAAGAGTATCTTCCCTTAGTGGAGTTTTCCTATAACAATGGACATCACACTTCTTTGGGGATGCCACCCTATCAGGCATTATACGACAGGCCTTGTAGGACACCTTTGAGTTGGGATCGCATAGAGGACAAAGTTGCTATTGGTCCTGAGATAGTTTGGGATATGGAACAACAGGTGGATTTGATTAGGCAATGTCTTAGAGAGGCTTAGGATAGATAGAAGAAATATGCTGATGCAAAGAGGATAGATCATAGCTACTTGGTTGGAGACACAGTCTTCTTGAGAGTGCGACTGCATAAGAGTCCAATCCATTACGGAAAGGGTTCTCAGCTCGCACCTCGCTTTGTAGGACCTTTTGAGATTCTTGAGAGGATAGGCCCAGTTGCCTACCATTTAGCATTGCCACCTAGCCTGTCACGCATCCACGATGTGTTTCATGTATTAGTTTTGAGGAAATATATCTACAATGAGTCTCATATTTTAGATTGGCATGCCTTGCAGGTGGAGTCAGACGGGCAGCTAGCTTTGGAGCCCATTCGCATATTGGCACGCCGGACGCAGGCCCTTCGAAGTCAAGAGCTGGACCAGGTTAGGGTCCAATGAGATTGTTATGATGAGGTTATGGCTTCATGGGAGGACGCAACACGTATGAGATCAAAGTACCCCCACCTCTTTGATGAACTCCAGGAGGAAGTTCATGCCTAGAGGGGGAGGATGTGAGGCCCCACCTCGAGTCAGCCTGACATTTCAGTGCTTTTTATATTGAGACTATTACGGATACTTTATTTCTATGCATTTTGGATTTAGAACTTATATGATTTCATGATTTGGATAACATTGCTATACATTGAGGATTTATTTATATGCTTTATGATATAGAACACTACATGATTTTTGAATAGGATGAATATGCGGTGATAAATGTCATTATGGAATTTGCATCAAACCATAGATTAGAAGATAGAACTACATACTTTACGCCTTGATCCCACGCCGAAGTGGGTATGTAGGCAGTCTTGGGACGGAGTTGTCCCTCGTACTCAGGCGTTCGTGGGTGGGGTCTAGGCTTGGTTGAGTAAGAATCCTAATCGAAAGATAAGATAATCAAACTCAATTCAATGCATACTCGGAAGGAATCCCGTATGGATTCGCTTGACTTCCCGAGGCTTTAAGCCAAATTCCGAGGCAGAATTCAAGCTTGTCTTATTTTCTTATTACTCCTAAGGACGGCGACCTCGGTGCATTCTTGTTAGAAGAATGTAGTACTTAGTGAGTGGCTCAGGACCCGAATGGTCCCGATGAGTCTAAGTCTCTGGCCAGAGCATCTCCTATCCCGTTTGGATGGATGCCTACCCTGTATGGGTAGATGCCTATCCCGTATTTGATAGATGAAATTTACGTCCCGTATGGACAACTGCCTAACCCGTATGGTTAGAAGCTCATCCCGAATGGATGAATGCCCAGTCCTATTTGGATGGATGCCCAGAGTATGCAATTGAATAAAACGTAATAAAGAAAAAAAAATATACTCAATTTTTGTTGGATCAATTTTGGTGGGTTATTACATGTGGTATCAGAGCAAAGGTTCAAATCTAGGCCTTGTGCTCACTTCAATTTATTCAACTAAGGGAATGTTTTACAATAATAGAAATTAAATTTTATTCTTCAGAAAGAAACTAACTACATAATTTAACTTCCAGGTAAAACCTCGAATGGCAAGAGGAAGAGGAAGAGGAAGAGGAAGAGGAAGAGGAAGAGGAAGGGGTAATGGAAGACGTACTAGGAGTCAAAGGGAGGAAAACCATGAGGAAAGCCATGAGGAAAACCATGAAGGAAACCACGAGGAAGATCATGAAGAGGATCGACACAACCTAGGTAATAACGGAGATGGGGTCCAAGCTATAATCGACCTTCTAACCGAACAAAGAGATAAAATCAACTTCCTGGAACAATCACTGCAGGACCTTAGGGAAAGGCAGAATGACTATGAGAATAGAAGTGGTACCGAGAATGGAAACCCTGGTAGAAATCAAGGAAATGTGATGGGTAATGGAAAGGAAAATAACATATTAGAACTCTCCAAGGATTTGAAGAAAATCACCCCTCCTAAGTTCGATGGGAGGCAGATTGGTGAAGGGGCTGAGAATTGGCTAAATGAAATGGAGAAATATTTTGAGCTAAGAGATTTCAGCGAAACAACTAAGGCTTTATGGGGCTCCTATCAACTCACAGGGGAGGCGGCTAGTTGGTGGACCAACACCAAGGAACAAAATGGGTATAACAGGGATACAATCACATGGGATCAATTTGTTCACCATTTTCGAGATAGGTGGCTTCCTCAATTGTTCTTTGATGAGAAAGTGACAGAATTCCATAACCTACGTCAAGGGCCCCTATCCGTTCAACAATATTGGGATAAATTCGCCAAGTTGCTTAAGTATGTGCCTATGTACCAAAGGGATGAAGAAGGCCAAGCAAGGAAGTTCATTTTGGGGCTGAATACCAACATAGGGGCAGAGGTTGACATGCATGGACCCAGAAATATGAATGAAGTACTTGAAAAGTCCCTAAGGCAAGAGAGGAAGATTCAGACACTAGCAGGACGAAACTATAATGGGAATCACTCATTCAAAAGGAAGCAAGAATTCAATGGAAACACTAATTTCAACAAGGGTCAAAGGAATAACTCTTCCGAAAGGAGACCACCGCCTAATCAATATCAGAGGAATGGAAATGATAATAACAGGGGCAACAATAATAGGGGCAATGATAACAGGGGCAATAATAACAGGGGCAATGATAACAGAGGCAACTATAACAGGAATGACCAGCAGAACAGGATAACTTATCCACCCAGGGGAAATGGAACAAGGAATGATCCCCCTAGAAATCAAGGTAGGAGAGGTCCTCCAGGCGGATGCTTTATGTGCGGGGAAAATCATTTTGCTAGAGACTGCCCCAGGATGCAAGGACAAATTAGAGCCAATCAACCCCAACAAGGGCCCCAACAGAGGATTCATGCAGCAGTTAGGAACCAAAGAAGAAGATACCAGAATGTTCCCGTGGAAACTACAGGTACACTATTTGAACAACCAATATCAATTCTAATTGACACGGGATCATCTGAATGTTTCATCTCACCTGAATTAGTGAACAAATATGCATTTAAAGTTAATCAAATGGAGTCATCATGGACGGTTCAATATGGGGATAAGGCAACTAGAGAAGTAACTAAGTGCTTACCAAGGGCAAAGGTACAATTCCCTGAGTTCGAAACAAGGGTAGATCTCTATGTGGCACCCTTAGGATTATATGATGTAATTATGGGAATGAGTTGGTTAGCAGACCATCAAGCTAATGTAGATTGTTATAGCAAAATTGTTGAATGTTTGGATGATGGGGGGAAAAGGGTCAAAATCCAAGGAAAGTTTAAACCCATTAATGTAGAAACTATCTTAGCAATGCAATTAAAGAAGGAAAGGAGAAGAGGAGGACAAATCTTTATGGTCGAATTTGATGAAGGGAAGGAGGAAAATACACCAACATTTGAAAATACCCCTTTCTTAAGAGAGTTTAGGGATGTTTTTCCAGAAGAACTACCCGGTTTACCCCCTAAGAGAAAGTTTGACTTTTCTATCGAAGTACTCCCAGGAGCTGAACCAGTATCAAAGGCACCTTACCGGATGAACACAACCGAATTACAAGAGCTCAAAATGCAATTAGAGGAACTCTTAGCTAAGGGATTAATAAGGCCAAGTGTATCACCATGGGGAGCGCCAGTTTTATTTGTTAAGAAGAAGGATGGAACCTTAAGGCTATGCATCGACTATAGGATGTTGAACAAAGTTACCATAAAGAATAGGTATCCCTTACCTCGCATAGAGGACCTTTTTGACCAAATGAAAGGAGCGGCAGTTTTCTCCAAGATAGATCTTCGGTCAGGGTACCATCAACTCAGAATTAAGGAAGAAGACATTCCAAAGACAGCTTTCAGGACGAGATATGGACACTATGAATTCACAGTAGTTCCTTTTGGAGTAACTAATGCCCCAGCTGCATTCATGAACCTGATGAATAGTGTATTCCATGACTACTTGGATAAGTTTGTTTTGGTATTCTTGGATGACATTTTGATTTATTCTAGAAATGAAGAGGAACATTTAGCGCACCTACAAATTGTTTTGCAAAGATTGAGAGAACATAAGTTATATGGAAAATTGTCCAAATGCGCCTTCTTTGAGGAAAAGATTCACTATCTTGGGCATATAATATCAAAGGAAGGAATAGCAGTCGACCTAGATAAAATAAAGGCGATAGTAGAATGGCCAATCCCTAAGAATGTTTCAGAGGTAAGAAGCTTTATGGGGCTAGCAGGTTACTATAGGAGGTTTGTGGAAGGATTCTCTAAGATAGCAAATCCCATCACCTCGTTGCAAAGGAAGGGCAAAAGGTTTGTATGGACCGAGCAAAGTGATAAGGCATTTCAAATCTTGAAGGGAAAACTAACTTCAGCACCCATTCTAAAGGTACCAGACCCAAATGGACACTTCACAGTTGTAACAGATGCTTCTATTGAAGGGTTAGGAGGAGTACTTGTCCAAGATGAAGGGGTAGTGGCTTATGAATCTAGGAAGCTAAAGACTCATGAAGTCAATTATGCACCCCACGACTTAGAGTTGGCAGCAATTGTGCATGCCCTGCAAAAGTGGAGACATTTCTTACTAGGGAAGCCCTTTGAGCTTAAGTCGGACAACCAAGGACTAAAATACATCTTTACCCAACCTCACTTAAATGCCAGACAAAGAAGGTGGCTAGAGTTCTTAAGCGAATATGACTTTGAGATCGAATATATTAAGGGGAAAGAAAATAGGGTGGCAGATGCCTTAAGTAGGAGAAGACACTTGATGACTATAGCAACCTTCAAAACCTCTTTCAAAAAGCAAGTAATGGATGAACAAGGACATGACCCATGGTATGAGCAAGTCGAATTAACTATAAGACACAACCCGACCGACCCTAAGGTTGAAGGGTACACATTTGATGAAGATGGGCTACTCAGATACAATAACAGAATCTATGTTCCTAATTCAGGGAATTTAAGGGAAGTAGTTTTATCGGAGGCTCACAATGCCCCTTATTCAGGCCACCCAGGAGTTAACAAACTTTATGCAGATCTAAAGAAGTTATACTTTTGGCAAGGGTTGAAGAACGATATTGTCAAGTATGTAGCCAAATGTTTGGAGTGTCAAAGAGTCAAGGCAGAACATAGGCACCCAGCTGGATTGTTACAATCGCACGATGTACCCCAACATAAGTGGCAAGTTATTAGTATGGATTTTGTACAAGGGCTACCCATGTCACCTTCTAGGCATGATGCAATAATGGTAGTAATTGACAAGCTCACTAAGGTGGCACACTTTATACCAGGAAATCTGACAGATGATGCACCCACCTTGGCTAGACGTTTCATTAAGGAGATAGTTAGGTTGCACGGAGTACCAGAGAAAATCATATCAGACAGAGATGCAAGATTCACTTCCAGGTTTTGGACCACACTTCAATCAGCCCTAGGGACTCAACTAAATTTTAGCACCGCATACCACCTGGAAACCGACGGTCAGACAGAAAGGACAAATCAGATTATGGAAGACCTACTTCGTATGTACTGCATGGACCAACAGAGAAAATGGGAAGAGTACCTACCTTTGGTAGAGTTTGCCTACAATAATACATATCAAACATCTTTGGGAATGGCACCTTTTGAAGCTTTGTATGGTAGACCATGTCGAACACCTTTGAGTTGGGATAGTCTTGAAGATAGAGTGATTATTGGGCCAGATATGTTGAGAGAAATGGAAAGGAAAACTAAGGAAATTAGGCAAAGGTTGAAGGAAGCCTCGGATAGGCAGAAGAGTTATGCAGATAAAAACAGAACACCAAGGGAGTTTGAAGTAGGAGAGAAAGTCTTCCTAAGGGTTAGGCCACACAAGAGTTCCATAAGATTTGGGAAAAAGACTAAGCTTGCACCTCGTTATGTCGGACCCTTTGAAATATTGGGAAGAATTAATCCAGTTGCTTATCGGTTAGCCTTGCCTCCCCAATTGAGCCGAATCCATGATGTCTTCCATGTATCTCTTCTTAAGAAATATGTACCTGATGAGAAACACATTTTGAATTGGGATGCCTTGCAGGTCCAAGAAATGGGGGGAATAATGATAGAGCCATCCAGAATCTTGGAGAGGCGCCAGTGCCAGTTGCGCAACAGAGAGGTTGATCAGTGCAAAGTGCAATGGGACCAGTACGACGAGAAGAATGCCACCTGGGAGGATACTAAGGAGATGCAGCAGCTATTTCCCTTTTTGTTTTGAACATGAACTATAAACTCTTTTGAATACATTTAATAAGTGCATCGGGACGATGCACCGATTAAGGGGGGGAGGATGTCACAACCCTCCTTTATCACTTTTTTTGATTTAAAATACAAAACTCTATTTATACTCTTTGGATGAATTATTGAATGAATATTGTAAGGGAATAAATTAATAAACCACACACACATGGAAAATGCATATATATTTTAAATTAGTTATTTAATTTCCCTCACCCAATTTAAGGCACATGTTGTAGGAGGAATAAGAAGCTTCTAGAGGCTTCTCCACCTCCTTGCATGTAACTCCTCCCACTAAGCCCAATTAATTTGCATGGAGGCCAAAATTGGGAGAGAATCTCTTTTTTTCCAATTAACAATTAGGTAGTGGGAATTTGAAATTTCTTTTATAAAATAGGTACAAGTTTCAAAAGAAAAGTTAGCTATTCCATAAGAAATTCTGCAATTTCTCCTTTGTAGTCCATTTTTCATTTGCAGCCAAGGTTTTGTTGGGAGGATTTTCTCTTCAACTTGGAGGATAAAGGAAGACTCCACACCATCTTCAAGCATCCAGGTTCCTCCAACTTAGTTCATGCATCTCATTTTTATGGTAGATTAGATTTTAGTAGATTAATTATGAGTACGAAATTTATTTGTATTTTGTTAAAGAATTAGTTTAGATTTTGTAGAAAATGAGAGTCAAGATTTAAATAAGATTCATTGTTGAAATTTCTTGATATGAAATTAGTCCCTAAGATTTTGTAAATAATGAGATTTATTGTTAAATAAGATTCATTGTTTAAATTTTTGATAAGAATGTAGTTTCAGATTTTTAGAAAATAAAATTCATTGTTTTGATAAGAAAATTGTTTCAGATTTTTGTAGAATGAAATTCATTTTTTTTGAAATAAGATTCATTGTTTAAATTTTTAGTTTCCGATTTTAGAGAATAAAATTCATTGTTTTGATAAGATATCTGTCTCAGATTTTTTTTAGAATGAGATTCATTTTTTTGAAAATAAGATTCATTAGTTTTAGATTTATTATTCATTGTTTTGATAAGATATCTGTCTCAGATTTTTTTTAGAATGGGATTCATTTTTGAAAATAAGATTCATTAGTTTTAGATTTATTTTTCATTGTTTGATAAGAAAATTGTTTCAGATTTTGTAGAATGAAATTCTTCTTTTTAATTCTGATAAGAAATTAGTTTCAGAGTAAATGGAAATTAGATTCATTTTATTTTGATAAAAATTAGATCTCCCTGTGTGTATAAATAAATCTCCTCTCTCTGTGAACGAATTTTCCCTGTGCAAAGAAATGGATAACTCTCTCTGTGAATGAGATTTTTCCTGTGTAGAGAAATGAATTCCTTTCTCTGTGAATAAGTTTTCCCTGTGTAGGAAACAGAAGAAATGGAGAAAAGAATTAAACTCTCTTTATCTGTAAATGTATTTCCCTGTAGAAAAACAAAGAAATGAGAAAAAAATCCTCTGGTTTCTGCTTCATTTTACCTCTGAAATTTATTACCCTGCTTTGAGTAATCTTCAATAACTCATTAAAATTAAATTTATTACTCCTGTATGAGATATAAGAAAAAGATAATAATAATAATATAACATTTATGTACTCATATATATATATATATATATATATATATATATATATATATATATATATATATATATATATATATATATATATATATAAATTAAAAAGAACAAAGGCAAGAAAAAAACCCCATCAAACGTAGGAAAATCTCCTTAAAACTCCGTAACGCACGGCTTTCCACGTACTCGGTCGCAGTCTGCATGGACGGTTTCAATAAACCGTCGCAGGGTACGGGGGGGGGGGGGGGCCCACGGCATCCCCTCATCCCTGCGGACCTGCGACTGCAGGGCCGCAGGGGTGATGGGACCCGTGGTCCCCACCCCGCAGCCCCTTTGTATTTACAACAAAAACTTTTTTTTTAAATTCGATTTTTTTTGTAATTTAAAGTTGAAAGTTTTAAATTGTTTTTTTTTTTTGATAATAATAAACTAAGTTAATTACCATCTAGTTAATTTTTAAGGTTGATAATAATGACATTTAGTGATGATTTTGTTTTCCTTAGTGTACATTTAAGGATATTGACTTTCAATTAAAAATGGGATTAATGATTGTAATTAAACTATCCTTATAGACTTTAAAATCGTAGACTATATTCTTCAAAAAAAAATTAAGAAATATTGGGACGCTTGATTTGGTCCTTAGAGATTAACTTACCTTATTGCAAATATTTAGATTTGACCGTCATTTTGGACTCCCTAAGTCATCTTACATCATGGATTAATTGCTTTCGTTCATAGCATGCGAATTATTATATCTTCATGCAGTTACTATTATGCAAGTTTCATTTGTTATGCAAATTTCACTTCAGGTAGTTACTTCCATTGTTTACGCTTCATTTTGTTATTCGTAGTTAGAAAACTAAATAAAGGAAGTTGGAAAACCAAAACTAGCAGCGTTCGGTATATATGGTGCCTCTGGGTCACGCTTACGGGTAATGCCGTCGTGTTGAACTACTGCACTTAACGCCTAATAAAGCTGCATTAACGACGTCTGTGGCATCGTCCCTATAAATCGTCGGGGAGTAATAAGGGACATTTGGAAGATAAAAATCCAAGGGGCGGGTAATCCCTCTTGGATCGATAATTTAATAAGATAACTTTTAATTGAATTTCACACCCGTTGAGATAAACCATAGTAAACCCCTCTTAGGGATGGACTAGTTAAGAGCTCTCATGAAATTGACTTTATTTATTTATTTATTTATTCACCTCGAAGGGATATTGGTGATTTGCAATTGGGCGACGTTCATGTTAAGTACTAGGATCTAGTTTTTTTTTAGGCCACAAGCAATAGGCCATCTTGAGCCTTCGCTTAAGTGCTACCTTCGTGGGTAGCAACCGCAGAGAAACTGTCTGGGACACTGACCCTAGAAAGGGTTGCGTACCCACAAAATCAGTTTACATCAAACCATAGATTAGAAAATAGAACTACATACTTTACGCCTTGATCCCACGCCGAAGTGGGTATGTAGGCAGTCTTGGGACGGAGTTGTCCCTCGTACTCAGGCGTTCGTGGGTGGGGTCTAGGCTTGGTTGAGTAAGAATCCTAATCGAAAGATAAGATAATCAAACTCAATTCAATGCATACTCGGAAGGAATCCCGTATGGATTCGCTTGACTTCCCGAGGCTTTAAGCCAAATTCCGAGGCGGAATTCAAGCTTGTCTTATTTTCTTATTACTCCTAAGGACGGCGACCTCGGTGCATTCTTGTTAGAAGAATGTAGTACTTAGTGAGTGGCTCAGGACCCGAATGGTCCCGATGAGTCTAAGTCTCTGGCCAGAGCATCTCCTATCCCGTTTGGATGGATGCCTACCCTGTATGGGTAGATGCCTATCCCGTATTTGATAGATGAAATTTACGTCCCGTATGGACAACTGCCTAACCCGTATGGTTAGAAGCTCATCCCGAATGGATGAATGCCCAGTCCTATTTGGATGGATGCCCAGAGTATGCAATTGAATAAAACGTAATAAAAAAAAAAATATACTCAATTTTTGTTGGATCAATTTTGGTGGGTTATTACATTTATGATATAGAACACTACATGATTTTTGAATAGGATGAATATGCGGTGATAAATGTCATTATGGAATTTGCAGGACTTTATTATGATAATAGAATTGTGATGTATGTTTAAGTGTGGATCAACATTATGAGAATTAGGATGAATTGCTTATGTGAAATTGCTTGGATAAAAGAGGTATTTAAATTGTTCAGATGTAGATTGTATGCAAGTGATGATGTGTATTATTATTCCCGTGAATTATATTATATGTGGATATTTGAAAGTTACTAATGTGTAAATTGAGATGCGCAGGAAGTTATCCATGTGACCATGGAAATATTACGGAGAACCAAACCTAGACCTATGTATGTTTGTAAGCCAGGGTTTGTTTATTTGGAGAGACAACACCCAGTTTGTGTTGTATTTTATTCGTAACAGTAAATGATGCATGTGTGTTAAGTGTTATTAAATTGAGTTATGTAAAATCCACAAGAGACGATTTTATGTATTAATTTGTAAAAGTGTTTTCTTTGTGTCACTTGACACATGTGGATTTAAGTTTGAATTTTTAAATTTGTCTCTTGGTGGAAAAGTGTTTAACTATAGCTTTTTCAATTAATGTAACATGATGTCATAAATGCCTTGGGTAAAGAATCTTTGGGATGGTCAACATAGGTTTGACCGGAAAATAAACTTCAGAGGGGTTTAAAAAGGGTTAAATGAACACCTAGGGGTAGTTTAATAGGGTTTCCTAAAGCCCATAAGGTATACCTAAGGGTTAGGGGTAATTTAAGGCAAGTTTCTACTCCCATGTGACCTTTTAGACACCCTAAAAATTGACTTTTCTAAGTTGTGCGAAAATTGAAATTAGAAGATTTGAACCTAGTTGTAAACCTTCCTTTTCAAATGAGAGTTCCCTTTCCCATTATATCTTACCTTCCTCTTTAATTTTTAGAAACTTGTGAGAACTCTCACAATGGGCTTCTTAAGAAAGAATTAGAAAATTTGTGGGTAATCACCCATTCTCCATTTTTGGAGACAAGAGAAATTTTGAAAAGAATAGACTAGATTTTGAATAGAGAATTTTGGCTAAGGGTAGGAGGAGAAGAACCATAGAATTGGGCTGCTCATCCTCAACAAAACTAACCTACCTTTGGGCAGATTGAGGTTGGTTGCATTCTTCTTAAAATGACTTCTTTTTGCATGTGTTTGAAAGTAATGTTGGTGTAAAAGATTTGCTTCCTTGCATGTTCTTTTGGGAATTTCATTTGGTATTTTGTGTTATGTATTGTATGTGTTTTTGGGAGTCATCAAGACCTCTTAATCTTGGGAGAGAGGAGGATCTTGTGGGTGGTAGCAATGACAGCCCTCGAGTAAGAGACTCTCACTATGAGAGCGATCACAAGGGATTTTGTGTGACCCTTGCTGCATGGCTTGTTTGTGCAATGGGGGTCATAAGGAGGGAAATAAGGCATGAATGCCTTGGGGGGCATAAGGATTTAAGGGGTTGCTATACTTGATGTATATGGTTTTCCATGAGGTGGCTACATGTTCTTTTTCATACTTGTAGTTCTCCTTAGGGTAATTGGTCCACTACCACCCTTAAAAAGGTCATCACCAAGGTGTGGTGCAATGTTGCAAGGATGGGAGTGTGTTTGTATTTGTGTGCATTATGTCCTTGGTGTTTGCATGTTTGTTTCCCATCTAGGGCTTGGTTCTCCGAGCTCGGGGGTGGCTACCAGTTAGCCTAGGCTGGGAGGTGAGCACTCCATGGTCATATCCTTGATCTCATTTGCAGGTTGTGGAAAGAAAGGAATTAGGACAAGTAGAAAGATTCGATGGAGATAATAGTTACAGAATCCATTTGGAAAATATGTTATTATTCTGTTTTATAATGTCCTCATTATAAAAGTTGAGTGACCTATTTGTAAAATGACTATAGTGTCTTTTAAAGTAATTCCTAGAAATGTAATAGTTATTTGTTATATTGCAAAAGATGAAATGAATAATTCTGGAACAGTTTTCTAAAGTCTGGTTTTCTGAATTTAATTATTGTTGAGTAAATTAATAGTGTGGGAAGCAACTAAATTTATTTTATCCCTTTATGTATGCAAAATCAACCCAGAAAATAAAGAAAGAAATTAATGGTTGTATGCATGTTGTTTTGAATAAAAATATTGCAATTTAAATTCCTATTTTCATGATTTAAGTTTAAGGATTCTAAATGAATATAGTGGTAGAAAATTAAATCATGAATATAATTGAAGAAATAAAACCTAAAGTAGTTATAATCATTTCTATGGTTTTTTATTGAATAAATTCTGAAATTATTAAGTTGTTGTTTAATTTATCATCTTCTGGAATTTACTTAGTTGCAGAAAAAGAGATCTAGAGTAAATAGTTATTTGTTGTTTTATGTTTAATAAATTTTGTTATTTACTTTTGTTGCCGAAAGTAGAACTGGAGTTAAATAGGCTACCTACTTAAATAGAACAATATTTAAATAGTATGCTGTATAAATTTATTTTTATCTGCTTTTATTTAATTGCAGGAAATAAACCCATGACTATATATATATCTTATCTCAGATTTTAGCAAACTCGTAATCAAATCTAAAATAATAAATAGTGATCAAAATCTAGACACTTAAATTAATTTGTCTCAGGTTTTTCTTTAAAGTAAATGTTTATAACTTTAATATATTTTTGCAAGATAAATTTGGCCTAAGCATTATACATTCAATATATATATATATATATATATATATATATATATATATATATATATATATATATATATATATATATATATATATATATATATATATATATATATATATATATATTGATATTTATATATATAATTATACATATAAATATATATACATATATATACATATATAAATATATTTATATATATATATACATATATATTTATATATATATTATATATAATATAAATATATAAAAAAAAAAAATTAAAAAAAAAAAAAAATACCAAAAAAATAAAAAATAAAACATGGAGGTGTATTACCTCGGCCGAACCCACTGCGCTTTGCAGTGCTTTGCACAGGGGTCGGCGACACCTCCCCACTGTGCGTTACATAGTGGTAAGTGACACCTCCCACTGTGCAAGGCACAGTGGTCGGTGGGGCCGAGGCCACTGTGTATTGCACAGTGGAAGGTGTCGATCATGCCGCTTCCCCCCCACTTCAAACTGCCTTCCTCGTCCACCATGGCCGCCTAGCCCGGGGATGCTCGATTCGGCCCTGTGGAAAAAAAAGGGGGGGGTTAATAAAAAAATAATAATAGTATAAAACCCTAGCCTGGGTAGGGCTAGGGTAATGAGATTTGAATTAATAAAAGAATCATAACCTTAGGAAGTTTTTATAATGCAAATTCTTAATTAGGGTTTGCATGGGTTGGACCTAATAAAATTGGAAGGAAAACATTATATTGATTTAAAATTATATATTTCAATATATATGTGTTTATATATATATATATATAATTATAAGTATTTACATACACATATATGTAAATA
Source organism: Cryptomeria japonica (assembly GCF_030272615.1). Classification (NCBI taxonomy): domain Eukaryota; kingdom Viridiplantae; phylum Streptophyta; class Pinopsida; order Cupressales; family Cupressaceae; genus Cryptomeria; species Cryptomeria japonica. The sequence continues at coordinate 400,511,067 of NC_081413.1, read as the reverse complement.
AGAATTAGAAAGTTGAAGTTAAAAAAAAATGAAGCAGGCCTATAGGATTAAATATATATTTAATGTAGTTTTTTTTAAATAAATAAAATCAAGTGGGCAGACATTATTTACTTAGTCAGTCTAAGGGTATTTCAATAAATAGTAATTTAATTGTCTCACTTGGATATAGGTTTGAAATTTAAAACCTAAGGGACGTTTTCTCGTCATGGGCCTAATTATATCTTAGTTAAATTAGTTTGAGCACATCTTAAATTAGGATTGAATTGGATTAACTTTAGTAAATTTTAATTATGGACTAAAGGGATGCTAGGAGAATAAATTTAATTAGCGTTTTAAAAAAAAAACCATTTAATAGCCATCCATGATTAATGTTGCCTATGCAAATTAATTATCTTATTAAATTCAAGTAGACATTAAAACCCTTCAATTGGAATTCCGCAAATGGAGCTAGTAGATAAAACTAATCCAAAACATAGTTATGACAAGACATGTTGTAGCATTTTATATTTGTCGATTTAATTCTCTTAGCAGTTATAGTTACAAAGTCTGATGAAGCGGTGATCATGGAGCAATTGGAATTTTCTTAAAGAATGTGTATTGATTGCTATGTAAATCCAACGGTCACACTTGAACCGATTTGTTTGTAATCTCTATGAGAGAATTAGATTTTTGATGTGTTACCGACCTAATTGATTTGTATTTAAGGTCGATGAATTTATTTGTAAAGTTGTTGGCAAAGTGTTGGCATAAATTAGTTGAGTGTGTGATTGCCTAACCAAAGAATGGATCTGCAATTTGAGTGAAAGCATATTGAAGCTTAAAAGGATCTGATCAAGCAAATGTAGTGCTATTCAGACAAATCAAGAAAACCTGTTGTTTTCTAACAATTATAACAAAATTGAAATCCCCTAACCGGGTAAGCTCTAACAAGCTTGGTTACTTCTTAAATCCTCTAACAAGGTGATCCATTACCTTGGATTCTCAAATCCTCTACCGAGGTTACTCCTAACAGGGTATTTTTCTTTTCATCAAGGCATTTTGTAAATCCCTTAACCGAGTGGTTCCTAACAAGATCAAATCTTAACAAGACTTATTGTAAAAAATTTAATAGGCTTGGCTCCTAACAGGGCAAACTTCAGAAGAGTTCAAATAGCTATCTTGTGAGTCTCATCTCATCGTGGTTTTTACCTATTTGGATTTTCCACGTATAAAAATTTGTGTCAAGTGGTGAATGTTTTTGTGGTTATGATCTTATTTGTTGATTTGATTAAATTTTGATAAGGCATGATAACTGAAAGCATCGAGAGATGAAATATGTTGATATATGATTAAGCATTTTGATGTTTACAAGATTGAATTTGTTTACTGTTAAGTTGTTATAACAGTTAACCGGTTGATGTTGAGTATTGATCTTGACAGTGAAAGTTTACTTTGTGATTTTGAATTTGAGGTTGGGAAGTTTGTATTAGTTTTTCAGTTTACTAATTCACCCCCCCCCCCCCCCCCCTCTTAGTAATCTACCAAATACTTATTCTTTCATCATACCATCATATAGCCCACTAGATTTCCATTGTAATTTTTTTTATTAAGTACTGATGATGAACCTAGATCTTACAGGGAAGCACTCTCTTCTATGTAAAGTGAGTCTTGGATACAAGCGATGTAGGAGGAGATGACAACTTTGGATAGTTGTAACACTTGGGATCTTATTAGTTTACCCAATGGAAGAAAGCCCATTGGATGCAAGTGGGTATTTAAGAATAAATTTGGAGAAAATAGTTGGTTAGAAAGGTAAAAGTCCAAATTGGTGGCAAAGGGCCACTCCTAGAGAGAGGGGGTTGATTTTGGTGAAATATTCTCCCATATTGCTAAGATAACTTCTATTAGATTCATATTATATATTGTTTTTTCTTGTTATTTTGAGATAGAGAAAATCGATGTTAAAAGTTCTTAATTTTTTTATTGCATAGGGATCTTGAAGAAGAGATTTATATGCGACAACTTAACAGTTTTTATGAGAAAGGAAAAGAAAAATTGATTTGTAGTTTAAAATAGTCATTTCATGGTTTGAAATAGTCACTCAAGATGTGGTGCCAAAATTTTGATACTTTTTAATTAAAGTTGCTTTATGTTAGAAGCAAAGAGGATTACTATGTCTATATTAAGGTTATTGATGATGAATTATTGATTATGGTCTTGTATGTTGATGATATGTTTATTAGTAAGAAAAAGGTGATGATTAAAGAGCTCAAAATTTATCTTTCTAGCACATTTGATATGAAGGATTTTTGGGCTTCTAGATATATTCTTGGGATAAAAATCAATAGGGATTGAGTTCACAAAAATCTTTGGTTAAGTCAGAGAAATTATGTTGATACCATTTTGTAGATATTTAAAATGTGGGACTATAAGTTAGTAGGTATTCTATTTTTGGTTGGTACTAAGTTGAGTTTAGACATGTGTCCTAATTTTGATGATGATATTGAAGAAATGTCTAATGTTCCTTATGCTAGTGTTGTTGGTAGTTTAATGTATGCAATTGTTTGTACTAGACTAGATATAATTCAAGTAATGGAAGTTCTATGTAGGTTTATGCCTAACCTAGGTAAAGAGCATTCAACTCTTATTAAAAGGGTATTAAGATACTTGTGAGGTACATATGATTATTGTTTAGTTTATCATGATATTGATGATGTGGATAAGTCATTGGACATACAGGTTTTTGTTGATGCAATTTGGGAAGGTGACTTGGATGGTCAAAGGTCCACTAGTGTCTATGTGTTTACTTTGTTTGGAGGTGCAGTGAGTTGGATGAGTAAAATATATCCTACAGTTGCATTTTCTACCAATGAAGTAGAGTATATGGCTGCTACACATTCCTCCAAGGAGGTGGTTTGGTTATAGAGACTTGGTAAATGTATTAGTTTTGATTGCATGATAGTGAGGATTGGATATGATATTCAAAGTGCCATATGTTTGGCCAAAAATCCTATGTATCATGCTCAGACTAAACATGTTGATGTTAAATACCACTTTGTGTGAGAGATGGTTGAGAGTGGATAGGTCTTGATTGAAAATTTTTACACTTTGGATAATGTTGCAAATTCTCTTATGAAGCCAGTAATCATGGACAATTTCTCTTGCTGTAGGAAGGCCATGGGCCTTGATCATTGTACTTGATTTGAATTATATATCTCTATGGGGTAATTTACAATATATTATTTCAAGTGGGAGAGTGTTAGGACTTAGGTAACATCAACCTTGTAAATTCTTTAATTTATTATTTTCATAATATCTTTTTAAATTTACCCATAAGACGTTAAACCATTTAACATACAATGGTGAAAGAGACCATGTAAAGGTAATGTTACTTTTAACATTTGTCCTCTAGGGAAAGGACAAAATAGTTAGGTGACCCCTCTTGGAATATTTTATTTTTGAGGTGCTTGGACACTTGTTAGGAGTTGTAAGAGAATATATGATGATTATGGAAGTCCTTATTGCTATGACATAATCTCTGATAATATTTATGACACAATCCTTACATAGGTGCACATGCATGAGAGATGGTCCTTATGATAGTTTTAAGAGCATTTGTAATAGGCTATTTAAAGAGGTGGGTTTGAGTTTTTACAAGTGGTTTTTTTCCTATTGTTTGGTGATACCATAACAATATTCATCCTTATAAACTCTTAAAAATTGGTTCCTTGAGCTAGTGTTCTTCATTTAGTCTTATTTAGTTAGCAGGGTAATAGAGTGCTATCAGGTTTTACTGAGGTCTACAAAGAAGTGTATTGCTATAGTATTCTTCATTGGATTAGTAATATACTTGCCTCTCTTTTTGTGGTGTCAGTTTTCTTGAAAGGGTTTCTTCACATAAATCTAGTGTTTCATGTGCAATTGATTTCTTGTTCTTGTTTTGATTCTACAATCACTGTGTTAATGGTTAATCTTTAGTTTAAGATTTGCAATTTAACTTTGAGTTTAAGTTCATATTGCAAGCTTGCTTCACCTTATTTTACAACATGCATATGTTTTCGTGGATGGTGTAATGTACCTTTAGAATCACTTAAGTATCCTTATATCCTAAAGATCAGTTGCTCAATATTGCAAGGAATCAATCTACAAAATTGTAGAAATGGATGTTTGTTAGATTTATGAAAAGTTCATATTCTAATTAGATAATTGGTAATTCAATCAATAATGATGCTAATTATTGTCCCAGAAAGGGCCCAATCTATTATGGATTTTGAATTCTTTCCTAAATAATAATCTAATATGACCATTTAATGGTCTTGATTATCCACTAACTCATCCTCTATCAATGCAAATATCACTACGTAGAGCGAGAGTCCATAGAAAAAATATATCTATATATAAAAATAAGGGAGTTTTCTATATATGTAATCATTGTTCTTGATGTATATATGTGTCCTCAAGCACTTATATATATGAGAGGGGTGATCACATAATAATAGGTTACACTTTTTAGCCAAACCTCGCATTGAAATCAACACCTTCCACTAGATCTTCACTTTTTTATATTTATAGAAGCTAAACTATTAAGAATTTAAAGATTAAGGAAACTACTTTTTTGCAAGATTTTTCATGTAGATTCTAAATATATATTTTTAACATAATTATAAAAAAATTGTGCATATTTTTACATAACTTTTAATAACTTATTTTTATAGTAATCAGTATTTTTCATAAGTGATGTTTATGATGTCATGCATAACATTTTTTAAAGAAATATTTAAATTCTAATTTTTAAAATATAGGTTTTTCACACCAATATATAGTGCATGAATATTTTTTAATAATTTTTTGTTGCATATGTATTTTTCAGTTAATTTTTAAGTGAGAGTAATTGTAATTTGGATAGAGGTGTATGGCATCATGCATAACGTTTTTGGTATGCATTTTAATTAACTTCTTTTTGTGTTGAAATAGGGATATCAATACCAAGGGAAAATGTATTTCTTACAAAAAAATTTCTCTATTTTCCTTTTTTTCCACAATGTGTAAAACAAATACCTTAATATTCGATGAAAAACCTACATTCAAAGAAATAAAATATAAATATATTATTGAAATTAAATATAATCAAAATTATACCATTTTGAAATCTTATAATAGGGGCTACATACTTACAAAATGGAACCTCTAAATGAATTCATTTGACCCCCAAAAGGTAATGTAGAGCAGTTTTTTGTTAGCATTTTGATGGCTCCAAAGGAGACTCTATTGCAGGTATAATTTAAGACTAGGGAGGTTCTATACAAGGGAGTTTGATCTAATTCTCTTCAATAAATTTCTTCAAATTGGACCTCTCAAGGATTAAATCATTATGTTTTCTAAAAATATTTGATTTCAGCAAAAATCAGGATAACCAAAAACTATAACCTAGTAATGTGGGATCACCTAGAGAGAAAAGTACCTCTATTCGAACATGTTCTTTGATTGATAACCTTATACAATTGTGATTCCTCCTTGACATTTTTCCTTAATGATATCCTTATGCTTGTGTGTCCTTAACCTTGTAATAGTTGGATCATATGCCACCCTTACCTGACTAGTCATAGGCTCTAAAGAGCACTTTCTATTTGAGTTTTGATATTCAAATTCATATTTCTAATATGCCTTGTGACATGACTCTCTTTCCACTTAAATACCCCTTGGAATGGTTATGTTTGAAGGAGACATGTCCTTCCAAAGTGATTAGTTATCTCCCTTCAACCAACTCATCCTCTTTAGTTTATTTAACTCTTAACTAACACTTTATGCCAATCGCTTATTCTCACATTTCTTTGTTGGGATGACAAGGAATCCTTAATCACTGTCTATTGAAGTAGTAGTAGTAGTAGTTATTTATTAATCTTGATTGTTTTTTATATTTGGGCCAATATATTGTTTTAAGACTGAGTTGGCCTTCACACAATGATTAACACCTTAATTATTTATGTATCTATTAAAACTGGGTGATGGGATGCCAAAGGTGGTCAACTAATAATATATAGTTTAAATATTTAATTTAAACTTTATTTAATTGCTTCCTTTATCAAACACTGATTGCTCCTCTTTGTAATTGTTGTATGTCTTGGTCAGCTAGCAAATTGATGTTCCTTGAGTGCTAAATATTCATCGATATTTTCATTATCTAACTCATCCTCTTGATTTATTTCTTGAAAGTTATTATTTGTGGCTTATTATATGATTTAGTGGCCTTTTTTCCTTATTATTCTTTGCTTAGATGATAGGGTTATTATAGTCTCCCCTTCTTAGAAATTACTTTCCCACAAGCAATCTTAAATCTTTGTGTCAATACTAGGGTCTCAAATAAGGTTGTTGGATGTTTTCACTATTATTCCTTGCTTCGTATTGATGCAACTAAACTTGTGTAATTTATCAATATCTATTATATTATTAACTAACTTCATGTCATTTAATATATCCAGTATAGAAATTCCTAGATCCCAAGGTTTGTAGCACCATCCATTCAAAACATAATTTTCTTGATCATTAGTAAAGATAATCTTCTAAACATTACCAATATGAAGATCCAATGTTGTACAAACTCCTAAGAGGAATTTCCTTTTATAAGAGTAAGCTTAGTATATTCATCATAGATAATCTTACGTTGAACAACTATTAAATTCCAAATAGTTTCAACATTCTAAGTTAGCCTTATAAATGAGCCATCATGTTGGCACTACACTACTCTAATTTTAACAATTTTCTTCTCATCCTCAAACCACCTCTATCTCTTCTATAATCCTAACAAGAATTCATTGTCTAACTTCAAATTGAAATAGATATATTTGTTGGTCTCATTCTTGATTAATGAAAAAATTACTTTATCAACCATAGAATCAAAATATCAACACATTCCCTCAAGTTGTAAAGGAGAAAATTACAATTACTCCAACTTATTAAAATTATGAATGTTGTAGAATATTGGTAAAAAAAATTATTCACTATAGAAGTGAGAATCTAAATTGCACTTGGAGAACCTCTCACTATGAGCCACCTCAACTCTGTTAATCATTTAAAACCCACTTGATCACAAACTAATATCATCATCATGGGAAAATAATGGCAACAATAACAATTTTGTGTAGAAGATATGGACAAATATAATTGAAGTGTCACTTCTTCTTTCCACTAGACTTAAACATGTTGAATATTCAATAAATTGGGAGGGGGGGCGTGAATCAGTTGGTTACCTAAAATAATTACTTTTATTATTTTCATCTCTTGATCCAAACTAACAGAATTAATTAACACAAAATGAAAACATAAACATACAATAGATCACACAATGAACACCGGATATGATGTGGAAAACCCAAGAAGGTAAAAACCATGGAGAATGTTCATTCTCAATAAAAATACCAGTTAAGGTGATTTTTACAAAGGGTGGCTCATTGCCAAAATGCTCACTGTAGGTGGGCTAACAACCTAGAAAAAGGTTCACTGTCAAAGAAAGAGAGAAAGAAAGAATCCACCATTGAAACACAATCTACAAAACCAGAATACTCTTGGTCCCTCAATACCAACACACTCTCACATATCACAATTAGTCAGATCTTTCCTTTCTAATGTCACATATCTTTAAAACAATGTAACATGTTTTCTATATCTAATACAATTAGATCATCCTCATTTATATACTGTCTTCCAAGAAGCATGGTCTTCCAAGTCAGCCAAGATAGGCTTTAAAATAGTTCAAAACATTTCGATGGTGGAAAGCAACAAGTAGTAAATCACACCATATTAATGAAATGATCGACACGTTACACTCATTTATAAATTTTGGACCCAAGAATCATGATATACATGCTATACAACAAGACGTTGTTGGCAACAACAAAGAAGGAAAACTAAGAGGGGGGTGGTGAATTAGTTTTCACTTGATTAGACAGTTTAAGTACAATCTCATATTTGATCCACTGCAATAAGAATAAAGATAAAGACAATAACAACACACATAACACCAGGATTTTTGAAGCGGGAAACCTGGTTAATAAAAAAAACATGGTGGGAACCTACCCACAATAAGATGATACTCTATAGCAGTATGTGTAAATGTTACAATGGGGAATACACATGCATTCAAGCACACTGCCTAGAGCTCACTGCTCAAAATATAATGACCCAGAAGGCTCCAATCCTCAAGAAAAGTTCACTACCTTAAAATAATGATCAAACTACAATCCAGATTATATGAATTTTAAAGATAGCATCTGCTAATGCCTAACAACAGTTCCAATTAAGCACATTTGTCTGCTCTGCAACAATCTCTACTCAATACATCATACCAAAGGATAAATTTGCTTATGCACACATACATCACTCTCTAATAATGTAGACACCATATCAATGATTCAACACCCAAATTACATGAATATAACACCTATTTATATAATTCATCAACCTTGACTACAAGATCGACCAAACCCTCAACCCTCAGTTACAAAATTACATCATACGGTACATAAATAAATCATCGGAACAATACAATGCCATAGATAAAATAGAATGGACCTAAATCAACTCCCCGAACATGCATCACCACCGAAAATCTTGCCACGATCAATCGCAACACACTACACCACCAAAAATACCGCATAGCATGAAGAATATCACCAGAGCAATAAAATCACCAATATCACACACAAGGATCAATGTGGAACAACAAAACAAATAGGAAATGATCAGGAAACACCAACAAGAATGTTATAACCATCCGCAATAGCTGCACCAACACCACTTATACAAATCTTCATCAATCAACACACTAACACATAAAACACTCATCAACAACAATTCTGAATAGAAAGATAACTTGTGGAGCACCAAATCATGAACCATCCAAAAATGTAGATACACATGAACATCCAAAACACTCTTCCAAATCCGCAACAAAAGATATGATCATATCAAAGCACATCAGATCAAATACCAAACTCTACTAACTACAGAGCACAGAAGAACAATCTTCATACTAGAATCTGTAACTTAACCAAATCACCACATAACATCATGGAACCAATAAAGAATAATATATCTCTAGTTGATTCAAAATTCCAAACAAATAAACCAACCAGATCAACTTAATGCAATCACCAGAACATAAAACACGGGAATATGTTGACATCAATGACAACAACATATCCTAGCAATAACAATATCCAACAATCTTCCCCTTTGGAATTGATGGAAACATATGAATGTGAATAACAATCAATGCAAAGGAATGAATCAACATCAGCAATCTAAAAAAAAAAACCCTAAGATCATAAACAAAGCTCCAAAGATAAAGCATTTTTTCACATGCCTCTCTCCCCCTTTTACAACAATGCCAAAGGGAAAATACAAATTAGACTTCTCTCCCAAAACTCATCCTCTAAGAAGGAAAATATCTCCCTTAGGATAAACTCACAACTGATCATCTGAATCACACACTGACTACTCCAGTTGAATAGAAAAACTAACTCATCAACCTGAATAAAAATATAAGGCTCTAAAATCCACTGGATTGATGCAACTCCATGCATCTAGTTCTCATCAGGAGGGACAGAGACCCCTAACTTGTCTCTCAAATAGACAAATATATCTGCAGGCAAAGGCTTAGCAAAAATATATGGAATATGATTCGTTGCAGATACATATTCCAATCTGACTTCTTCATCACTGAATTTCTCCCTCAAGAAATGATACTTTATTGATACATGCTTTGTCTTAGAATGCAATGCTGAATTCTTGGAAATATTGATAGCACTTAAATTATCACAATATATAATTAATAAATCATTCTAATATCCTTCAACATCTTCTTCATCCAAACTAATTGAGTAAAATTGCTAGCAACAACAATGTATTCATCTTTAGAAGTAGATAGAGATAAAAAATCTTTCTTCTTACTGGACCATGAAACCAACTTCTTTCCCAAAAATAAAGCTCCATCAGTAGTTCTCTTCCTATCATCAACATAACCCACCCAATCAACATCAATATAGGAACATAACAAGAAATCATCATTGTTTGGATACCACAAACCATAGTCAATAGTCCCCTTCAAGTATCTCAAAATCCTCTTCACAATAGTAACATGAATTTCTTTAGGATCAACTTGAAATCTGGCACAAAGACAAACAACATGCATAATTTCTGGGCTAGTTTGAGTTAAGTACAACAATCCACCAACCATAGATCTATACAAAGTCTGATTAACTTTCTAAGATTCATCATTCTTAGACATCTTGCATCCACTTACCATAGGACTTCCAATAGGTTTGAAATCATCTATTCCAAACTTCTTCAAAAATTCCCTCACATACTTAGATTGAGAAATGAAAATGCCTTTGTCAATCTATGTACTCTACTGTTCTAAGAAGAATTTCATCTCACCAATCATAGACATCTCAAATTCCTTTTGCATATCATAGCAAACTTCATACTCAAAACATCATCTCCTCCAAAAATGATATCATCAACAAAGACTTCAACAATCAAAATGTTATTGTTATCAACCTTAATGTATAAATTACTATCAGCAGTACCTTTACAAAATCCCAACTTCAATGAATACTTGTCCAATCTAGCATACCAAGCTCTAGGGGCTTGCTTAAGTCCATATAGTGCTTTCTTCAATTTTCATACCATATCTCCTTCATCTGATAAATAAAATCCATCCAGTTGCTCAATGAAGACTTCATCTTCCAAATCACCATTCAAAAAGGATGACTAAACAACCATCTGATATACCTTGAATATCTTGTAAGAAGCATATGCAAGCATGAATATAATAGATTCAATTATAGCTACCAGAGCAAAAGTCTCCTCATAGTCAATACCTTCCATCTGGGAACACCCTTTACATACCAGTCTTGCTTTGTTTCTAACAAATTCACTAGCTTCATTTAGTTTATTCTGAAACACCCATTTAGTGCCAATCACATTCTTGTCTTTAGGTCTCAGAACAAGATCCCATGTGTTATCCTTCTCAATATGAACTCTTCTTCCATTGCTTTTATCCAATTCTCATCTTTACATGCTTCTGCAACATCTTTAGGTTCAATATTTGAAATTAAACATGTCTTCAGTAGCAATCCTTCTCCTATTCATCAAACCTTTATTCTTATCACCAATAATCTGATTTTCTAAATGATTAAATCTTACATACCTCATAGTCTTTTGATTTTTCTAATTCCTAGGCTCTTGAACTTTGTCACTGGCAGTAGCAATATCCAGATTACTTGTCTCTACTGGATCAATCTGCTTTAAGATCTCAGTCTGCACAGGCTTAGAAATAACATCTTCCTCATCAAATTCATATCTACATGCTCTTATTTGCTTTCCAAGACATTCATCAACTTTCACATTTGCACTCTCTATTATCTTTCTCAGTCTCTTGTTGTAACACCAGTAGGCCTTGCTCTTAGTAGAATAACCCAAGAAGATTCCTTCATCACATCTTGCATCAAACTTTCCTATATCCTCATCTCTTTTGATATAACATTTGTTTCCAAAAACTCTGAATTATCTAACTATAGGAACATGACCAAACCATAGCTCATAAGGAGTCTTATCGGAATCACTTTTTATATGCACCCGATTGAATATGTAAACAATAGTGCTAACAACTTCTCTCCAAAAGGTTTGTGCAATATTTCCTTCTATCGGCATAGTCCTAGCAACATCCAAAATGGTTATGTTCTTCCTTTCAACCACTCCATTCTGCTGAGGGGTTCTAGAAGCAAATAATTGTCTTCTAGTTCCATTCCTCTCACAAAATGTATCAAACTCTCCTGATGTAAATTATCATCATCTATCAGATCTAAGGCACTTCAGCTTCAATCATGTCTCAGTCTCCACTCTAGATTTGAATATCTTGAATTTCTCCAATTCTTTTGATTTCTCCCTTAGAAAGGTAACCCACATCATCCTAAAATAGTCATCAATCAGTAACATGAAATATTTGTCACCCTTCATGCTTCTCACTCTTGTAGGACCACATAAGTCAGTATGCACTAGATCTAACAATCCATTACATGAATACATCTTACTCTTAAATGAAGTTCTTGTTTTCTTTCCCAACTGACATTCCTTACATACTAGATTAGTAGGCTTCACAATCTTAGGAAAATCTCTAACAACTTGAGTAGAACCTATCCTTATCATGCAGTAAAAATTAACATGACACATCCTTCTATGCCACAACCAACTTTCATTAATCTGAGCAATCAAACAACTTCTCTCACCAACATTCAAGTGAAAGATATTACCTTTAGTCTTAGTCCCTCATGCAATCTCTATACCAGAGGCATTTAGGATCTTGCATTTACCATTCTTGAATTGCAAATCATATCCCTTGTCAACCATCTATCCAACACTCAAAAGATTATGCTTCAATCCTTCAACATATAAGACATCATTAGTATTATTCTTACCATTAAAAGATATAGAACCTCTACCATGAATCACACAAGCTTTATCATCTTCGAGTCTTACTATGCCACCATCATACCTCTCCATACACAAAAATTTACTTTTACCACCTATCATATGATGTGAACAGCCATTGTTAATTACCCATTCATCTTTCTCTTCAATTTTAGAAACCAAAGCTTTCTCCTCAATAGTGCAGCTTATAGGGTTCACTGGTACTGAATCATCTTCCTTGATAGCAATAAATACAAACTCATCTTCTAAATTCCCATTTTCTGATTCTTCATCTGTCACACCTTCATCAGTAGCATAATAACATCTCTTCTGATATCTGAACTTATAGGGCTTATCATTATTTTCATGCTTCTCATATCTATCATACTTATTGGATCTATCATGCCTTTAAAATCTATCATACTTATCATATCTAGACATTTTCTCAAGGCACCTAGAAGCAAAATGTCTTATCTTATTACAAGAGAAACATTTCAAAGGTAAGTTTCCATCATGCTTACTAGCTCCTTTAGGAAATCTCCAAGCAATAAGGGCTTCAAGTTCATCTAAATCTCTTCCTTGCTCTTCCATTTCTCTCTTTTCTCTTTCATATCTGGAAACCTAACATGAACTTTCTCCTGTATCATACTTCTGATTCCTGGATACAGAGGCTCTGAATGCAGTCTCAGATTTACCATGTGATTCTCCAAATTCACTCAACTCAAATGAATCAAGTTTTCCAACCAACATGTCTCTAGTCACAATAGTCATACTCCAAATTTCATCAATAGAAGCTACTTTATGCTTGTAAACAGAGGGAAATGATCTCAGCACTTTAGCAACAATCTCATCTTCTTAAAGAGTTCCATCAACACACGTGATGTTCATGAAAAGATCATTCACCTTAGCCATAAAGGATATTATGTTTTCATCTTCTCGCAACTTGAATTCCTCATACTTTCCTTTCAAACTTTGCAACTTAGCTACTTTGACTTGTGCATCTCCTTCATACAGGGTCTCCAACTTCTTCTAGATCTCATGAGCAGTCTTCAAACCCATCACATTAGTCATCTCTGAATCAGTCAAGGCACTCAACAATGCTTCCTTATCTCTTATGTTATGTTCAACATACTTGATCTCAACAATGGTAACCGGTCCATTCTGAGGAACATTGTAGACATTCTTTGTAATCTTCTAATACTCATCTCCAAGACACTTCAAATGAACTTTCATCCGGTCCTTCCATATGATATAGTTACCTCCATCAAATCTTAGACTCTCCTTCTTGAACACATAAGCTTTCATCCTGGATCTCCTCAAGTGGTCAAGCTTCTTCCAAAGGATCTAGCTCTGATACCAATTCTTGGCAACAAGAAAGAAAGAAAATTGAGGCGGGGGGGTGAATCAGTTTTCACCAAATTAGATAGCTTAAGCACAATCTCATATTTGATCTACTGCAGCAAGAATAAAGATAAATACAATAACAACAACACACATAACACCAAGATTTTTTATATGGAAAACCCGATCAAGGGAAAAACCATAATGGGAACTTACCCACAATAAAACGATACTCTATAGTAGTATGTGTAAATGTTACAATGGGAAATGCACATGCATTCAGGCACACTGCCTAGAGCTCACTGCTCAAAATATAATGACCCAAAAGAATCCAACCCTCAGGGAAGGCTCACTACCTTACAATAATGATCGGACTACAATCTAGATTACATTAACTACCAAGATAGCATCTTCTAATTCCTGATCATAGTTCCGGTTAAGCATATTTGTCTTCTTTGCAATAATTTGTGCTCAATACATCATATTGAAGATAAAATTCACTTATGCGCACATACATCACTCTCTGATAATGCAAACACCACATCGATGATTTGACACCCAAATTACATGAATATAACACTTATTTATACAATTCATCAACCTTGACTACAAGGTCGGCCAAACCCTCAAACCTTAGTTGCAAAATTACATCATATGATACATAAATTAATCATCGAACCAATACAATTCCATAGATGATATATAATGGACCTAAATCAACTCCTCAAACATGCATCACCATCGGAAAACTCGCCACGATCAATCACAACATGCTCCCCACCAAAAATACTACATAACACAAAGAATATCACCAGATCAATAAAATAAACAATACTACGCACAAGGATCAATCAGGACCAACAAAACAAATAGGAAATGATTAGGAAACACTGTCATGCCCAAAATTTTGGGCACAAATAAAATATTTTCTTTTTAAAAATAACAACCTAATAACATTAAATTTGCTAATATGAAATGCACTAACAAGTTTTGTCTTAACTAAGTTTTGAGTTAACTCTAACCACTATCTCAAGTAAGTGAAAATAATTTAAATTAAATGCGGAATATTAACTCTCCAAAAGAATTTATTATTATCTAATCAATTAATAAATAATAAATTCATTTAAGCAAAAACCCCTAAATTAATTGACAAGGGTTATTATTAATCTCAATCAATCTTTTTAATCATTGTAGGAATTAATTAAATTAACTCTAGCAATTGGATTCTTAAAACACCTATATTTCAATTTAACAATAATTATAATGTGTATTAAATTTCATCTATAGCGCCAAATAAATCTTTAAAGAAAATAACCCTATCTCATTTAATCTTGAAGAGCCTCTATTTAGGTGGACTAAAGTTAATCCCCTATGACCAAAAATCATACAAAAGAAATCGTTAAAATTTTCTAAAATATAACGCTTCAAAAGAATTAAAATTTAAAACATCATATTTAAAGGTTTATATAAATGTATATAAAATATGAATGTATAAATAAAATAATTAAACTATAATAAGATTTATACATTCATATATTCAACTATACAGATCTATATCTATATATATATCCAATACATATCTTTTGTTTAAAGTTCTTAAATATTAAAATAACCCTGAACCCTAAAATTTTAATGTTATAAATAAAAGAAATTATACTAACCTTTTCTTTTATTTCTTTTATATCATTTCGAAATACCCTAACCCAACCGGGTTAGGGTTTTGTGTTTTTCACAGGGAGGAGGGCCGAAGGCATGGCGGAGGTTTCACGCAGGGGGGTTTAGTTTTGCAGGTAGCGGCGGTGGTGACTGTGGGGACTCCCCGCAGGGATGGCCGCAGTCGTGTCTGCAGGTCACGGCCCACAGAGGCGGCCTTGATCGCCGTTGTGAGTTGCAGCCCGTAGCCTGGCTGCACCATCGCTGTGGGGCGACGCCCATAGGGGGGTCAAAGCCTCCCCGACTGTGGGTTGCGACCCACAATGGCGGCTGCGCCTGCCCCTGGGGGTCGCCACCCACAACGCGAGGGGGGCTAAGGCTCCCCCATTTACTTATTATATTTAAAAAAAATTAAACCCCATTTTTTTTATATATATATAACTATATATATATATATTTATATTTTATATATATATATATATATATATTTTAGATGCATATGATATCTAGGGCTAACTTTACTATGCAAATATATATTATTTTTTTTGAACTTTTAAATAGATTAATCAAAATTTTCATAGTTAAAACAACGTATTTCTTTTTTTTTAAATACCATGTAGCTAAAATTAGAGATAGACTATTTGACTTTAGATTTATTTTCTGCAATTAAGTAAAATGACAAAATTAAATAAATTTAAACTGCAACTATATTAGACTAGAAATTCATTGAAATAAATCTTAGAGATAGACAAGTAATTTTTTTTTTTATTTACTTTCTGCAATAAATCGAGGGAAAAAAATAACAGAATTATTTAAACTACCGCATGCAACATTAGTGCTCATACTAAATGGCTAATTAACTATATTTGCATTTAGAACTTCCATAAATAGGACTAAATGTTCTATTTCCAGGTTACTAACATACATGCTTTTCTATTTCATTCTTTTCCAATATTTCAAATGCATAAGGGGATAAAATGAATTTCTTGATTTTCAAAATAACACATACACAACAAATATTATTTTCAGAACTATAGGAACTAAATCCTAAAATACACATTTCATTTTTTTGCAATAATAACTTAATAAAATAATGCATTTCTTTATAACATACTAAGGATACAATATAGTCGACATTACAAGTGGGTGAGATGCCCAACTAGTCTCTCATTTCTATTAAATGAGGACTTTAAATAAAATACATACATTTTCTTTCTTTTTTAAAGTAAATACAACATGCAACTTTTTATTCACATTTCTGCAACTGAAAATATAGCATCCCTTTTCTTATTCTCTTTCTATAAATCAAGTACAAAAACTAGCAACTGCTAGCTTGTCTTTTTCTTTTCTTTCCAAGCAACTTGCAAATAAATCATAAGGTTTTGACCATGGAGAGCTCACCTCCCAGCCAAGGCTTACTAGAAGCCACCCCCAAGCTTGGAGAACCAAGCCCTAGATAGGTTACAGACATGAAAACACAACAAGCAAGGAAAAAACATACAACAAACACTTTCCCAACCAAGGCTACACTGCATCACAAAGTGTGATGTTTTTACACGCGTGGCAGTGGACCAAATACCCTGAGGAGACTACAAGAATGGTAGATCACAAAGCCACCTCATGGCAAGCAAAGATATATTCATAAGTTCATTAACCCCACATCCTTATGCCCCCCAAGGCATTCATCCCATACTTTCTCCCCTTATAACCCCCAAATGCATAAACCAGGCCATGCAGCAAGGGTCACATATACACCCTTTGAGTTCACTCTCATAATGAGAGCCTCTCACTCGAGGGTTGTCAAACTTCTACCACCCATAAGACCATCCTACTCTCCCAAGAGTAGAAGGCCTTGGTTACTCCCAAATCACAGGAAATGCTTAAAAGAATAAAAGAAAGGTCACATAATAATTTTCACAAAAGAAAATACAAGAAAACAACTTTTTCATTCAAATAATCTTTCCAACATAAACATGCAATGTAAAAAGAAACAAAAGAAGAAGATGAACCAACCTTCAATCTTCTCAAAGGTTTGCTAGAACTAGTTTGAGGATGAGCAGCCCAATTCCACAATTCTTCCTTCTACACTTAGCTAAAAATCTATCCCAAAACTATTCTTTTCAAAATTGCATAATCTCCAAAAATGGAGAGTGGGTGATTACCCACAAAATCTCTCATTCTTGCCTAAAAAGACCTCAGTTAGAGTTCTCACAGGTTTCTAAAACTGAAAAAGGAAAAAGTAAAAGAAAGTGAAAAAAAAGATCTCACATCAAAAAGGAAGGTTATCTAACCTAGATGGCACCTTCTAATTTTGAATTTTCGCTCACCTTAGGAAACTCACTTTTTGAGGTGACTAAACAGTCACATGGGAGTAGACACATGCCTAAAAATACTCCTAACCCATAGGTATAGCTTATGGACTTTAGGAAACACCTTTAAACTACCCCTAGGAGTCCATTTGACCCCTTATAAACCCATCTGAAGTTAACTTTCGCGTCAAACCTGAGTTGACTACTCCAAAGACTCTCTACCCAAGGCAAATTTAGATCCACATTCAAATGTTTGAAAAAGATATGGTTGAAACAACTCCCTCCAAGAGACAAGTCAAAAATCAAGACATATATCAACACATGTGTCAAGTGACACAATAAAATACTTTACAAAATTACACATGAAATTTGTCTCTTGTTGGATTTACACAAATTAATTATACAATAAATAAAATTTAACACACATGCATCATTTACTTTCACAAATAAAATACGATACATATAGGGTGTTGTCTCTCCAAATAGGCAACCCCTGGTTTTACGAATGTACATAGGTCTAGGTTTGGTTCTCCTTAATGTTTCTATGGTCACATAGGTAATTTTCTTGCGCATCTCAATTACACATTAGTACTTCCAAATAAACTCATGTAATATTTAAACACATGAATAAGAATACACGTCAAACACTTTGCATACAATTGACACTAAACAAAATCAATATATCTTGTATCAAAATAAATCCACATAAGTAATTATCATAATCCTCATAATTTTGATCCATACATAAGACATGCATCCTATTTCTATCATCATAGTAAAGTCTTGCAAATCCAATAATGACATACATCATCACAAAGGTATCCTATTCTAGAATCATATAGAGTTATATATCTATAATGTATAGAAATGAATCATCAATATATATCAATGTTATCCAAATCATGGAATCATATAAGTTCTAAGTCCACAATGCATAAAAATAAAGCATCCATAATAGTCTCAACATGAAAATCACTGAAATGCTAGGATGAGTCGGGGTAGGGCCTCACACCCTCCCCCTCTAGGCATGAACTTCCTCTTCGAGTTCATAAAAAATATGGGGGTATTGTGATCTCATACATGTTGCGTCCTCCCATGAAGTCGTAACCTCATCATAGCAATCCCACTGGACCCTAACCTAGTCCAGCTCTTGACCTCGAAGGGCCAGCGTCTGGTGTGCCAAAATACAAATGGGCTCCAAAGTTAGCTGTCCGTCTGACTCCACCTGCAAGGCATCCCAATCTAAAATATGAGACTCATCATAGATATACTTCCTCAAAACTGATACATGTAACACATCGTGGATGCATGATAGGCTAGGTGGCAATGCTAAACGGTAGGCAACTAGTCCTATCTTCTCAAGGATCTCAAATGGTCCTACAAAGTGAGGTGCGAGCTTAGAACCCTTTCCATAATGGATTGGAATCCTATGCAGTCGCACTCTCAAAAAGACTCTGTCTCCAACCAAGTAGCTACAATCTATCCTCTTCGCATCTTCATACTTCTTTTGTCTATCCTGTGCCTCTCTAAGACGTTGTCTAATCAAATCCACCTACTGCTCCATATCTCGAACTATCTCAGGACAAATAGAAACTTTGTCCTTTATGTAGTCCCAACTCAATGGTGTCCTACAAGGCCTACCGTATAATGCCTGATAGGATGGCATCCCCAAAGAAGTGTGATGCCCATTGTTATAGGCAAACTCCACTAAGGGAAGGTAATCTTCCCATCTGGTCTGATGATCCATGACGTACATGCAAAGCATATCCTCTAACACCTAGTTAACCCTCTCTGTGTGACCATCCATTTTCGGATGATAGGTTGTACTAAAATTGAGCTTGCTGCACATAGCTGCTTGTAATGCCTTCCAAAAGGAAGAAGTGAAGAGGGAATCCCTATCAAAAATAATCTTGCATGGAACGCAATGAAGTCTGACAATATCTCGCAAGAAAACCTATGCTATTGCTGCTGCTGTGAAGGTAGTTTGAACTGGTGAAAAGTGGGCCACTTTGGTCAACTTGTCAACTGTCACCAAGATGGCATCATGGCGACAAGATGACATAGGGAGACCAATGATGAAATCCATGGATATAGTATCCCACTTACACTCTGGTATAGCATGAGACTGGAGCAACCCACCTCGATGGCGGTGCTCCACCTTGAATCTATGACACTCGAGGCATCGGGCTACTAACTCAGCAATGAGCATGCATCTTCTTAACTCTGGGATGTGCTGCATAAGGAGCTCTATGAGCCTCTGTGACAATGAACTCTCTCAATCCCCTGGAAGAAGGTACATAGATGCTCCCTCTATGGCGTAATAGTCCACCGGACTCTAGGGAATAATCCACATATTTCCCTTCTAGAGTATCCTGAGATCATATCACCTGACAAACCTCTAAATACCATCCATCCTATGGCAACTGCTACATATACAATCTCTCAGATTCATGCCCATAGATATGGTGTATACCTTGTGACGTCTCCTACTCAAGGCATCTACAACTAATTTTTCTTTCCCTTTGATGTAGTGAACGTCAAAATCACACTCACACAAGAACTCCATCCATCTCCTCTGATGTGCATTAAGGTTCAGCTGAGTGAATATGTACTGAAGACTCTGATGGTCTGAATGAAGCTCAAAATGATGACACAAAAGGAAGTGTCTCCACCTCACAAGTGCATGCATTACTTCCGTAAGCTCAAGGTCATGAGTAGGGTAGTTAAGCTCATGAGTCTTAAGTTTCCTAGACTCAAAAGCTATATCCTTACCATCCTGCATAAGGACTGCTCCTAAACCCTCTAGGGAAGCATCTGTGCAAACCATGAAGTCAGCTAAGGGATCTGGCACTACAAGGATAGGTGCGCTAGTAAGTGCCTTTTTGAGTTCCTGAAAGGCCCTCTCGCACTTCTCTGTCTACTCACATTTCTTCCCTTTATGCTGAAGAGAAGTAATGGGATGTGCAACTCTAGAGAATCCCTCAACGAAGCGTCGGTAATAACCTGCTAAGCCCATGAAGCTCCTGACCTTTGTCACACTGGTTGGCACTGGCCAATCCATAATAGCTATGATCTTTGATGGGTCTACTGAGATCCCATCACCGGAAATAACGTGCCCAAGGTACTTGACCTATGAACGAAAGAATGTACACTTCGACAAACTGCCATACAAATGATTGTCCCTCAAACCTTGCAAAACCTGTCTCAAGTGCTCCTCATGCTCCTTCTCATTCTGAGAATATATCAATATGTCATCGAGGAACACAATCACAAAATGGTCAAGAAATGTGTGGAATACCCCATTCATGAGGCTCATGAAAATAGCTGGAGCATTCATAAGACCAAATGGAACCACAGTGAACTCATAGTGGCCATATCTAGTACGAAATGCGGTCTTGTGGATATCGCTTTCCACTATTCTCAATTGATGGTATCCTAACTTTAGATCAATTTTTGAAAATACTTTGGCACAATGAAGTTGGTTGAATAAATCATCAATCTTGGGCAAGGGATATCGGTTCTTGATGGTTACTTTGTTCAACTAACGATAATCCATGCATAACCGAAGAGATCCATCCTTCTTCTTCACGAAGATGACTGGTGCACCCCAAGGGGATACGTTAGGACAAATGTGACCCTTCTCTAGGAGTTCCTCAAGCTACATCTTGAGCTCATTAAGCTCATTTTTGGTCATCCTATAAGGTTCTCTTGAAACTGGCTCAACTCCTAGTACAAGGTCTATATGAAAGTCAATCTCTCTACGGGGTGGCATTCCAGGTAGCTCTGAAGGAAACACATCTGAATATCCCTTAAGGATAGGATGGTCATCAATCGATGTTTCCTTTTCATCCTCTTCCCCTTTATCACTGATGGTGATGGCAAATAACTGACATCCCTTTCGCATTCTCTGCTTAAGTTGCATTGCAGAAATCATACAAAGAGACACGGGTCTCTGAATCCCAGTGATTACTATGGGCGAACCCTGATCATCCTCACACTCGATCTCTTTCTGGTGGCAATCCATCTTGGCTTTGTGGGCATAAAGCCAATCCATGCCAAGTACGATACCATATAATCCAAGTGGTGTAACTCTAAGGTCCACTAAGGTGGTGGTATTGCCACTCTGAAGCTGACATGCCCTAACCTCTAATTCCACTGACACTCTAGCCCCTAAAGCTAACTCCACTTCCCAACTGACACCTTGCCTAGTTGCCACTAGCCCACAATGCTCCACAACCAATGGCGATATAAAGGAGTTAGTAGCTCCTGAATCAAATAATATAGATACACTGCTACCTCTGATCATACCTGCAGCCTCAATAAATGTGGCCTGGTGCTCTGCTTGGCGATTATCAACTACCACGAAGACTCTATGGGACCTGCCCATATCTCCAACTGTAGGCTCTGATGTTTCCATCCTTTGAGTCCCTGCCATCTGGCCCTAAGGACACTCTCTCGCCATGTACCCCATGGCTCCACATGTGAAGCAAGCACCGCGTGCCTGAAACTGAATGCCCTAAGGCCTAGAGAAAGGTTGTTCCTCTGTCCTACTAGAACCACTGTACCCACCCCTGGAGGACTGTTGAGTCCTCATCGGAGGTGTGTAAGAAACCTGAGATCATTGATCTCGCCTCTGACCTTGAGACTACCACTGTTTGGGCTTTGCGCCCTGCTAAATCTATGGATGCCTCTGCCTCTAGTTCTACTATGACTGTTGCGAAGGAGGAGGTTTGGAGAACCCCGATGTGTGCCTGTTATTATCCTTCCAATGGGGTTTCTAAAACCCATATGTCTAGTGTATAGAGTTTCAGTTCTAGAACCGATCCCTTGTATCCTGTGGCCTGACCTGAATCTCCTCTGCTATCAAGGCCTTCTCCATGACAACCCAAAGGCTCCCTGAAGTGGACATCCTCATGGGTCCTGCTATGCTGGCATTCATCCCTCTGATGAAATGGTTGACAAGAAGCTTCTCATCTTTCAAGTAGTCCACGTATGGAAAGAGCTCGAAGAACTTGCTCTCGTACTGGGTCACTAAGAGACCCTTCTGCTGGAGGTCATGGAACTCATCTATCCTACGCTGTCTGTAATGCTCTGACAAGTACCTCTCCCTGAACCTCTTTGTAAAAATATCCCATGTGAGAGTATCAGCAACTAAACCACACTTGTATTCCTCCTGTCTCCACCATGTGGAGGTCGTTCCTCTCAATAGGTGGACTGCTCCACGTGCCTTTAGATTGCTATCATAAGAGCGCAATGCAAAGCACCTATCTAGGCTCAAAAGCCAAGCCTCAGCTTCTACCCTATCGGTAGATCCCCCAAAAGATGATGGCTGGAGCCGCATAACTTCTTTGATTAGATCCCCTGGATGCCGATGTGCTCTCTCATAATACACTGGCTCTGCCACTGGAGGTGGTCCTGGTAGATGCACAGACTCTGGCTTGTGCCCAGCCTGACTCTCTATGGGATTAGGAGGTGGACTCCTACTCCATTCCCTATCTGCTGATCTATGGCTCCCTGTGTTCTGGTTTTCAACATGATGATCCTCTACTGGAAGCCTTTCCTAGACTATCCCTATCAAGTTCTGGAGAGCTACTAAGATGTCTCAGTTTGGGTCAACCGGTCGTTCGAGAGGGGCCTCTGGGTTCCTTTCTAGAACCAATTCCTCCCTATCGACCTCTTCGCATGCCATGTGTTCACGCCTAGGACCTCTACCACATTTGTGAGCTTGTCGCATAGTTGGAGGCATCCTTATGAAAAATAAAATAAAATAAAATAAAATAAATAAATAGTTTTTCAGAGAAATATTTAATTAATTAAAATTAAATATCATAGAAAATTAATTTAATATAATTAATTAAATAATTAAAGCTAAACGTAATGGAGAAAGGTTCCTAGTGTTGGAAACCTTGCTCTGATACCAAAATGTCATGCCCAAACTTTTGGGCATGAACGGAATAATTGTTTTTTTTTAAAAACAACCTAATAACATTAAATTTGCTAATATGAAATGCACTAACAAGTTTTGTCTTAACTAAGTTTTGAGTTAACTCTAACCACTATCTCAAGTAAGTGAAAATAATTTAAATTAAATGTGGAATATTAACTCTCCAAAAGAATTTATTATTGTCTAATCAATTAATAAATAATAAATTCATTTAAGAAAAAACCCCTAAATTAATTGACAAGGGTTATTATTAATCTCAATCAATCCTTTTAACCATTGTAGGAATTAATTAAATTAACTCTAGCAATTGGATTCTTAAAACACCTATATTTCCATTTAACAATAATTATAATGTGTATTAAATTTCATCTATAGTGCCAAATAAATCTTTAAAGAAAATAACCCTATCTCATTTAATCTTGAAGATCCTATATTTAGGTGGACTAAAGTTAATCCCCTATGACCAAAAATCATACAAAAGAAATCGTTAAAATTTTCTAAAATATAACGCTTCAAAAGAATTAAAATTTAAAACATCATATTTAAAGGTTTATATAAACGTATATAAAATATGAATGTGTAAATAAAATAATTAAACTATAATCAGATTTATACATTCATATATTTGACTATATATATATATATGTGTGTGTGTGTGTGTGTGTGTGTGTGTATATCTTTTGTTTAAAGTTCTTAAATATTAAAATAACCCTGAACCCTAAAATTTTAATGTTATAAATAAAAGAAATTATACTAACCTTTTCTTTTATTTCTTTTATATCATTTCGAAATACCCTAACCCATGGCGGAGGCAGAGGTTTCACGCAGGCGGGGTTTGGTTTTGCAGGTAGCGGCGGTGGTGACTATGGGGGCTCCCCGCAGGGACGGCGGCAGTCTTGCTTGCGGGTCGCGGCCCACAGAGGCGGCCTTGGCCACCGTTGTGAGTCATGACTCGCAGCCCGACTGCACCGTCACTGTGGGGCGTCGCCCACAGGGGCGACCAAAGCCTCCCCGACTGTGGGTTGCGGCCCACAGGGGCAGCTGCGGCCGCTGCTGTGGGTCGCCGCCCACAATGTGGGGGGGACCAAGGCTCCCCCATTTACTTATTATATTTTTTGAAAAAATAAATAAATTTAAACCCCTTTTTTTTTTCTTTTTTTTTTTTTTTATATAATTATATTAATATATATATTTATTTATTTATTTATTTATTTATATGTATATATATATATTAGATGCATATGATAACTAGGGCTAACTTTACTATTCAAATATATATTATTTTTTTTTGAACTTTTAAACAGATTAATCAAAATTTTTAGAGTTAAAACAATGTATTTCTTTTTTTTTAAATACCATGTAGCTAAAATTAGAGATAGACTATTTGACTTTAGATTTATTTTTTGCAATTAAATAAAATGACAGAATTAAATAAATTTAAACAACAACTATATTAGACTAGAAATTCATTGAAATAAATCTTAGAGATAGACAAGTAATTTTTTTTTTATTTACTTTCTGCAATAAATCGAGGGAAAAAAAATAACAGAATTAATTAAACTACCGCATGCAACATTAGTGCTCATACTAAATGGCTAATTAACTATATTTGCATTTAGAACTTCCATAAATAGGACTAAATGTTCTATTTCTAGCTTACTAACATACATGCTTTTCTATTTCATTCTTTTCCAATATTTCAAATGTATAAGGGGATAAAATGAATTTCTTGATTTTCAAAATAACACATACACAACAAATATTATTTTCAGAACTATAGGAACTAAATCCAGAAATACACATTTCAATTTTTTGCAATAATAACTTAATAAAATAATGCATTTCTTTAGAACATACTAAGGATACAATATAGTCAACATTACACGAGGGTGAGATACCCAACTAGTCTCTCATTTCTATTAAATGAGGACTTTAAATAAAATAGATACATTTTCTTTCTTTTTTAAAGTAAATACAACATGCAACTTTTTATTCACATTTCTGCAACTGAAAATATAGCAGCCCTTTTCTTATTCTCTTTCTGTAAATCAAGTACAAAAATCAGCAACTGCTAGCTTGTCTTTTTCTTTTCTTTCCAAGCAACTTGCAAATAAATCATAAGGTTTTGACCATGGAGAGCTCACCTCCCAACCAAGGCTTACTAGAAGCCACCCCCGAGCTTGGAGAACCAAGCCCTAGACAGGTTACAAATATGCAAACACAACAAGCAAGGGAAAAACATACAGCAACCACTTTCCCAACCAAGGCTACACTTCATCACAAAGTGTGATGTATTTACACGGATGGTAGTGGACCAAATACCCTGAGGAGACTACAAGAATGGTAGATCACAAAGCCACCCCATGACAAACAAAGATATATTCATAAGTTCATTAACCCCACATCCTTATGCCCCCCAAGGCATCCATGCCATACTTTCTCCCCTTATGACCCCCAAATGCATAAACCAGACCATGTAGCAAGGGTCACATATACACCCTTTGAGTTCACTCTCATAATGTGAGCCTCTCACTCGAGGGCTATCAAGCTTCTACCACCCACAAGACCATCCTACTCTCCCAAGAGTAGAAGGCCTTGGTTACTCCCAAACCACAGAAAATGCATAAAAGAATAAAAGAAAGGTCGCATAATAATTTTCACAAAAGAAAATACAAGAAAATAACTTTTTCATTCAAACAATCTTTCCAACATAAACATGCAACATAAAAAGAAACAAAGGAAGAAGATGAACCAACCTTCAATTTGTCCAAAGGTTTGCTAGAACTAGTTTGAGGATGAGCAGCCCAATTCCACAATTCTTCCTTCTACACTTAGCCAAAACTCTATCCTAAAACTATTCTTTTCAAAATTGCATAGTCTCCAAAAATGGAGAGTGGGTGATTACCCACAAAATCTCTCATTCTTGCCTAAAAAGACCTCAGTCAAGGTTCTCATAGATTTCTAAAACTGAAAAAGGAAAAAGTAAAAGAAAGTGAAAAAAAAGATCTCACATCAAAAAGGAAGGTTATCTAACCTAGATGGCACCTTCTAATTTTGAATTTTTACTCACCTTAGGAAACTCACTTTCAAGGTGACTAAATAGTCACATGGGAGTAGACACATGCCTAAAAATACTCCTAACCCATAGGTATAGCTTATGGACTTTAGGAAACACCTTTAAACTACCCTAGGAGTCTATTTGACCCCTTATAAACCCATCTAAAGTTAACTTTCGGGTCAAACCTGAGTTAACCACTCCAAAGACTCTCTACCCAAGGCAAATTTAGAACCACATTCAAATGTTTGAAAAATCTATGGTTGAAACAACTCCATCCAAGAGACAAGTCAAAAATCAAGGCATAAATCAACACATGTGTCAAGTGACACAATAAAATACTTTACAAAATTACACATGATGCCTCGACTGTCATAGATTCAAGGTGGAGCACCGCCATCCAGGTGGGTTGCTCCAGTCTCATGCTATACCAGAGTGTAAGTGGGATACTATATCCATGGATTTCATCATTGGTCTCCCTATGTCATCTTGTCGCCATGATGCCATCTTGGTGACAGTTGACAAGTTGACCAAAGTGGCCCACTTTTCACCAGTTCAAACTACCTTCATAGCACTAGCAGTAGCATAGGTTTTCTTGCGAGATATTGTCAGACTTCATTGCATTCCATGCAAGATTATTTTTGATAGGGATTCCCTCTTCACTTCTTCCTTTTGGAAGGCATTACAGGTAGCTATGGGCAGCAAGTTCAATTTCAGTACAACCTATCATCCGAAAATGGATGGTCACACAAAGAGGGTTAACCAGGTGTTAGAGGATATGCTTTGCATGTACGTCATGGATCATCAGACCAGATGGGAAGATTACCTTCCCTTAGTGGAGTTTGCCTATAACAATGGGCATCACACTTCTTTGGGGATGCCATCCTATCAGGCATTATATGGTAGGCCTTGTAGGACACCATTGAGTTGGGACTACATAAAGGACAAAGTTTCTATTTGTCCTGAGATAGTTCGAGATATGGAGCAATAGGTGGATTTGATTAGACAACGTCTTAGAGAGGCACAGGATAGACAAAAGAAGTATGAAGATGCGAAGAGGATAGATTGTAGCTACTTGGTTGGAGACAGAGTCTTTTTGAGAGTGTGACTGCATAGGATCAATTAGGACCAACAAAACAAATAGGAAATGATTAGGAAACACTGTCATTTTTATTTACGATACATACAGGGTGTTGTCTCTCCAAATAGACAACCCCTGGTTTTACGAACGTACATAGGTCTAGGTATGGTTCTCCATAATGTTTCCATGGTCACATGGGTAATTTTCTAGCTCATCTCAATTACACATTAGTACTTCCAAATAACCTCATATAATATTTAAACACATGAATAAGAATACATGTCAAACACTCTACATACAATTGACACTAAACAAAATTAATATATCTTGTATCAAAATAAATCCACATAAGTAATTATCATAATCCTCATAATTTTGATCCATACATAAGACATGCATCCTATTTCTATCATCATAGTAAAGTCCTACAAATCCAATAATGACATACATCATCACAAAGTTATCCTATTCTAGAATCATATAGAGTTCTATATCTATAATGCATAGAAATGAAGCATCAATATATATCAATGTTATCCAAATCATGGAATCATATAAGTTCTAAATCCATATTGCATAAAAATAATGCATCCATAATAGTCTCAACATGAAAATCACTAAAATGCTAGGATGAGTCAGGGTAGGGCCTCACACCCTCCCCCTCTAGGCATGAACTTCCTCCTGGAGTTCATAAAAAAGATGGGGGTATTGTGATCTCATACGTGTTGCGTCCTCCCATGAAGTCGTAACCTCATCATAGCAATCCCACTGGACCCTAACCTAGTCCAGCTCTTGACCTTGAAGGGCCAGCGGCCGACATGCCAAAATGCAAATGGGCGCCAAAGCTAGCTGTCCATTAGACTCCACCTGCAAGGCATCCCAATCTAAAATATGAGACTCATTATAGATATACTTCCTCAAAACTGATACATGAAACACATTGTGGATGCGTGACATGCTAGGTGGCAATGCTAAATGGTAGGAAACTAGTTCTATCCTCTCAAGGATCTCAAATGGTCCTACAAAGTGAGGTGCGAGCTTAGAACCCTTTCTGTAATGGATTGGAGTCTTATGCGGTCGCACTCTCAAAAAGACTCTATCTCCAACCAAGTAGCTACGATCTATTCTTTTCGCATCTGCATACTTCTTCTATCTTTCCTGTGCCTCTCTAAGACATTGTCTAATCAAATCCACCTGCTGCTCCATATCCCAAACTATCTCAGGACCAATAGCAACTTTGTCCTCTATGCGGTCCCAGCTCAATGGTGTCCTACAAGGCCTGTCGTATAATGCCTGATAGGGTGGCATCCCCAAAGAAGTGTGATGCCCATTGTTATAGGTAAACTCCACTAGGGGAAGATAATCTTCCCATCTGGTCTGATGATCCATGACATACATGCGAAGCATATCCTCTAACACCTGGTTAACCCTCTCTGTCTGACCATCTGTTTCCAGATGATAGGCTGTACTGAAATTGAGCTTGGTGCCCATAGCTTCCTGTAATGCCTTCCAAAAGGAAGAAGTGAAGAGGGAATCCTTTTCAGAAATAATCTTATATGGAATGCCATGAAGTCTGACAATGTCTCACAAGAACACCTGTGCTACTACTGGTGCTGTGAAGGTAGTCTGAACTGGTGAAAAGCGGGCCACTTTGGTCAACTTGTCAACTGCCACCAAGATGGCATCATGGCGACGAGATGACATAGGGAGACCAATGATGAAATCCATGGATATAGTATCCCACTTCCACTCTGGTATAGCATGAGATTGGAGCAACCCACCTGGATGGCGGTGCTACGCCTTGACTCTCTGACACTTGAGGCATCGGGCTACTAACTCAGCAATGAGCTGCCACATTCTTGGCCAATGATATAACTGCCTCAAGTCAGCATGCATCTTCTTAACTTCGGGATGTGCTGCATAAGGAGCTCTATGAGCCTCTGTGACAGGGAACTCTCTCAATCCCCTAGAGGAAGGTACATAGATGTACCCTCTATGGCATAATAGTCCATCAGACTCTAGGGAATAGTCCACATATTTCCCTTCTAGAGTATCCTGAGATCGTATCACCTGACAAACCTCTAAATACCATCCATCCTATAGCAATTGCTGCAATATATGATCTCTCAGATCCGTGCCCATAGATATGGTGTATACCTCGTGACGTCTTCTACTCAAGGCATCTGCAACTACGTTTTCTTTCCCTTTGATGTAGTGAACTTCAAAATCATACTCGCACAAGAACTCGATCCATCTCCTCTGACGTGCATTAAGGTTCAGCTAAGTGAATATGTACTGAAGACTTTGATGGTCTGAATGAAGCTCAAAATGATGACCCAAAAGGAAGTGTCTCCACCTCACAAGTACATGCACTACTACTGCAAGCTCAAGGTCATGAGTAGGGTATTTAAGCTCATGAGTCTTAAGATTCCTAGACCCCAAAGCTATAGCCCTACCATCCTGCATAAGAACTGCTCCTAGCAAAGCATATGTGCAAACCATGAAGACCATTGAGGGATCTGGCACTACAAGGATAGGTGCGTTAGTAAGTGCCTTTTTGAGTTCTTGAAAGTCCCTCTCCCACTTCTCTGTCCACTCAAATTTATTTCCTTTACGTTGAAGAGAAGTAATGCGATGTGTGACTCTAGAGAATCCCTCAACAAAGTGTCGGTAATAATCGGCTAAGCCCATGAAGCTCCTGACCTCTATCACATTGGTTGGCACTGGCCAATCCATAATAGCTATGATCTTTGATGGGTCTACTGAGATCCCATCACCAGAAATAATGTGCCCAATGTACTTGACCTCTGAAACAAAAGAATGCACACTTTGATAAACTGCCATACAACTGATTGTCCCTAAAACACTGCAAAACCTATCTCAGGTGCTCCTCATGCTCCTTCTCATTCCGAGAATATATCAATATGTCATCGAGGAACACAATCACAAAATGGTCAAGAAATGTGCGGAATACTCCATTCATGAGGCTCGTGAAAACACCTATAGCATTCGTAAGACCAAATGGAACCATGGTGAACTCATAGTGGCCATATCTAGTGTGAAATGTGGTCTTGTGGATATCGCTTTCCATTATTCTCAACTGATGGTATCCTAACTTTAGATCAATTTTGGAAAATACTTTGGCACCCTGAAGTTGGTCGAATAAATCATCGATCCTGGGCAAGGGATATTGGTTCTTAATGGTTACTTCATTCAATTGATGATAATCCATGCATAATCGAAGAGATCCATCCTTTTTCTTCATGAAGATAACTAGTGCACCCCAAGGGGATATGCTAGGATGAATGTGACCCTTCTCTAGGAGTTCCTCAAGCTGCATCTTGAGCTCATTAGGCTCATTTGTGGTCATCCTATAAGGTGCTCTTGAAACTGGCTCAACTCCTGGTACAAGGTCTATATGAAAGTCAATCTCTCTATGGGGTGGCATTCCAGCTAGCTCTGAAGGAAACACGTTTGAATATCCGTTAAGGATAGGATGGTCATCAATCGATGTTTCCTTTTCATCCTCTTCCTCTCTATCACTGATGGTGATGGCAAATAACAGACATCCCTTTCGCATGCTCTGCTTAAGATGTATTACAGAAATCAATGAAGAGACATGGGTCTCTGAATCCCGACGATTACTATGGGCGAACCCTGATCATCCTCACACTCAATCACTTTCCAGCAGCAATCCATCTTGGCTCTGTGGGCATAAAGCCAATCCATGCCAAGTACAATACCATAAGATCCAAGTGGTGTAACTCTAAGATCTACTAAGGTGGTGGTATTGCCAATTTGAAGCTGACATGCCCTAACCTCTGATTCCACTAACACTCTAGCCCCCAAAGATAACTCCACTTCCCAACTGACACCTTGTCTAGTTGCCACTAGCCCACAACGCTCCATAACCAATGGATATATAAAGGAATCAGTAGCTCCTGAATCAAATAATATAGATACACTACTACCTCTGATCATACCTGCAACCTTAATGACTGTGGCCTGGTGCTCTGCCTGGCGGTTGTCAACCGCTGCGAAGACTCTATGGGACTTGCCCATATCTCCAACTGTAGGCTCTGATGCTACCATCCTCTGATTTCCTACCATTTGACCCTAAGGACACTCTCTCACCATGTGCCCCATGGCCCTACATGTGAAACAAGCACCACATGCCTCAAACTGAACGCCCTGAGGCCTAGAGAAAGGTTGTCCCCCTGTTCTGCTAGAACCATTGTACCCACCCCTGGAGAACTACTGAGTCCTCGCCAGAGGTGTGTAAGGAACTTGAGATCACTGATCTCACCTCTGACCCCGAGACTACCACTACTTGGGCTTTACACCCTATTGAATCTTTGGAGGCCTCTACCTATGGTTCTATTGTGATTGCTATGGAGGAGGGGGTTTGGAGAGCCCCGATGTGTGCCTATTATTATCCTTCCAATGGTGTTTCTGAAACCTGTATGTCTGGGATATAGGGTTTCAGTTCTGGAACCTATCTCTTGTATCCTATGGTCTGACCTGAATCTCCTCTGCTATCAAGGCCTTCTCCATGGCAACCCGAAGGCTCCCTGGAGTGGACATCCTCACTGGTCCTACTATGTCGACATTCAACCCTCTGATAAAATGATTGACGAGAAGCTTCTTGTCCTTCAGGTAGTCTATGTATGGCTCACATACTGGGTCACTAAGAGACCATTCTTCTGGAGGTCATGGAACTCATCTATCCTATGTTGTCTTTAATGCTCTGACAAGTACCTCTCCCTGTACCTCTCTGTAAAAATCTCTCATGTGAGGGTATCTGCAACTAAACCACACTTGTATTCCTCATGTCTCCACCATGTGGAGGTCATTCCTCTCAATAGGTGGACTGCTATACGTGCCTTTAGATTGCTCTCATAGGAGCGCAATGAAAAGAACCTATCCAGGCTCAAAAGCCAAGCCTCAGCTTCTACCCCATTGGTAGATCCCCCAAAAGATGGTGGCTAGAGGTGCATAACTTCTCTGATTAGATCCCCTAGATCCTGACATGATCTCTCATAATACACTGGCGCTTCCACTAGAGGTGGTCCTGGTAGATGCACAAACTCAGGCTCGTGCCCAGCCTAACTCTCTATGGGATTAGAAGGTGGACTCCTACTCCATTCACTATTTGTCGATCTATGGCTCCCTGAGTTCTGGTTTTCAACATGATGATCCTCTACTGGAAGCCTATCCTGGGCTATCCCTATCAGGTTTTGGAGAGCTACTATGATGTCTCGGTTTGGGTCAACCATCCATTCAGGAGGAGCCTCTGGGTTCCCTTCCGGAACCGATTCCTCCCTATCGACCTCTTCGGACCCCTCTCAGGCTTGCGAGCTTGTCGCGTAGTCGGAGGCATCCTTAGTAGAAAATAAAATTAAATGAATTAAATAAATAATTTTTTAGAGAAATATTTAATTAATTAAAATTAAATATAATAAAAATAAATATAATATAATTAATTACATAATTAAAGTGAAACATAATGGAGAAAGGTTCCTAGTGTTGGAAACCTTGCTCTGATACCAAAATGTCATGCCCAAAAGTTTGGGCATGACACCTCCAATCATTGATCTGTACTGACTTGCATCTTCTTTAAGGGACTTATCATCTTTTGTCAACTTTCATCTAGTGGTCATAGGTTTACACACCGATTTGGAGTTCTCTAACCCAAACTTCTTAAACAATTCCTTGATGTATTTAGACTAAGAAATGAAAATTCCTTTATCATCAACATACACTACAACAATTCCTTCATTGCCTACAAAGATTATATCATCAACATACACTATGAAAATTCCTTCATTGCGTACAAAGATTATATCATCAACATACACTACAACAATTAGGATTTTACCTGAATTAATTTTGAAATATAAATTGTTGTTAGTTGAACCCTTCTTAAAAACCTTGATCAGTCAAGTACTTATCTAGCCTTCCACACCAAGATATAGGGGCTTCTTTCAATCCATACAGGGCCTTCTTCAATCTACAAACAATGTTCAGATAATCTTTCAGCTTGAATCCTTCTAGCTGTTCAATATAAACTTCTTCTTTTAGTTCCCCATTTAAAAATGTTTATTTCACATCCATTTGATTAACCTTGAAATCCTTAAAAGCTACAAAAGTCAAAAACATCATGATTGCTTCCATCCAAGCAACTAGGGCATATGTCTCATCAAAATCAATGCCTTGAATCTGATTATAACCTTTACAAACCAACCTTATTTATTTCTCACAACCTTTCCATCTTCATCCATCTTGTTTCAAAATACCCACTTAGTTCCAATCACATTCTTATCTTTTGACCTGTTAACTAATTTCCATGTCTAATTCTTCTCAATCTGATCTAGTTCTTCTTTCATTGCCTTCGTCCAATTTAGATCATTGCAAGCTTCTTCTATTGCTTTCGGTTTAGTCTCTGAAAGTAAACATAACAAAACTTGATCTTAAACTACTTTGCTTCTTGTGATGATTCCTTTGTTCTTGTCTCCAATATCTGATTCATTGAGTGATTCTTTTGAACATATCTCGGGGTCTTAGATATTGATGTCGAAGCTTCTTGATCTTCCTTTTCTTCTTCTCCTTCTCTGATCTTCTCTTCTCTTTTTCTGTCATCTGATTCATCAGACTCACATCCTGCCAATTTTTTAGACTCTTTAGAAGTGTTTTTATCAACCTTCACATTTGTACTTTCAACACTCTTGTTTAGCCTTTTGTTGTAACACAAATATGCCTTACTCCTTGTAGAATATCCTAGAAATATGTCTTCATCAGCTCTATTGTCAAACTTTCCAATATTATCCCCATCTCTCTAGATGTAGCACTTGCTCCAAATACCTTGAAATATTTCATTGTCAGAGTTCTACCATTTCATAGCTCATAGGATGTCTTCCCATGTCTTTTCTAGTATAGAATTCTATTAAGAGTGTAGACTGTAGTATGAATTTATTCTCTCCAATACATTTCTGGGAGTTCTACTCCTTTGATCATTGTTCTAATTTCTTCCTAAATTGATTGGTTCATCCTTTCTACTACACCATTTTGTTGAGGTGTTCTTGGGGCAGATAACTATCTTTTAATACAATGTTTCTCACAGAAATTGTTAAAATCATCAATAGTAAATTCTCCTTCTCTGTCAGACCTCAAACACTTAATTTGTCTATCAACTTCATTTTCAACTTTACCCTTGAATATTTTGAATTTATCTAAAGCTTCTAACTTTTCTCTAAAAAATGCAACCCATGACATTGTAGAGTAATCATCAATCAATAACATGAAATAACTCTCACCTTGTATGCTCCTTGTTCTAGTTGGACCACATTGGTTTGTATGCACTAAATCCAATATTCTGGTGGATGAATGCTTCTTTCCTTGGTAATTTTCTCTTGTTTGTTTTCCAACTTGACATTCTTTGCACATGTTGTTATCCGGTTTGGTCAGCTTCGGTAAATCTCTTACTGCACTTGATGAACTAATCTTCACTAGGTTGTCAAAATTGATATGACACATTCTCTGATACCAGAGCCAACTATCATTTATCTAAGACAGCAAAAAATATTTCTTAACTCCTTGAAAATATATGTTTCCTCCAGTCCTTTTCCCTACTGTAATAGAAATTCTAGATCCTTTCTGGATCTCACAACCATCATCCTGAAAGACAATATTATAACCATTTTCACACATCTGTCCAACACTCAAAAGATTATGATGCAAACCCTTCATATAGTAAACATTATCAATATTATGCTTTCCATAAAAAGAAATAGAACCAATTCCCACAATTTGTGTTGTCTGATCATCTTCAAACCTAACAATACCACCATCATACTTGTTGACTTTCACAAACATACTCTTGTCACCAGTCATATGATTTGAATATCCACTATCAATCAAACATTCATTTCTATCTCTTCTATCATGTAAATAAGTATCAACGGTCCTAGGGATATCAATTTTAGGAACATCTCTTTCTACCAAAAATAAGTAAACACTATCTTCATAATTTGATCCATCATTTGGAATGTCAGCATCATCTTTGACATAATAGACTCTCTTATTGAATTTTCCTTTATTTTCTCTAGATTTTTGTCTTGAATTCTTTTCTAGACACCTAGTAGAAATATGAACAATCTTTCCACATCTAAAACATTTAAGAGGTAACATATCTTTATACTTGTCAGTGCCTTTCTTCAATTTCCTCACAAAGTTCACTTCCATCTCATCTGAATTTACATCTTTTGGATCTTCCTCATATGTTTTAAATGTAGATTCAGTCTTAGGCTTGTCTTTTCCAAACTTCCTTATCTCAAATGATGATAGAGTTCCATACAACTACTCTGTAGTGAACTTCTTTGGATCATAGGTTTATTAAATACCTCTTGGAATGGTTATGTTTGAAGGAGACATGTCCTTCCAAAGTGAGAGATTGTCTCCCTTCAACCAACTCATCCCCTTCAGTTTATTTTTTTCTTAATTAACACTTTATGCCAATCTATTATTATGGAATTGCTTTATTGGGATGACATGGCATCCTCAATTGCTGCCTATTGAATGTTATAGTTGTTATTTATTACTCTTAATCATTGTTTATATTTGGGCTATAATATTGTTTTAAGATTGAGGCAACCTTCACATAATGATTGTCACCTTAATTGTTGATGTATCTATTAAAACTTTGACAATGGTATGCCAAAAGTGGTTCACTAAATTATAATATAGCTTAAATTTTTAATTTAAACTTTCTTTAATCACTTCCTTTGTAAAACACTTATCACTCCTCTTTGTAATTGTTAAATGTCTTGTTCAGCCAATAAATTGATGTTCCTTGAGAGTTGAGTATTCATTGATATTATCATTATTTGGCTCGCCCTCTTGATTTCTTTCTTGAAAGTTATTCTTTGTGACTAGTTATACAATTTAGTATCCTTTGTCCTTGTTCTTCTTTTCTTAGGTGACAAGGTTATCATAACTAGTTATTTATAAGTTGTGAAGTTTGTATGTTATTATATATTTTAAAAGATTTTGGATAATCTATTCCTCATAAGGTTTTATAGTTTTCTTGTTCTACTCAAAGTTGTGGGTTTGTGTAAATTTGGAGTATTCTTGGTGCATTTGTATTTTCATAGAGATGGTTTTTTAAGATTTGCTTGTTAAGATACATTTGTGGTTTATAGATATATGGTAAATATTATATTCAACCTCTTAGAGCTTTCTGGATGGAGACGATTTTCATATATGCAGGTACTTTTTAGTTCGCTCACTAGATGGTGTTCAATTGTGTATTTGTTTGGAAAATAAGTTTTGTTGGTGGTTAGATGTTTGAGTCTTAAAGTCTACATATTATCCTCTTTGATATTTTAAATTTGAATTTTATTGATTTGATGTTGAGTTTTCATACTTAATTGGTTTTGAATTTATGAGTTATGTAGGTTGTGGATTAGCTAACCATTATCTTACAATGGGATGACTCAAATGTGGACTATCTATATCCACGAATCCCTTTAGTGTTAATGCAAATTTAGCTATCTATCCTCATATGTGGTCATATGTACATTGATATGGTATTTTGAGATAAGAGGATGAATGATGTTGAGTACCTAGATAGTCAAATGTTGGGACTTGTAGCATGTTGTTTATCTTCTAGTTTTGAAATCTTGGTTCTAATTATTATTTTTTCTATTGCAAGTGAAATATTTGATTCTATTATATCCATGATTATTCTTCATTTAGGAGATGTTTATTATGATTCCATGTGTGGTTCGATACATTGGTTCAATGGGATTTATTGGCAGTGATGTGGATTCATCTTTGGTGATGGATGATCTTACTTAATGTTTGTGTATGTTTTGGAGGAGCTCTTAGATCCTATTGTTGAAAAACAATTCTTTAACATTCAATAATTCAATGTTAGGATATGGTTATTTTATGTGATTGAAGATGTTGGCATCTTGGTTAGCCATTGAGGAATCTTGGAGTCTTTAGTTGTGGTGTAAATTTATAACTTATTTATTTTGATAGGTGATCCTTGCTTTTAGGTTGGTTTGGCATTATGTCATGATGTATTCTTAATACTAGTTGGAGTGTTGTCATGATACAAATACTATTGGGGGAATTATATGTTGATTGGATCATATGGTATTCTTTTTGGAGATGTTAGATTATGATGTAATGTATATGTTCATATATCCTAAGATTGGAGCTTTCACATTGATCTTTTTTAATCTCTCTTTGTATTAAGTATATGAGCATTTTCTTGATTACTTCATGATGAATCTATTTTGTATTTGGAGTTTGGCATGGATTGATTGGTTATAGGTGCTCATGGATATTTGGAGAGTTAGGTAAGACTTCTCTTCTGATTAGAGACATGTTGAGGTTAAAACTCTTGATGAGATTTTAGTAGAAAGTTTGAGAAGCCTAAACCTTGGTTGGAAGAGAATTCAACATGGACCTATGAGGATATTGTTCTTAGATTATTCATGATGACTTAGATATCTTGGAGGAATAGTCTCATTTTCTATTCATGGTCTACTCAACAATTTATCACTTGAGAGGTATTTCACATTGTTTCTCTCAAATGCATAATGTTTAATATTTTTATCTTTCATAGATATGGATCTTGAGCTATGGATAGATGGTTAGTTTTGGAGGAGTCATTTTGAGGGATGACTAGAATGGTTATCTACTTGTGCATATGAGTTGATATGATGATATCATTATGAGATTTTAGGAGATGGTTTATTGGACTGATTTTCTTCTTCATAAATGTTTATTTTGAGTTTGATCTTCCTTGTTTTGGGAAATCTTACATCTATGATTGTGATATTTGATATATATGTATTCTTTGATCTAAGGAATTTGAATGTTTGGGTTTTGTTGAGGTTTTTTATCATGTGTTTGTGAAAGAGATCTTATTTACACAAATTATCACTTTGAGGTGTTGGAAAAAGGACATGATTGTGACATGATTCCTTGGTTTCTCTTTATTTTATGGCTTTTTCTAGAGTTTAATATCAAAAATATCACCCTATACAATTAAATGCAACAAATGGCACCTTCCTCCATGTCATCAAAGGTCGCATACCACTATCTTTGTCTTTTTGTCCATAGGGATCACTTTGTCATCTTTAAACCAAAATCCTACCAACTCTATTGACCTGTCATCCTTGAGACACTAGCAAGACACAGTGATGTATGCACAACGCACTAGAATCCTGAGAATCCAATAGTTCGCAGGTGGCCATTTGAGTGTTATGTTTGTGCTTGGAAGGAATAGAATGCCCATGCATGTACCCACCAATGTTAGTTATAAGTCCAGACCCTATATCTCTCTCGTTGGATGACATTTTTGGCATATTTTGGCATTTTGAGATTAGTTCTTGTAGGTTGGAGCTCTTGGCGATCTTCTTGAGAAACATTCACAGGTTTTCCAGCACTCTACAGTCCACCATTATTGCATCCTTTCAAATGACTCATAGTGTCATCTTCATGGATCATAGGAGGGTGGTTTACTCACCTTTATTCGATTTCTTTACACATTTTTCATTTCTTTACTTCAAATCTATTATCATATCTATATTATCTTTATCATTTTATCATTTTATCTCTGTCATTTTATCTTTCTCGTGGCTATTCTCTAGGTTGTTCATGGCGGTGGAAAAACCAAAAAGAGGGTCTGACTTAGGCAAACTCTAAAACACAACCCCAACATTTTCCCTTCTTTCTTGTGTGTAGTTTGGCAGTGGTGAAAGAATTATATTTTTGCAGGAGGCTCCAATCATGGACCAAATGTAAGTTTCCTTATATTCTCATTCATCCTCATTCAACTTATTTTATCACTTCATATTCTGCAATATTTCACTCATTTCACTTTCCGCATTGTTCCTTTAATAGTTTATTCATTTTGTGAGACTTTTCATATGGTCTATGTACTCCATTCATACAGGATGACAACATGTCGCATTGGTGTCCCAGACCTACGTGCTCGTCCTCGGGATAGAGACTTAGCAGAATCACCCAGGAGTTTCAGTTTGCAGTCTATTAGCTTAACTAGTTATTTTCATCCCTTGACTCACCCTTAGCGCTAGTATAAGTGAGGTATTGGAGGGTATATTTGTCCTCTTGGGTTTATCATCCTTGAGGTGACAAATTTCCTCCACTACATTTTTGGTGAACTTGATGTGAACCAATTTTCTTTTTGCATTGTGTTTTTATCACTTAATTTCATTGCATGCATCTAAAATCTAGAATAGATACATCTAAAAAAAACATAATCACATTTTAACCTTTAAAAAAACATTGAAACAACTTTCTCTATCAAAAATACTATCAACTTGCAACCTCCTTGTAGTGTGGTCAAAGTGTTGTGGAGATTGTCCATGAGATTTACGACCCACACTGCCACAAGAGTTGTTGTGAGAAAAACTGCTAGGAAGAACATTCCTATGAACTATTACAATCCTCCTAGGTTGGGTCTAATGTTTAACGATCCACTTCCTGACCTGAATGAGTTGAATGAGTTCCTAGCTTTCCATTCCCTTAAGACTATTTTGACAGGGGATCCTTCTCCACCTGATTCATTGTCCAATTATCAAAACAATTCTCCAAGGAATTATACTCCTTCTTACCCTCTTGTTGTTGATCATGACTCTTCCCTCATTGTTGACTTTGAAGGAAGTAACATGCTTGATCATAATCGGAGAGACTTTGAGGGTTTCCTGAATTGGGAGAATGTCCTACCCCAGGAAGGAAATGTTGTGAGAACTTTGAGAGACATATTGATCTCAGACAAAAGAGGCCTAGAGATATTGAGGGTATTATCTATGATTGTCAAGAATCATTTGCCTTTAGTTGGTGCCTCTCCTTAGGATGGCCAGTCTGACACATGTGGTCCTCAGTTGGGTGTTGGCATTCCTGGCTCAATGATACATATGGTTGATATCGGGCCCACCATTCGTAGTATCATAACCTCATCTACCCCCTTGGGTTATATGGGTATGTCTAGTGGCTCGACCTTTGCCTTTTCTATAACTCATATCTCTACATTCAGCACTAGCACCACATTTGTCGATGGCACTAGTCCTCTTGGAGGCACCCATGGAGGTGGTGGTACTATTCCTATTGGAGGTATCGGTGGAGGTGGTGGCACATATAGCATACCTTTGCCCCCTCCACCTTCTAATCCTATCTTAAACACTATTTTACAAAACATAGGGTAGTTGCAGTTGCATCTCACAAACTTGGCCTCAGCTTCTGGTCAATCATCTATGCCTACATATTATAGGAAGAGTCCCCTTGATATCACTATCCTTCCTATTGCAACTTAATCATTAAAGTTTGATAGTTTTAATGGTGATGGGGACCCTAATGTTCACATTGATTCTTTCATGACCATGTTTAGTGGCTATCACATCATGGAATTTGTGTTGCTTAAACTATTCTCATGGTCCCTTATGGGAACCACATTAGAGTGGTATAGCTCCTTACCATATCAGTACATCCATACTTTTGATCACCTCATGGATATTTTCCTTAATAAGTTTCAAGCTAACATTGGCAGTAGGATCACCATGCTTACCTTGTTCACTGTAAGAAAAGACCCAATGAGAAGATAACAAATTTTATCTCAAGGTATTACTCAATCTCCACCAGGATCCCCTTTGCCCTGTCAAATAGCGATTTTCAAAGGATGTTCATTGGCAATCTGCAACCGACATCGAGGGAGAACCTATCCCTTAACAACTATCAAAACTTTTCTAATATGTATTTCGCACTCACAAACTACTAGCACACCATGACATAATTCAAAGATTCTACTTCAAATCCTTGTAGTGGGTCTTTTGTAGGCACGTCCACAAAAGGGTCTAGAAAGAACAAGGTTGTAGCTAACATTGTAGTTGTCTCGCAAGGATTGCAACATAATAGAGTCTTTACTAAATTGAATGACTCCTATCTAAGCATAATGCAATAATTACTGAAAGATAATCTGATTACCTTTCCTGAGGTTAGACTGTTGTCCAATAATAGACCTTACCCACATTGGTAGGATGGATCAAAATTTTGTCATTACCATCGTGTGCCTGGTCATGACATTAAGCGGTTTTATTTTCTTTGGAATATTGTCCAAGACCAAATTGACAGTGGGACAATTAAATTGATGCATGAAAACATAAGTCAAACAAGTCCGTTGAAAAAACCAACACTGACTTGTAGATCTGCACGGATCCATTTCCCCTGCATTCGGTGAATTTCATCTGCATCAAATCCTCCTTTGGATGATGATCCATTTTTAAATAGGGTCACCATCACTCCAATTTACTCACCTCCTAGCCAGAAGGGGATTGTGTCTGACATGTCATTATCATTCACTCATTTGGATGCCCCGTATTGTGGAGACCCTTCTCCTCTATACATCCCTGCTAGATAGAATGGTCAATCTATCATGGGTGTGATGGTTGACCCATCATTTAGAGTTGATGTCATTATGAAGGAGAATCTATTTGTGAATGATTGGCATAGGATTGCATATGATGAATGTCAAGTGACCTTGAGGATGCATGATGGTTTCTCTATCCCTCATTTGGGTAGTATCACCTTGACAGTCCTCATGGGACCTAAGGTTGTATATTCTACATTTGTGATCATTCCTTAATCAAACCTATTTTGAGCTAAAGTAGGTATTCCATGGTTGATTTGTATGGAGGTGGTCCCTATAATAATTCTTAAGTGTCTCAAGTTTCCCCATGAGGATTCGGTGCATGTCATCCAGGATACTAGATATCGACTCCTGGTAGCCCATCAAGACTTTTCATTGGATCATTTTTGGCCTACTCTAGTGGGGCCTATACTACTCTATGGTGACTTGATGTATTGTTCATATTATTAATATAAGATGGGGGAGTTGGCTACTAAATTAGCTTAACCTAACTATTCCTTGCCTCTCCCTGCATTGACCTGTGCTCTATCCATTCCTGTCTTGGAGCAAGTGGTGCCTCATGTCCCTTAATCATTGAGGACAAAGGCTAAGCTTGTCCCTCTGAATAGACATCCTCATCTTCCCCAGACTGCACAATCCCCAGTGGTGTCTTATGTTCATGCGTGTGCACCTAGTGCAGATAAGGGAAAGGCACCTGCGTTGTCAAAGTCTATAGCTTGCCCTCCCTTTGAGCCCTCGATCATGGGTAATATCTCTTGGCCCTCTCGATATAAGAAAGGGAGGTGTTATTCTCATGTTCATTCATCACCACTTACTCCTGCTACAAATTTTGTATCAACACCCTCTTTTGCTCTGAGTGCTCCTCAAGTGAAGAAAGGTAGGGCACTTGTTTCTATGAATGTGGTCCCTATTTTGAATGCACCGGTTGTTCCATCTGTTGGGCCTTCTCCTATCACAGACATGTTTCCAAAGGCCTCTCCTATGGAGCATGATGCTCTCGAGTCCTCTCAAGCTTTAGGTGACGACCCTCATCTTTGTCATAATAAATGTGTGCGTGAGCATAAGCTCTATCGATGGGCCATGGCTCGAGAGAATAATTCTTCTTTACAATCTATTGGTGTATCTTTAGCACCTAGTTCTAATGCATCAGTTCCTATTTCATTTGCTTCTCCTATTTTTGCATCATCTTCAGTTTTTCTTTCAGCTATTTTGAGGCCTATCGATGAACCTACCCTTAAGAAGGTTCAGGTCTTCATCGCCCCTTCTTTGGAGCCACTACTCATCACCTCTTTATTGGAAATACCTCCATTGTCTCACCCTATAGACATGCTACATACATAGGTGGTGTCTAGTGCAACTCTATCTACTCCCCTTGTTTCACAGCCATTCTAGCATTAAATTTTTCTTGGGGTCCTTCAGCCTAAATGTAGGTTTGAGAAGGGCCCCGTCCTAGAGTTCCAACGGTGGAAATCTATTGTAATCAATGAACACTGAGAGGGGGGTGAATCAGTGTTCTGCAATTTATAACCTTCTTTAACTGATTTTTAAACCACCTGATGCAAATGAATAAAAAGTAAAGTGTAGAAACTGAATACAAACAAGCACATAGCCATAACATCAAAATTTTTATGTGGAAACTTGGAAAGGGAAAAACCACGATGGAATTGAGACCCACAATATTAAAATACTATGATCAGGAGTATAATAATATTACAAGGGGAACACATGTATCCAGACACACTTCCTAGAGCTCACTGCTCGATTACAATAGAGAGGGCTACAACCTCGGAGGACTCACTATCCTACAAATTATTACAAATGATAATTGATTGTTTAAATTGATGAATAGCATCTACAAATACCAAAGTGAAGTTTCGGTTAAGCACAAAGAGTCTTTCTCCCACTGTTCTACCACACTACTCTGTTATGTTTATATGTCATACACCGAAGCACAAATCCAA
This sequence comes from Cryptomeria japonica, assembly GCF_030272615.1. NCBI lineage: Eukaryota > Viridiplantae > Streptophyta > Pinopsida > Cupressales > Cupressaceae > Cryptomeria > Cryptomeria japonica. The sequence continues at coordinate 400,466,818 of NC_081413.1, read as the reverse complement.
AGATAGTGCATCTGAAACTACGCACAAATGCTCATACAATCTTCACACACTCACAACAATTACAAAACATGATAAGGTCACCAACATGCCGGCTCCAAAAACATTTACAAAATATGAAACATGTAACAAGAAGTCAACTCAATCCAATTACAAATACACATACAAACCAAAACAAATTGATTATACGCTTCACATAACTTGGCACAACAACCTCAAACATGGTACCAATCAACAAAATCATCCCAAATATTTTGCATAACATGCTACACCACAAATAACCATGTTCTTCCTAAAATACCAGATACTGAATCATCAATCTTGCACAAGAATAAATGCTAAAGGCTAGGATTACGAACTAAGCAATTCCTATCATTGAATCAACTACCTCTTCCACCGCAAAGAAATATATGCACCAAAATTGAGTTCTACTTAATGTACTCATACTCTTTCGAACACTATATTCCACCTTCCAGACTTAAACAAAATAGACTTCAAACTTCCAGTAGAATGATTCTACATATACTGGATGACACTTTTGATCTAATTTTCCATCAATTACAACCCCTAAACAATCCTCAAACACTTATCTCTTATGAAACAGTGTCTCTTGCCAACAATCTCCCCCTTTGGCATTGATGGCAACACTTATTGAAAAAAGACTGTCATACCAAAAATTTCAAACAATGCAAAATTTCAAAACTTTGATTCTAACAGGCTCCCCCTGAGAATATACACCATTTTTCACTCCTCTATCCCCCTTTGACATAAATGGAAAAGGTAGGTATCTGCTAAAAAATCTATGTACAAGGATATACACAAAAACTTACAAAAATTTGAAGATGTCTGCAGAAATAATCCTCAAGGACTGAAACTGATCATCCCAACCTTTCTTCAGGTTCTCCAAAATGTTGATCAGAGCACTAAATAGGTATGCATGCATTTCTTCTCCTCTGGAATCTGAAGGTACAATCTTGTTCAACACATTTTTAGCATCCCGCTGACTGCTCAATAGAGTATCCAACTAGGGAGTGATCAGGTTCCTTAGCTCTCCCACTCTACCAACTGTTCTATCCATCTCTTGATTTAGGCTCTTGATTTTATCAAGTAGAGACATCACCTGAGCTCCATAGTTACTAGCAAAAATGGCCTAGGGGGCATAAGACTGAGATATATTGGTCAGTTGTCCTTCACACTCTCTAATCTTCTTATCAAGCTCTATAGTGAACTTTGATAGTAGAAGAAATGTCTTGTATATTTTTCCGCTTTCGTTCAATGCCTCCTGAATGCCCTTCACACCGGTAATCAAACCGACTCTATCACCTTCAACCATTCTCAAAATTGACCTTAACCTCATTACATTGAAATGATTCAATACTTTTACATCTACAACTTTTTCTAAGGATTCAAAATGTGAATCTATAGACTTAAGTATACTTCTCAACATTTTGGAGGGTGAATCATGAGTGTCTTTCTTGAAAGACAATTTTTTTTTTTCAAGAACACTTATAGCCAAATATATAATCTCTTTGTCATCAAAGTGAGACTTCAATAAGTCTTTACTGGATTTTTCTTGAGTTATTGCTGCAAATTTGAGTGCTTGTACAGGAGATAAGGAATTAAGATTGATAGGCCCTTGAATAAGATTTGTGTCACTAATTATTTTCTTGCCCTTATTAGATTCCATAGTGTCTCTTGCCACAAAAACCTGTTCAATCTTTCCTTCATCATTCTCCTTCTCTGCCTCCTCTGCATCTTCTCCCTTATAATTCTTCTCTGAATCAACTGTCATCATCGAAGGATCTTAAGTTGCTTCATCAGAGTCTACAATGTGTTGGTTGTCATTAATATTATCTATTGTAGTAACCTGTGCATTTGTTTGTTCATCTAGTTTTTCACTTTTTGGTTCATCTCCTAAGGATGGAATGTTCAAATCAATGAACACTTAGAGGGGGGTGAATCAGTGTTTTACAATTATCAAATTTGTTAACCAAATTCTTTATCCATTAGATGCACAAGTAAGAAACTAAAATGCAAAAACACATAGTAAATAAGTACATAACCATAACACCAATATTTTACATGGAAACCCAGAAAGGTAAAAACCGCGATGGGATTTGAACCCACAATATTATTATACTATGGCTAGTAGTAGAACAATATTACATGAGGGGAATGCACATGTATTCAAGAACACTACCTAGAGCTCACTGCTCAATTACAAAAGGGCTACAACCCAAAGGAAGGCTCACTGCCTTACAGTCTAATACAAAATTATTACAATGAGTAATGAAATAAATAAAATCATCTAACTATGCCAAATGATAGTTTGAGTTAGGCACAAAGTGATCTATTGTGTTGTTTTGATAAATTGCTATGTTTTGCCCTACTATTGACTATTAGATCAACAAAGCTTAAGGTGTGCATGTGAAATTGTGCTCAATCACTCCTAAAATCATCTCACATATCATATCACCACCTAAAAACATTATCCAAGTCGATCTTATATATCCACCCTAACAATATTGATCTCCCATAAGTCATCTTCTCAAAATATAAAACATGTAGCTTCAAGTCAGCTGAAATCTTCACAAAACCCTATTTTGAATCCAAAAAATATGTTCACATGCTTCCCATAAGTCGGTCAAATTACCTCGAATTTACCAACAACCACTAGAATCAACTCAAGGAATCTGGTCCACATGTTACACCACCAATAATGAAGATAACCCTATTTTACTACTCTACTAGATACTAGACCTTCTAACATGCTTAAGAAACAACACCAAAGGATAGGATTGCGTGATAATATTCTTCTCATATGCAATCAACTTAACTCTAATCATTGAATCCAAAATGCATCACCAGAAATGAGAAATTCTCAGCAAAACTGTACACTGAGTATCACCGACAGACTTATACCAAAACTTACTCAAGACATCCGAATATCCCAAACTCCATAGTAGATAAGATCAATAGGCTGAGTTTTCATCAATGACAACTCCTAAGAAATCTCATGTAGCAAACATCATCAATCTTCACTAGAGAACCACTGAAATAGTTTCTTATGCTAACAATCTCCCCCTTTGGCATTGATGGCAGCATTGTGAAAAATGATAAGTGTTCCAAAAGTCCAAAAACTGCAAGCAATCCAACAATCTGAAATCTATATACTCAACTGAATCCCCTTAAGAATGAGCATGATTTTTCATTGTTCTCTCCCAACTCTCTCCATCATTTTTCACTACCCAACACTCTCCCCCTTTGACATCAATGGCAAAGGGTAGGAATCCACCAGAAATTATGTACAAATGAATGCAATAATTTACATGAACTAAAAAATGTCCACATAAGTGACCTTCAAGGATTTCAAGTACTCATTCCATCCTCTCTAGACAAATCTAAAACATTAATGAGAGCACTAAACATGTATGCATGAACTTCAATGCCTTTTATATCTGATGGCATTGGTTAAAGCACTATCTGCATCCTACTAAGCTCCATGTAAGGTGTCCATTTGGGGAGTGATTAGACTTCTTAGTTCTCCCACTCTGCTTAATACTTCCTCTTTGTCTTTATTCAAGCCCTTTATTTTGTCAGTGAGATCCATTATTTGAGCTTCAAGGGAACTTGGAAAAACTAAATGAGGGGCAAATGAATGACAAATACCGGCTAGTTTCCCTTCAAGATCTCTTATTTTCTTATCAATATCTATAGTAAATTTGGGCAAAAAGAGAGATAATTTTAATCTTTTGTCGCCTTCATCTTAATGCATCTTCTACACTTTTCACCACAGACTTCAAAAATTCCCAATCAGTCTCAATTGTTTTCAAATAGGTTTGAAGCCTCATCTCATTGAACTTATTCAAAACCTTTATATCTGCATCTTTCTCTAATGATACAAAATTTGATTCTACTTTATTTATCATATCCTTAAGCTTACTGGAGGGTGTCATTGGAAATCTGCTTAAGGTTAGGAAAAAAATTCTCCAAAACTGCAATTACCAAATATATCACCTCTTTCTCTTTTGATGTGGACTTGAGTAGGTCCTCACTTGCCTTGATCTGCGCAAGGGTGGCCAATTTTAGTGGTTGAAGAGGGTACAAAGTGTTGAGGTTAAAGTTGAACTCCAAAGAAATAACCTGAAACTTGTTAGACCATCATACAATATAAAAATGAAAGCTACAGGAAACTTAACTTCAACCAATGAAGCAACATGAATTAAATGAAATAAACAAGATTATGCCTTTTCTAATTTACACCTCATTGTGTCCTAACTCCACTATTTTTGGTTGCAGGTGATTTTGCTCTCAGACAAGGACCGATAGCTTCCAAGATGGCATATGAAGAATGGACTGATAGTTAATTGATACTATGATATGCATATGCAAATTATTTAAGCTATGATAAGAATTCTAAAATTGCTCATTGCTTCAAACTCAAACTCATGGATGCAAGATAAAAGACTCCTAAAATCACTATATGATTAGCTATTAGTCTATTAGTTTCAAAATGGCTTAGGAAACCTCTTTTTATACATTTTTGAGTGCATGAGCTTAGGTGGCAGAGATCAACGGTCATGATTGAATCTTGCAAATTGGATGGTTATGAGAAAGAGGTTGAAGCTTGAGAGAAAGGGGGAAGGAGAAGACAACTGTCACTCATCTCACCTTGACTGAGTTGAAGATTTGAGAGGATATAGGATAGTTGGAGAAGATGTAAGAATGAGAGGACAAGTGGACTCAAGTCCTCCTAATACATAGGGATGTTGGAGAGAATATAAAAGAAGTTTAGGAAATATGTTTACGTACATAATATTTCATTTATTTTGGAAGTTGGAGATAAGTGGCTAATAAATGATTTAATTTAATTTAATTTTGTTGAATTAATTTAGCCACATGATGGATGAGTTGGAAAAGAAAATATGAAGTGGAGATGGAAGGTGAGTTGGAAAAGGGATTAAATAATTAAGAAATTATTTAATTAATGAGACTATAGGATAGTAGATAGGGGAATAACTAAATATTAAATATTTAATTAATTGATTAGAAGAAAAGGATATGACAAATTAATTAATAAAATATTTCAATTAAATTAATTAATAGAAGGACATGAAATGAATTAAATAAATTGATCTTTTCAAATTAACTATTTAATAGAAGAATAATTATTAAATAAATATAAATTATTTATTTAATTGCTCATACTCATTTTTATGTGTAGACAGTTAGCCCCTCTATGAAATGATGTCGAAACAAAATTGTTTCAAAGATTAAATCAAGTCTGGATAATGTACCTGATGGAGATAAAAATCCTAATTGTGTGCCCCCTCAGGAGATTGATCGTGAAATTGTTTGAAAATTTTGAATGAGTAATCTCACGATAAGTGAAAAGGTCCCTCAATCAAATCCATTTGTGAGAAATAAATAAAATTTCCCCACTTAAAAGCATTAATTACCCTTTCAAATGGTAATTATAAAATTAACCTAGGTTAATTTTATCCTCATTTGCATCCTTGTCAGCTTGTGGTGTGAAAAGAATTTTCTTGCTGAGTTGGCAAAATGGTTATGCCATTTGAGAACCATCGACTTGAGTGTGTACGATGTTATCAATGACCTCCTGAGTATGGTTATCAAGTATGTACCTTATCCCGAGCTTGTTTGCAACTTTCTGTACAAATTTCCTTATTTTTTGGCACAAGTTAGGCTATTTTGAATTTTTTCAATTTTTGCCATTTCATTTTAGTGATTTTGTCTTGTGTGTTTGCGCACATATATTTTATGTTAGTGCTTTTGATACTTTAGCACAATTTTTTGTTATGTTCATGCCTTTGTGATGTATTTTAGCGCTTATGCTTTGATTATTCGTGCATATGTTAAAAAGGTTAGCGCATATGATTGTTTTCATGCTTTTACTATGTGTGTTTTAGCGTCTGTGCTTAATAGAATAGCACTTTTGTTCTGAAGAATTAAAAACAATGAATTTGTTTGATTTTGACTATGTTAAAATTGATTTAGATGATTTGATTTGATATTTTGATGTGTGAATTTAATAGATAAGTATGTTGATTGATGTCTGATTGGTAGAGAATTTGATAAATTTGATTGATAAGATAAATTATTGATTGATTTGATTGGTAGATTGATAGATTATCTCTAAGAGACTGATTTAGTCTCTGATAAAGAGATTGATAGAGTTAACTAAACTCAGTGATTGATAGAAAATCATTTGTGATGATTTTAAAAGTTGATTTGATAGCCTGATTTTCTTTGTAGAAAAGATTTGATCAATTATTGATGTGATTAATCGTTTGTTTGATAGATTGATATATTAGTGATCTCTTAGATTTGATAGATAGATAATTGATAGAGATTAAATTCTCTTGTTAAACAAGAGAAGCTTGATGTTCTCCAGTGTCGGGAAAAATTACTGGCCATGCGCCATTTAGTGCTAGAGCTTACACAGGATGAGATTAGACATATAGATGCCTACGGATTACGTCATTTGTTGTAAATGCCTGATATTACCCATAATAGGGGTTTGTTGACTACCTTAGTAGAGAGATGGTATAGTGAGCATAACACTTTCCACCTTCCCATTGGTGAGATCAGTGTAACACTTGAGGATGTCTACAAGATTCTACACATCCCCATGACTGGTGAGTTAGTCTAGTATGATTTTCAAGATCTTGGAGGGACAAAGGCTTGCAGAGCCATATTTGGTGATGAAAGCATTTCTAGAGGAGAGATCTGATGGGAGGATATGATCATGTACTACGAGACTCTCCCAGTTATTCTTGCAGGATTGATTGGTAGATTCATTTGTCCAGATAGGAAATCTCAAGGTTTTGCTATTGGTTGGGGAGAGATTCTACAGAGCATGACGCATCATCAGACTCGATATGCATGGGGTGTTTTCTTGCTTGCGCATTTGTATCATGATCTTCATCAGGTTGTCCTTGATGATGTTTCTAGTCTATCTATAGGATGTACACTTTTACAAATTTGGTGTTGGGAGCACATTGTTGTTACTTGACCTATCCATCATAGAGTTCGTGGTGATAGGAAGCCATATGTCTATTTATATGTAGGTATCCTTACTCAACATAAACTGGGTAAGATGGAGTGTTGGTGCTAGGTTCTGGATTCACTGGATAGCATCATTTGGAGACCCTATATCGAGTGTGAGCCATGGATGGATGATGCGCAGACATTACCATATATTTTGCAGAGTAGATATCTGATTGGTCGTACTCCATACATTATTGAGCGACAAATTATTGGTCGCATTTTGAGACAGTTTGGTATCATTCAATACATGCCTACTAGTGTTGCCATGTATGCACAATGATACAAGGATGGGCAAGATTGGGGACATTCTTTGTCTTTTGAGATAGAACATGCTGATTTTTTGGCTACTCCTATGGTAGCTTATGATTTGAGATTACACATTTTGGAACCCGGGGTCACTGCAAATTATGCTCAGTACATGCTTGCACACCCATTTCCTTGTATCACTGATCCAACAGACCCTCCTCCTAGCTCAGGAGATGAGGAGGGTGATTCAGATGATCCCATCATTAGGAGACAAAGACAGAGATGAGAGCTTAGAGCTTCTCAAGAGGCCAAAGATGAGGGAGATGAGGGAGGAGATGGAGGCAGTAGGAGACCTGGTCGAAGAGGAGGTCAATTGAGAGTCTATGGAGGACCTTCTGGACTGATTGGAAGGGTTGGGAGACCATTTCCCATGGGAGGGAGAGATGCAAGATGTATTGGGATGGATACAAGTAGGGCAGGTATGAGATTAGTGAGAGGATGTCCCTGTATAGGAGGAGGTAGGAGTACTGGATTGGGCAGGGGCCATGGGAGAGATATTGATTTTGGTCAGATTCAGCCAGATCCTAGGGTTATTTTAGCTCATGGTGGAGGGGATGAGGTGGAGGAGGATTTAGAGGACCATGTTCCTCTCATTAGATGACGAGTCTTGAGGGCTACTCAAGTTGAGATTCCAGTAGGTGTAGAGGGAGGTTGAGATGAGGGGATTCGGGATGCACCTTAGTAGGATGTGCTAGAGCATGAGACCTTGGATGATCTTAGAGCACAGATAGATCAGATTAGGGCATAGGTGTAGACACTTATGAAAGAGAGAGATAGGGCTATTAGGAGACAATAGGATACTCAGGCCCTTCTTGATCACATTCAGCAGGTTTGATCTGGCACTTTCTCAGTTGATACCATCATAGCACTATTTTGGGTTGGGAAGGAGACAACACACTGGTGATGATTATATGAGGATTTAGTCTCAGAGAGCTAGAGAGAAGGGAGCTATCATACTACTATGAGGATGGCTACTAGCAGTGGTGGGGTCATGGGACCTCCTCAAAGGAGTGGAGATTAGGGGGGACAGCCATCTGGAGGATCTTCTCACCCACAACCACAGAGACGAATAGAGTCAGGTGATAGTGACACAAGACAACCTTGACTTGTAGATGTGATTTATATTGATGAGGCACTTGTATTTTATTATTGATCTGATATTATTGTATACTTGGAATTTTTATTGTTTTATGATGATCTATATGTAGACATGGACTCTATATGATGATGATCTATGATTTATTATGTATGCTAATCTATATGATGATGATCTATAGTTTATTATGCATGTTGATTCATATATTCAATGATTAGATGCACGATATTTTGATGATCTTTTATTTCCTTTACTTTATGATCATGATGTTGTATAGGCCTTGATGATGAAATGAAACTACATTTGATTTTTTATTTTGATGATCATGGATGCACTTTAATGGTTATGGATGAAAATGAAAATGATTACTAACTCAAATGATATGCTTTACTTAAATGATGTAAATGCAATGATCTATATGGGAATGCAAATGAATGTTGATTTTTATTTTTTTTTAATGTATATGCATATAATGATTTGAAATGCAAATGATCTACATGAAATGTTTTTTATTTTGATGATGTAGATGATGATTATGAAATGCAATTTAAGGATTCTTATATGTAATGCTTATAATGATAAATGAATCTAAATGCAAAGATGCAACTAAATGACTTTAATGGTAAAAAATGAACTTAAAATGATAATGATCCTAATGTAAATAAAAATGATGATACACTACATGAATAATAAAATGCACTTAATGAATTGCAAACTAATGTAATTATTGTATGCAACTAAATAAAATGAATGATAATAACTTAAAAGATTCTAAAGAGGAATGAACCTATAATGATCAAATGCAAATTGTTTTTGTTTGTCCAAGTATACTCAATCTTTATTTATGAATATTGATATGTGAATGAAATGAAATGCTTATAATGCAGATGAATAATGAGCTAATCTAAAATGATACTTCCATTCTTCATATGATGTCTTATAACAATGCTTGATTTCAATATTGAGCTTTTGGATTTTGTAAGAAAATAAAAGCATCTTGACATAATAATTCAAGCTAGCCTAAGTATTTCTTACATGGATTTTGTTATAGCAAGTTAATACAAGCAACCTGATATAATGAATCAAGTTGGCCTGAGTATTTCTTGCAGAACAGACAAGGATTATCCCCTTTCATGTATGACTCATAACATCCTCCTTGATCTTTTGTCGACCATATCCTTAGACAAGTACATGTTGGCATTTGTATGAAGATTGCATTAATGATATGTTATGTTGTCATTGATATTAATTGAATCGGTAATAGTATTTATGATAATGTTGATATTGTTATTGTTGTTATTGATATTGACTTGTAACTGGTAGGAAGAGCTTTGTGGAAGATTTTGTAAACTAGTATGTTAAGTTTGTGAGTTGAACCGGTAAACCGGTGTATAGCGTTAAACCCTTTTCTATGCAATGTAACCGGTAAACCCTACCAGTTGTTTTTTGTTAAACCCTACCCGATCAAGTTTGTTAGTTTAAGATCTAATGATGAGCAGTGAAGATGGTGACACATGTGATCATTGTATGAGGATAAGTTCATATTGTTTTGGTGTGTTTGTTCGTTTGATTGATTATCTAGGGAATGAGAAAAGTGGATTGCATCTAATGCATAGTGTGTGATGAGTTACAAAGTCCGATGAAGCAGTGATCATGGAGCGACTGGAATTTTCTTGAAGAATGTGAAGAGATTGTTATGATTTCTAATGGTCAAGATTGAACTGACTTGTTTGTAATATCTATGAGAGAATTAGGTTTTTGTTGTGTTACTGACCTAATTTATTTGTATTTAAGGTCGATGAAGTTGTTTGTAAGAGTGTTGGCAAAGTGTTGGCTGAAACCAATTGAGTGTGTAGTTGCCTAACCAGAGAATGGATCTGCAGTTTGTGTGGAAGAAGATTGAAGCTTAAAAGGATATGATCAAGCAAATGTAGTGATATTCAGACAGATCAAAAAACTTGTTGTTTTCTAAGAATTATAGCAGAATTGAAATCCCCTAACTAGGTAAGCTCTAACAAGCTTGGTTACTTCTTAAATCCTCTAACAAGGTGATCCATTAGCTGGATTCTCAAACCCTCTACTGAGGTTACTCCTAACAGGGTATTTTTCTTTTCATCAAGGCATTTTGTAAATCCGTTAACCAAGTGATTCCTAACAGGATCAGTTCTTAACAAGACTTGTTGTAAAAGCTTTAATAGGCTTGGCTCCTAATAGGGAAAACTTTAGAAGAGTTCAAATAGCTATCCTTGTGAGTCTCATCTCACCGTGGTTTTTACCTATTTGGGTTTTCCACGTATAAACATTTGTGTCAAGTGGTGAATGTTTTTGTGGTTATGATCTTTTTTGTTGATTTGATTGACTACTTAACTATTCTGATAAGATATGATTAAGCATTTTGATGTTTACAAGATTGAAGTTATTTATTGTTAAGTTGTTATAAATGTTAACCGGTTGATGTTGAGTATTGATCTTGACAGTGAAAGTTTACTTTGTGAGTTTGAATTTGAGATTGAGAAGTTTGTATTAGTTTTTCAGTATACTGATTCACACCCCCCCCCTCAGTATCCTACTAGATACTTATTCTTTCATCATACCTGTAGATGTCTAAAAATGGTCAACGCTTGCAGAGTCATACTTTAACATTTGCGCATTGCCTTATTTTAGGGTTATTGCGTCGCATTAACATTTCTCCTATGTTGCGCACTTGGTCTTTATCATTTGCGAGCATCGAGTCCTTCTTCTGCATTCTTCATTTGTCTCGCTTTCGAATATGGTCTTGTCAATAACAAATATTCAGTCATGATTTTGGTCGATCTTATCTTGTCGCATCAATGTGCGTATTCATTTGTCATCATTTTGGACGTCGTCAATCCTAATTAGGGTTTTGTCCTCTTATCAATATTATCATCATGCGATCGATTTGTCATCGATCATGGTCATTTTCAATCTTGTCATCGATCGTGGCCATTTTCAATCTTGTCGTTTTGCAACCTATTTTGTCATCAATCCTTGTCCTCTTGTCAATTTTGTCATTTTGCGATCAATTTATCATCGATCATCGTCTTTCTCAATCATGTCAATTTGGATCAATTAGTCATTGTTCCTCGTCAATTGACACATTTATCAATCAAATCCTTTATCAGCATTGGTCTTTTATCAAGTCAAAATCATGATCAAATCAAATCGATATCAATTATCTTTTGTCACGACCTAATTGTCATCCTTGCATTTCTAATTCATCTTCTAGGGTTTCATGATTTATTCATTTAACCTTGTTTGTCATTTCTCCCTCTAGGTTAAATAATTTATTTATTTATCCTAAGTGTTCTTGTCACAATTAAATGTTTATTTAATTGGCTAACTAATTCTTCCCTCTTTGTGAATTAATTAATAAATGAAAAATTGTTTATTAATTCACTTAATTCCTAATTTCCTCATTTTCTAAATTTCTTAATTCCTAATTTCCTCATTTTCTAATTTCCTAATTTCTAATTCGTCTAATTTCAATTTTCTCCTATATTTCTCCTAATTTCATGGGAATGACATAGAAATTTGTCATAATTTGTCATAATTGTCAATCAATCAATTTTGACATAGAAATTTGTCATAATTTTGCCAAAATTATCAATCAATCATTTTTGCATAGAAAGTGCAAATTTGTCATAATTTGTCATATTTGTCATTCTTGATTTGAAATTTCCTTTCAAATCTCTTCATGCTAATCTTGTCTTTTCTCCAATTTGTCTATAAATTGGATGAATTTCTTCAATCAAGGTCCCTGGTCGAATCAATCACGCTTCTAGTACCCTTATGTTGTCATCTCATCTTGTCAATCTTGCTTTCACATTAGGTTTATGCACTTGAAGGTGAGATCCACAAAACAAAAGCTATTTGAAGGAGAAAGAAGGACAATGGATCCACATGAAGGAGACATCTGCATTTGGTTTGCTTAGATCTCATTTTGAATGTCTTGTCTTCATGTTTTCATTGAATGTAATAAGGATTGTTATCACTGCAATTGAGTTTTTGTGATTGAGCTAGACCAATTTGCCATTTGCTTTGATGATTTCCACATTTCCTATCTACAATACTATCAGCACATATCTTAATAAGAGATAAACCACAAACAACAAACAAAGAAAATAATCATGCCCCATCATAGCTTCTCTATTCATGGACATCCTTGAGTTGCATAGAGTACAAGATTAGAAATAAATCAAAATATAAACACTGAATCTTGTATGTCATTCACATGTTCTCATGGTCATTAACTGATATAATCATCTTGATGAATTATCATTGATAATCCTTTATTACTTGTGTTAGCACATATTTTTACAAAATATTTTTGTGCTATATATGGAGGCTTTTGCATATAGTTTCATCATAGGAGCTCTTATTGTTAGATTGTATGTGCAAGTGATGTGTTGCAGTGTCTTCATAAAAAGGCATCACTTGGGCATATTCAAGGGAAGTGTTGAGTATGATGGCATTCTGACAATCCTCATCTTTATAGTTAGTCTCATTGCAAGAATACTTTTTGGATGGTCAGCATAGAGCAGGGTTGTGAGCATGTGCAAAGAGGTAAAGGGTGTGGGAGAAACCCCTCAGTATGATTATTGAAATTTACATCCATAAAGAGGGCTTTCTTTTGCAAAAACTACAAAAAAATTCTTATCGACATAAGTCATCCCAATGAGATCGCCTAAGGAGGAATGAGTATGTTGATTGGAGTAACTCATGTTGATGGTGTTTCCTAAAGTGTGAGTGGCGAGAAAAGATGTGACTAAGTGGAAATCCATCGGGGCAAGTTATGGCGATGATATGATAGGAAGTTGGATCCATCGAGATAACATACACTATTGACAACGAGGAAAAAATGTTATCCCGATACCCGATACCTGATGGGGTTAACGGTGGAGCTATTGTCGATAACTGATGGAGTGATGTCTTCATAGCAATGACATCAGGGTATCGGGAGGTCCCAATTTATGTTACCCCGATACCCGATGCACTAAATGGAGAAGGCAACTCTATCGGAGAGACTCTCTTTGATAAAGTGATATCAAGCAAGAAAGGGAGTAAGACTCATTGAGATAACATTCATTATCGGGGAGATGCATTTTGGGTTATCCCGATGCCTAATGAGGAAGATGAGCTCGGCACAAACGAAGTGACTACATCGAGAATACCTATGCCGATAGACCAAAGTAGCCCGATAACGAGAGTAAGGTGCAAGAAAACTCATCGGGATAGCTTACGCTACTGGAGAAACATTTTTAGAGTTGTACCAATGCTCGATGGGCAGAATGCCATAGAGGACGGATCTATCAGGGAGACTATAACTATTAGAAGTAAGGGAAATACGCTACTCCAACGCCCGATGAAGCAATCAGTGAAAGTTACGCCGATCAAAGAGAAAGTTAGATGTCATGGGACCATCAAATGAAATGTTTAAGTGATTTTATTTTGAAGGCCGATGGAGCAACTGGAGGAATAAATAGAAGGAGGTTTCATCAAAGAGACATACCCTGATGTAACATAAAGAAACACTGACTAATAAAAAAAAAAGGCGGATCCATCAGGATAAGTTAGGCCTTGAAGAAAAAGGTTAAACGGTCGAAGTGAGATCAGATAGATTGATCAGAATGACCTATACTGATTAGAAAGACAAAAAGGTAATTGAAGGAACGCAAAATATGGATGACGCCAAGTAATTGAATTATTAGGTAGGGTTACGTCGATTAGCCATTAGAATGTCTAATATGATAGCCATTATTTAATGCCCATGATCAGGTGGGTTGGATCCGCACGAAGCAAATCCAATAGGTTTTTTATCGTTACAGACTCTAGATGTTGCATATCCAGCATAAAGAAAGAGTTTTCATGCCCAAATTATTCACAGTCTCTTCAGCCACCAACATTGAAGTTGCAGACAAGAAACATGGGTAATTTAAGAATCTAAGCATTTAATCATGGAGGCTTCTAGTTCACAAGGAAAGAGGAAGGTCATAGAGATTTCAGATACACAGTCAACTAAATAAAAAAAGATGAAATCTATGGAGGGTGTGCAGAAGAAAAAATTGAACCACGACATGATTGATCAGATGGAGTCATCTGGTACTAAGTTGAGGAGGTCTAAAACCAATTTGATGCCCAAGGATGAATTGAAAGATAAGTACAAAGGGGTTGGAGATATTTGGACAACAATAAGGGGCCACGAATTATTTTTATATCACTACCTCAGGTGGAACAAGGAGATGCCATTGTCAAACCCTTGGATGACAAATTTGGGTAGACTGGTGGTCCCAAATGTTTTTCCAGAATCTCAGATTGTTGGAATTTCTCACCAGGAAATACAACAAAGAAAAAAGATACATACAATTGCCCAATGGGGATCCATTCATCCAAATATCTGTAGGGTCTATTCAGGAGGTTTTTGGCATGACATATGAGCCTTACATGCTCCTATCTTTTTCAAACTTAGAAGGAGAATATACCCAAATGGACACTGCCCGCATAGTGTGGAAGTTAGAAATTCACAAAAAGGAGAAGGGATGACTCACGGAGTAGGATGGTCCTCCTTTTGAGATTACCCTATTCAGAAAATACTTGCAGTATACATATTGGGCATGTGGCTAGGTATGTGAGGAAGAAGTTCCTGATGTTACAAGAATAGGCCCATTGGTGTTGGTTGCGGACATTCAAATGTATGAGCCGAGGCCATTTGATTATGCAACTTACTTGGTAGAGAAGCTGCATGAAGGGTTTTTGAGTTTGCAAATAGAGCCTAACCCTACTTTCAAATTTTACTCATTGCTAATGCATATGGTTTTGTTTTATGGTCATATGTAAAGTTTGTGGCCAGGAGAATTAAAGGTGACTTCCAAGAACAAAGAGGGATATAACCAACCAATTCAATTATGGGTATCCATATGGGACTCAAGGTTCGACAATTCACACTATGTATTGTTTGAAGAATATTTTGTCAAGCCCTTGTACCGATTGTTAGGGGTAGAATGTGAGGGATCTATCTCACAGGAGATTAAGACATTCTTGAGACCCCATGCTTTTGGAGCCACTAGGGTCAACCACAATTGGTGTGACTGGTTTGTATGCCAAGATTTCACCTTTTTCAGGGTTTATGGTTTTGAGGGTGTTTCATATATGTTGCCTACATTAGTTCCTGATGGGATTTCTTACCTAGAAATTATTAGGCAACTTATTATGTCAAATGCAAAGCACTTGGGTGGTGCACACAAGCAAGTATTTATGCCTGGCACTTTTCATTTTGGAGACTTCACCATTGTATCTACCAAGGCTTATGAGATGATAGAGAAGAAGTTGGTAGAGGAGTACAATTTGTATGGACACCAAGCTTGGAAAAATTATGATCCAGAGGGATACATCAACCATTGTAGGAAGAGCCAGAACTTGGAAGAATACTTGCATATACCCATGGATGCTAAAGATTTATTTAGAAACAAGGAACGGGATGAGGGTGATGCAATATTAGAGGAGTTGAACCAAAAATCGAAAGGGTGGAAGAAGAGGCTTCAAGAACTAAAAGAAGAAGGAAACTCTAAGAGTGAGTCTAATGAGAATGTAGTTATATCTCCCCTCTATGCACCTAAACTAGAAGAAGTGGCAAAGAGCCAAGAGCAAGCCATGGTGAAAATAAACACCAACACAGATGTGAGAATGGAAGAGCATGCAAATTTTGTAGCGGATGAAGTTTTTGTACAATCCAAAGAGTTTAAATCATTTTTGTATCACTACAAAGGGAAAAAGTTGAGGAAAAGCATCCCAAATGTCACCCCAGAGAATGAAGCAGAGATGGTCAAAAAATTGAAAGGAGACATTGATACAGAAGTGGCCACAATAACACCACAAAGAGGGAGACATCTTCCCAGTGAGGCAGGTATCATTTTGTTTCTAAGATGGGACTTAACTGCTTCTTTCATTTTTGACAGCTTGTTACATTCTGATAGAAACGATGTAAAGATAGACATACAGGGAGTTGATGACATTTTCATTGGATCAAGATATGGTCCAAATGAAGAGGAAATGTTGCTTTGGGCCCTATACCCCCCAAATAAAAGACCCAATATTATAGATGTAGATAAGGCATTTGGGAATATGATGAGGCTGAAAGTGGGAGAGGTTAATCCAATTGTCACTGCACATTTGGGGATTGACATTGCAAAATTGAATAAGGCCCAAATGCAGTGGGTGTCAAAGGAGGGTCAAAAATACAAAATTTATATGAAGACCTGTTAAGAAGTCATGCTCATGAAGTACCACAGATAACTGATACTAGTGTGTAGTGGAAAAAGAAATATGAGGACCAAATGAAGGAAAATATAAAGCTAAGAAGGCAAATCAGGACTGCCAGGGTGGATGTCGCTTGTGTTTTGTTGACCAACAGGTTTGAACATTTGTTGGAAGTTCTCAAAGAATTATGAACCAATTGTCAGAAGACAGGATAATATGGCTTCTCATGAAAGGATTTTGAAGAGGCTGAAGGCATTGTTAAAAGAGAAGAGTGTCGATGAGAAAATTGTTGAGAAGATCCAGAGAAGGTTGAACAAGCATAAGGCATTTGGTGCGGACATCAAGAAGGAATTTATCGATTGTAAGGATATTGTTAGATATGGTGTACTAGATATTGTGGATGAGGCAGAGAAGTTAAAGGAAAAATGGATTTGGATTGTAGAATGCCAGAATGTACTCAACACATCCCTTAATGTTGTCCTGACAGATGTTTTGGATATGAAGGAGACATGTGAGAAGATGGAGAAAATGGTTACCATGGAGATCGTTGTTAGGGATACTATATTCAACACCAGCACTCACCAGGACAAGTATTTGGAGCACATACAAAAGTGTGATACAATATTGGGTAGCCAGAACTAATTTTTATAAATTTTATATCTAGTAGTTTAGTAGTTAGGTGTTAGGTTTTAGTTAGGTTTAGTTTAACAAGATGAAAGGGTGTGTCCTTTCATTTGAACCCTTTGGCTCACATATATGTAGTGAGTCATTTTTGTATCATGAAAGAGATATATTCTGGGTTGGCTGGGCTACAAGTGTTATGTTTTAAAAAAAGTCTAATAGAAATGAGGAGTTTATTTTATGCAAATTGAATGTATTGGAGTATCTGTAAGTGTATTTTTGTGTACAATCTTATTCTAGAAGTTAATATACAAGGTTTCATGCTTTTATCTTTAGACTGTTATGTGTAGTTTTGTGTTTGATGGAATCATATGTCCTCTTGATAAATCTTTTAGATTTACTATGATATGCCATCACATGATGCTGTCTTGAATGTTAAATTGTGTTTTTATTGTTCATGCAACACATAATGAAACTTTCATAGCGATGCTCTTATAATTGTCTCTTGAGTTGATAGTGATTCTTGTCCACAAAGTTATTCATTAATGATCAAATAAAGGCACTAGTCTGTTATTAATCTTTGTTGAATAAGTATGTATGCATTAGGTCCTTATCAAAGAAACCAATCTTATAATTTCTATCAGTATTGCTCTTTTTTATAATGGTTTAAAGTCCTAACAGTAATCTTTTACATAACACAACTATATTCACAATTATTTTATCAGTTTTAAAAGCATTCAATAAAAAGCACTTCTGTCAGCATAGTTGCAGGAAAACCTTTTTGCCATCCCTGCAATTGCTAGTTACCATAGTTTAAATTCACTCAAAAAAAACCTCTTTTGTGCTTGATAGTGTAAGGTACACCCACCTAGGTTTAGTGGATCCTAAAGTGCAGAGGGATTTTCTCTTCGACCATCCCTGTTCGTTGACCAAGGCTGATTGGATCAATTGAGGATTAGGCAAGTCTTTGGTTTCCCAATTTGTGGTTTTGGGCACCAACACAATACATTACATGATCCAATATACAAGTTATATTATCACATAAGACAGAGAATTAAGGAATCTATTTTGAGGAAGGAGATAGAGTCCATCAAGCTAATCACAAACCAAGTCCTCTAATGCCCAATAGTGGTTGGCAATGCGAATCAACCATGTGGTACCCTCATGTCCACCCAACCATTCTTGTGGAGATAGCCACATGACCCAAATAGTCATACAAGAATACAAGACAATGGTTTTACAAAAGAGCCAAACATGGAGAAAATGCTCAACATAACCATAACACCCAATCAAGAGTCATAAAACCTCAACAAGATGGAAATACCAACAATGCATCACTCACATCATAGAGAAACAATTAATAAGAGAAGGTTCCTAAGCAATCAACAAATAAATTACCAAATGAATGAGGAAGAATCCTTAGTCCACAACAATAAGGACAATAAGGCACCCACAAGAGAAACACCAAATTGCCATTTGGCATATATGACAATGAGATAACCATTAAGATCAACATTAAATTTCTAGGGCGCTACTCGATTATAAGGACCTAGATACTAGAGTGCTAGTGATGAGAATTTCATCATGTGTGCTCATGAGGACACACCACACGAAACCAATAATTCTCTTATATGGACGACAATGACGATCATGCAAGTCCAATCACTAAATGTGTTGGAATATCTCTTCAAACAAGTCCCAATCTCTCCATGTGAGGGCATACCTTCCCAATTCATCCTCAACCTCATACTAGCACTCAAGTTATGCTTGGGGAACCAATTATCTTTATTAATATAATCTCATCCTAATTTTATTATTATGTTATCACTAGATTACAAAAATCCCCAATCAAATTACCAAGAATACCACTTACGGGTAGGGAACACGATTGGGAACTACTCCCTAAACCCACTTTAGTACCTAGTCCTAGGCACATCCTATTCAATCAAATGAGGAATCAAAATAAACACAATACAATGATTCACATTACCATATCCTCAATTACATCAAGTGTCTCTTTTACACAATGCCATTACAACCTTATACAATACATACTCAATTGGTCTCACTACCAAGAGAATGGATCCTCTTGATCCCATAATAAAACACAATCATATAGGAAGATGCAATATATCTATTTCAAATATTTCCGTAAGGCATTCAAATATTCATATCATTTTCTCATATCAAGAGCTAACAAAATATTACATCTAGGTAGGCATGGGTCAAGCAATAGTATCAACAATAGCATCTTTAATGTAAATCAACATGTCAATCATCAAGTGCACCAACTTAAGTATAGACAAACATTCTCGTCATCATATTAACATCTCAAGAGGTTATAAACACAATGCATATCAAGTTCATAACTCAAGGAGCAACCTCTAGTTCTAAGAGTAAAGAATTCGATCTAAAATGAAATCAATTCAAAAGAATACATGCAAAACACTCTTGGCATATCATGGAAGAATTCCTAGACTCCAAAATCCATCATACCACAAGTCAATTAGGTACACATAGTACAAAGGAAACTTAGGTAGGACAACTCATCAAACACTCAAAAATAGTCAAAAACCTAAAACCTGGTTTAGAGTAGCCAATTGCAAAATTTTGGGTACAAATGCAGAATTCAAATGTCAAATGTGAAATTTTGAGTGCAAATGGGAAATTCAATCATCAATTATGAAATTATATTAGTAATTTCAAAATTCTTAAGAACTTGCAAAGATTAGCAATCAATTGTAAATATCTAAGGTACAATAAACAAATGCAAAAATCCCATACAACAATTGTAAACTTCAATGTTTCTGGGTATGATTAAAATCTGAGACTCGGCTAGGGAATCAAAATTGACAACTTGTAAGGCATAAAAAACCTAATCAAGGATAAACATATTTGTGAATACCCTCAAGACATCTCAAAAACATAAACATAATATCCAAACAAGGATTCCACAAGGATTTAGACATCATTTACGCAAGAACAACCCATTAGAAACCCACATACACCAAGTCTAAATCAAAATCATGCATACACTACTAAATCCATCCATTCCAAGTTTGAAAACACTAACTTATCATTTACTAATCATTTACAACATATTTGAGGTCAAGAGAAGAAGAAACAAGGGAGATATGAAGATTCCTCCCACATTTTGCAACAAATTGGAAAATGAGAGGACTTCCAACATACCCAACCAAATAGCACACCCTTTGGATATATAGTAAACCCTCAGATTCCTACTCCAATTTAAAAAATCAAATCCAAATCCATCTACAAAATAGATTCAAACTTCTCATTTCAAAATCCAACATGAAGAGGGTTTGAGAGAGAGCAAGAAGAAGAGAAAAATGACTAAGTGTTGAGAAAAATGAACTCAATAAGAAAATATAAACTCATTTTTGAGTGAGGAATAACATAATAATAAAATCAATATAAAATATAAATATCCAATAAAATCCCCAAAGACCCCCATGGTTAATCGATCAATTCTGATCGAATCAAATACATATAAGGCACATTTAACTATTAAATATTAAATCACCACTATCATATTGAAATATCATTAATATAAGCACGTAATAGCAACAATTCATAATGGACTAACTATAAACAAACAATCATTATAGGTCGGCTCAATATGATGATTGGGTATCCAAAAACTACCAATTGTAGTAGTCGAGGCTCAAAACCATAAAATAATTAAAATAATGAAATCAAGTAAATTGTCTTGATTAGGGACAGCAGGTTTTAGCTCGAGATAACTGGCCAATGTGCTATCTCATGTTAGCCATCATTGGGAAATGTAGGCACGCTTAGACCTATGAATCAAAGTGGATTTGATGCCTGGTACCTGTAGTCACTCAAACATTCACATGTCAAGTGTAGCCTATACCTGGTACCTAATTAATATAGCATCATAAATTGTACACCCTTAATTAGGTGGTACAATTGCTCACTTAGGTTATCACCCACCTTAGTGTGTTGCATTTTTGTATTTTAAATTCCCTTTAAGCATTTAATTAATTAACTAAATTAAATTTAAAGTCCTCTCGTAAAAATTCCACACATTATAAACTTGGGCCCTTAAGCCTATGTGTGCCCTTTTTTTATTTTTATCTTCTTTAATCAGTTAATTAATTAAGTCCTAATTAGGTCCTACTTCGACCTTCAAGGTCTGATTTCGCATATCTAAACACCTTGAATTGTCGCACCGATTTGGGATTTACTTTGTAATCATGAGACCTTGCATCCCTATAAATTTGGAAAAAAGTCAGCCAGACCATGGTGATTCACCATGGTCCCGACTTTTTCTCC